>NW_024525823.1:9877199-10477199 GCF_017590135.1 Pyrgilauda ruficollis | reverse complement strand
CTTTAAAAAATCCTTTAAACTTTTAATTTATGTAGTAGAAAAATTTTGAGTTAAATTATTAACATGCCATAGCCATAATTTAATTTTAAGACATACTAATCTCTGCTTTTATGCACAACTAACAAAGCATTTAGAATATTTGCAGATTAAAACCACCAGAAATGCACTGTACTAATACCCTTTTCTTTTCAATTATTAAGTTTGTATTTAGTATCAAATAACAATATTTTCTTGAAGGAAAAAAGTGATCATGCTCTGGAAAGCAAAATAGCATGTGGGTAAATTTGTACTGAAACAGTATTCTCCAAGAGAAATAGAAAGATGAAATCCCACTTCCTCCATGATTTTGTTTATTGTTCTAACTTTAGAATTGTTTTCCCTGCAGATCTGTACTACAATGTTTTTCCTTACAATTTTGACTTATACATAAGATGAAGTCTTATTAAATTGATCCTAGATAAATTCACAGCAAAATCCATAAGTTTAGACCCTGGCACAAGAAGAGAGCTCATAGCGAAAAAAGACAACACTCACTTCCACTGCAGAAAAAGCCTGTAGGATGAATGTTGGTGGCAAAATGGAATGAAATTTCTGCTCAGGGTGGATCTTACATTATAGATGAGATGAATAAATAAAGACATACTTGATCCATATTAATCCACTAATTATTTATTTTAGGAAATACCTTTGTCTGCATTTCTTAACCTGCAAATATTTTCTAGTGCATTAAAAATGGCTTGAACGTTAATTTTCATATTGCTGTCATGAGATCCAAGAGCTGATGCCTTCAACGACCTAGCAGTGCTTTTTCCACTTTCTTAACAGTGAGTGATTTTGCAATGGACTATTTTGTTCTCACCCAAGCTTCTCAGAAATTACTTTTGACATGGATCACTTTGCAATACATTTAATCTTAGCCATTTGATCTTTACAGAATCATCAAGTTTTAAGTATTTAATTAGAGTTCTCCTTGTGTCTAAGAAGTTATTCCTGTTAAAAGCCAAATTTAATACTTCTCTTAAAATGGGGGAATATTTTCAAAAATGCTAGGTTGACATATATTCCAAAGTTTCAGAATATCTCTCTTATGTTCCTCTGCCCTTTTCTTACTAGGATACTTCTTTCAGTGTAAGGATAGCACATTTGATTTTAATTCTGAGTTCTTAAATTCCTTGCTTTTGCATATCCTTTATAGCTCTTATGTAAAAAATATATTCAAATGTTTATAATCTCTCACATTTGAAATGTTTCAGGATGAAACATATCCTCATTGAATGAAGATACAGCAAATATTTTCTATAACTTTTGAAAGCACCTTAAAAATATCTTTCAGTGTTCTGAAGTTGTATATCACAATCCCATCATGAATGTGGAAAAACTAAAAAGCTTATTACAATTGATGGAATCAGTAGAAATAGAAAATTTTAAACACAATACAAACATCTACAATACAAACATCCACACTGAACAGATCCAGATGGAATTCTAGAAGAAATATTTTAATGAAAAAATATTGAACTTTATTGGTAATTAAAAAATAAAATATCATTCCTTTTGAAGTACAAACTTTTGGTAGTGAAAGGGTGTCAAAGATTTCTGACTTTCTCTTCCTATGCATCAAACTGCAATTTTCCAACATTAGGGCCTGAAAGTTATCATTCATAATCCCTTGTGCACTCAAAAGATTAGATTTTTAAAATTAAGAAGTTCATAGCACCAAGAGTTGCATAGCATTTCATGAGATTTTTGTGTCAGCCACTACCCACATACACACAGCCAACAGTAGCAGCTTGCTCTCTTAATAAACCATGAGGACAAATATTTTTCTTTTCACTTATCCTTTACAAACAGTATTGACAATTTAGGGAATTAAGTAGACATTTATGGTATTTGAAGATATAATTACTCTATTTAACATTCAACAGAAAGCAGCTGCCATTACTCCTGAGGGAAAACCAATCATAGGTATGATTGTAAATAAGCAGTGAGAACTGAGTTAATTGAAAAACAGGAGGACTTGTAGGTAGGAGTAAGGAAAAAAATGTAATAAATTAATTTTTCTGAGGTTTCACAAAGAATGTATCTAAAGAATTCAGTGTACACTCTAAGTTACATATTTCCAGTATGAAATTTACAGGAGAAAGAATTATCCCCTTACACTTCCCAAAAAAATGTCAACAAAGGTTATTTAGACTTGACAGCTTAACAAAAAAAAAAACCAAAAAGCAACTACCTTCAAAATCTGGCAATATATGGAACCAATTAACATACCAAAAGTTCCTCCTTCAACACCCCTCTGTTGGAATCCTGGATGCTGAGAATTTTAAACTTTCTGTGCATAAAGGCACAGACCCACAAGAGAACACTGCATTTGACCTAAGGCTTTGGAACAGGCTTCCAAAATTAATTGATAGGACTGGGATTACAAGTGTGTAGTTGGTTAGAAGTGTGTAATATCACAGTGTGGAAAACTTGGAGTTTGGAATATAGAAATAAAAAATTTAGAGTTTAGAATCTAGAAATAAATATGAAGCAAGATGGAGGTTTTAGGGTGGAGACAGGCTGCTCTTTACCTTCTTCTTCATGGGTTTGGGGGATGTTTTGTAATTGGACAGAAAAGTCCACATTGCGGGCTTCGAGGGATCAGTTATTGGGTTAAAAGGGAAAATAATCTAGGTGTCCTTTCTTGATTGGATAGTTTAGTCTTAAATGACCTTGTTACAAGAGATTGTTAGCCATTTTGTGCTTTGGTAATGAAAAGCTGCCGAACTCATGATTGTGAGACGGTTTTACTGAGAAGAAATAATAAACACCTGAGTTTGAACTACTGCCTCAAGTGCATTCAATCCCGACCTCAAGAAACTGATAACCCTCAGCAAAATAAAGTATTTCCTGAACAAATTTACAGGGAATTTGAAGAATATTCCAAACTTCCTTACTCATGGTTAAAAAATCCAATCCAATCCAATCCAGTGCAAACCTTTTCCCAATACAGTCTTTAGTTGATATGAAAAAAACTTAAATACCACCCTTTAATTTATTTTTTTACATTGCATAATTTTTAACATATTTATTAGACACATTGATTAGAAGAAATATAATTTCGGCTTTCCCAAATCAGGGTGTTTTCCTTTAAAAATGTCATAAATCCAATTCTTATAATTTTGAAATCTGGTCAGCATCTATTTATTGGCATTTCTACTCACCATTCAGATCCAGCAAAATCAAAAACTGAATGTTTACTGTTCAGATGAATGTTGGATCTCATTTTACATTACTATGTTGCAATGTTTTCCAAATGGTTGAAATCTGTACATTCATTAAAAATACTGGTTTTTTCTTTCTTTATGAAAAGGAAACTGTCTCCCAGCCTTTGGAGAGCTAAAAATTATATGATATGGGTGAAAAAAAGAACAAGGTAGTAAGGACGGTTCAAACAAATTTTCTTATTTATTACTTTTACCATTTTAGGGGATAGAGATCATACCTTTGATTATTCTTTCTGTTCTAACTGTATATACCATTGCACTGGTCAAAATATGCTGACTAATTGCATGTATGCAGGAATCAGGGTGTGGATTTTTCTTCAATGGCTCTGACCTGTCGGATCTCCATTGTATATTCAAGGCTGGGAGAGAATTAAAAGAAATTACATTCATAATTTCAGTATAGAAATCAAGCCTTGAAAAGGCTTTTATCTTTAATTGGGATCCTCACAAGGTCTCCTTAGAATCGTCTTCTTCAGAAAGTGGCAGCTTACCTTCTTCATTTGTCCACATTTGAACATGAATGCTTAATTATTATTCTAATATGAATACTTTAACTCAAATATTATATTGCACTTGGATACAACATATATGCACAAGAAGTGAAAAAAAATAATAGAGGTACACACCTTCACTGCACATTAACACCCACCTGTTTCTCAGTTCCTGTGGTGGGTAGGCAGAATAATGCACTCCTGAGGTCTCAGTGACAATATAGAGAAAAATTAAGGAAATCCAGGACTGAGGGTTTATAAGAAATAGCTGCAAGTACAATCCTTTGAATTACACTAGTTAAACTCTTGATATGATCTGAACCAGTGATCTCTAGAAATCTGTCTTTTGTCAAACACACACCTGCCTGACCTCTGCTTGAAATCCTTTGCTCAGTGATAAGAGATGAAAAAGAGACCAGAGCCTAATGCTTTTAGTTAAAGAGCCCCAAATGTTGTTACCTTCATTTTTTTATTCTAAGCAAAGGATCAATCACATGATATAAAAGATTCAAAACACTAAAAACCAAAGAACTATTTTTATTGTTACTGAAAAGCATACCTATTGCAAATTTTTCTTGCTTTTAGCAGGTAGAAACCTGTTTTCAGAGCAGGCAGTGGGTGTAAGTCATACTGAAATCCTAGCTTAACATTTAAAAACATGTTCATTTTCAATTAAAGAGAAATGTAACTTTTGAACAGTACTATGGAAACCAATAAAGAGGAGGGTGTACTGTGGGGAGAAAGTCTGTTCTTCCAGCTAAATAAATTTTTAATTCTGTTTTGCCAGAGATAATCATAGAATCATAGAACATTTTGGGTTGGAAGAGACTCAAAAGATTATCTTGTTCCAAGCCCCCTGCAAAGGCAACCACTAAACCAGGTTGCTCAAAGCCCCATCCAACCTGGACTCGAACATTGCCAGGGGTGAGGCATCCACTATTTCTCTGGGTAACCTGTTCCAGTGGCTCATCACACTCCCAGTAAAGACTTCCTAACATCTGATCTAAACCTACCCTCTTGCAGTTTAGAGTCATTCTTCTTTTCCCTGACACTACAATTTGATGAAAAGTCCCTCTCCAGGTCTCCGTTAGGCCTCTTTTAGGTGCTTGAAGGATGATAAAATGTTTCCTTGGATCCTTCCCTTCTCTGGAGTGAACAAAACCAAGTTTCTTATCTCAGCCTATCTCCATAGAAGAGGTGCTCTAGCCCTCTGATCATCTTCATGGCCCTTCTCTGGACTTGCTTAAACATGATAATGTCCTTTTTATGGTGAAGTCCCCTGAGCTGGACACAGTACCCCGGGCGAGGTCTCACCAGAGCTGAGTAGAAGGGCAGAATCCTCTCCCTCACCCTGCTGGCCATGCTGCTTCGGATGCAGCCCAGGACACAGTTGGCTTTCTGGTCTCTGAGTATGCATTGCTGGGTTGTGTCCAGCCTCTCAACCACCAACACCTCCAAGTCCTTCTCCTCAGGGTTACTCAAAATCCATTCACTGCTCAGTCTCTATGTGAGATTGGAATTGCCCTGGCCCAGATGCAGGACCTTGCACGTGGCCTTGTTTAACATCAGGAAGTTCACAGATTCCCACTTCTCAAGCCTGTCAAGATCCCCCTGGATGACATCCCTTCCCTCCAGCAAGTCAACTGCCTCACTCAACTTGATGTGATTTGCAAATTTGGTGAGGGTTGACTCAATCCCTCAATGCCAATGACTCAATGTCCATGTCATTGACAAAGACATTAAAGACTGCTGGTCCCAGTACTAAGCCCTGAGGAATGCCACTTGTCACTGGTCAACACCTGGACATTGTGCCATTCAATGCAAGAAACCAGCCAATTCCTTATCCATTGAATTATCCATCCATAAAATGCATGTCTCTCCAGTTTAGAGGCAAGGGACGATGAGTCACTCCTTCCTGGGTAGTGCATTATTAAGGGCTTTGTGTTCTCTAACGACCTAACATCTGAGAGGCTCTTTGCCTAATTCAGACAAAAAGGATGCTTTAAGAGCATGATCTTATGTTCTTACTGCTTCAGAATATGGACATTTCTATTATTATTGTTAGTGTACTGTAATTTTATTTTTTGTTACTTATTCCTTAAAGTAAACTTTAGTAATAATTCATTCAGTTTCTGGGTGATTTAAAATAAAGAACTTTGTTTACAGGAATAGCAGGGATTAGTTAAAATATAGCTGCTTTTCCATAACAAATTTCAGTTTGATGGTGCTGAATCAGATTTATTTCAATCATGTGGCAATTCTGTCTTTGGAAAAACCATCATTCATCTTAGATACTCATTTCAACGCTATTTTCAAATAATCAAAGAGCTGGAAGATGAAAATGCAGAAGTATATCACCATAAACTGCCAAATTCTCATAAATCTAGTATGTATATTTATTGCTCTGCAGCTAATAGATATAAAATACTTAACTTAGAAAAGCCTCCAAAACCTGGAGTTGTAGGAATTTGGAGGAAATTATTAAACCTTTTCTACCTCTTTTTTTCCATTTTGAAATGTAAAGACTGTTTTGTTTTTTTTGTTTTCTTCCTATAGTTTTATCTCAGGTTCAGAAATTTTCAGTTAATATTTTTTTCATTGTGTTATTCTATACCACAGACAAATTTTCAGGATGTTAAGGAAGATTCTTCTATATTGTCTGTACAAGTAATTGCAATTAGCTAAGGAAGGATTACTGCACTTTTCGTCTAACATCTTGAATAAGCAGAAACAGGACAGGACTCTTTACATCCTTTTCCTTCCCAAAATGCATGTATTGAAAGAAATATTACCAGTGGAAAAGAGGAATTGAGATAACACCCCTGTTTTATGCCAATAGATGTCACTTAGTTTGGAGTTTTTTATTCCTTTATGTATCAAACTTGAGACGTGCTCCAAGCAGTGTAGCCACTCCCTAGTCCCCTAGAACCCAAATTGCAGTTCTGGAGGCCTCTTCAGTCTAGGGGCTCTAGTCATCCCTTCAGGCTCTTTATTCTGCTCAGAATTGCAATGATCTCTGCTCTCAAAAAGTGCTTTGATGAAGCTTGTTGAAAATTATCACTTTTATTTGAAAATCATGACACAGTCCAGACCACTGAAAATTTACTCGCAGCAATCCAAGTACCTCCCTCACGTGGGAGTCTAAATGGGAGTTGGATGCTGCAACCAAATGGAAGTCTAATCAATCAGGTCCATTGGGTCTACATCCCTAATCACTTCAATGTCTATCAGAAGACAATTTTGGTTAAATGAGAATTTCTGTAGTTTCCATATACTATAATGTGATTCTAAACAAATGCACATCTAATATAGATATCTTACTCTCTTAGTGAATCTCAGGTCTTATGCACAACTCAGTTCTCCAAATGTGGACATCTAGTTTGAGAAGTCACCCAGGATCTGAGACACCTACTTGAGACTGACAGATCTAACACTGTCTTTAAAAGACTTGTATTTTTCTGCTTTGGCATCTAAAGGGCAAATGCTTTACACTGAAAAAACTTAGTCTTTTTCTTCCCTATTCCAATCATACTTTTGCTGTAATTTATAATGAAATTTTATCAGAGTGCTCTTCCCCCCTTATTTATTGAAAAGCACTATAGGATAAATTTTACTGATGTGAAACTAACAAGAAACACAGCACAGAATCTAGCTTTTGTTGTAGTCCCAGTGAAATCCCTCTTGTTATCATCTAAGGTTATATAAGTATTTGGATTCAGAATAATTAACATACATAACTATACTGTAATCTTCTCCTATGGGAATTACAGAACTAAATTCAGAAGTTAATCACAGAGTGAATTTTATTTTTTTTTGTCACTAGACACAAAATAATAATAAAAAAGAAGAATATTTATGTTCATTCTGGTCTTTGCTCCTATCCCAAAAGTGTTGATTTGAAGCACTGTCATAGGAACGGTGCAAGTGATTCTTTTAATGCCTAAGTCTACAATTTAGTCAAATTCAAATCTTTCCTACATCCACTGAGGCACATTTCATACATATATCCAAGTGGGGATTCATAGTCTAAATATCTCATCTAAAGAACTTGATTCATACAATGAAATAATGAACTGTAGCTAAGAACCTTTACTTAGAAAGGTCAGAGCACAGGAGAATCATGTCAAAGTTGACATTCAGTATTCAACTACATCCTCTGAGGATACTTGTTGGAAAATATTGTACACTAAATGTTAGTGGACTGTTAAAGAATGGAGGTTTGGAGGAAGAGAATCTTTTCAATATCACTTTTTAAAGTTTTTCTGTTTTAAGTAAGGTGCTCAGCTGGTAACTATGGATATGAGTGAAATATAGTCTCTCTAATTACTGCCCTTTACTTGATTTCTAGACCAATGAACAAGTAATATTTCATGTGCATGAATAACTTAAACAAAGCAGGCTAAGAGTGACTCAGAATAACTTTGGACATTTTCCTAAGAAAGGAGAAACAAAACTTCCACCAGAGAGAGATTTTGAATACTTGATTCTCACATTCCATGCAGGTGCTTGTTGCATTCTCAAGGCAAGATTTGTAAGTGGCAATAAGCACCAAATGCTAGATAAAAGAAGCAGCTTGAGGTTTGGTGATGAAGTCTTAGCAGCCAAGGTTCGAATGATGGGGGTAATATTTCCCTTGTACAAGCACAGCAAATCAACATCTGTTTTAACCTGGCCTCTTTCTTTCCCATGCCATATGCTCCTTCTTTTAAAACATATTTGGAAGGTCAACACCACCCTGGACTGCATGAGGAAAAACATTGTTAGCACGTCAGGAGAGGTGATCCTCTTACTCAGCATGGATGACACATACCCTGACTGCTGTGCCCAGTCCTGGACTTCCAGTGCACGGGAGTCAGGGACAAGTTGGACTGAGGTCAGCAAAGACACACAACAATTACCAAGGCATTGGATCATCTCATACAAGAAGAGGCTGTGAGAGCTGGGACTGTTGAGCCTCGAGATGAAATGCGCAGACATCTAACAGAGGTTTATAAATACCACGTTGGAGAAAGTAAAAAGGATTGAGTCAGGGTATTCTTGATGATATGCAATGAAAGGAACAGAAAATAACACAAAGGAAATACAAAATTCTCTTTAAATGTTTTTTTTTTTAATTGTAGAGACAGTCAAACACTGGAGTAGGTTACCCAGAGAAATGATGGAGTTTCCACTTTGAGATATGTTCAGATCCACACTGGACATGGCTCTGAGAGGCCTGATGTCCTTTGAGCACAGTTTAACTTCTTGTTGCAAAGATCATTCCACTAAAAACTAGATTTAATTATTGTTTAAATGTACTCTTCTGTTTCTCACCTGTACTCAAGAATTCACTCTTCTTTGGGAGACATAAACCTTATTACACAGTGTACAAGATGATTTTTGCAGACGAATTTACAAGACCAATGGCTGAATATGAAAGGGTCAGAAAGGACTTTTAAGAGCTTTAAGAAAAGATGTGAAGAGAATTATGACAATTAGTTTAAAAAAAATATCAGCAGGCATTTCTGTGGTCCTCAGCAGTACAGCATGTACCCCAAAATCACTGATTAATCTGTTTTCATGGCAACCATACAAATGAACCAAATGTTGGACTTTCAATTCACAAATGGGCATTGGAGTCCAAGAAGAGTTCACTGAAGTCAGGAGGCTCCTAGCTTTAGTTGGTCAGTTTGAAATGTGCTGTTGAAATTTAGAATAGCAGAATATTCAGCATCCCACTGCTGTCTTTGGCAGCTGTGAGTGGTCCACAGCTGAGGATGCTGACAAATGCCGAATCAAGTACTTTCATCTGCAGGTGGATGACACATCCAGAGTGACTATTTGTTTTTTATTTTGGCCAATGTGCTTTTTTCTCAGCTCCCAGGGAAAGAGCTACAATAAGTCAGATGACAGATGAGTGTCTTACCCCACAAATGCTACCTTTGATTTTGTAATTTTTGCAGCTCAGGTTGTGTTTGCAGAGAGTAAACACAAGAGATCAATGTTGGATTTAAGCTTGTCTTTCCTTCTTCATTATAGCAGTCAGCCTTCTCTATGCATTTTTGTCCCTTCAAATGAAGTAAGAGATTTTATTATGGAACAGCAATGGCCCCAGTTCAGAAAAGATTAGCATTTGCCTAGGTTTAAATTGAATGATCTAATTGAAATCAAGGGGAATATTCATTTGTTTTATGTATTTAATCAGCTAGCTGAAGTGAAGCCTAAATTAATGAATGTGACCTGTGATTCACCAGGCATTTGGATGCTGAATATGTAATGCCAAGCACAGATTTGCAGGGCAAGCCATAAAGGTTTCTGCTTTCATGCTAGTCCCATCTCCCCTGCCGTGGTGCTGGCATCACTCAATCCACTCAGCACATCCCTGCATTTTCTGGCTCTGCAGAGAATCTCTGGTGCTATACTGGGAGTCAAAATGGTGCCAACACTGTGACAGGGGAGAAAAGGGGAACAGAGCAGCATGAAAACCAGAAGGGCTGTGGGTACTGTGTTTCTGCCAGCTGCAGGACAACTCCCTCTGTAGCAATACCCCATTGTGATCCAGGTTATGGGGCACAGCCTGGGCTCCCATGGGGGATGAGACAGCAGGTCACCCTACCTGCAGTGGGGCTCTAGTCACCATTTATGTCATGGCTGCATTCATCCTTCAAATTGGAAAACTCACTTCTAAATAATTGAATTAAGTATCAGAGAAGTAATTTTCACACTAGAGTAGAGAGTGATTAGGAACTTGTGTACAGTTTTCTGCAGCGCAGCACAAATCAGCTGCACCCATGATACTCATAAGCATCAAATAGCAACCATAAAAAAAATTAAAACACTCTGGTGACATCCAGGACTTCTCACTCCATAATATTTCAGATGTGACCTGCAGCTCTATTATTTGCTACTCACCCAAGAGGTCCCTTAGATCTCAGAGAAATATAGTGATCTAAGGAGGAAGATAGGCATTTAGTGGAAGCCAGACATATCCTACTTCTGAAATCCTTTTTCTTACATACCTCAAAAAAATCTAGCCCTGCCGTGTCTCTTAATCTAATAGCAGGAGACTATGAAAGCCAGGATGCTTAAACCAATTTTGCTGTTAGCAGAAGTCTAATTTTAAGGCTTATGAAACTAAGCCCTTCAAAGAAGATTTTGGTAACTCGACTGAGTATGAAAAACAAAATAGTACCTAAATTCCTATTAGCAGAACTGGTATGTTCTTTATCTTGAAATCCACTTCTGGTATTGAACATGAAATATATTTGAAACCTGTTTTAAAGTTCAGATGCTAGAGATGCTTTAAAAAATGGATAATTTTTGGAAGATTTTTATGAAGGATTGATTTTTTCCAAACTTCTAGGTACTTTATCATTACAGTGATTTCTAGTATAATACACTGTTCTGTGACTTTTGCAGAGCACAATGTTATACTCAGAAATCTCTGGATTTTTCATTTCTTAGTGTTTTGTTGTTTTTTTATCAGTGAAGGAATTTGGAGAATAAAATCAAATCCTCAGTTCAATCTTTGCTGAAACGGTTCTATTACTTCCCCTCTATTTTCTCCTCACCTGTGTTACTGAGGCATATACTATTTTTTGTTCAATTCTTGTTGACTTATCACTATATTAACTGTATTTCTTCCTTTTTCAGTCTCTGTCTGTCCATTACATAAAAATAATAACTGCAACCTTTCCCATGGGTACATATTAAGTAAATAACCTGTTTTGTCTTGGGTTATTGAAGCTGGTAGCCTCTGTAAAACCCTTTCCTTTGTTTCTTCAGACTCAACGAGCACCAGCAGCACTCCCCAACTTGAACTACTGGTCACATACAGAGGTCAACTAACTCCTGGGACCTCTTTGCTACTGCAGAGCACAGGGAGATTGAAGACACTGTAAATAATTGTGCTGTGTTCTCTAAGAGTTCACAGCAGAATATAATCTTCTCCTTTTATGGCTATAAGGCATCCTGCAGAAAATCCTTCATGAGCTATAGCAGCTAATTACAATATCTCTGTTCTGTGAGAAACTGGGGGAGAGTGAACAATGAAACAATTGCTCAAAAGGGGGCTGCAAAAAAACCCCTATAACACTGCTGCAAAAAAATCTGGTTTCCAGATGTACATAAAGTGATGAGTTAAAAACAAATTGCCATGTAACTTTTCTCTGTTTCCTTAACAGCTTCATGGATGACAGTAACTTGTCTTGGCTAGAAATTCATATAGACTAGAAGTATCCAGGACTGGCTGGTATTTTTTTAGGTATGGAACTTTAGTCTGGAAGCATATATTGTTCTGTTAATTTTAAAATATCTCTTAATACATTTAAAAAATTAATATTTCTCAAGTTTAGTGGGGAAGAAGGATAAGAGCTGAAGAAGAAACAGGTTCCTGAATGGGAAATCCAAAATGAAATTTGGAAAAACTAAGTTGCCATTTATTATTCTATGTTGCCATTATTATTCTGCGATTTTATTACACAAGCCTGCCTGAGTTCAAGAAGTTTTTGAACAACACTTTCAGGCACATGGTGGATTTCTGCACAGGGCCAGGAAATGGACTCAATCATCCTGATGCTTACCTTTCAACTCAGCATATTCTATGATTCTATGATTTACTATTTGCTCTCCTGTTTAATAAAAGAATATATTTAGTTGGAGGTGACTTTACAGTTAAAAGGTAACTTTATCACTTCAAAACTTTCGCAAACCTAAATTCTGGATCTTACAAATTGCTACACAGAATTTTAAAATGGACAATAAGATTAATCTGTGGAGTAGTTGGACTGCTCTGGAAGAAATGTAGAGTTGAATTATTGAATATACTTCTAATCAGAAGCTCTTTTTATGTTTTCTTTCTAGAAAATTCTTGGGAATGTCATAGTAGAGTGTGGGAGTTGGGTGTGTGATGTTTGTGTACAAGAGAAGCCAACTTCAGAAACTCAGGTGCTTTGCTCCAATGAAACCCATAAGGTAACCACAGACACCTGTAAGACAGTCAGACAGCAAGCTGATGTGGGAAGTGGGAATATAAGCTATTTGCCATGCCACTCAACTATTCCCTGGACTGCTAAACACAGGTGTAATATCTGTGAAGTAGCTTGCAGCCACTGTCCCCTACCAGGGACAGGCACAGTCCCGACAGCAGAGCCACATCCCTGATGCACAGTTACAGGCAGGAGAACAGAGGAAGGATGCAGCTACACAGATTTAAGCAAGAGGGTTGGGACATTGAAAATGTCTCTTTATTCATATTCAGACAGATGACTGCTCTGAGGCATTTTGATTCCTTTTCAACTCTTCAAGTGACCTGTGACTGCTCAAACCCAAGAGCAGGTAAAGTGCCACAGCAGCTTGTGTATCCACATTTGGCCAACTGGGTCAAAAGAGGGAGATGTGTTTCAACAAATTGCTTTAGAAAACACAACAGATAAGCTAAGCAAAGAAGACAGTGGTGACAGAATTTGCCCTTCTAGCCAGGATGAAGTCCAACTGTTGTTTCTGGCAGCAACAACCCAGACTCAATCAAACCCAGGTGCAGAATCAGCCAGCTTGGAGGAGAAGTGTGTTTACATCTGCCCTTTTCTCACTCTAGGGCTCTGCTCAGAGGGAGGAACATGCTGTTGGGAGATAAATTTCCCTCCTTCTAATTATAGGCCTTGCCATCTTCTGCCCACTTCAACTGTAAATCGCCTAATCATAAACAATTCCTCTTCAAAACTCAACACAGATTGGATGTAATTCCCTGACAACACCAATCTGTTCACAGTATTGCATGCAAAGGACAGAATAACATTAAAGATCTTTCAGCCTGCTGAAGGAGAGAAGATTGAAGAAAGAAAACAAAATCTGAGAGTAAACCACAAAAGACATTACTCCTGTCACATTTTAGCAAGCAGTAGCAAACCTCTACAAATGCTCAAAGGAGAAGAGAGAAAAAAACTTCCTTTTTTACGTCCTTGATAAAAAACCCACCTTGTCACATACATTTTCCCTTCTAGTAATTAGCAAAGTAAGTAAAAGGCAGATAGAGACTGCTGACAATTTTTTATTTACCTCTGAAAGCTTCAATTATTCAGAATGACCAAATCATTCTCACAACTAAACTGTACAAAATCACATTACTGCTATATTTACCTGTTTTTTCACTCCCCTCCATTTCTTATGTGGTAATTGACCATAAATGAGAGTTTAGATCTTGTTAGAGAGTTGTCTATTCAAGTAATATACTGCCTATGAACTATCCTTTAGAACTGGAGTTGCATGCTGGTGAGACAGATAACCAAAACATTGTTGACAGGAGATAGTACATTTTCCAAAAGGTGAGGATAATGGTATGCTAGCAGCATATGGTTTGTGCACTAGTACCTCAATCCTGTCATCGCTTTTTTGGGAAATATCAGAATACCAATATCAAGCGCAAAAATAATGACAAAGCACCATTATTGGTAGTGTTTTTGAAGTGATAGTTGACACCAGGACCAACATCTAATTTTACATTGATGTATCTCAACTGAATGAAATGACATTTTTCTTGATTTATACCAGTATAGGGAGAGAACAAAATTAGGCCTTAAATTTCATACCTGTCTTGAACTCCTGGCAAGAAGGCTGGAAACGATCATCATATTTTAACACTGCCAAATTGCTGAGTCCAAAGGTAATAATACTCCAAATGATCAAATCACATCTCACAATTCAACTTTGAGAAGTTTTGTTTTCTTGATAGTAAATAACCATTAAGAGCTATTTATTTATATATTTAGTGGACTGATCTATCAAGAAGAACTTGGGAAAAAAATCTATTTTTAGATTGGAGAGTATATACTGACTTTATGTCTGGTTATTACAAAAAAATTGCTAAATATATTTGGTGCAAAATAATTATCACCTTTCTATATATATGAGAAATTGACAATGAAGATAGGGAAAGTAGCAGAATACAAAATTTATGAAGTACAAGAAATAGAAGAGAAAAACGATGGCTCAGTAAATCAACCCACAGTTACTTAGTGCAGATGATTCTGTAGTTGATATATACTTGGGGGAAATCACTGGCCTTGCTAATTTGAACTGGAAGGTAAATTAAACCCTCTATACAAAGAATCTGAAATGTTTATATCCCAGAATATAAACACTGTAGTAGGATGCATACACACTAAATAAAAAAGGTCTTTGTTAATTGCCACCATAGCAGATGTGTACATGCATGTGTACATGCAGACTGTGCTTCTAAGTGGGTGGTCTTAAATAAAAAAGAAATATTTCTTAATATTAGCATTATTATCCCATACTGAAAATGTTACTTCATGAAAAAGTGATTTAACAAAGGAAGTCTGAACAAACCATGTTTAATTTTTAAAAAAAGATAAAATGGCCTATTCACTCACCTGGCAGTGGGAGAGTTTGATCCAACATTGCAAAAGGTTTGTGTTACATTTTCATCATTGTTATAAGAATAGTTACTCTTAGACTTTTCTCAATAAACTCGTGGAGAAAAAGACACTTATTTTTGCATCACCATCTGGTTTGAGTCTGATTATTTGGCTGATCTGCTGAAGTGTTTTCCGAGTGATCATTGTTTTAGCTTGTACTGTCGGATGTCATCCAAAGGTCCAGCACAGGCAGATGGGGCTGTAATATAGAACAAGAGCTGCTGCAATAAAGCGTATCTTCTACCCCTGCCTCAATACCCTCCCTTCTTACATTTGGTGATCCATTACTGGATGTTCTGCATTTGATTTCATTGTTTATGCACTCTACAAACATTATAAGGGAACCAAAAGAGATGGTGATGATGTTAGCCATGTGAGATTCACTAATTAACACTATCTAAGGAAGAAGAAAGAGAATTGTGATTTTTTTTCTCTAATGTTATACAGTTCAGAAGGAATACATATGTCACATAAATATTTATGAAATACATGGAAAGAAATTAAGAAGTTGAAACCTGTTACAGTTTGAAAACAGTTATGAAAACTTCCCTGGGAGGATGAAGGAGGATGAACCACAACCAGGTGCTAGAACCTGTGTGTATAAAGAAAAGAGACCCCTGTACTTTATAATGCACATTCCTAGCTAGAAATTGGACTTTTATCTAAATTATTGGAAAGACTTTTACTTTCCAGAACTTTTAAATGAGTACATGATTTCAAAGCAAGAATCAAATAGGTGCTCAAGAGGAATTAGGGGACTTTAATGTAATTAGATAGATAAACATCTGCAAATACAGGACACGGATGGGGAAGCATCCAAGATTCATCTTACCTTAACTTCAGATTTAATGAAGTTGAAATGTAGAGGGTAGGAGCTTAGGCTCAATTAAGAAAGAAAGCAGTCTTAGTAACTGAGATAGAAGATATTATTCTTAGATATCTTTGACTTCTACACCTAAGTCAGATGCCCAGCATCTCCCTCAACAGTCAAATAAGAGGAAGGATATCTTTAACAATGAACTATCCTATTTGGAATCTATTTTGGCATGAATGGAAGTTACTATTTTTCACCACAAATAATGCAGATAATTCAGACAACTAGATCAGGTGTGCTTCTGTGATTCTATGATTCTATCTACAACACAGATTCCAGCTTCTGGTCAACGGAAGTCTGTCCTATCTCTTTGAATTGTAGATGGGATTATGATTTTGGGAATGGGATGAAATGTCCTTCTAAAGTGCTTGTCTCCCTCCACTGACTGCAAAGGAAATTTGAATACCTGAATTACATTACACTTCTATCTTAGCACATAGCAGTAATGAGACGGGGACAGAGCAATTAACTGAGAATATTGTATGTAGGAAAATTTTTGTTTGCAGACTATTGCAATAGTCTGCAACATTGTTGGAAATAAAAAGATATTGATGGGACAAAGCATCTACTCCAAGCATAATGATTTTGCAGTTAGACTGTACAGCATATAGCTCTAGAGAGAGTTCTTTTAGTCTCCCTACAAGTACTTGATAAAACTAAAGTGTTTCTCTTTTATGAGTGCAACTGTTTTAAATGTCTCTTATTTTAGATGCATTTCATGGACCGTATTTTCCCAAAATATATGGTCATATGTGGATCTTATAGAATTCATTTTTAGAACTGTGGCAAGCCATTAAGTACAACAACAACAACAACAAAAGAGTAGTAAGCTTTACTTAAATAAAAGGATACTGCTAAGGAAAGTCTACCAAAAAACCAGTCTGAAAATGCATTGGGCATGTCTATACCATGCTGGACTCCAGAGATCCTGGTACTCACACACACCATAATGGCATACAGAGGGTGAAATTTGCCTCTGGATTTCAGATGACTGCATTTGGGGGAGTTAAAACTGAGCTCCATGGGGCTTATCCCTGCAGGATGATCCTTGGCCTGGTGTGCCAAGGCTCAATTGGCATTAGCTTGGTGGTATCTGCATTTTGCAGGTGTACAAATTTTCTTATCTCTTTTTATTGCTACATTAAATAGATATTGCCCCCCAACCACAGTGATTCCTCCATCTGGCATGCATCTCGAAGTCTACTGGCTAGTTTTTATCCAATTTCAAGATACATGTTCTCATTTGAGATCCTGAGCATATTCCAAATGCACTCAGGCATTGCTCCAAATAACAGCAGAGATAATTTTCATCTAGGATAATGCAGGGTCCTGGGCAAATGAACTCTGTTAACAACATAGAACTACAAGTTGTGTACCTGCAGAAATTAACTTTCAGTTATATTTTGGCCATAAATACTTTAAAAAAGCTTACAAATTAATCCAAGGATTTCCAGGAGTGTAACAGGGGGAAAAAATAAAAAAAAGGAAAATGCCCCAAGCTGATAATAAGAATAGAAGAAGCAATGAAATATTGATTCCATAGCACAGGAGGATAAACACAAGAACAAAGAAACTGTAAAGAAGGAGTACATATTGAAAAAACAGATATTGGACCTGATTTTCAGACTACAAGCCAGGACTTACCATTTTTTTTCTAAAAGTTACATTGGACAAACTAATGAGAGCTAAGAAAGAAGAACATCATTTAGAAGAACAATGTTATTTTACTTGGTAGACAGATAATGAGTTTCAGGCATCTCACTACTGTGCATCTTGCAGAGTGCACATTCTTTATTCAGATACACATTCCTGAAACTGAACATCAGTGTGTTAATGCTTCATTGGTAATGCACTGAGGAAAAGTATTTCTTCAAACATAGCGTTTGCTCTTTGTGAGGGCAATCCTGTACAAGTATGTTAATATTTATAAATCATGAAAAATGATCTGTACTTTTGGTTCTATTGCACCCCAGTTTTGAAATGGAATAGTGATGTAGGCAAGAGATAATGAGTCTCTGGTTTCGGCAAGAGTTGAAATAAAGCATTTTCCAAGGTTTGCATTCATACAACATGTGGCATTCATGCAGGTTAATAAGTCCCTCTCATATTAATTGAACTCTACCTCTGAAAAGGACCTGAAGGCATAGGTAATTTTAATTCAAGTGCTGTATCAGGGCAGTATCCCAATAAAATGGATTTCAATATTTATACATAAGCTTTGTCTTGCATTTTATCTTTTTAAAAGAGTCAATTATTGCAGTTTATATTTTATGTGGTTACATAATATATTACAGCCTGTGAGAGGTGGTGAGCACACTTCAGCTGAAGGACATGCCGATGATTAATGGAGCTTGAAGTCCATACACCCCAAATTAGGTTTTAGAACTGCAGTGTAATTTTTATCATGTAACAAGAAAATTCATTTAAAAAGACTATCCCACAGCTTTGAAAGTCACTATAAAGATTAAGTTCTCTTAGACAGAAGGTGGGAGATTTAATTTGGATTTTTTTTTTTAAATCAGATTATCAATCTCCTCAAGGAATGCTAAACAAGTTGAAAATGCTGCTTTTGTTTTTCATGGGTTCACAAAGTATTAATCAGGCATCCATGTGTCTATCAAGGTTTCTTACTTCATTGTAATTACCTCTGTGTTGGACTGGTCTGCAGTGGGTATGACACAAACAAAGACGATATTTCTTCTAAAACACTCTAAAAAGAATAGATTATAGGCTCTGGATGCTTTAAGGCTGAGGAAGAAGGTGACAAAATATGACATGATCCAGAATCTACTATTTTTTTCTTCACTTTAGGAGAAAAGCTGTCAGCTTTGCCAGAAAATAGATATAAACTAGCAAGATATTAATGTACAGCTTCAAATGAAGACCTGAAAGTGTAGTATAATTTTCTGTGTAAGACATATTTCAAAAAATTTGTTTTTGCCGTACTTGCAATGCTGATTTGCCTGCATCATGCAGATATTTGGGGAATGAAATTGCACCAGCGTATTTGTAAAAAGCAAATTTAAAGTTCAATTACTATTCAGAAGAAGCAAATAGTACAGTCAAATGTAATTATAAACTACTGGTCTTCTCTCCTAAAGCCCTTAATTATAAAACCACCCAATCTCCCATCTTTTATTTGTCACTGAGTCATCAAATTGAATATGCTGAGAAATGTCAGCCTGCATCACCCATCAAGCCAATTTTCCTTCTGTGTGCTTTCTTCCATGCTACAACTGATATTCCAGAGCAACTGCTCCTAAGAATCTGCTTTGTCAGTGCATTAATCATCTTCAGATGTCAAGTAAAAAATCTTCTCTTCTCTAACGCCTATAAATAGGGTAAGTAACTGATAGGTTGTGCAAAACTGATATACTTGTGCAAAAAAAAAAAAAAAATTCCTCATTGCCTCATATATTGCCTCATATTTCCCTTATTTTCTTAACTCTTAGGCTTATAGAGTCATAGAACCACCAAGTTTGGAAGAGACTTTTAAGGTCATCAAGCCCAGCTATTAACCGAGCCCTGTAACCTCTAAAACACTAAACCACAGCATCCACCCCTCCTGGCCAAATCCCTCTGGCTTATATACTGAGCTAGACTTTCTCTGGTATGGAGCATGCTTTGGCCAGTTCAGGTCACCTGTCCCAGCTGTGCTCCTGCTCAGCTTCTTGGGCAACAGGAAGGATGTTGATTAAGGAAACTGAAAAGTCATTGACTTGGATAAGCACTACTGAGCATGATTTTTCTCATTATTCTAATCCTAAATTCAAAACACAGCACTGCACCAGCTACTAGGAAGAAAATTAACTCCATCCCAGCTGAAACTAGGACAATCTTGAAAGGAAGAATTCGTGAATTTGGAGAAAATAGGGCAAATGGATTTTCTGTGCAAATATACCCTAAAAATAGAAGGGTGTGTTTGATTTTAACTATGACTGGAAATCTCTCAGAAACTGCTATCAAACTCTCTTGGAGAAACTACAATCAGTGAGAGTTACATTGCTGGTGGCTTTGGTTTTATTTTTTTTTTTTGGTTGTGGATGTTTTTGTTGTTGTTTTTTGTTTTTGGTTTTTGGTTTTTTGGGTTTTTTTTTGGTTTGTGGTTTTTTGTTTCTTGGTTTATTTTTTGTGTAGCAGACCTTGTTCTTTATAAAGCCATTTACATAATGTGGGATAGTCAGTGACATGTGGAAATATGGTTCAAATCAGAGAAGTCCAGGTTGTTGATTTATGGAGCATAAAGAGGATAAAGCCCAAGTTAGAGTTCAAAGCAGAGCAGATTTTTTTCTTCTCTAATTTTAACAGCAGAACCAAAATTTTCAATTACTTTAGGACTATCCTGTGGCTTTGAAAGTCACTACAAAGATGAAGTTCTGTTAAACAGAAGGTAGGGAGGGAATTTAATTTGAATTTGGGAGAAAAATCAAATTACTAATCATGTTGAAAAAAATATGAAAGAGTTGAACACATGGAGACAAAACAGTAAAGTTAGTTTAAAGTTAGTAAAGCTTTTTTTTCATGTGACTACTTAGAGAACATAAAGTTTTTCTCAGTATTCTTATCAGGATTTTAACTTTTTGCATTTAAATTCTTCTATATTTGAAATGTGCATGGCATAATTTTAATGGGCACACCCCCATTAAAAGCTGTTATAGCTTTTGATGAAATAATTTTGCATATTCACCATAGAACCATATGCAATCTTAATGGGAAAGGGTGGGAATCTCCTGGTTATCAAGCTAATATAGCTCAGCATTAGGACTGAGATGATTGTTGAGGACCAGCTTAGTGTAATAATATGAAAAACTGCCTGAATGCTACAAAGATAATCATAGGGGATTCTGCATTTTTTATTTATATTTTCAATACTAGGATAGTACAAGTATGCTGCATAGGATTGTCCAAATCTGTAACTTCTTAACAACGTCTGTGGGAGATACTAAAACACAGAATTGAATTAAAGCAGCATTTAACTACATTTACTTTTCTGGGGCTTATCCCAGATTTTTAAGGCAGCACATTTTCTGTAATTAGTATGAACATGTGCTTATGAAAATTTGTCCATTTTATCTATCCATCTCCTGAATCCAAGAGATAAATCCCTTAGCTAAGATCAACCACATTTAAAAGAAAGTACACAGTTCAAAGACTGTGAAAAAAAAAAGTAAACAAAGTCATGTTTTTTTCTTTCCTGTTGATAGGATGTTTTACAAAGGTGACTTGAGAACATTGTTAAACATGCTCGTTCTCCCCAGAATGATCAAGAAAAATGTGTGAGTTCACAGCATGATCTTTGGCAAAACATTTAGAGCATTTCATAAGAGCATTCTTCATTACAGAAATACGACTTATTTGTTCAAAAGATCTTGACCTGTTATCCTCAAACCCTGGGGAAAAGAGCTGTGTTTGACACTTAACTACTATTAAGAGTTCTTTGTATAATGGAAATTTTGCATGAAGTTCATAGGAGATGCTGCATTATTCATACTAATAATGATTATTACTAATAAGGAATTGTCAAAACTAGTTAAAGGAATGGCAAAACCTGTCAAACTTTCTGCTGAAATTTCTGTTTTGGTTCCTTGTTTAGTGTATGCAACAGTCATTTTACTGGTTGGGTCCAAATGTCAAAGATCATGAGCTTAAGAAAACTGAATTGTATGTCATAATTTCAATTTAAAAATAAGAAGCTCTTAATTTAATCTCATGTTTTATTTCTTTGAAAATATCCAGTTTATAAAAACTGGTGTGTTTCTATTTCACGGCAAGTTAACCTCTCTTGTGTTTTCTGTGATTTTTATTCAACGTGCCATAGCATGCTGCAGGGTGTCTAACACTTCTTCGCATATGTACAGATAAACTGTAGGCAGCAGAACATCAACTTAAGGTAATTGAAATCAGAAAGTCTTATATCTTCATTTTTTTGGTTCAAATTAGTCAATGAAGTGTGCAATGAGCAGGGTGTAAATAACGGCAGAATTAGAAGCCCTTAGTCTCTAATTATATTAGGTGAAGTTGTATATGAATAAAACATAAGAGAATGTTGACATAATTTGTTGTAGACATTAATTGCTCTCTCAACTGGATGTTCAATGCTGCAATTTTTGAGGAGTTAATTAATTAAAGTGAGCAAGATCATACTGCTCAGATGCTACTGAATTTAGATTACTCAATGAGCAATTTGATCTTATCCAATGATGCTATTGCAAGTTCTTTGCTGGAACTGAAAAATAATCTTTAGTCAAGTAATTAATTTCTCAAAACTTGCAAAGTATAAAGCATTTACAAACTGTATGTAATAGGCAAGGTTAAACACAAACGTATTCCAGAGGTTCCAAGAATGTATCAGTCAGAACTGTAAGATTTCAAAATGCTTGATATTTTTCAACACCTAGGTCCTTTAAGGATCAGCATGCAGTGCTGCAAAGGCTTGAAATCGTCCTGTTTAATTTGGTTGTGTTTGGAATTTTTGTTGTTGTTGTTGTTGTTGTTGTTGTTTGGGTTTTGGTTTTGTTGGTTCGGCTTGGTTTTCTTGTTTGGTTGGTTGTCTTGGTTTTTTTTTTAATTTTGTGACAGTAAATTCCTATTCCTATTCCATTGAATTAACCTTCAGTGTAGTCTGTTATTTTGTAACTATGGGGATGCCCAGCAAGAACACCTATTTCTATGCTGCAGTTCACAGAGCATCCTTATACTTTCTTTCCTTTGCTGTCCAGCTTCTTTTCTGTCACTGAGACTACCTCCTAACAACACATGCCCAGCATGATTTGGGAATCCTTTGGTAGGATTTAACTGCTAAAGTCTAAAAAGCTAGAATTGTAGCTGAAATATTGAAATATGAATTAAAGCCCACAGCTTTAGATTGAAATATTTTAAATCTGACTAAGCAAAGTTAAATTCCTCAAGCTATATTTAAGCACATTCACAGAAATGTCTTGCTTTTTCATAAATATAATCAGCTATAAATTCTTTCAAAAGTTAAGCTATACAAATCTGGAAAGAAGTATTTTCCTAAAAATAAGCTCCTTAATGTCTATTGAGAGACCATAAAGACTTAACGTTAAAGGCAATATTTTTCCTTTTGATTAGCATCTCTTTCTAGCTATGCTTTTTCATATCATCAATCTATACAATAACACTCCTTCAAGCAGAGGTGTTAGTTTCAGCCATAGAAAAACGTGTAAAGAAATAAATGTGTCACCTATTTTAATGCATTTTGTATGTTTCTGAATTACTAAATAAAAATAATATTAATCTCAATAAAGATTTTCAAGCAGAGTTTATTCAAACAAAAATGGACTCAAAGGTCAGCATTTTTTTTGTAAACCAAGTTTTTAAAATATTTTGAAGAAAAATTTGCATAATTATTCCTGGTTAAAACTTCTGAAAACGGAATGGAGTAAAGTAGCAGTTTTAAGACCTAAAGTCTGAGGGAAACATACCTTTACAAGAATTGTCTAGAACTTTATGTTGTCTCTGTCTAGAATACAGGATCATTTTCCTCTTAAAATATATTTAAGAAGATTTAGTATTTAAGATGGCAGAAATGGTCCTATATATAGTTTTAAAAATTAAGCAATGTTTTGATGGTTTATTATTATTTTTATTTTATTTTACTTTTCATATTCACAGTCTGGAGAGAAGAGAAGAGAAGAGAAGAGAAGAGAAGAGAAGAGAAGAGAAGAGATCTGCCTTTAATAGCCAGCCAAGAAGCTAAACATTTCCTAATTTTGTTTGGAAGTCTCAAAGTCAGATGCATGTTTAGTCTCCTTGAAGTGACATTGATGAGCTTAAACTACTGAAGCTAAACAAAACCCTTTGGAGTTTAACTTTTCTGTAACATAAAAAATCCACTCTGCAGCACACATCCTTCACTTTACCTAGATGAGCAATAGTGAATCAAAATTAATTGTCTTTGAAATGCATATGCTTTACATCTTGAAAGCTAATCATTATCACTAGAAGAAATGTCTGCTATATAATGAATAAATCCAAGATGGAATGAAAGAGTCTTTCTTTTTCATATTCTCTGATTGTAATTTGTTATGCTAACATTAATCTGTAAAGAGACAGAAATCTTAGCCAAATAATGGAGAATTAGCTTTGACTCAGTTACTAACTTGCTATGTCACCTTGATAAAGTTGGAGAAACACATTATGTACCTATTCTGCTGAAAAAAACACAACAGAAGAAAAGTTACTGACAAACTCCGTGTTTTCTTTCAATCTTCTCTTCTAAAACCTTTTTGATAAAAGTGCCTTTCTCATAAAAGACATCTTTAAGACAACCTTGAAATCCTGAGATATCTTCACTCTGGTCTAATGAGCTAGTTTATGTCCATGTTCTTCTGCAGCAGTGGGGATGCATTTGCCTGAGTTAGTGTTCCAACCTCCCTGCTCCCACATAAAGGACAGGCACCACTACCCACATGCAGCAAGGTGAACTGGAGCTCAAAACTGAGACAAGCCCCTATTTTAGACCCCGTGTTTTAGTGGAAGAGATTGTAATCTAAATATAATAGAAAGGCTCTCCTTTTAACTTCTATTTATTGTATGAACAACACGGGACTCCTACTATTAAATAGCAATCTGCAGGTCTTGTGAGGCTCACTGGAAGTGCATATTTTTAATCTTTGGCAGTTGTTTAAACACACTATCTTTGTTATTGTCTGTTTCCAAATTTTACTGGGATACCACAAGAGAGGCAGAATTGGTGAACAGTTTGCAGAGTCACGATCCAAAACCTCCTGACTCTGGTAGAGATCTGACAGCAAAACAAAAAATCTGCATTGGAGCAAACAATAGCAGTGAAACTCTGCTTCAGTGCACCCTGGGACTGCCAAGACCTTGCTCCAGGAAAAGTCCTGCAACTTGGTCAGCCAAAGACATATGACAACCTGCCCTTATGAATGACAGTGATAGCCTGCTGGCAGCTTCAAGGATCACACAGCTGTCCAGCAAACAAACTTTGAGTAATCTGTTATGTGTTTGCAGCATGCCCAAAGTTTAGATGTTCTCTGGTTTACAGCACATGACTCACAAACTGCAGGGCTGCTGTGATGGTGGGAATATTGCAGTTGTGTGTAGATGAGGGAAGGCTGCACGTACAGCAACTCAGGTGTGAGTACAAAACTCCCATGGCAGAGGAGGGGCTAAGCAGAACATGACTTAAATTGATATGAAAAAAAGTACTACAACATAATTATAATATTATATCTGCTGTTTCTTATTAATGGAGAGTTTCTGGTGAGTGAGCACAATAGAGAGTGACTGCAGCTCTGGTGCTTGGGGCAGTGGTCTTGGGAATGCTGACATGCACACTCACACACAGAAGGACCCACTACTGAAGGAATCACTGACAAGATGCACATCAGCGTTAGAGGGTCTAGGGCACAACTGTATGGTTAGCTCTAATCTCAGGACACTGCTGTTGTGACAACATAAAGAAAAAAAATCTCAAGCTGACATGCACTGAAGAGCCAGAGAATGCCTTGTTATTCATTGCTGAAGTATGATAATGTTCAACAAAATAATAATATTCTGTATCTTCAGTCTGTGAAGTACTGCAGGAAAATCCTATTGTGAGCACCACAGAGAAATAAAGACCAAGGTATGTGGAAACTCAGGAGGAGACAGATTACAGGCAGATAATACTGCACAAGTAACTAATGGGTTTTCTATTATTATAATACAGCAACTTCAGCAAAAGAATAATTAGAGATAGATAAGCACAAGGTAGCCTGTGGAGCAAATAAATTGAAGCTTTAAACAAATATTTCACTATGAGTGTCAGATTTTGATTCAGAAGCCAACAGGAAAAGAAGTCAGCAGTTTCCTGAAGTGAAGCATTTTAGGGCTCAGTAAATAATCATACTGTTTTACAAAATCTTTAAATAAAGCCAGCTTTGTTAAAACAGGGATTTTTTCCCACTATGTTACTTTAAGCATTTATTTCTTTTAAGTCAATTCTTTTGTGAGCATTTTATCTTTTAAAAAGTCCATAGATGAGTTATTAATTCTTAGTTTTCTGTCTTTTACTGATTTTTGGTTGGTTTAATTGTTTCAATAGTATTGTTATTGTTCCATATGTTGTTTGTGTGCTTATTTTATTGAAATGCTAAAAAATCCTTCCTTTAGCTGCAGTTTCTCTTTCTCCAAGGTTCAGCTATTAAACTGAATAAATAATTAAACAAATGTATATCCCTTTTTATGCAGCCAGTGTATGTGTATGGCAGGCCAGCAGGAACTTGGTGATATCAGCCCCAAAGAGGATGTTCCTATGAGCTGTTGAAATAGAAGACTGTTTTCCAAAAAGGTCAGATTTTACTTTGTTGCTTATATTGAATAGGATTTTATTCAGTGAGTCATTCTAATTAATAAGGCTCACAGAATGATAATAGTCAGCATGACTAACTGGATCATAATGTGGCCTAAATTTGGCAGTCTTTAAAGTGAAACTCAAAGATAACTAAATAATTATTCTTATAAATGCCTGATTGTCTTTACCAGTTTCATGTCATGACAACTTCAAATTGTCTTACTCTGGGAATTTATTTTGGTTAGCAGCTCAATGCAGTAGCAATTACTATGTGGTTTTGTGTGCTATGCTATCTGTTATACAAAAAGATTTTGCATTATTTCATGATAACTTAGATTTTGCAATTGTTATTTTGTGAAACAATTTTTTCAACTAAAACTAGTAGTCATGACTTCCTTTTTCATTCCACATTATTCTTCATCTTTAGGAGAGTGGGATTTTTAGAAGTGCTAGAGAAGCTAGTAGACCCTCCAGAATCCTTCCTTTTTTTCCAGACATGGATTCAATTAAAAAAGAAATTGTCCATTCAAGCACGTGCATTCAAGAGTGTGTGCACACAAGAAGCACACGTAGGTGGATTATAGGTGTATTAAAGGAAAGGAAATCTGCAGAAGGAGGCTGTGTACCAAAAGGCAAGCTGTGGGGCAAGAAAACCAGCCTAGATGAATGGTGAGCTTGAGTTGGAACTCATGAAGAAAAAACTTTGGAAGAAGGGGCAGGTACCTCAGGAAGAGTACAAGAATGTTACTAGGTCATGTGAAGAGAAAATTAGAAAGGTGAAAGCTCAGCTAAAACTCAATCTGGAAAACTCTGCAAATGCTACTAAAAAAGTGGTTTTATAAATACATTAAAAACAAAAGAAGGAATAAAGTCTTCACCCTTCATTGGATGTGGAGTGGAACATTGTCAGCAGGGATGAGGAAAAAGCTGAGGTGCTTAATGTCATTTTTTGCCTCAGTATTTAACTGAAAGACCAGTTATCCTCAGGGCAACTAACCACTGAGCTGGGAGACAGGAATGGGAAGCAGACAGGACGAAGTAGTCAGTGATATTCTAGGACGCTTATGAGGAGTATCTGAGGGAGCTGGGGTTGTCTAGTTTGGAGAAAAGAGGCTCAGGGGTGACCTTATCACTCTCTACAATTACCCAAAAGGAGGTTGTAGAGACATGGGGATCAAACTCATTTCCCATGTATAATTAGTGAGAAGACAAAAGGAAATGGCCTCAACATGTACCTGGAGTGGTTTGGGTTGGACATCATGAAAAATTTGCTTTACTGAAAGGGTTGTCAAGCATTGGGCTGCCCAAGGAAATGGCTGAATCACCATCCCAGGAAGTGTTCAGACAATGACTGGCTGTAGTACTTAGTGCTACAGTTTATTTGACATGGTGGTATCGGATTAAAGGTTGGACTTAGTGATCTTGGAAGTCTTTTTCAATCTTAATGATTCAGTGTTTCTATGATTCCATTCTATATTTATGTATATCAAATGAACAGCACACCCAATTAATCTATCAGTGTACGTAAATCATGGCCTTTTGGATTATAGCTCTCAGGGAGTGAGGCTGTAGTCAGGCACAGTGTGTCATTGCAACTCAGGCAATTTAAGATGCTAAGATTCCATTTCCACCTACACGGGTTTAACATTAACTCCCTTTCAGAGGTTACCTTCCCCTCAGCTATTCTGGGATAACTGTCCATGTAATTATGCCATAAATCCAGCCCCATCAAAGTAATATGGCTTAGGAAGCCCTACTAATAAAAGTGTGCAAGGTATTGTGGTTACTTAGACAGAACTAGGCTACGTGCTACTTGTGCAAACTTTTTTGCAGATCTGAGGCCTGAGTAATCTTGGACAGGCAACAAGCAATTGTTTGCTCTAACTCAAATATAACCAGAAGAATTTTTGATGGTGGCTTTACTTTTCCTTTCTTTCTTTTTTTTTTTTTTTCCAAATTTTAAAACTGCAAATACAGTACGTAATTCACAAAGCTGTTAAGGCTTAACTAGCATCAAAAAAATTCCTGTCAAATATCTGTGAGTCAGAGTAGCAAGGGCCTGCTCTTGTAGAAGCACAGTAACCAACCCTAGGGCTTCAGGAGAGTTATTTATATGTAGTTTGTGAGAACAACATCAAGGTGTCAGGGCATTGCACAGCCCAGATGGGATATGGCAAGTCTGAAATTAAAGACATTTTAGCCATCATTACTGTTAAAAAACAATCCATAAGCTCGGAAACCTTGCCATTTTATGACTTGTGTCCTGACTTCTCAGGAAAGCTGGGCTTGCACAATCATACTTGTGATCAATATCTGTAGTTATATAGATCTTTCTTTTCTCCCTTAACTTTGAGATATCATGACCAATATCAGTCAGGAGTAGAGATCTCTGAGGAAATTAAATATTTCCTGAAAAGAGCTAGTTGGGCAAAGGAATGAAACCTTATGCTTCTATGACTGAGGCACTTCTCAGTTCACCAAACCTGAGAAATTATCCTGGCCCCACCAAATTTACCGAACTAATCACAAGAGCAACTAATTATTAAGAGATGAATGCAAGATAACATGAGAAGCAGAAGTACACATGTTATTTGGGACCAGGTATTTCACACCTTAGCAATGAGTTGCAAACCTTCTAGCTGCACAAAAGTGTTCAGTAAGATATGCAAGACCAATTACCCCACTTCATTGTTTCTTCTTTTCATTTTGATACCAAAAATACATTGGGTGTGAGATCCAAAAGGGCCTTCTTAGTGGCACTGTAGCTTAAGGTATTCTATATCATATTTTTGGTGTATTCTCCAGCCATGTAGTACATTGCTCTTCTGCTCTGCTCTACAAATGTGTGGTATGCCACTCTTCTGCTCTGCTTTGCAAAGCCACTGAAACTTTTGATGAGGAGGCACTGGGAGCCTTATCTCCACTTCTGAGGGAAAGGACTGATGTAGACATATTAGAATGTCTGTAGCAGCCTTCTAATGCAGGCCTCTTCAATTCACCAGGCTGGAGTGACTTCTGAAAGATAAAAGAATAGAAAATTATTCAGAGGAGCAGCAACCTGTAATTGATCTGCAAGAGTTGAAGCAGCCAGCAGCATTGCTAGAAGTCAAGCCAAGGCATGGGGAGACCTGGCTGGAGACCTGGAGTTTTTCCTCCAGAAAATTGTCCTATGATTATTTTCTTTTCTTTTGTATAAATGAAACCTGAAAAGACACAAACAATAGTACAGCTGTTTTTAGGTGAGACTACATTTCTAAATATTGGTTTTTAGGAGATGTGAGAGGGAAATTAATACTCTTTCTTTAAATCTTTTGCCTAATTTCACTACTTTGCAGAATTTATTCATGCATAAATAATAACATTTATTTGCTTCTCTAGCAAGCAATTTCCTCCTCTGTTTCAGCAAACCATTTTTTTTTTTCAGTAAAAATTGTAAAGGGTTTCTAAACAGTTGAGACATATGCTATTGGGTAGATGTCCAAATTAATCTGTAAACTTTCTTATCTCTCTTTTCCTTTCAAGCAGTGTGCTGAGTCATTTTTAAACACCTTGATAGCACAAAGTATTAACACAGGCTACTTTTATTATGGAGTTGTGGAAAATTGTGTGGGATTTCTTTGGCAAAATATTCTTAATCAAAATGTAGATGCCCTGATGGAAAGAGTTGAAAAATTGCAAGAACAGCAAATGAAACTTGTCACAATGCCCAAGAATTGGCACTCATTAACAGTGAAAGAGCATGATGTCTATCACTGCATTCAACAACAAGGCTTACAAATGAATAGATTAGTCATTGCTCATTTTAAAGGATTATTATGGGTTTAATGAAATTGTCAGAACAGTGGGATACTCAGACTAGCATAGCCAATGGTATTTTACACCCTGTATTAAAGGAACTCTTATAAATGGTATTTAAAGGTGATTTTGGCTATAGACAATTATTGGCACAGTTGTTTTTGCTTTTCTAATTGAACATCTCACACAGCTTCTTGCTTTGGATAAATCCATCTGAGGGCTATATCTAGGTAGCAGGATGCCTCATGCTTCAGCATGCTGACTTCTGCACATTAAACACATGAAATCCTGCTCAGTCAGGAACAAACAGTAAAAACACTAATTTGATGTAAAAGGATGTTTTTATCTGTTACACTTAATATCTTCCTCTGTACTCCTTGTGGAGCAGTCTGAAAGGATCACTGTGGGACAGGCAATATGTTTTAAAATGGCAAGACTGCCTAAATTTTTCAACTTTATGCCTGAAATTTAAGATAAATTTAAGGCAAATTTCAGGTAAATTTAAATTAATTTTTTTCCATATGTATACATAGGGAAATGTAAGTGGAAACATTTGTAAACTGTATTTAGGATTTTTTGTGAAGGACTTCCCTGTTGAACTGCATTTATCAGCTGTTGGGGAAAGAGTTAAAAGGGGAAGAATGATGATGAGGATGGTAGATTCACTCAAGTGATCATGCAGCTGGGAATGTCAAGGCCTGGAGAATAACAGTGTGGGAAACCCCTTATATTATGCCTATTGATGTTTATCCTCTGTTTTGAGAAGTAGAATTTCTGTATAAAGATAGCGTCGGTGTTTTTAGACTCTTGGAGTCACTCTCCTGGGCATGCTTGAGCTTCCTGTTTTGGGACAGAGAAGATCAAAGCTCAGAGATGGTAAAAAAGCACAGGGAGATCACAGCATGGTGGAAAACTACAAAATGTGCTACTTAGTATTCATATACAAATTGCGTTAGCACTTTCCCAAATGGCATATTATTATTTAGAACATGCTGCAGTCAGACATAACAACTGTAGGGAAGAGACAGAGTCACTGACAGGTACATGAAGAAAAATATTTTTGGCAGACTTTATCGAGTCTGTGTTACAGCCTCCCAGCAGCAGATGAGATCACAATGTGCTAATGTCTGCACAAGCGATGATTTCCCATCTCACTTCCCTCCTCCCAGCACCTGACCTACTTTACATCACTTTACCCCGGTGGGCTGTATAAAGCACTTGAAAGCCTTCAAACCATGGAGATCTCGTAATGCTCCAGATACAAATCCTCAGTTATTACTGTCCATCATTTATGTGCTAGAAACATCCCAGTGGCCATTTACAGGCATAAATTATCAATCTGTGTCAGGCAACTGTTTTAGTACCAGAAGCATTGTACTGCTAAGGGAGTTACAGCTGTCCTGAACTATTAGTTGCAGATAAGAGTTTCAGCAAACACTTCAAGAAACTCTCTCCTCCTCTCTGGTTAGTATTCTCTGGGCTACTACTGCCCTCTAATAGAACATAAGAGATATTTTTATTGTACAGAGAAAGGCTATAGAATTCCTCACATAAACTATCAGAATTTCTAAAAAAGAAATGTAGAAATAAACCACACTGTTCTTAAACAACTAATTTTAAAGTATCAAAGAATTAATTTGGCCAAATGAATATTTACTTAACCTTTCTCTCTTATTAGTGTAGAATAAGTGACTCAAAATTGAAAATTTAAATCAATAAAAAAAAAATTGAGGATTGAGAAAAACTTTGGAAAATTATGTGTGCCTTTTAGGAATCTAAGTGTGGTAGATGACATAAATACATAATTATCATTACAAAAATGTTGTGAAATGGTTAAAGTATTGCACACAGGATACATTCAGAAAAAAGAAACAAATTAAAAACCCATCAAATGAATAGTTATTAGCTGCATTATGTTCCCTCCACTGCTTTACCCACAGGCATTGTACCATTATTGCAGTTATTGTATATCACAAATTACAGACCATCTCCAATATTTGCTACCATAGAATTTACAGCCTCAGGGAGTGCCAAGTTTTCTGCCATCAGCATTCAGGACACTATCTTTGTGAGGATAACAAGAGAAATCAAAGCAGGCAATCAACAATGTGGAAAAACTGCAGAGAATTATAGTATATAATATTCTACTTCCAAGTTATTATAAAATCCAAGCCTGTACTTACATGCTGTGCAGCCTCAGGTTCCTAAGAATGAGAGCCTACAGCAGTGCAGCGCGCCTGAGGATGCACCTGGGCTCACTTGGCATCCCAAAGCAGCATGGCCAAGGAAGACAGTCATCAGTCTGGAGCTGGAAATCTTTACTTCAGATACCAACCAAATCATACTCTCTTTTTCTTTGTTGGGGTGGCTGAAATGTGGCCAACAGCTTTTGAGGGTTTTTATGAGACTGAAGTGAGATAGGACTTAGTCTTTTGAGGGGCCTTGGAAACAGTACTGTAACTGGCTCTCACTAAGTCTGGCTTTTCAGTGCTGAAATACTTCTTGCATTTCTTTGCTTGTCCTGAATTTTGTGGAAGAGAGTGAAGACCTCCTAAAAATGTGCAGCTTCAGGCTGTGTAGAAGATGAAGTCCACAGTCCTATGTATGAATTTCTGAACACAAAAATGTGTCCCAGTAGGAGAGAATGGAAGGGAAGTTTTGGCTCTTAAACAGAAAACTACTTTGGCTTACCTGTTAAAAACTTTAAGAATAAGAGAAGGCTGGAGAAAAAGGGCTGTTTTGCCTAATGCCTTTATGCATCAAAACTTATTATTTCATCCAGCAGAGGTCATTTGAGAGTGCATCTAGAGAGGGAAGCAGATTACTACTTTGATGAAGAGTATGTTTTCCTGTGAAGAAAAAGACCAGAAGTCCAGGAAGTAAGGATAGTAAGGAGTAAGGTACTATGCAAAGATAGGTACATAGCACTAGAAACCTGTTCCAAAGTTCGGATTAGCCTTTGTTTTTGTCTTTTACTACTTTGTGTGTGGCAGAAAATTAGAAAATTTCATTAGAAAATTATATACGTTTCTATACTTCAATCAATAAACAAGTCTCTATTTTCTTGATGTGTTCAGTGTAAAAATTGTTGTGAGAGACAGGATTTTTGCTTCCCCCAGAAATGATGAGAGTATTTATTTCTAATTTTTGCTGTTACTGTCTTTGGCTGTGCTATTAAGAAATAGCTATTCTGGATGCTGGAATGAAAACAAGAAATATTCCCTCCCTGATGGTAATGGTGGCTATTAAACCTAAAACCCCAGAGCAATGTAAAGGTCTAGCATGGTAATGTAATATGATCACTTTGTCTCTCTGAATGACTTAGGACTGACTTTTATGTTTTCAAACAAGCCATGATTTTTTTTTCAGTATCTGCCACATTACTATGCATTGGACAGCTGCATACCTTACTGTCCAAGCCTCTGACTTGTAATTTATGTCTCCTTACTACCCATGAGTGGGAGTCAAGTGCCTTAAGTTAAGTACAGGTGTCTACTCATGAGTGACTAAGTGTTACACAGATTTATCTTGCCAGTCCACTCCTCCCAAAGCTCACTTAATGTTTAAATGCATCTGTAAAATCACAGTGCAAGATTTTATATACTGCTTATGGAGAGGACTTGGCTTCTGAAGTGCAGATATACAGGAGTACTGATCACCTGTAAGCTATCAATTAAAACTCTTCAAAAGGAATGTAGTGATTTGAATTTCTGACATTTATGGTTCACACTTGACAAAGAGGATTTTAACATTAACAAGTAATTATATCTTTATGAAATTTCTGGTGTATAACAGTGTTTTCAGTAATTTGTCATGTTTCACAAGGAATGATTCTTTTTCTGGAGTTTTGCCTCTTAAATTTTCACAAAAAGCCCAATGAACTCCTGTCTGATGTAAGTAAAAAGCTAAACTAGCCATTTTATTTCCTGCATTACAACTAATTTGGAATCAGTAGGCTCAGATACTTATTTCATATGACACACAATTAATGTTCATTAACCAAATACTAGGAACAGAGAATGTACTTTGGCTTCTGAAACCAATGGCATTTTTTCCATAAATGCCTAAGCATCACAATTTTTATTGCTACTCCTGTGAATGTTGAATGCCCCCCTGAATATCACGACACAGTTTCAGAGCATTTCAGAGCATGGGTGTTGGGCCACCTATATGGCCCACTTGTTCCTGCAAGGCCAAATGACTTGACAGCAGGAAAGACTGAACTGTCTTTGACCGGCAAATCAACATGCTTGCCTCCAGGATATGGTGCCACTGACTGAGATTATCTGGAATTCCAACTAATTTCTTGAGTGGAACTTCTTTGCAGATTTCAATCTGTGATTAGCAACTTTTGTGCCATGTTCTAAGTCCTCCTTTCTGAAGGCAATTTTGGTGAATTTTGGCATCTCCTTGTTACAAATCAAATTTGTTAAAAAAATTTCTCTCTGGGAAGCAAAAGCTGAAGTAGCAAAGCTCCAAAATTACATTACATCAAAGGAGTAAGGCACTCCAGCACAGTATTAAGCAAGGTGGGAAAACCTTTCTGAAGCAGCAGAACAGAAGGGGTTTGAGATTCTTAAGCTCATCTTTGTGGAGTTTAACAAAATTATGGAGAGTAAAAATCCAGACGCCATCAGCTATTTACTCTTATGCTACATTTTCTACGGGAACGTAATCCTGGCCTCAAGGAAGCAGTAAATGCTGCATTTGCAGTGTTTCCATAGGAATGCTATGAATTTTTGTTCTTCAGTCTCAACAGTTAGGGTAGTAGGATACCATATGTGATCAGCGGAGTCATGCCACAGGAAGCCATAACGACTTTCTACTCTGGAACTGGCAATAAGACTACGAATCAGGGAAGCAAGTCTTCTACTTCTGGTGTTCATGCACTGAATAATGATGGTTGCAATCCAAAACTAACTACTTATTGTATAGTACTTTTAACACCTTAAAGTTGAAAAGTTTATTATTCCATGTGAGTTTGTTCGGTTTTCACTTAAAAGAAAGCAAAAAACTCCCTTAGTCTCTGTCTTTTTAAAAAGTCTTTGTGTTTATCTTTTGTCCAAATCTTTCACTATGTGAAACTTGGCAGGTAGTTAAAACAGGGATATTTTAAATACAAAGTAGTTAAAACAGGGATATTTTAAATACAAAGTGAATTTCTTATGTATATGTAAAAATATTGTGGCATTTCTGAAATGGGCTAGTATGTCAACTAGAAACTATTTTAAACATTTTGTTGGACCTGGACAACAATTTAGCAATAAACAAACATAGTAGCCAAATTTAATTAAGTCATCCATTTTATCAACTTTTAGAGAAAAATAAAAAGAAATGGACAAACCAAAACCTTTAATAAGAGCAATAGTTTATTGGATCCAGAAAATATTTCTTGTTACAAATGGGTATCTAAGAGAAAATTACATACTGACTTCTATAGCATTGCATCACTCAGGTATAATAAAATTGATGAGTCCATATAAAAAAATTTATGGAACCGAGGTGAATTCCATTTATTTGAATATGCTCAGTTATGTTTTTGTTTATTCCCATAGCAGATGTTTAATTTACAAACCAGGCAATTATTACAGCTCTTCCAAACAAATAAGAACAGATTACTCAAACATTCACATCAGTTTTTATGTTTATCATTAGTTTTATGATGCATCATGAATATTCAGTGTTAAGAAAAAACTCTCATTATGATACCTAGAATACCTTAAAATTATGGTTTTCATCTCGAAATGGTGTCTCATCCTGTTTGAAAACACTGCTAATGTGTATTACTATGAGCTGAGCTTAAATGCTAATAGGGATTGCTCAAATATGTTCCTGATGCTTTCAAATAGATTAGCTTTGCATTCACAATAGTATGCATATGGCCAAATATGTTATATATATATATATATTTTACATAAATAAAAGAATTTTGATTTGTATTTCAGAGAGGATTCTAGAGGCAAAGTGTTCTAGTTTTGGTTTTTTTAACAAGAAAAAACAAACCTACCAAAAACCCCTCTTTTTCTCACAAAACAAATAACTACCTAGATATTTGCCTTGAATTTTCAGATAAAATCAGTACTATCCAGCTGGCCTTTGGCTTATACCATGTTTCCTGGAATATATCCTATGGTAGAAGGAAATCATTTTATAAGCAGAGATGCCATGTTACATTCTGAATGCACATTATAAATGCACATTGGCTATTACTTAACTGTTTGTGTTGGTTGGTTTTGTTTTGTTTTGTTTCATTTTGGCTAAACTGACTGAGATGTCATAAATAAAAGCAGAGGGTCTGTCTGTCATGGAAGATAGGCATCACATATGCATGTGTGTATGAGACGTCTGAGAAAAAAGTATCCCCTTCTTATTTTCTTCAAATGAATTGCAGTCTACTGAGTTTGATGTTAGAAGAAAAGAAAATAAGCCTCAGTTTCTTCCACAAATTCCTATAATGCATAAGTCACTTCAATTTCAAAATGGTCACTCCTTTCATTACATAACAAGCTAAGAGAAGGTTTCAGGATTAGATAGATTTATGCAGATAAACTTTTGTGGAGTAGTCTCAGTAAGAACATACTTTGCAGTGCAAGATGGATGAAGTATTAAAGATTCCATTGGAAAACAAGTACATATTGTTAAAAGTGCTTGTTATTGCAAAAAATTTGTCTTTACCCACTTGACAAAAACACTCTGGACAAAATCAAAATAAATGAAAATAACACCTGCCACCTGTTCCTTACTTACAGTAAAAATTCAGTTAGAAACTTCAGCTGTAAAACTACTTTCAGATAAACTTGTGTAGCATTGTTATAGAGCTTTCAGATCTGTAACATTACAGGATTCTTTGAATGTGAATATTATAATTTTGGGTATTTTCTTATCTTCCAGGTTCTAAGAAGAAATTCTAATACCTTTGCCACTTCAGAAATATAGATAAAATGGTGCTTTCTGCATCAGAAGCATTGGAACAGGCTGCCCAAGCAAGTGGCTGATACCTCCCTGATAAAAGATATGTAGATGTGGGACACAGGGACATGGTTTTGTGGTGGCCTTTGTAGTGCTGGGTTAATGGTTGGACCTGGAAAGTCTTAAATGTCTTTTCCAACCTAAATAGTTCTCTAAGTTTATGAGTTACATAATGCACCTTGAGCATTACTGCACCACACAGCATTCATATATTTTTCCTGGAGCAAATATAGTTGGTTGAAATGATTTTGTTGTTTGAACTAAATCCTGAGGCTTTCCAGGACAAGAAACTCCTGCCAGTTCACACTGAAACTCTCACTCATCCTCTTCCAAAGGTTCTAACAAATATTGATTCCCAGTTACACAGAGAATTTCATAGCAAGAAAGGTGTCTTATTAAAAATGTATCATGATGTTGAGCTGCAGATCTGGAACATCAGACCATGTTATGCAAATAGCCATAATAACAAAAAGGAGGAACTGTGTTGATAAATTAGTGCACATAATTATTGGATTTCCACTGGAACAAAGCAAACTGCTCTAATGAGAAACAGCTCATTGCCAATGTGATTTCAATAAGTAGTACAGTACATTTACATCACAGAGCATGCTTTTTGAGAGTAACTACATATTATACTGCATGGGGAAAAATATGCAGGGATACTGGCAGATGTGAACATGTATAGATTTGCATAAGAACACAGACAAAAATCACAGCACAAATAATGCCAAGTCACTGTCTGAGGATGAGTTGGGAAGGATAAGCATTGAGCAGCAACTTTGCTCCACAACTCTCTGCTAATTATTCTAATACTACAACCACTCCCCTAGTTTCAGCCTGTTTCCATGGTATCTGAACCTCTGAACACTATAAAAATGATCAATTACTTAGGATGTCTTAATGAAGAAAATGCAGAGGTTGCAAAGGTAAGCACTGCAGTCAAGAAATTAACAGCCAAGGTTGCTTGCACAGTTTTAACTCTTGCCCTTTATGAATATATATTATAGTCCTTTACCTACAGATTGCTTCTTCAAGTATTTCACATGTTCTTTCAAGTTATGTATTGTAGTCTTCTGATAAAGGACCATCCATTGAACAAATATTTTTGTTTAGTGTTTAATCAACATAACTCTGACAGGAATGCATTATTTTAACATTTCAGCATTTTTTTTCTGGAACAAATATCATTAGCAATGTAACTGTTAACACTTTTCTTTCAGATAGTTTGATGTTTTTTCTGTGATTTGCTCTCAGTTTTCTTCCTCTTAAGACTTGATATATTTCCATTAAAGCATTGGTCTAGGATATAGGCACATTTTTTAAAAACTATTTATTCACAAAATCTCTATTTAAAATGCAAATAGTGGATTTAGCCATGTGATTCTATCAATGTTATGGTCAGAGGTAATGCCATCTCTTTCTTCCTACATGATATCCATCTGCTTATACACCCAAGGAACATGCTGTACCTTGCAGCACGTCATTGCCAGGGAGTGAAGAGGTTACCCTCCTGCTGCAAATACACTCTACAGAGAGTGATGTATCCGCAAAAAAAAAAAAGAGAAAGAAAGAGAAAAACCACAAAACCACATTCTGATCAGTATAGAGGTTTTATGTGTTCTCTTCAAAGGAAGGATTCTGATTTAATTTCATGTATATAGAGTTTTATCCCAGATGACTCAAATTGGTGAAAGATTTTTTAATTGAGTAGGTCAGCTGTATGGTTAATTCTTTGGGGAAAGTCTGAAGCCTGTAAAATGCATAGGAAAAATATAGTTTTTATTAGAAGAGCTTAATGAGCTGTGCAATCTCAAATTTTAAAAGCTCTTTGATTTGCCCCCTTGTTCTAGTTAGTCCCCTCCGCAACCAGGGGGTCGACATTGCAGCAATAGCACTTGTTATTCTCTGGCTGCCATGCTCTGAAGGGCTCATCAGGGACAGCACGGACACACAAAGCCAGTTTCTAGGTAGTGAGAGTCAGTGCAGTGCCTTAAAATATGCGGAGCTGTAATGAGTACCATGAGCTCTTCCATAATCTCTATTTCTTCCTCTGGAAATTAGAAAAATTGTCTCATTGCTGTAGTGCTCACTGGAAGAAGTTTGCAGTGATGTTATTGCTGTGGCTAGTTTTGTATTTGTTAATGTGTTAACTTTTCTTGGAGATCTAAATATGTATCATTGTACTTAAAACCAGTACTGTTCAAATACTGACCAATGTAAAGGAATTTCATTACAGTGTTGCTCAAGAGATGCTGAAACTGAGGCAGTTCTTTAAAAATGCTGAAAGAATACTTAATCAATGACACAGGCTCCCCCTTTCCCACAAAATGCACTTTGGAGTAGCTGTGTTTCATCTTTCCTATTAAAATATGTGAGCAATCATAAGGCGACAGAGAAAAAAAGGCAACAGCCTTTTTATGGCTCTGTGTAGTGAGCTCTCTGACAAGCTGACCCCGAGCAGCTGCCAGGTATCCAGCCTGGCTGCCAACCCATCCACCTGCTCTCTGCTCTGCACCAGGCTCCTGCTGGCTGGTTCACAAAGAAGCTTCCAGGTGTTTGCTGCCTGCTGGCCCAGCCACATGTTGGCTGCCAGTTACCAGGCTCCTGCTGCCCTGTTCACCTGCTGGCATCATGCTGCTTTCCTGATGCCCTGAATCCCCTGCTGAGTGGCAGTTGGTATTCTTTCACTGTCTTCACCTTTTTATACATTTCATATCTAAATGCTTGACTGCATTTTCATATATCTGTAACACACACACACACAACATACTGGCATCTTCTCTGCCCCTCTGCCTGCTTTTTCCCTACCCATGAATCTGCTTGAATAAGCTGGTGTGGAGCAGCAGGCTCCATTTAACATCCCAGCTGCACGCTGACATTATCACCGGTGTCAGTTTGTAAGCACATCTACAGTAATTGTTGCTGAGACAGCAGGTTTTGCTGTGAGATTCAGCAAGCCCCATGATTTCTCTCCACACGGGAGCTTCAGAAGCAATGCTTACAGTCCTTGCAGTTTTTTGAGTCTGTGTAGAATCCAAAATGCACCTTTGTGATTTTTCCACTCTTTGGAGTAGGGATTTCTCCTATTAACATAACTATTTAGAAAGGAAATTAAAGCAAACTAGAATAGATTTCACTAACAGTCATTGCCTCTTTTTTTGTTTTGATCACAAAATGAAAAGCAAAATGAAACACATAAAATATAACTCACCATTTTCCACAACCAATCAAGTCCACTAGCCTTTATCTTACTCTGAAGAAGCTAAATCCTGCTGTGAAAATAGGAGTAGCCTTACACTTCTACAGCTAGGGACACAGTTGTTTATGAAACAATAAAGTGAAAAGGAGCAAGATCCTGTTAATATAAGGTAAAGAGTTTGAACACAAGTATTGACATTAGATTGACTTCTCTTCCTTTACATGAAATCTATGTTCAATTCCACTTTGATGGAGCAATAACAAGTTACACAGTCTTTAAGGATGCAATGAACAGGCCATATGGTTAACACAAAACATACTGTAATACTTGTGTTGTGAATGATGTTATAACATCCAAAGGCAGATATTCTGTGGAAATCTCTGGGTCTCTTTGCAGGGTGACATTCTACTGAACATAACAGAGTGAGTCCTGGGATTCAAATTAAAAAGCTAGATATAGAAGGGTATTTAACACTAGGCTGCAGTATGTATAACATTGCAGACTGCTTGCAAATATGATTGATTTCAGATACAAAGCTTAAGCTGCACATTGGGAGATTAGTATTTTGGCTAGCTGGCCATTAGTGTACTTTCTGATAAGAACTTAGCTTAATTAACCTAGGAGATTTCTAGTGTGTCTACAGCCACAGGAATACAAAGTTTTAAAGGGCACCATGAGAAGAAATACTTATAAATAGTAGACCAGACTTAAAGCTTTATTATATTTGTTGGTTGAGTTGTTGGTTTTTTTTTTTTTTTGGGTGGGGGGGGTGGTGGTTTGTGGGTTTTGGGTTTGTCTTTGACCAGTTGAGTGAGCAGGTTCACAGGTATTATTTGTCATTTAGTAGAGTTGCTCATATGCTGCACGTTCCTGCCAAGCCTGGAGAAAATTACATCCACCTAGTCTTGTGGAATTTTGTCATATGGACACAGACATCATAGCCTTGATCAGGCAGTTAAGTTGTAAGGGTCAAATTTATAATGAGTCAATATATCAAGTACTTTTGCACAGAGAAATATCACCATGTGCAAAGAGTCCTTGGAAGACTGTTTTCCATGCTGGATCAGAAAAAGAAGGACAAGTTTGCAAGGAGCATCAAGTCCACGTGCTGAGCCATGTGGTCAAATCTTTTCTGCTCTTCATCCTTACAAGTGCAGTGACTTTATGTCTGTGGACTTAAGATGTGCTTTTGTGGACATATATAGGACTACTTAAGCCCTGTTATCTTAAAAATGGGAAGCTCTGTAAGCTCTCTGAGCAGATGTCTCTACCTGACAGATTTGTTTACAGGTGTTTACCAGCCAAACATCACCTAGAATGCAGAAGCAGCTGTTTTAATCAGATAGAGAGAGATGACTGCTTTAGTGACTATTTTAATGGCAACAGAAACTTGGGGAAGCTCATAGAACTTTTTGTTTTATTTTCCATTGTTTTATTCCACATCTGGAAAAGTTTTTTAAAAGTACTGTTAAGAGAATGAAGCTAGTTTACCCTAGGAGTTGTGATGGAAATTAATGTTTTCTTAAACATGATCCCTGAAAATTACTTTCTACAAGACATCTCTGACTAAGCATTTTGTGAAAGTTCATTTAACATTTACAAATAAAGATAGCATTTTGGCAAAGTATAACGACACTTCTAACTAAAGCTCTTATTTGTCTCATTTAAAAAAACCAACAAAACAAAATCAGGAGATAAGAAGATTTCCTGAATAATTTACAAATCTTTAAACTACCATTATCATGAAAAATGCAAAAACTGCTAATGCTTATGATGAAGCCCCAAATTCACACAAAAGTGTGGGTTTTTTTTCCAAAATAATGCATCTTATGAAATTATAAATAAATAAATCTGGAACAAGGAATAATCATAGAATTATGGAAGGGTTTGGGCTGGAAGGGACCTTTAAAAGTGATTTAGCCCAATGCCTATGCAATAAACAGGAATAGCTTCAAATAGAACAGGTTGCTCAGAGACCTATCCAACCTGACCTTGAATGTTTCCAGGGTTGGGGCACCCAGCATCTCTCTGGGCTCATCTTATGTCATTCTTTTACCTCTCTGTAAAAAAATGTCCTCCTCATGTCTAGTAGACATTATCTGTCTTCTTTTGGTATGAAGTAATTTCCCCTTGTCCTGCAAAAATAACCCCCAAACTTCTATTACTAGTATTATGCATAAAAAGACATATTTTTCTGCATTTTTTTTCCAGAATTCAGTACTTTGCAATTTGAATCTCAAATTTGCACAAACAATGGCTACTTGTATGTACTTGTCACTTCTCACTCATATTGACTAATAGTAAGGAAAAATTAATGGTTATTTAGAATCAATTTCATTAAAGACTACAACTTAATTTATGACTGCAAAATTGAAGGCAAAAACCTGAAACAGACTCCATGCAAATGGACTTTAGATGTGCATATGGCATGTACACATATGCATATGGTAAAGGCTAGGTAGCCTAATTTCACAGGCAGCTGTTAAAGCTGCCTGTCGCACATATGTTGGTGGCTCAGTGTACTACGGAAATGATACAGTAGATCCTTAACTATTAGTGAAAAATACCTGTTATTGCATTGTGTTGCATGTCCCACTGGCCCCACAGGCACAGAGGTATTATATATAAAATGAGTTGATGAAAACCAAAACCATTTCTCCAGGTGCCCCAACCTCTAACTACTAAAATACCTACTTGTAATATGTCTTTCTATATTTTAAGTTTCCCTAAGATAAGAAGACAATTTCACTTTTTATTAATTTGACATTTAATACAATATAATATAATTCGACATTTTCTTTCTGAAAAATGAAATAATAAAAAGTATTTTAAAAGAAAAATACAGTTTCCTAGTGATCCAGAATTCCCATCTCTTTCAATGTTCATATTTCCTGCTCATCTCTGTGAACATTACAATACTCTTAACCACCTTACGCAGACCTCTGCTAGTTTTCCATTTGCAAAATCTTTAAATGCTGACTGTGTCACTCCTAATCCTCTAGATTACCTCTATACCATTCCTCTCCCAGTGGATTTTTCTTGCTAAGATATTGCAGCAAGTTGGTTCAGCAGAGTGCCTTATGGCATATTTAGGTTTTCCACATGAAAAAAACCCCTTACTTTTCATCGCAGGATAACAGAGAGACAGAAGAGTCTTTGGGAAAACAGACAAAGGGAGAAAACAGCATTCAATATCCTACCAGCAGCATTGCAGGAAGAAACTTATGTGTGTAAGTTTATACTTAATACTCAGTGGACCCTAATCAAATGTTGTAGATATGTTGTGCTTGGCTTCTGGGCTTGTAATGAAAAGAGCTTTGTGCAGACAGAATTTAGATTTACATCACCTTTTTATTTTTCCCTGATAATATTCAGAGTTGTCATTTTTGCATAAAGGAAGCCTAAACTCAAGTTTGTAATAGAGATACAAAATATTGTATTTGATAAACAAAGACTGTGATCTATTGAAATGTAACTTCAGAAAATGGAGCATTTTCTTTGCCTGTCACACACAATGAAAGATGTGCTTTCCCTTGAATGCCCCTATTCTCTCACCCTCCTAGCCCTGGAGGCTCTGTTCTCCACTATCTGCAAATATGGAATGATGAGTGGAAGGTCAAAACTTGCATCATTGGGAATATATAAAAAAGCATCTTTTATCTGCAGGTTAACATTCAAACTGCCTGCATTGTTTTTTGGCATTTTAAAATGGGAACTTCATGGTATCCTGAGAGTTGCTTTAATGAATTTTTCTGGCACCGAGACCCTTCTATGCTTGAAGGCTTTTTCTTTTCTTAACTCCAGGGTACAAAGACACTTGCAAGGTTACACCAGGCTGTAATAACATGATGTCACCAGCTCTTATTAAAGAAGAAGTTTTATGCTGGTGGAGAACAGATCAGGGCAATTCCTGAGGAAAGAAGTGTCAGCTCTTCCCAGACTTCCTCTCCACAGCAGCTCCATCATATATCCTGGGCTACACCACTCCACTCCCCAGATGTCTCTGTGAAGGTCTGGCACTTGGGATGTTTACAGGCTCACAATTCATTTCTCCACCCAGAAAATAAATTATAATGTTGCAGTGCTGCAAGTATGGAAATGCATCTCTTTACCGTGGACAAGCTTACCTGGCACCAAGTTCTGCCTCATGATGACCTTCAGAGGCTAAGAATAACAAGTGGTAAGAACATGCTGCTTCCTGGAAATTGCTTTTTTCTTTTCAGAAATTGTAAGATGGAAGAAAGAAACAAAACAAATTTTAAGTTGGAATTTTGATGGTTTGGTTGCCTTATTTACTTACACATTTACAAGGATCAAGTTATAACACTGTATTCACCTGATGTCTAAAAACAACTATACTCACTACACCCTTAATTTCCCTTTACTGCTGTTACTGTTCACCTGTAAATGTACTTACTCTTCTGCTTGCTGTTGGAACATAAAGAGCATCATTCATTCTACAGATAAAACCTTAAAGCTTTTAGCCTAAATGTATCTGGTGTTGTCTATGTTTATTTGCTTTTGCACCACAGTTATCTGTTTGCTTAAGTATCACTCCACCAGTATTTACACTCCATCTAAAAACAGCATTTATATCTCATTTAGGCTCCTTTCTAGGCTAGGTAAACCAATACATTTTAATCTCCCCACAAGACACAATCTTCTTATCCACAGGACTTTGTAAATGTTTACGTACTAGTTTTCACATCAACGTTAATTTTTCTTGTTTCAAAATGTTTTCTGAATATGTCTATTCACAGAAACATGGAACAGCCAAAGTATGAAGGGATCTCAAGAGTTCACTTTGTCCCATCTTTCATGGGAACAGGAGCCAGAGGAAGTCATCTAACACAGTGTCCAGCTGTATCTTGAAAGCTTCTAGCTTCATGTCCCTGAGTAGGCTGTTCAACTGAATGATTATTCTTACTGTAAAAAAAATTTCTTTCTTATTGCTAAATGAAACCTCTCCCAGTGGAACTTGTACCTTTTGCTTCTTGTCTTCTCCATGTGGCTCTTCATGAAGAGAGAGCTTCCATTCTCTTTGCGGCCATCTTTAAGTGTTGGAAAACTGTGATGTGTCCACCCCTCCCCACCAGGAACACTGAGAAATGACCCTCAGAGGTGAGGAGCTGCTGGCCTGGTCTCATCAATCTCCATTTGCATCCAAAGAAGGGGGAAAAAAAAAAGATATTTAGGAGCAGGATCAATATTGAAAGAGCCTGTCTTTTTTTTCCTTTTCCCTGTGCTCCTCTGGTGGTGGGACACTCAAGGCAGGTACTGGGAGTAAATCCTCCTGGCTACCTGGATGTAAATCAGGAGGAAGATTCATGGATTTATGGGAATCCAGCCTGATTTACACTCCTGTGTCTGGTCCCTGCAGGTCAGTGTGTGGCCCTGGGGAGGGCCTGTGATGATCCTAATCTTCTCTAGGGAGAAAAGACATAACTCCTTTAGGTGATAGATTCAATTTACAAGACAACACTTAGAATGTGTTCAGCTACCTATTTTTCTGCCTTCATAGCTAGCAAAACCCATCTGTTGCTTTATTTCTTTCATTCTTTAGAGGAGATTTTGCATCACAGTTCCTGACAGCAAAGAGAAACTCTACCAAATGCAAAAAGAGAAGCTTAAAGAAAATCTATACTTATTTGCAACATTGAAAAGTTCTGAAAGATTCTTGAAATAGAACCTAAACTATAAAGGCTTACAGGGCTACAAAGAATGTTCTCTCTTTTCCCCAAGAGGTTGCAAGAAATCACTTTTTGAGTATAAGAAACATGTGCCTCACATACATATGTGGAGAAATAAGAAATGTTTAGACTGAGCTGCTTCTTAATGCTGATTTCCCTTGATCATAATAAATACTAAATTTTTTTTCCATCTAGGCTTTCTACACCGAGCTTTCAACCCAAAAATGTTACTTGAGTAGGCAGAGATGTACCTACTGCTCTGATAGTTACTCTCAACATCTGGAATTTGACCAGTACACAATTTTAATGAATTTATTTGTATTTGCTCTAATATACTGTCCAATATTTGCCACCTTTACTTTGGCTATAAAGACACCATTACAGGATTTGAAGGACATAATCTCTAATATTAAATAAAAATAAAGAAAATTAATGTAACATTGAGTCTGAGTAATCAAGCATACACAAGCCAGGAGATTCAAAATATGATGGTATGCAGTGCTAACTCAATTTAAATTGCCCGTCCTCTAATATTATGTCATGCATTATTCAAATTCATACTTAAAGGTGAAAACATTGTAAACCTATGTTCATATAGGTTTAGGAGAGAGAGTAATTTTGCTTTGCAGTCTAGGAGAGATCTAAAAAGGCAGTGCTCAAAACCAAAAGATTAAATTCAGACTAGGGGATGGATTTTAGAGTCACTGAAGATATTATATTTTATGACACTAAGATGTCTGGATCATTCCTAGGAGATTTCTGTCCAAACTGTCAGAGAGCTCTTATTTATAAAGCTACTATACAAAATTTGAAAATAAAGAAAGTGTGATATTTTAAATAACCTGAACTTTCTCAAGTAGCTTTGAGTCTAATATGCAAAGTGAAATGCAGCCTTTAACATTCTAATATCACCTTTTCTGCCTTAGAAGTAATTACCCAAGAATATTATCTTGTCACAGAAATAAGGTGATTTCAGTAAAGCCAAAACTTCAAACATTACCATGTCAAAAATCAAACCAAAATTGTCCCTGTTTAGAAATATCAAATATCTAAAACTTGCTTAACAGAGGTAGGGTTTCAGTTACCTATATACAGACAGTTAATAGCAGGTTAGATACTCTGGAATATTTTCCTTCTGTCTCAGCTGATCCTTCACAGCAGCATTAGTCTTTCATATGTCCCAGGCCCTATCTGTCAGCCCTTTGACATGTCTCTGATACCCTGGAGCATCTGAAGAGATTTCTTAACAGTTGCACTGGATGAATCCTTTTCTGCTTGTAAAACTGAGGGAAATTCCTACAGTAAGCCTTAATTCTTTCATACATTCATATTTTAGTTTATATCTTAGGATGAGATCCACACTCATTTTAGAAGTTGTCTGATATGTATCTTAGACCCTCAGTTCCTCAGTCCCTAAAGAAGACAAGAGGATTGAAAGAAGCTTGAAGATTTCCATACCACATTACTTCTCACAAAGCAGCATGCATACAAAAAGAACTGATAGCTTCCTAAAAACTTTTGGGTCTGTGAAGATGTTACAGCTAATGTAACCTTACCCACTCTTCAAGCTAATTTAAGTCTTAATTCCGTGTTCACACTTTCCTTGTATGCCCCCTTTCCATGTACAAAACAAGTAACAGGACTCTGAAGATGAAAAGATGAGAAGAAAGGCCGTGGTAGAGATAAATTCTCTGCCCTCGCAAATGGATTCAACCTGATTAATATCTAGGGAAATTGCTTTACTGATTTGAACTGTTATTTTGGAATGACACTGGTGTAGATGAGACCAGCATGTAATCCAGTATTTACTGCACACAGTGCAGCAAATGGGATGGTGATGTTACTGCTCTGTATGAAGACAGAACAGAATATTAAACTGAATATTAAGAATAGTCCTCTAGCTTCATGGTCTGCAGAATATTCAGATAACAGCAAACAATTTATTTTTTTTTTTTATCAAACTGTTAGTGCCTGCCTTTAAAGTTGTCATATACCCTTCTCATTCAAGGAAACATAATTTTCTCCTGGAAGGCAGAAGAATTTCTGCCTCAGGCTGAGCATGAATCAACAACAAATGTTATAGCCCATACTATAATTTTATAAATGATCATGTTTTGGAAAACTGAGTTTAAGCTATAATCTCTGATGAAGTTACTATTCCTCCAAGGAAAGTCACAACAATGGGCAACATCAGGAACCTTTGGGGGATTTTAGTATTTCTGGACTTCTAAAGTAATAGAGCTGTCCAAGAAACATCTGCTGGAGGAAGTAACCAAGTAAACATAATTTTTCTCCCACCAAAGTTCTTTAATTAAATGGGCTTAAGAAAGTCTGGAACAATATTCATCATTCTAATGCATATAATACAGGTTTAAATGTAAAACAATTTAATAGAATAGATTCTAATCTATTCGGCTATGCTAGAAATATATTATTGTACTTTACAAAGGTGTTTTTACATTCATTGTCATTTATAAGAATATTTTATCACAAAGGGGAGTTCTTAGGCACTTGTGTGTCATTAGCAGTGTTGTAAGAGAAAAAGTAAAGCTATTTTAGGCTAGCCTAAAGAGTAGAATATCATGACTTCATTAAAACAATAAGATGCATTTATCAAAGACCGCATCTCTATTTTAGGGATCTGCTCATTACCTGTTTCTCACTGTCAGACTTTATACACACTTTCATTATCTTCTGTTATTATGTATTCTTTTTCATTAAAATAAAATGCAGATATTACATATGAATTATATTTGGCTGAAGCACCTCAATAATATTTCATTTTTGATTTAAATAAATCAGTCTTGTAATATGGTGCAGCTGAAAAAACATTTCACTAAAACACTGGTAAAAGTTAGTTAATGGCTCTTCAACTTTTACTAGAACTTCACTCAGAAGGATTTGATACTGATTTTACTCTCTTTTGTCACACTTTCCGTGTCTGACGATATGAGTACTGACCTGAGGTACATTTGTGTATAAAGCTCTTCACTCTTGAATTAGGGATATTTAACCTCAAAAATTCCTTGAAACTTAATATCAGTTTTGACTGAGATGTGCCAAGGCCCAAGCTGGTACTTCCACTGAAAAAAACATAAAACTCTTGTGATAAGAGATGCTGTGTTCTGAAAGCTTTCTCCTATGAAGACATGTAAATTTACTTTTGAAGTTACTCATTCACACTTGATTCCTTTTTTAAAAAGGGGAAGAAAGACAAGCTCAAAACAACTGCCTGGCAACAGCAAAAATTATTTTCAATTTTCATTCCAATACAAAATCACATTCTTGTACCTTCATGACTGACATGGAATCCAGTACTTGTCCTCTAGCCTTCTGTAACAACAATCACAACAAGTTAATGAAACAGGTTAGGAACATCAAAATTGCTTAGGCTGCAAGTCATATTAGTTGGCCTTATCTCTCAAAGACAAGAGGTTATTATGTTCAGTGAGTTTTACAGAACTGTGCGATTTTTAGATCAATGGGCTTTTTCCTGCTCTCTGAAGCAGGTCTGTAGAACTTTTCTTTAACTCTCTGATGGATCTACAACTTGAACCAATGTCTGACAATGCTATCATTGTTCACTGTATTTTGGTGATTTGTATTACTCAATATCTGTGAGGTAACAATAGGGAAAACATGCTAGGCATTCTCAGAGAGATGCCCAGCTTCAAAGCTCTTTGGAGATTACCTCTGCTCTCTGATATGTTGCCCCCTGCCCCAAGATATGAGTGAGTAGAAAGGTGATACATCCTCCTGCTACCACAGTAAAGCACTCTTTCCACCGGCTCCAAGATTTCACAACAAGCCAAGAAACACCAATAAAAAGACTGGATTATCAGTTCATTTTATTTGGGTATTAGGTGTTGATTTTGAGGAGTACAGAATGTTTCACTACCTGTAATACTGGCTAATAATTGATAAGTGTTCATTTTTACTGACCACCATACAATGTATTCCCCACCATCAAAGGACACTGCAGTTCAAGTCCCTCTTCAAGGCATGAGGCTGAATGGAAACAAATGTATCTTCTGATTTCAAGAAAATTAGTAATTAATATCCATCCAGGATTAAAAAGCTGCATAAAAGACACTTTATTTTACATGACTTGTTTAATTAATTTGTCTTTTTTCCATGACAATAACATTGATCATAAAGGATTAATTTGATATTAATGCAGACATCATATGTACTTCTGTCAGAACTCCTCTGTAATTCAGTGTTAGCTAAATGTACCATTAAAAGAAAGTGTTACTAATCAAAAAAGATTGGGTTACTGGATTTGTGTTTACTCTATATTCTCCTTTTCCCATTATAGAATCTTTTTATCTGAAAATGAAACATTTAAAACTGTTAAAGAAGTATAAAATGCACATAATGCACAAAATATATTTATGAATTTAACATTCCTTCAATTGGTCAGATTTTGAGCCTTCATAATCTAAATCTTGGAAAATTAGCTAAAAGAGGTTGTATTTTGAGCAATCAAATCAGTAAAAGTGCATTAAGTTGCTGAAATACATGATCAGCACTGAGTTTTGTACCCCCAGTGTTCTCTCTAGCCAACTTCTTTCCTGAGTTCATAGACATATACTTTTGTCTTCTTTCTCTAAAAGAATTAAGAAAAAACATACATTTACTAAGACTAGATGTTTGGAATTGACAGCACTATACTTAAGAGCTGAGTCAAATTACCATTACATATGGATGACAATAATAATCTTTTCATGCAGTCAAGGCCAAAACTTTGTGTGATGTATCTCAGCATCTTTCCATTGCTTTCAGTGGTACTATACTAATTTGCAAGTCACTTCTCTGGTGGTGTTAGTGTTTCAAGTGTTAAAGCTCATGTAAGTTGAACACTAATTTATGCTTGCTTAAGCTCATATCCTGTCAGCATTTATAAAGGGAATATATTCAATCCTACAAGAATTTGGGACATATCTGCTTTAAGGGGTTGACTATGCAGATAACAGAAAGAGTATTCGAACAATATAATATTGAGTGTATGGTATTACACTCACCTGAATCACCCTTTATGTGTATCTCTCTGCTCAGTGTGCAAGTCTGGTTCAACAGATGTTTGCATGAGGAAAAGATTGTTCTCAGTCCAATAGGGTAGGTCAACAGTCAGCAATCCTTTGCATTGTGGATCACTTGTTCTTCTGGGGTTCAGTTATCTTTCCCTCTCCATTTTATTGTAATTATTGGTTTTGTTGTTATTATAATTAATATTATTATTATTAAATTTATTTCAGTCTTAAACTGCTCTTATCTCAACACAGGGGTTTTACTTTTTCCTGATTTTATTCCCCATCCTTTGTTACAGGGAGCGACAAGGCAGGAAAGGAGAAAATTTTAGGTAAAGAAAGAACTTTAAGATCTTTTAATGTTTATATTTAATGCATTTCTCTCTAATAATTCATGCTGTCATCTTTTGCAGGATGATTATTTTACCACTTGCTTTCCATATGTGCAAAAATATCACCCAGGCAACAACATGCAAATATTTATGTCACTCTATGTATATTTAGATGGTACTTACCCCAGTGCTTTCACTCAGCTATTTTCCTGTGGGTTTCCAGACACTAAGACATGATATCTCCTAAGAAAAAATTGTGTGAATAATGGCACTCTGAAAAACAGCTACCCAAAAGAGCAGTTCCCAGAAAAAGAAGCTGATATATAAGCATCACAGTACCAAACACAAGGAAATGTACCTGCAGGAAGATGTGTATATCCCCAGAAATACTTGTGTAACTGTCTGTCCAAAAGTTTTCACTCTGGGTTTCACAGAGTGAAACTCAAAATGTAAGTGCTGATGTAAACTACATCAGCATTTTAAGTATTTGGTTTAAAATTATTGTTTGAAGAACCTTATTTATTTCAGGTTCCTTTTATAATCTGCAAATAACAGAGAGAGGCTTGTTGAGCTGATTTACTGTGATGGAGGGCAGGACTTGGAACATTCATTTTTAAATCATTCAGATATGAGGTGTGTGGAATGCCTTTACTGAGCTTGGACTGGGATGAACTTTCTCTGTTAGATGCCTTTCTCTTCCATTTGACTACTGGTGAAATGCTGATTTCAGGTGAGATAAATTATGATTTTGTGTGTAAATGTTTCACACGTTGATATAAACTTAAGTTTTCTGACAGGCTTAACTATTTTTAAATGTCAAGGTGAATAATGCTGGGCTATTGAAGAGTACCTTCTACATCATAAATGCATAATGTTGAAAGAAATAACATTCTCCAGTTATCCAATCAAAGAGAAAATAAAAAAGATCCTGACCACTTATGTAAAATTTGTTTAAATTTTTCATTTAGCTTTAACATTCTGAGAGTTAGCTGTCTGGTCCATGCTGCCATCTCTCTCCTGACCCTCATTTAATGAAGAGAGACAAGAATCTTCAGGGGGTGATTCATCCCACCTACCCAGGTTCCAGTATGGATGAGGATGATTCATTACTACAGTTCCTTCAGCTTGCAGCCTCATTATGGCAAAACCACTACAGAAATCCAAAGACAGATATTGACCCAAAAAACTTGCCATGTTCACATACTCTCTAGGCTACTCTGCTAAGGTCTCCAACACATAAAACTGTTCATACAAGGAAAAATAAAACCTCTTTAAAATACAGTATAAATATGAATAAGGGGTCTACTCAAGGAACACTGGAAAACATTTCTAGAAAGCCACTAATCAGATAAATGAGGAAATTACAGAAGAAATTACTTTATAAATTCTTTCCATAACATTCTTTGATTCTTTAAGTATCTGTACTTTGATACATTCTAAGTATCTCTGCTAATTTCTCTCAAAGGAAGAAGTTTTAATAGTATGAAATTACAAACAGATTAAGAAAAAAAATTAAACATATAATCACTATTACTATTACTAAATTACTATTACTCTTACCACTCCATGTATTTGTGCAGGAAAGCCAAAAATGTATAAAAGATTTGCAAAACCAATTTCATTTTTTATTGTGTGTTGCCAGATTACAATGCTATATGAATGTATTAAATATTCTTTTATATCAACACGGATAAAAAACAGTACAGGGACTGAACTCTTAGAAATAATTGTAGATGTTTACATGCATGACTTGAAAATTTTCAGAACAAGATCATCGTAAAACATTTTAGATAAGTCTTATTTGAGTAACTGGTTTCTTAAATTCCTTAGCCTGTCCTAAAATCTGTACCATGAAGCTGAATATATGGACTGGATTTCAAGGTGACTGAAATATATACCTATAGTTTGTCTTTACCACCTCTGAACCATACTGCTTCTTTTTATTTCTTTTTACCTTTTTTGTATTCCCCTTTGGTGTGAACATGTGTTCCATCCTAACATGACCGTTTCAGATACTACTACAAATTATATCCCTTACAGTATCATGGGAACTTTCTATAAATGAGGAAAACTATGAAACTGTTTATAAATGGTAAGCAAAATATGATGAAATACAAATATCCCCAACAGCTGCACACCACACAGTTGAATTTTGCTGCAAAACTACCTTAAAAGAACCTGAAATATTCACATTTGTTAAGAAATTACACAGAGCCCCTTTGGTCAAAAGCCCTCCAGGGAAAGAAGTGTTTCCCTATATTTGATGTCACTTTTTTGCAGCTGCCTTATCAATTTTCTTTAGATCTTAAATATTAATCAGATGATACAGTATTCAAAAGCCTGACTGCATGTCTTCAGGCATCTTTATCATATAAGTAGACCAACTCTGAATACATATCCTAAAATATATTGAAGGAGCCTTAAAAATGAGATGAGTCTCCTTTTCTGATAATGTACCCGTAAGTATGATTAATATTAATACATTTTAAGAGTGCATATTGAATATATTATATATTTCTTGAAGCAAAACTGTGCATTCAGTGCTGTTGGAATAACCATGTATCTCACAAACAGGCATTCAGGCTACAGCAAGAGAGACCACCTGCCTGCCTTTCTAACTGATGTTAAGAAATTCTAATTCAGTGAACAAATAATATACTCAGGCCATTTGGGTTATTTTCCAAAATTACAGGCTGTCCATGATTAACATGATCATGTATCAAACTTTGTGTTTGTATTTCACTCATTGTCATATTTGGATCATGTTCATTGTCTGCATTTGGGTACTAACAGCTGTGGGGCACTCTTTCAGCATTCTACTTGGTTCATCTGAACAAAAAATAACACAAGAAGTAACTTGAAAAGGTAGCTGAATCTTTAAATATTTTGGAGATGGATGCTGAAAATAAGTAACCAGACTGGAGAAAATGAAATAGCAAGAGGAAAGAACTAAAAGGGCAATAAATGATTTGGTTTCTTCCTGTGCAGACCACTTGCATGAATACATTTCTTGAAATAAAAAAGCCCTAAAACTTAATTCATTTTGTATATACTTCAATATTTTAGAAACACACAAATATTTTTTCTCACCATCACAGAAAGTAAAATTTACCAATTTCCAGAATGCTTGAAAACAGTGACTGCAATCAGATTTCTGCCTGCTTTAATAGTTTTTCTCTTAGGATGGAAACACAGGGAAAGGAAAAAATCTATTGCTTGGATCTTTCAGGCAGTAGCCTATCTAAAACAAGCACTTTTAAAAGTCCATTGTTGAAATTGTTGAAAAAAAATACAGGAAACACATAATAAAGTAAAAAAGACTTGCTGAATAATTTCAAGAAACTTGACTATTGTCTTTCAGCTCATAAAATCAAATAGTGAATGTCAATCATGTGCAGATGGAAAACAGTACGGTGTAGCATCATAAAATCATTAAGGTTAGAAAAGACCCCCAAGGTCATTGAGTTCAGCCTTTGCATATGTATAGACCCAGAGTGTCAGTTTGTATAAATGGCAAAACTCCGTCTATGTCAATGGAGTTTATTAAATTTATACAGAATGGTAATCTTCCCTGAAACTTATTTTAAATAAATTTCATTAGCAAAGCCAGAAACAAAGAGAGTCAGATCATGTTCTTACAGAAGGTTTTGTAGGGAAATGCAGCATGGCTGGAGAATACTCAACCAAGATAGGGCAAATAGATGCTTGAAAGACTGCAGCTTAGCAGTGGTTTGCCCCACCCAAGTTGTAGAATAGTGGGTTTAATTCCTACTGCACTTCAATGTCTATACATGTACTGGAAAAAAGACTGTTTTTTTTCTAAAACATTTGCCTGGAATTGGTTAATAGCAAGGCTGTGAAATCTTGCTAGTTATCAAATGCATTAAAGGCATTTTGGGCAGATATAGGTATTTTCACGACTTCATTATACAGTCAAATACTGTTCCATGAATAATGGTTTATTTATAAGGGTCTGTATTGTGCAATATCAGCTTGAACTGAGGCATTAAATATATAGTTGGCCTTCAGCTTATGTAACCAGTTCCATAAGACCCATATGAAATGCAACAGTAGAATGTGATTTTGTCAGGAAAGCTATTTCTCAGGAAGAATCTGCCTACTAAAATCACATAAAAATATTAGGCTTGCCATTTTCTTATGCAATTACCATGCTTGTTTTTTTTTTTAATATCACTACTTCACACCTTAGTTTTTGTATGAGTACAGGAAGGCTGGCTATAATATAATGGAGTAGCTGTCAAACAAATGGCCTGTATTTCATTTTCAAACAGCACTGCTTCTTCCAAAAAAGGAGGAATCAAATTTCATTTCAAACTATATTACCAACTTTATTAGGGCAGAGATGATCACTCACCTGTGCAAAGCTTCAGGTTTACAACATATGAAACAGCTCTAGATACAGGATTTTGAAGATTTATAGATGTAGTCCTGTGGCCTGAGAGCGGTTTTCCTTTGAGATTGTAAAGAGTCTGAAGGGATGAGAAAATCGGATCAGAGGATTTGACCGATGAAACTCAAAATGAGAAATGTTTCAAATTAAATCTCAAAGCCTTCTGTTGATTTCTTTGACTTTTGTGAAGTTAAGAGAGGAAGCTTTACAGTGAAGGAGAAAAAAAATGATCAAAATGATCAAATACACAGCAACAACAAAGCTGAAAGTAATACAGCATTTTCAAAGGGGTACAGTAGTTCTCTGTGTATGAGATAGTGGGAACATCATCTTCATTTACTTGCAGAAATCACACAAGAGTTATCATGATTTTAGAGATACTAAGCAAGAAGTAGTCTTTAGCTTCCCATTCCCGTAACCCACGCTCATGTTTTTGTTGCAGTTTCCTCATCAGGCAAGGACAGCAACATCCCTTTCCCACCAGGTCCTTTTCCACAGCTCCCTTCTCCTTCTTCTGGAAGGAAATAAGAGCATGGAGAGTAAAGTGCAGTACTAAATTCAGTAGAAACTGAATTGAAACCAGAATCAGGAATAATTCAACACATCTCAGAGAGTACAAGTTAGACCTATCAAAGAATAGCAACATATATACCTAAATAGTTCACAAAAATCTTCCTAATAAATTTATTTTCAATTCATGCCTTCTTTTGTTTTTACTTCCTGAAGAGTCAGATGATGAATTTGTCTCTTAAATGTTGCACAATATGTAACATTTATACAAATCCCTGATCATTGATACCTAATGTGCTCAAATTGTTACATCCCTAATGATTGTAAACTAGTTCTAGTTAATTTTTTTGCCTTTTAAAAATCAAGCACAAAGTGGAGGGCCAGATATATGCTGACATGGAGGACAATTCACAAATAGGAAACAGTAGAAAAATTTCAAAATTCTTCATGTCGAAGCAAGAAATGTACCTTTAAAACAAGAAATTTAGATTTGGCACATATTTGTAAAGTGGATTATAAATATGAAAAAAATTAAGGTGACAGTTTACACTGGATTTCCATGACTGTGTTTCCCCCCTAAATTCAGTTAAAATATTACTGATCACTTACGGAACAGAATTTAAATAATATAGTATATTATAGAATAGTTGTCTCAAAATCAAGAACTGTATGTTTTTATGTGAGGTGTTCACCTAAGATTTTGAGCAGCAGAAGCAGAATTTGTAGCAAGGACTATGATTTTACAAGAGAAATAGTCACCAAATGCAAAAAATATCTACACTATAAGATAAAACTATGTGGAATAATAATGCATTAGCAGGAACAAAACAGACACGCATCCATTAAACCCATGTTGCTTCAAAATTTGATTTAATTCTCTCCAGTTTGTAATATATAATATAGAATTGAGCAGCAGCTGAATTACTGTTCATCTTTATGTCTGCATTATGCATTATTGTCCAATTTGTCAGTTATTCCTGCGCCTAAAGCTAAAAGAGGTGTCTGTAGCAAACAATTGGATTACTGGCTCAAATTCTTTTCACTATTAATGATTTGTCTGGAGGTTGATCAAGAATTTGCACATAGTTCAAAAGCATCTGAAAACACTGAATGCAAATATTTCTCATGCTGGAAATGCTTGAGAATCTGTTTGTTTTGTTGGTTGGTTGGTTTTGGTTTTGTACACATATGTTCCTGCATGCCTTATGTAAGTAAGAATATACTTACATTCCTTGATAAAATTCAACTATCTATTAAGAAGTCCCAGCAAGAAAAAGGGAAAGAAAGGCCCAAAGTGCAGGAAAAAAAGTGAGGAACCAGATCATTATTATTACCTGTTTTCAAATTTTAGTGCTGTCTTTAAAGTGCTCTCCAAATTCATGAAATGAAATCTGTTTGAAACTGCAAGTTTCTTTGGAAGTTCTAATTTTACATGTATTCATGTTTCTTAGTGATTCATGTAACTTATGATGAACAAATACAGGAACCCACATTCATTCCTCCACCATGTCTCACTGATTACAAAGATGTCCATCACTTCAGCAGTACTTATTTCTTTGGATATCAGAAGAGGAAATTTGCTCAGTTGCTTCTGCAGCACAAATCTGGCTTTGTCACTCATATAGAAGAAGGTTTTTCAGATGTAAAACTAAAATATTAATAAAATCAAAGCCAAATTGGAAAGCCATTCAATGAAGGAAGGCCAAAAATCAGAAACAGAGAACAGAGCAAAGCATAAGCATTTCTGGAGGAAAACCAAAAAAAGTCTTTCACAAAAGAAGAAGCTCCTAGGAAACAAATATCACTGTCTGACTCCTTCCCATCACCAATAAATGTTGTATCTGTTATAGCCACAGTGATTGTGGCTATACTCTGCAGCAGTCCACTGTTTGATTCTTTCTTTGATTAACTTAACAGTGTAGTATAACTACTCTTGGCTTCTTTTTCTTTCACTTTCCTAGTTTTAAATCATATTAGCATTTACCTTTCACCCCAGGTCTGTTAAGCATCAGTCTCCTGTGAGACCTTATCAAAGCTGTTCAAGTAAATGAAATACTTTGTGGAAATGCACAATTTAAAGAGCATCTAGCTATAGCTGCCATATTTTTCATCTGTTACTCAATAAATTTCTAAAAATGCTTTAAGCAAGTTATTCTTCTTCTTTTCAAATTATGCATATTTGGCATTGGGACGAGGATTAGTTCATTTATCCTGAGGCTCTGGAAAATGATTTACAACACAGTACTAATATACTTCTTCATTTTCTCTTCCATGCATGATTTCTTCAGGTCTTTGGAATTTTTTTCCCCATTTTCTCTTGACTGCTTGATAGGAATCAAATTTCTTCATGTGGCCATCTGCCTGCCTACAGTTTGAGTCCTCTGCTTCCTTTACCATGGCTTTGTCTTTACTCTGAAAGCCACCTGTCCAGACAAGTCCAAAGACAGCAATATAATGCTGCAGAAGTAGCAACTCCAGGCTACACTAAGAGATTGCAATTTCGTTTTTCACACTTACCACAATCTGTCGTATTGTATTGAGCAAAATCTTTTTTTGTGGATTTTTTTCCTCCACTCAAAACGCCAGGACAGTTAATAGATCAATATAAGTATAAATGGAATCTGGCGTGGTAAATGTCTGTGCTGTACACATCAAACCACTTACATGAGAAGGTTTTGACATACTTTTATTCTCTAGTATGAGGTTAATCACAAGTTATGTTGATTGATGCCTTATGGCAACAAATCTCCTCTAGGAAGCTTTTTAGAGTATAATGCAGAGTTTCAGAGATGCATGAAATAGTAGGATAATGAGGCAGAAGGAACTAATTTTTAGCTGGAATTGCTTCCAGCTAAGCATGCATTCTTTGTACATATAAGCTTTGGAAGAGTAATTTAGAACAAAATAAAATAAAAGTAAGAAACCAACCAACCAACCAAACAAACAAACAAAAATAAAACAAAAAAAAACCCACCAAAAATAACAACAACAATCAAAAAAAAAAAAAAAACAACAACAAAAAAAAACCTCAGAGAAACATGTAATGTTAAAAATTAAAATATCAATGCATTCCAAAACACAATTACTGTCCTAGTGTCTTGTCCACAGGCAATATAACAAGGGGAAAGAATTTAAGCAAATTGAATAGGCTGTACCCTAGTCCTAGAAAAGGCAGACCATGTAATCACACAAAGCAGCACTGTTTTCTGGCACTCTCTCAGAAATCCAGCAACACTGTTTTCAGCTTTTTCTTCCCATTTACATTCTCCTGCTTGTAGGGATGCTTATTAAGGCCTTCTTTTCCGAATCTGATGCTGAGTTACTCCATGTGATATTCCCCAGCAGACTCAGGCAGTCGTTGAAATTTACACATTCTCTTCATAATGGTGAAGAGAAGTTTCCTATCAAAAGCCTTTGTTAATAGTAGGAGTTTGTAATATTGGCACATTATAGTTTTCCCAAGATTAGTTTATAAGCACATATAAATTACCAAGACATGTTCTTTTTTGTAGCATTGGAGAAGTATAAGACAGGCAGAGAAAAGCAGGATGAAGAGTGCTAATTTTAGCAATTGACATGTACTAGTTTTAAAACATAAACCAGGAGTAAAATGAGGGGTGGAAAATAAATCAGGTCAGTAGTACAAAAATTAATTGCAGCTGAAAGAATATTGAGACCTATGAATGCTATGTTTTAGATGAGCTACATTCATTGCCATGAAGAGGGACAGTAGTAAATTTAAACATTGAAAATGCACACTTGCTATTTCCCCTCTTGGCAGTTTTTCTATCTATTGATCTAGTGTTAGCTACTGGAAATATTTTTCTAGCCTGGTTTTGATTTTTTATCTTGTACTTAGTTCTACATACAGGATTTTGGTGTTTTAGAAACAGACATCATACAATGCACACAAAGATTTCTAAATATAACTGTCATGCTCTTGAGAGTATACAGATTTTTATATCACTTAAAACTTTGAAGTCCACATTTAACAGAAATTCAAATGTTTCCTTATGTTTCCTGCCTAACAATGACATTATGTATAACCTTAAACTCAAGCAGCCTATATGTAATTTGTGTTTTATCAATTTGCAGACATATTGTACAGTGATTTTGCACATTGCAATTCAGAAGTTGTTCCTTTACTGTTTCCTGGTTTTATACTCTCCATTGAAATCTACATTTTCATGATCAGATTTCTGACTCCTACCATTAAATTGTGTCAAGGCAAATGTACAGAAAATTAAGAATTATACTTCTTCAAGCCTTTTTCTAGGAATGAAACCACAGTGACTCCTGTCCTTGATGGGTCCTCTAACTGGATGACAAGCAGCACTGTCCCGATTCCCTTTATTTACTATTTCAATGGTCTATTAGTGGGCATACCTTTGCTACAATGAAACAGTTTTAAGATGAAGGACAGCGGGTGACCCATTTCGACCTTCACCCTGTCCCTCTTTGTACTTTCTTCCAGCTATGCTTTTAAAGGAAACTCTTGTCATTTAGGAATTCCAGAACCACAGACTCAGAGAGTAGTTGAGGTGGGGAGGTCCTTATGGGTATCACCTACTCTGAGTACCCTGCTCAAACAGGGTCAGCTTCAGCAGTTTGCTCAAGGAGCTCTCCAACTAGATTTTGAATATCTCCAAGGATAAAAACTCCAAAACTACTTTGGGCAGCCTGTTCCCAGGGAAATGTCACCTACCTTGACCTGCTGGCAGTGCTTCTAAGGCAGCTCAGGAGGCTGTTGGCTTTCTTTCCTAGACCTCTTATAAGACTTGACCTCTTATATTTAACTTGGTGTCCAGCAGGATCCACAGGACCTTTTTTGCAAAGCTGATTTCCAGTCTGCCTCCAGCCCATCTGATGTATGGAGTTATTCTTTCCCAGGAGAAGAACTTTGTTGTTCCCCTTGTTGAACTTCATGAGGTTCCTGCCAGACCATTTCTTCATCTTGTGGAGGTCCCAGTGAATAGAAACTCAACCAAAGCAGTACTGCCTGCAGTATCAACCCTTGAGGTACAGCAATTATCCTTTTTTTTTCCTGTGAGTGTAACAAAATACTGAAACGCATTGCTCAGAGAGGTTGGAGTTGTTCCATCACTGAAGATATTTAAAAGCCACATGGATATTTGGTGTACCAACAACTCCTTCCAGTTTTATATAATCTGAAATATTCTGAGGATGTCCTTTGTCCCATTATCCATGTTATTAATAAAGACAGCAAATAGTAGTGGCCTCAGCAGAGATCCCAGCTCATTCACCAAGTTAGTCAGCTCATTATAGGTGTCTATCAACAAGGTTGGTAAAGCATGATTTTCCCTTTGCTGACTACTCCCAATAGCTTTGTCCTTCCTGTGTTTGAAAGTGGTTTCTAGGATTATTTCCTCCACCTCCTGTGACCTAAGTGATGTTGAAAGGCTTTTAGTTTCTTGAATCTTCCTCTTGTTCTTCATGATGATAGGAGTGATATTTGCTTCTCTCAAATACTCAGGAACCTCTCCCATTCACAATGACCTTTCAAAGATAATTGAGATTTTCTTTGCAAATTACAGCTCTCAGCTTCCTCTGAATTCCTGGGTGTATCCCATCAGGAAAGTAATCTAAAGTTCGAGCCTGATGAAGAGACATTTGAATTATTTCCTTCGTGAATCAAACAACTGTATAGGTTACAACTAAATAGCTGTAACCTCTTTCTGCTACCCTTTAAAAACCTGGTTAATTTCCTCAATTCTTACTGGTTCAGGGCATAGCAGTACCTGAATTTTGTATCCACACCAGTAGCAGAAATACTACTAAGACATTAACATTGGTTTGGGATGGTGCAGAGATATTAGAGATGTTGAGAAATGCATTTGTAGCTGGGTATGCAGCTGCAGTGTGAGCTGCAGGTTTAGCAGGAGTGGGAAATGGTGATACCCCCTGGCAAGAGCATTGACCCTTTGTGTGGGTGTCACTACTGCCGGAGTAGCTCCAGAATGGTTAGGCAGGAAAGTTTGCATGACACAGACTTATTAATTTCCTCAAGTATTGCATAAGTTTCTCTAAACTAGTTTTGGATGCAAAGTGCTAGATTTTGTGTGATACCATACCATGCATATTTCCCATATCTAGTTGTATAGTGGCTCTGCTATTCCCCACTGCTTGGTAAGCAAGTCCTTAATTTAAACAAAATCTAATTTCTTCAAACATAAAGAAACATAAATTCAGAATCCTGATGTTTTTAGACTCCTAACTCTAGAGACAAAGAATTTTATGCATGTGGCTGAAATGGCAGGACCATTACAGATAATGCTCATGCCCAGCAAACCCATGGTGAACATTACATTGACTTTCACATCTATGCAAAAGAATAGGACACTGAGTCAAGTCAACTTTTAGTTTTAGTTGGTGAAAACAGCTACTATATAACCTAAATACATGTGCCCTCAATCACACATGTTTACAATCTGCATAGCTTCTAACTATTTAAAATTCTCATGTTCCATTCCTACTTTATTTTCCTTTGTTACTCATGCATACCAGGATATTTAAATCCACAATGTTTAGTCACAAAAGATCCTCACTAGATTTAGCTTAGACTTACTTGAAAGCATCTCTTAGGATTTTTCATGCTTTTAGAGGTTGTGTTATTTTCTATTTTCCATATTCCATTTGCTTCTGAAAAAAATGCCATGGCTCAGGGAAAGCATCACAAATCTTTTCTGTTCTTGCTTCACATTTCCATTTACTATACTAATAAGCTTATCCCAGATACCAAAACCTTTTCATTCTCTTGCATGTTATTTTTAAATGGAGCTAAGCAACTGAGACTTCAGAGTGTTACAGTTTTCAAACAGACTAGCTACTTATCAAGTGTGGTCAGAAGATTCTCACTTATAAACTGCAGAATTCTTCAGTGTGTGGTTGGCTACTATTATTATAAAAATATTTAGATATCAGAAAATCAGCACAATTAAGGACATTTTATTAAACTTTTTCTTGCATGAAAATTATCCAATTATCTTTAACCTTGTTTTTGTCTTTGTGCTAAATGTTTAGCTTTCCTTCTCAAGTTTAGGAGAACATTTGTTCCCATTCTCATTTTCAACATACTAAAATGCAGAGAAAAAATTTTATCTTCTAAACAACTTTGAGCTAATATTTTTAAAATAAATATTTGGCTTTAGAGTTCAGATACTTAAAACCGAAAGCCTAATGCTAGTATTTCTAAATGTATTATTTCATTATTTAATTTAAATATTTTAATATTTTCTTGAAATATTTTTTAAAGATTTCACCGGTATACAATAATATTTTCTTTTTTCTTAGAAAAAAATATAAAGGTTACCTTAGAAACTTGAATGAGGCCAAACTAAAGGACAAACATTTTACGTGATATTATTTCATGGATTTATCAAAAAAAAAAAAAAAGACATGGACAATGCATTCTTATGTACACTTACAGAGTGTGAGGTGTACTTAGGTACACTTACAAAGGTACTTCACAGCAAACAGCTTTAACAATATTATTTTGTCAACAGAGAACAATTTCAAATGGTCTTACAGTAAAATATTACCAAGGAAAGAACATCTGTCAAAGTTAAAATTATTTCATGGGGGTGAAGGTAATCAACAGAATTAAGAAACTGTTGACAATTTTACAAAGAAAGCAGTTTTAGGGCTTTATTTTTTAAATTTTCAAAAAGTATTGGCTGTTTTAATCAGGCATTTGCTGAAGGAATAAAGAGTCATTTCAGAGTTCAAAGATGATTTCTCACTCTTTCAGCTTTTTTTAAGTAGAAACATTGGGAACATTTTTTCTTGTCTTATTAGAGTTATTTTGTTCATTGTCTTATTTTATGATCCATGAAGAATAAAGGGAAATAAAAAATGAAAAGGCATGATAAAGGCTATCTGCTGTTTTCTGAAAATCAGAGGATTCTGGGTACACATTCAGCGAAGGATCAGATTTTTTCTCCTTTCCAACAAAATTACTGTTCATATTTATACATTATTTAAGGGGGGCTAGCAAATCCTCCACAAGTACATTTGCTATTAAAACACGTTTTCACATTTCAACATTCCCAATTGTTCTAGCCACAGTTACAACTGCAATAAACCATTGCAATCATGTGTGGAGTAGATCTCTCTAATTATTTAATAAATAACTGAAATTATAATGAAATTAACCCCTTAAAAGTAAGTGCAGCAATTGCTGAAAAAATGGTATTTTCTTATAAATTCACCATAAATTAAGATATTTATGAGGTTCTCTATACAACAAACACTGATGAGTCAGCCTAAAGCACTTATACTGGTGGGCAATCAAACTCTTCTGTGAAGAAATAAGGGGTTAACCAGAGAAGTCCAATTTGTTTTGTCCTAGAATATCTGCTTCTGGGTGAGACTATGTAATAAAGTATGCCATGCTGGAGAGTGATCTGGAATTGAATCTTACCCTCCTGGTGTTGCACTCATGCTGTCTCTGACAGTTCCCTTTGACAGGGGAGTGCTAGGCCAGAAAGAGGCACTATTTATCCATGCTGCATCTTGATTTGCAGACTGCTCCTCTCTCCCTTCCTGCAAAGACTCTTCAGCGAGACCAGGCCTACCCAGGGACACTGAATAGTACATGCAGCACAGCCTTTCATGAGCTTCATTGGCATGCTGTACCAACACTGCTTTTTCTGAAAAAAAAGGCAGTGTTGGAAAACCAACTAAGTGAGAAAAGCCATGGAAAACAGCTGTGGTTTGAAGTATTTGATCTTTGTCCAGACTGACCTCCAGTCCCTTCTGGGGACTTTAGCCCAGACAAGGATTCAAACTGAAACTTGTGGCTCTAGCATGGAATATTTCCTTCTCCAGCAGAGATGGAAAATCAATGGCTACTGACTGGCTGGTTCTGAAAATTAGTTGCACAGTGTATATTAGAAAAAAAAATGAGGAGAATGATTTCTCTCTCTCTCTCTCTCTCTGACAAACTGTCCCCAATATAAGGAAACAATTTAGAGAGAACTGTGCAATCAAATGCATGAATTAGCAGAAGAATAAAATTAAGTGGTCATTCTTAAAATTATAATTCCATAGTGAACTGATGTACAAACACATCCTTATGCTTCCACATTTGTAAGATTTTTTTTCCTTTTTAAAGACACTATGTGCACTTGATATTAACTGTTTATAGAAAATGTGCAACAATTTGGAATAAAGTCATCGTGAGTAAATGAATTATGATGCTCTCATAAGACACATTTTTTCTCCACTGTAAGGAGTAATATTCACTACTAAATAGAAAGGATTTAGAGGTGTGAGGTGTTGATATTTCATGTAGAAATTGAAGATTCATGTCTCCTTATCTGTCAGATTGCTTACAAATTCTATACATTTCTATCTTAAAAAAATATCTTTTATCAGGTAGTTTATGGTATCTTATACCTGCCTTGTTTGAGTCATAGGGCATAAATTATGCCCTCTTTATAGCCTCCATCTCCAGATATAACAAAAGTGAAGAAAATGTGGAAATAATTTATTGTGCTCAGTAGATATCTAAATGTTCTTTATACTTTTGATGTGAATTCTGAAGTGAAAGTTTAAATCTTATATAGACAACACAAAATCTTCCCAGCCTAATTTAACCACTCCACTTGATAAAGTAAAATATTATTGCTTTACTATTGAATGGAGGTACCATAATTTTCCATGAAATATAAGAGAAGCCTGTTATCCCTCAGGGAGTACATAGCAGCTTCCTTTATTTTTCCATTATATATTGGCTTTCCAAAGTTTTTGGGTTTTTTTTGCACATATTGGCTATCCATTTACAGGACTGAAACAATAGGCTGTCCCTAGCAGCTGAAGAAAAGGAAAAGGTGAAATGACAGAGGAAAAATGTAGGAAAAACAATTAACTTTTTTACTGGTGGGATTTGGGGAAAATATCACATGTGCAAAAAAATTAATGAATATGGACTTAAATCATTAGAAATTATAGAAAAGTCAAGGGTAAATTTTACGTTCTCTAGTCAATGAGATATTGCAGTATATTGGCATGGGAGGGAGAAGGGAGATATAAAGAGAGGATAATGAGCTTATTCTGAATGTTTTTCTTCTCTTTAGTAGAGAAGACTTCTTCATTTCTCCTGAGAGAGACTAATCAAAGACTTAAAAAATTAAAGTGATGGCTCATACATCTGTTTGTCGTTTCTGCTCTTCTCTGACTTAAAACCATCTATCCTGCTCCTTGAAGATTATGACACACATTGATAAGAATGATCTTTTCTTCCTCTCTTTTGAATAAATTTTACAATATGATGTGAGTTTGCTGAGCATTATTAAGCACTGCTTTTCCCTCCTGAAAATAAAAAATTATAGAGATGAATATCAGCAAACATCTATGTGTGATTTAAAGAGTCAAATTGGTATTTATATGTTGAACACTCAAGATGTTCCTACATGGGTATATTTAAAGTAGTCTTCTGGAAAAGTATGAGAGAAATGGCAAAGCTGAAAAATGAGTTTAATACTTAAGGCCCATTGGCAGGTAAGACTTAAGCACTTAGCATTTATCTCCCATTGACTTCTTTTTAAAACTCTTCTGATTATCTTGGATATTTCTGATAATGACACTTGGCCTTGAAGTCACTTTCAATTTCATTGAAATTTTTTTGAAAATTTTAGCTTACATCTCAAGCCTTGTGCCCTCATTACCACCTCAAATCATTACAATGTAGGTTAATTGGCTAGCTTTGCATATTTTTTTTTCTACATAAAGCCATGGATGTCAGGATAAAATTGTAACGAAAGGGTTATTTTACCAGTAAGATACAGTGAATATATTAAATAACAAGTACTAAGTAGGATTATGTAAATCTCTCATGTATTGCCAATACTAAAATCATCTTCCAAATGAGACAAATCTGCTGAAATCTTGTCGGAATCTGGTGTAAAGAAAAATTTTTTTTTTCTATTTGACCATAAATGTTTGTCCTCATCACCTTAGATCCTAAATCTGCTGAAATCTTGTCAGAATCTGGTGTAAAGAAAATTTTTTTTTCTATTTGACCATAAATGTTTGTCCTCATCACCTTAGATCCTGATCCACAAGTTAAATTTTTATAACTCCTAATCTCTAAATGTGTTAAAAAGACAAAGAAAGAAGAGGAAAGGCATGTTTTAGATTTCCCATTAAGTTTCATCCTTCCCGTACAGATCTGTAGATGTCACGACAGCACAACATTAGTGGGGTCAAATGTTAATGTAATTACCTATACTTTCACTTCAAATAAAGATCCTTCTATTCTGAATGCAAGATTGAGTTGATCAGTCACCAGTGGAGGAACTTGGATAAATTCAGAAAACCTTATACTGCTTATAGTTTGTATTTACTTCATACATTAACCTGTAGTTAGAGGTTGCTGTATAGAAGGCAATTACTACTACTAAATAATCAAGTTTGATAGTAGCATACTTTTTTCTTCCACTTAAGCCAATAAAAGAGATTAAACTTCCTTGCTGAGAAACAACATTTTTGGTACTCTGAATCACGGCCAGAGCTGTAGTTGTTTCACAGTCTCATCCCACCTAGTTTACATTATTTATTAATATTGTTTTTTATTTGTTCACCCAGGGCCCCCATCTAAATTGATTGATGATGTTATTTTTTGGCCTATGTAGAAATAACAGGTCTTTTGTTGGTGCTCTTTATCAGATGTCCAGATAAGTGTAACTCAGGTAGTCTGAGTTCACATTAATTAGAACTAGCAGAAGTCTCACTAAGTGTGAAAAGTTTTTCTCCTCCCTACAGCAGACAGTGACCTCTAGGTATTGCTACTGTAAGTGTTAAAGAAGACATTTACAAGTACATCTATATCTTGGAAAATTAATGCATTTGGGTCTCCAGCTGACTTTTCAAAGTGGAGGATGATTTCCTGTGCAGGTGAGGTTGTCTGCCAGAGGTTTTCTAGAACTTTAACTGTATGAGAGACAGCAGCTGTCAGGCCCTGGTCCTTTACTGGTGACACATCCCACACAACACATCTCACATGCTGTAGAACATCCTGCGTGAGGTCGCTGCATGTACTGCACCACAGCGTGCGCTACGCAGTAATCTCTCTGTCTAGCAGATTGCATGTGAGATCAATAAAGTGTAAGTAAAATAAATGTGTATCATGGACCTTAAATGAACTTTGCTCCTGGAGGCTGTTCTGGGGTGTTATAGGAAAGCTGTATCAGCTGAGGATGGACTGCAGAAATTTCAGCCCACACAAGATGAGGTAAAGCATTTGTCTACCTTTCTCATCTGAGAGGGAGAGACTGATCAGCCTGAAAAAGCAAATTCATTCTTCCCTCACAGAGTGAAACCTTTCACTGAAGCACTGGGGACAATATAACTCATGCAAAAAGAGCAATTCTGAGCTCTATTGTGCGACAAAGACCATCCAGGATTTCAGATAATAATACATTAATAAAAAGAGAAAAAATTAACCTTTTTCAAAGAAAAGCAATATATGCTTTAGTAGAAAATAAAATTAATAACAAGCGTTTAAAGTATAAACAAGCTATTACTTAGCTGATAAAAAACCCTAACTTAGAATGCATATAACGACTAACTTGGCAGCTGTGGTTTTTATGTATTCCTTAAAGGAAGAAACAATATGAATTCTTTCACCATCTAGCCTTACTAAAATTTCTGGAGTGAAATTTAAATGGGGTTTGATAATAATAGTGCTTCTTTCTGGGTATCAGGTGAACTTGAAACACAGAAAAACTTGTAGACTCAATGGACAATGTATTTGAATAAATTTCTCCCAGAGGCAAATGGAGTTTATAACATAGGAAAAAAAAAAAATCAGTAGCTTCCTATTGTAAACTCCATTTTTTTTTTTGTGTGTGTAGTGTAGTTATTAGAAACTCAATGTTAGAAAATATTGTCTCCGTCCAAGTGGCACTTAATCTCTATTACCTGGAGGTTAAAAGTCAAAGAACAATCATCCATGTCAGTGATTTCTGCAGCAGATTGTTACTGAACCATGTAAGGTCGTTTAGCGGGGAAAATTAGCTCCCAGCAGCTTCACATGTCAGAGATGTTGAAGTAGTACTCTGCCCCAGCTCTTCTCCTTAGAAAATGATGATGAGTCTATGGGCTTTTCCAGGGAAGGTGTCCTGTGGAAAGAAAAGAAAAGCTTGCCTTCCACAGATATTTTTGTAAAAGGTGAGAATGAACAGATAAAAAATTGATGACTTTACCAGTCAGCTGTAGATTAAAATACACAAGTACAGCCAGTTGCCCTCAACTTTGCAAAAAGATCAGTAACGCATACCTTATGTTTCTGTAGCTTATTCACCTTCTATGTCAATTCCACTCTATGCATAAAGAAAAAACTTTCTTATGTGACTGTCTGAAAGACCAGGAAAACCTGGGAAAGCTTCAGAAATGGGCCACTGACCAAAGACAGTTTGGAAGCTTCCGTGCTAATTTAATTGGAATGTTGTCAGTAGTGATGTGGGCATATGGAATCAGTCTCTCTCTGGAAATGCTATAATCCATCAATATAGCGAGTGTTCTGGCTGTGCTGTTTAGAACAAGTTAGCAGAAATAAGCTAGGATGAAAAAGTACAAGATGCCCAAGTCCGTGGAGTTGCCCTGGTCATGACAGAAAGCTGGCCTGAAGTTTTGTAGGGAAACTGACTGGAAGGAGCCAGAAAGGTTGAAATGTGTTGTGTTTGAAATGTGAGAAAATAGGGAAAGAACCAGTGTGCATGCAAAACCTTTTACTAAGTAAAAAAATCCCTTTTACTAAGTGGTTATTAGAACTATTATAAGAAAGAGCAGAACTGGTCTTTAATGATCTTACATCTTGCTTTTCCCCATATCACACCTAAATAACATCAAGTGAAATAGTGTGAGAACATATTTTTTCCTGCAGTTTCATTTTTTATTTATGGTTTGTTTCATTTACCTATTTATTTTAATGTTTTACAAAGGAAATGTCACTCTGCTCTCTTTACTCCTACTGGGTAATGAGTTGCTTGCTTTTGCTTAAAAAGATATAGAAGAAATCAAAGAAGGATTTTAAAACCAAGGTGTTTGGTTTGCTTTCTGTGATTTCCAGATCTATCTGTCATAGTAACAGAAACTGATGCAGTAGCAGAGCTCACACTCTCACTTTTCTGTTTTGGTTTCTTACTTCAGAGTGGAAGCATAAAGGATAGTGTGGCAAACAAAGCCACAGGACAGGGGAAGATTGGAACTATTTGCTGAAGAGGCCAATTTTTTTATTTTTTAATCTACATATAGTTCTGGTGCAGAGAAAAAGGTGAAAAGTTCTTCTTTTTCTAATTCACCGTTTTCTATATCACAATTAGAAAAGAGATTTAATGGTAACTTTTGAAGTATAGAATTTATCTTAAATGAAAGAACTATGCTTTTATCATATATGTCACTAGTATTAAAAATACACAAACAATGCATTTTAAAATTGCACAGTTTTTTCAGTTGAAAACCTCATTGTCTTCTCATATTCCACTCCCCCCCCCACCCAAAAAAAAAAAAAAAAAAAGATTTTGAATATTGATATTGGAGATTCCTGTTTCAATAGACAGGTTGCTTCACTAGTTAATTACCTCCAGCTAGAAAGTTGTGCTGAGTGGAAGCTTCAAGTCCAGATTCAAAATTCTATTCTGTGCACTATTACAGTCCAAACTTTGAAATAGACCTGAAAATTTCTTTTTTCCCCCCATGCTTTACATTACTTTACTTTAAATCCACATTTCTCCACTTGACAGAAAACTTTGAGTGGTTCATATGAGGTGCTGCCTTAACTGACCTTATCAGAATGTCAACCCCTATATCATTGCATGCACTGCCACTTAGCCCCTAACCATGACATGTTCAAAGCAGTAACACAATACACAATGTTTTATGATATGTGGCATTGCATCCTGCAAATTAAGCACTACAAACAGAGGAAATACAGAAGACAATGGCATGAAAAAGAAGGACCAGATGTTCAAAGGTAGATAAAGATGAAGACGACATTATTTTGAACTCATCTATATCCTTTATTAATCTGATTCACTGAGAAATGTGAGAAACCAGATCACAATATTTTAGGCATATATTATATGTATGAGTTGTACAATAGAATAATTCCAATAAGCTTTCATATTTCAGTGGATCACTATTTCACAGGAAGATTCATAACCTTAATCACTTTTGATTTTTTTCTCTTAAACCCACGGATTATTTTATCTACAGGTTTCCTCACAGAAATAAAGTATTTAGAGAAAGAATGTCTTTGGACTGCATTAGACTTTTTTCCATACTCTCCCTTTTTTTTTTTTTTTTATTTTTTCAAGGCTGGCTTCCAACAAGAGAAAAATTACAAAAAAAAAAAAAAAAAGGCAAAATGCCTGATGCAGCCTTTACTAAAAATAAATTAATGGTCTTCCACATTCTCAACAGTTCTTCAAGGTCCAGCTAGTACACACCATTCCTACTATCAGAATATCAGAGTAGTTTTCTGTCACTGATTGTTACATCACCTTGAAAATGTACTGTATGACAAACTCTATAAAACATCACTTGCATTTTGTCTTGCCTTCCCATTCCCCTTCCCCCACACTTTCAAGACACTTTTACTTCAAGCACTCTTTCTCAGCTAATTTTTGAAGAAGGTGTCAAAATACCTCATTCCCATCCATCCCTTTCCTGATAAACATTTTATCTTCTCTTCTTCCACCCTTCCACCTTGTGCCTCTGGTTGTAATTCAAAAAAGCAGGACAGAACAGGCCTAACCTCAATTTCCGGTGTTGAATGTGCAGCTGCTTGACTGATGGCCTCATGAATTGTTAATGAAAAGACCTCATGTGCATATTCATGAAGTGTCTCTTTATTAATTCATAATGCAGCTGCTGCAAAGGCAAAGAGTGGAGGGCTCAGTCTCCTCCCACATAAACACATAAGAAATGTCTCTTCCTCAGCTTCACTCTGATTCCTTTACTAGCTCATCCTCAGTTATGTATTAACACCAGCAGTTTACATTTTTGTTGTGTTCTGTTTTGGCGTCTTGTATGCCACTCTTGTACCAGCACACATTCCCCATTCCAGAGGAATCAAAAGGGTGGGCATCACATTCCCCAGTGATGTTTCTTATAAGAAATAAACCTTAATGGGAGTAATGAGAATTTACAACTCTTTTCAATTATTTTTGGTTGCTCTCAGATGCTCCAGCACTTGCTTCATTTAATTTTACAGTGAATACTACATGCAGTGTTTGTCACTAGGGACTAAAAAGATGCAGAAATATCTCACAGGAGAGGGTAAAAAATAATAAAGTCCTTAGTTACTTTTGCAGCTATATTTTCCAAAATGAGGACAGGTTCTCAATGAGCCAATTTTCCATGAAAAATAATAAACAACAGTAAAAGCTCTGTAAAATTCTTGAGCATCACTGGGATGGGTGATCATACAGTGGTTTTAATTCTGTGTGAGTAGTTCCATTCTCCCCTCCAAAATGGTGCTGGATTTTTCAAGGTATGATCTGACCTCAAACAGAGTTTGCCTTGAAGTAATTGACAGCTGGAATGTTTATTAAAATAATCAGAAAACATTTTTACATTGCTTAACTCCAATGTCTAAATCTAGCATTCTGAATGGGGGTAGGTGATGAAGAAATATTTTATAATTAACTGAAAAAAGGAAGAAAATTCTTCAAAGATTCATGTGTGCTCTGTCATCATAGAAGTAGGAAACCCCTGACCACAGTGGCTCTCAAGTAAACAACTCAGACTGACAAAGTCTGCTGTTTCACAGCTGAGGGCAGAGAATACCTGAGTGAAGGGAAGGCATTGCATGGGATGGGTAGGGAGAAGGGAAGTTTAAAAAACCTGTTAAGGCTACAACTTGGGAATCACTTCTCACAGAGATAAAGGCTGTGAGGAATGAAATGAGAGTTTCTGAACACTTACAGGCCCAGAATCTGGTAACATTCTATGCATTTAGATTATATACAAACAGAGAAAGAGTTCCATTACAGTCTAGTTTAGATTCTGATTCCAATATTTTAAAGCCAGAAGGGACTATTAGATCATGTCTTCTGACCTTCTGTGTGACACAGATCATAAAATATTGTGCAGAGATCTTTGTACTGAGCCAAATAACCAGCGTGGAATCATAAGTCACAAGTGCTTCATTGTCAAGTTTTGGGGTTTTTTTAATATTTGATCTTAAAAGCCAGGTGATTTGGCTTTAGATAAATAGAAAACCTTACCTCTGTATCATTATCTCTACTTGTTTCAGCAAAGGTAAGGAACACATTCATTTGAATTAATGTAATTCGGTGGAGGGTTCTGTTGTGAGTTATCTAGTGGAGCTTCTGTTTGCTGGTGCTAACACAACTGTTAACATGTGGTGGTATATTAAATAAGAAAGAGCTGAGATACAGCTTGAAGCACTAACAGAGTCCTGACCAAATATTTAAGTGGAACTAAGAGCCATCACACTTACTGTGCATCATTTGTAACCACGTGCTGCTTTATCACCTCTTTCCCCACTCTCTGTGCCATCATCTACTCTGCATATTCCAAGCCTTCTCCTGCTCCTGCACAGCAGCTGATGGATATTATTGCCCTCTCCTGGCTAGAAACTGTGCAGTGCAGCTGTGCAGTTAACACATGCTCTTAGCAGGTAAAGGAAAAACAGCCAGGGAGATCTTGGTCCAGGGCAAATAAGTATCTGCTGTGGTTGAACTCTGGGGTTACAGGAAGCCTTGTCATGGTCCAGAACACCAGCCAAAAGCTGAACAAGTCCTCTTTCACGGAGAAAACTAGTAAAATTGGATAATACTGGAAGTGAAGTTAAAACCATCACTCATGTAGGGAAGAACGATCACACAAATTCATTTAGAGAAATGTCTCTTGGTGTCCTGACACTAGGCATATCTGTGTGGGAGAGAGTTTTGGCCAGGTGCAGTTCACCTGTACAGCCACTCCCCTGAATGTGCCCCTTTATTCATCTCCACCAGGATATGGCCAACAGCAGAATTGCATTGGCTGCCAGACCAAGTTTACCTTTTACTCTGCTTCCTGTGGTGGACCCCTCCTGATCTCTCTGCTGTGACAGCAGCTTTAAGGGTTTAACATCACAGTGCCTTTTGATCTCATTTCAGCAGCTGTGATTAAATAGACACACATCACTTGCTGTGCCACTATGAGAGCAACTCATGGTTCACCTTCGCTGAATTAGTACCCGCTGAGCACTGCAAATATTTGAAATGTCAATCCATTTGATAATGTCAAAGAGGGCTGCAAATACCACAGAATGGCACCAAGGAAACATTCAACACACGCAGTGGCATATATAATATCTCTTTTCTTCAGGACAAAAATCATAGTTAAATAGAAACAGGAAACCATCTAAGAAGATGTTAAGGTCAACAGACCTGATAACCTGGAGTGGGACATGCTTCTGCAATATATCACCTTAAAATTTTAAGCAAACCTATTCTCTCTCAAAGAACTTAATTCTTCCACATTCACACATTCTAGCAAATTATTTTCTGCTATTAAAAATTGGGACATTAACTGTATAACAACCCAAGAGTTGTCCGTGTAGATTCTGTACCCTCATATCAGGGGAAAAAACAGAGGCTTGTTATAACAACTTTATTACCTTTTCCCACTCAAGAAACCTAATCCAGAAGGAAATCTAATACCTGAATAGAAAACAATAATGGGGTCATATTTTCAGTCACAGAAGCTTGGATCAGTAGAGCAGGTGAAAGCAGATGAGATTAGGTTGATTAGGTTGATTAGTAGGCTGTAGTTTGCCCTGTAGAAACATTCGCATTTACAGAAGACATCAGGAAATAAGACATGAACCTTATTGCTGGGGGTTGAATGAGAAAGTTAGCAACCTAAAGTATGTGCAACAAAGAACTGAAATTTGACAATTACACAGAGAGGACAGTCTTCCAACAAGTTACAGTTTGGTTGGTTTTTTGGGTTTTTTTTTTCGTGCAAACTAGATTTACCTTTCTAAACTGAAGATTTTTAAACATTTCCTAAAATTGTACCAGATAGTAGATAAGAAATTAAGATTCATGATGCAGCGTAAGGCTCCTTTTTTTTTTTTTTTTTACTGGAAAAAGGTAATTCACTCACCTATAATGTTTTTATTTTAAAAATAAAAAATGAAAAAGGTAAAGTTTGTGTACTGTGACTTGGGATGCAAATATCATGTGCCTTGTTTGTGGCAGCTGAGAATCAAGTGATGATTTTCCCTTTGTATGCTGATGAAGACTGATGATTCACTGAGCACAAATACATCTGCATGTAATTAGATGAGTAGTACCTTAGCAATAGGAAGTCATAGAGAGAACTCTTGTTTGTTGTCTTGTTGGAATTCTTGTCTCACCCATTATCTTGACATTTCAAAAGACATTTACTTTTCAGTAGCTCAAAGTCCAGTTAATCTAAAGAGCTATATTTAATTAGAAAGAAAAGAAAACAAAACAAAAAAAATCCAAAAAAACCCAAAAACCCCAAAAAACCAAACCAAACTAAACTCCAAAAAACAGAAAACCCAAAGTGCATTATACTTAAAAAGAACTATGTTCATTAGCATCCACTTCAGCCCCTCCTAAAGATTTGGGTACAAGTCCTTTTGGGTTTATCAAAAGCTTCAACATCTTCATTTTCAGGGTTTTTTTGCCTTTGTCACTGTCAAATTTGCTTGAGGTTCCACCTACAATCCATCACTTTCAAACTCTGTATCAGTACATGAGAGATTGTTTTGTTACCAGCATATCTTTATTCTTTCCTACTAAGATAAAATATTTAAGAATAAAGGAAAAATAACAGCATGTCTTAGCCTATTTAGATAATATAATTAAGTTTTATTAGGAGTAGATATGATTGATCAGTCTAAAAATCCATCTGAATGCAGACAGGCGAACTCCAGTAAATCTCTCAGCCATACTAACTTCTAAAACAATATGGGGAATTTTTCTTGCTGCTATGCTCATTGTCTCTGTTAATAACAAACAGCATGTCACTGTGAACATCCCAAGCACCAAAAGTTATTACTGCTTCTCTACCTCCTGTTCTGAAGAATTTTTAAAAAATCCTCTCATTTTCTTAAAGGTTAAGCAACTTCTATTGTAGTTTTACTTCCATTACTTTATTGAATTTTATCTTTAATGTCAAAATATGTACTAAATCCTATTATCCTTACTTCAGTGAATTTTGGTAGGATTTACAACCTAAAAACTCAAGTTTCTTTCACTGCTTTCTCTGTTTTACTGTGTGTAATTAAACCTGAACTGTTGAGCACTGTTAAGTGCTTCCAAAACAAGCTTATCAATTCCACCTGCTTTTCATCTGAAAGTAGGGAGGTAGGAGACTACCACTAAATGTAAAGTAGGCTCTACAAAACCTTTGAGTTTTGCTCACTTCTGTTAATTTTTTCCTTTGATCATATTGTTAGGCAACAATGTCAGATATTTCTCTTCATATGTGCAGTTTATCTCAAATCTTTGCTTTTTTATCCCCTAATCAGGAAAGGACTAAAATTCTGATCAATGTCTCTGTTACATGGACATTCATTAGTAAAATAATTTCTTTGCCCATATTCCTTTATCACTTTTGAAGTGACTCAGTTGCACAGCTAAAGAATCTATTACAAGAGGGTGGCTTCAGTAGGAGATCTCTCTCATCTGACTTCAGGATATAATTTATCCTGACACAGACATTGAGTATTCCTAGATACTCTTCCCACATAGCATTAGGAAAAGGTCCTTTCAGACATTTCCCAGATAAAAGAGGGGCAAGGTTCTTCCTTCGTGCCTGATTATCTCATTCCCTGTTCTTCCTCATTTCTTTCTCTTTTCTTCTTTTCCCCCCAAATATACATCAGCCTTTCTCTGCCATCAATAAAGCTGGTATATAAACTGAATATGAAGCAAAGCCTAATTAGAGGAATAGGCTCCTGGAGATAATTAAAGTGTGCACTTTGATCCACAACAGTATGTCCTTGCTTTGAACAGTATCAATATATTTATACTCATGGAATAAATAAAGCAAGAGTTCCCTTTGCATGGTGAGATCTACCAATGATTTTGTTTTTGTGGATTATTTTTCCAAATCAGTGTTCTTTTTGAAGATATTTCAGTTGAATGTATTACATATAAAAATACCTACTCATCTACTACTTACCACCCTCAACCCTTGTACATGCAGGTTATACCCCTTTTTTCAGATTTTCCTCAGGATGCATGGGGAAAAGAAGGCAGGCTTAGGTGGACATTCTTAGATAAGTAAGAACTGGGATACAAGAATGTGCAACCCAAACTAGTTTAAAGTTTATGTGTTTAAAGATTTAACCATTGGAACAATGCAAAAGGTAGTCAGACCTCATAGGGTCAGCAAATTTGCAAAAAAACCCCACTGGATTATGCTTATCCAAATGCCAGAAATATGAAGAATATGAAGCAAGACCTAAATTAGCACCAATGACCACTCCTGCACTGCTCTTTGCCCCTGACAGAAAAGCTCTCACTTCATTTGGGAGGCCCAAAAGACCAACAGATGGACAGGATGTCTGATACAGAGAGCTCCTTTATCTCTCTCTGCCTGGCTGAATGCAGAGACTTAAGGGTCTGCAGTGCTGACAAGCTCCTGCCTGGCACAGCAGATGCATCTCCTTTGTGAATGCCCCACATGTCCAGGTGGCATCACATTGTAAGTGCAAGGCTCTGCAAGTGCATCCAAAGGGTGACGAGGGAGATGGCTCCTTTATCATGGAGGAGTTGCTGAGGTGGAGTCAGCCTATGCCCTGTGTCTGAGCTGGTGCCATAAAGGAAAAAAAGAGGGGTCAATGTCTCAGAAGACTCCCTTCTGAAGGGAGAAGAAACCCCAATATTCAGAGTGGACCCACTTTGGGAAGCCTGCTGTCTTCCTGGGACCTGGGTTAATGGTTTGAAGAGAAAGCTTCCTGCCCTGATACAGCCCTCAGGTTATCAACCATTATTGATTTTTTTAGGCAGGCAATGATGAAGTTGCAACAAGAAGCTCAAGGTCAATCAAAAGAGACTGCTGGGCCTTGGCCTGACCAGTTAAGGGATCAGGAGCACAATTAGTGCTCTTCTCTTTCCTTCCAGTTGTGGGGAATGATGAGGAAACAAACAGGAAGGTCCAGCAGATCAATACAGGTATCTGAGTCTTCTATCACCAGCAGAATTTTGGGATTTTTGATCATGAATTACTATACATGACCTCGTCTGCTGGTGACAGATGAGGTACACCTCTCTCAAAGGTCAAAAACTATCTTCATTCAGGAATCAACAGGGCTCTTTGAAAGAAATCTAAACTGGATTTTAAGGGGAAAAGGGATAAAACCAGGCTTGCTTAAGGTCTGGAAAGCATCATGTCAATATTTGAGGGACTGTGTGCAAGTGAGATCCTTTGGTCTGCTGTCGCAGTGGACATGGGGGATGAAGATCCATGCAACAGTAAAAACACAAGGCCTAATGATGTCTTAAAAAACAGGGAAACTCCTGAGAATGGTCATGTAGGAATTAGGGTTTCTCCCCTAAAAAAGGGAGCAAGATCAATAGGCCAGGTGCATCTAAACTAATAGACTCAGGCAACAAATTGGTAAAAAGCAGGAGGAGCTGGAGGACACTGTGCAGCAGGAAAACTATGATAGTTGCCATAAAGAAGATATGGTGGGATGACTTTTACAAGTGGATGCGAGCCAGGATAAAGAAGAATGTAAAGTAGTCTACAAGCAGCTGTGGGAGAAGTCCCACAATTTACAACCCTTGTTCTCAAGAAATACTTCAATTTACCACATATCTGCTGAAAATGCAACATAGAAGAGAAAAAATGAGGTTCCTCAAATGTGTGGAAAATGTGTGTTCCTGGCACACTTGATAAGTGAGCCAGCTAGGGGATGTTGGTGAACAGAGAAGGACTGGTGGGTGATATGATGGCTGGAAGCAGTCTTGGACACAACAGTCATAAAATGGTAGAGTTGTGAATTCTTGTAGAAGTAGGAGGGGTGTTACAACCCAGCCCTGAAGGCAAGGGTAACTGAGGTGCTTGTTAATAGGTCCTTTCAGATGGACTAGAATGAAATGGCACTGAATGACCAGTGTTTATATATATCTATATCTATCTCTCTCTGTGTGTGTATGTGTGTGTAGAGCCTATTTTAGAACAATTTTGTTGCCATTTTGATTATTATCTTCTACAGCAAATATATAAATATATCTCTTAAGAAAATATATAACGAAAAGAAAGAAAAAGAAAGAAAGGATAAAAGTAGATAGTGGATTGGAAAGATATCACCTGTGGATCTAGAGATGAGACTTTATTGTTGCAATTTCAGAACTTAATCTGGCTACTTGTGTAAAATACAATAAAAATTTTCTATAAATACAGAAAAGAAAAGAGGGGCTAAGGAGAATCTCTGTCCTTTATTGTATGTGGGAGGAAACATGGTGATAAAGAGGAAAAGGCTGAGGTACTTAATGCTTTAATTTCCTTGGTCTTTAACAGTAAGACCAGTTGTTCTCCAGGTATCCAGGCTTCTGAGACAAAAGTGAGAGATAGAGAGACAAAAGAAGGTCCCAATAATCCAAGCAGACTTTCTACACCACTTAGACACATAAAAGTCTATGAAGTCAGATGGGACCCCAAGAGTTCTGAGGAAACTGGCAGAAGAGCTCACCAAGCCACTTACAATGATTTGCATAATTAGTTCTTGCTTACTGAGAAGGTTCCATTTGACTGGAAGTTTGGAAATGGAAACTACAGGAAGGGCTAGAAGGAGGAGCTCCTGTCAGCCTGATCTTGGTGCCAGGGGAAAGGAGGCTTAGGAAAGAACTTATCACTCTCTGCAACTCCCTTAAAGAAGCTTGTAGTGGGTGAGTGTTGGTTTCTTCTCCCAAGCAATAGGTGATAGGACAAGAGTAAATGGCCTCAAGCTGTGCCAGGGAGGGTTTAGACTGGCTATTATGAAAAGTTTAATCACAGAAGTTTTTCCTCGCAGAAGGTGTTATAAATCACTGTAACAAGCTGCTCAGGGAAGCAGTAGAGTCACAATCCTGGAAGTGCTCCAAAATGTGTGGATATGGCACTTAGGGGCATGGTTGAGTGGTGGACTTGGCAGTGTTAAGTTAAAAGTAGGACTCAGAGATCTTAGAGGACTTTTCCAGCCTAAACAATTCAATGATTCTGTTCCCATGATTGAAAAGGAAGGCTTGAACAAGGACTCAGATGACCTTTATTTTTAATGAAGGGAAATAGATAAACAACTCAGAGAGCAGCTGTGGCACTTAAAGGCAGCACATGGTTCCCAGCCATGAAAAATCTACCTGTCTGGGCAGATCAAGGTATGAATATCCAGCAGAGCTCTCTAACAGCTAAAATGAGTAAAAGTATCTAATAGATCCCAGTGAGTGTTGACTACCCCTGGCTCTAAGACTCTCAGTGTAATGTAACTGAGTCCTCAGGACACAACTGGTGAGATGTGGTAAGTTACAACTGTTCATTCACTATAAATAGCATGAAATAATACAAAGTTATACAGTTTAACTGTCACTACCTATGTTATTCTGATAAAATAATTGAAAAGATATAGTGAAGAAAAACACTTCAGTGAGAGGACAACCAAATTTAGATTTATCAGTGAAGTCAATTATCAGTGCTCTGCAAGATAGTAGCTGAGAGGCACAAAAAGAATTTATAAAATCTCTCTGCTGAACCTGACCTTGAAAATATTTCTCATCCATTTTGGGACAAAATCTAACAGGTGAGCATGAAGACCATTAGATTTATTTGCTACGCTGTGTCCTGAATTGGCCAGTCACACTGACATACTGAATCTTATCTGAAGGACAGCAAGTAGGCAGTGAGCACTAGCTGCTGTTTCAAATGTGCTCAATTTTCTGGCAAGAAAATTTCAAGGGGAGCAATGCTGTACCAGATGCACCTCAGGACACAGTTGGCCATCCTGCTGACAGTGTCTGCTGCAAGGTGCTCTGGTGCAAGGTGTCTCTGCCTATGGCATGGGGTCATTTCATGCCTGCCTCAAACCTCCCTCAGATGTCAAGGCTAATACCAACACCACCAGGGAAGCTTATCTCCTGACTATTTCCACTCCAGAAGCTGGTGACACTGTTACTCGGGTGCAAGGGTTTTTGCAGTCCCCATAGGAAAAAACAACAGGTAGTGGGGAAGATAAACAGGAGCCAGAATGTCAGAGAAACTTCTTTGCTCTATGCTTCCCACAGCAGAGACTCAGACTTCTGACTCCCGGATTTGGGAAGCAGCTGGTGTCAAATGACTGTAGAGAGCAGGGTGGCAGTGAACTAACTTTCCAAAGAGGCAGTGATGTCACGAAGGGTGTTTTTGTGAGAGCTGTAAGCTCACACCTGGGAGCTGGGCACTGCTGCCTACCCCAGAGCCTTGCACAACCTCATCCCTCTCAAGCAGAGTCTTCAAAAAAGTTGGAGAGGGCCATTTTGACAGGTCAACTAGTAATAAAACAAGGGGAAATGACTTTATACTGTAGAGTGTGGGTTGAGAACCAATATCAGGAAGAAATTCTTTACTGTGAACATGGTAAGGCACAGCTACAGATTACCCAGGGCATCTGTGGATGTCCCATCCCTCGAAGTGCTCAGTGTCAGGCTGGATAAGACTTTGAGCACACTGGCCTAATCCAAGGCGTCCCTGCCCAGGGTAGCAGGCTTGGAATTAGAAGACCTTTAAGTACCTTCCAACCCAAGCCATTCTATGGTGCTATGATTCTCTGTTGCTTTGTCCCATCCTCTCCTTCCCCCTACCCCCCTTCTTCCCCACCCTGAGAGGTGGGATAACCAGGATCCAGAGAAGGCTGCAGTTACTACCCACTGACTGATAACCAGCAATCAGCCACCTCTGACTAACTCCCCTAGTTTATATACTGAACATGACACTCCATGGATGGTATGGTATCTCCTTTTGGACAGACCAGGTCAGCTGTGCTCCATCCCAGCTTTTGGTGTATCTATCTCCTGACTTGCAGAGCATAAGATGCTGAAAATTCCTTGATTTAGAGTACACAGTACTCAGTAACAGCCAAAACATCAGAATGCTGCCAACATTATTTGCATACTAAATCCTAGAAACACAGTACTGTACCAGCTACTTAAGAAAAATATGAACTCTAGCCCAGATGAAAACAGGTGCAACCAAGCCACTGCCCTCCTTGCTGGTCCCATGTGTATTTTTTCCATCTAATAGAACAAATACAGAGATAGAATTAAAAGGAAAAATCTTAGATTTTACAAGGAAAAATTTCCTCTGCTCTTCATTTCAGACCACTTTTTGTTGTACACCACACAACCTCAAAATGTTGTACCTATGTTACAATGAAAGAAAATAAAGGAAAAAGGACATCCTTAACTGTAGACTTGAGCTTGATCTTACAAAGGAGTAAGGTAAACACCCTCAATTTAAATGAATTACACCTGTGCCCAAGAGTGAGTAGGAAAGACCAGAGACGGTAAAGCTGTGTAAACCTGTGGGCTTGGCAGCTTTACTGCTTAGCTAAAGCTTTTAGCCACAATGTAATGAGCCAAAAAAAAAAAAAAAAAAATTCTGCTGTTTATTTTACTCATAAAAAGATAGGTACATATGGCATTCAGATAAACAGATAAGCATGTAACACTTCCATTAGTTATGACTATCTAATTCCATCAACTTTAATAAAAGTTCTGAACAGAAACATATGTAGATCCTTGCTGCATATTTTGCAAACATTCATTACACAGTTGTAGCAAAATTAATTTTTGTACAAAACACAAGGAGGCACAGAAAGAACACTTTGATCTGCTAAGGTGGTGCGTCAAAATGTTCAGCTCAGAGATTTCTGTCAGCCAGTGGCAGACCTGTGTCTCATGGCTCCATTAGCTCCCTAGAAGACCTTTAAAGAAAATAATAGACAAAAGAGGTGAAATGAGTATAAAATCTAAAGAAAAAAAAATCACAAACCGATAATGGATAAACAATGTCTCTTGAGATTTCTTGCAGCACTCTCTGTAGCATTTGTTCTGAATTTCCAGTGGAGAGTTAAAGTTTTGAACGGGTGTCAACTAAAACTCCTACTACAGAAATTTGATGCTCTTTTCTGTTTAACCCTTAGGTACACAAACAATTCTGTGCAGCTGTATGTATTACATAACTGAGAGTATTTCTTGATCCACTATGTTTAGTAGAGCAGTCATTAGAATGGGTTAGTTTAAGTCAATAACGTTAATAAAAGACAAATTTTCCCTAGGGTAGGAAAGTAGTCTGCTCAATACCTTATGCAGCTCTTTTATTAGTAAAATGGATGTTTGCCAATATGACTTTTACAGCATGAGGAAGTAGGAAGTATACACAGTGAAGTAGACCAGGAATTATTGTTCAAAATCTTAGAAGCAGTTAATTGATAAGGACACCACGACAAACTTCTAGCCAGGATGAAGTACCATAAAAACATTTGGACAAACTTCCACAGATTTTATAAGGTCTGGTCTGCAAAGACTGAAAAATAGCCAGGATAAAGCTATTACCTAATAAAAGGGCTAGCAATTTTACTTTTTTTTTAAAGTTACAGTTATTTGAGGATTGTATAAAGATTTCTAAAGATTTTAAAAGGATTAATTAATCAATATACACATTAGTCTGTGCTCTTAATGAAAGAAATTAAATACTTTATTGAATCTATGAACTCAGTTTAAAAGTGATTGAAAGTAAAAGTTGAAAGTAAAATTTTGAGTTTCCAGACATCAAAATGAGAGTACTCATTTTATATCCAAGTGTAGCAAAGGTTTGGAGACAAACAGAAGAAAAACAACGGTATTATGAATACATACTGCATAGAAATATATTCCCAAATAAAATTAAAAAAAAATAAGCTGGTAAAGGTCATGAATCTGACCCTACAATATTCAGATCAGTAATACGATGAAGTATTTGTAATGTGAGGCTGTAAAAATGACTCAAACAAGTTACCAAGGGGGTTGGTTAACTCTCAGTCTTATGGGAGAAATCTGTCCCACCTGTCCTAGACACTTATTTCAGAATGGGATGAATCACCTTCTGGAGGAGTCTGTAAGGCCAGGGAATTTAGAGCCCACGGAAGCCAGGGTGGAGCTTTCATGACTAAGTTAGATTACAAGCCCAATTTTTAAGTAGCCATAGTTATATGATATAGACCAAACTCATGACAAGACAGGCACCTAAAAATATAGTTTAACTCAAACAAAACCATCTTGATTTGCAAAAATGAGGAGAGAATGCGCTGTGCCATCTGTTAACAGGAAGTCAGTTTGGATAATGACGTTAACCCCTTTTTTATGTCAAGAGCTTTGTTGGGATGGTTAGTCACCCATCTATTTCATGCACAATACTGCTAAGTGCACTTCTACTGCAAAAAGGGAATGAGAAACTCAAAGAGATCAGATAAAAATGGGTAACAGTCTACTCAGACTCCTAAAATATGACAGTTATAAGAGACTCTATCTTCAGTTTTGATAAGGATCATTTAAAATTAAAAAGCTTTTGAGAGGAAACAAGTTGTTCTGACCAGCCAAAATTTTTAAGGATGATACAATATATGAAGCAAATAATTTGGGCATGTAGATTTTTCAGGACTGAAGTCTAAAAAGCAATCTTTAATAATAAATACAGTTTGAGAACAGTTTTAGATTTAGAGCCAGTTTTATATTTAATTAGGTATTATATCAGCAAAATCATTTGAGAAAAATGGGGATCTTAATATGGAAGGGGAAGTAAGGTAGCTACCTCCAAAGACAGGGAGAACAAATCATCTGAAATTTAGGTGCATTGCACATTGTGCATGAACATATTTATGTGTCTATTTGTGGGTGGAGTGGTTACTTATGTCCTAGAACCAATATTCCTATAGAATTGATGATTTTTGCTGTCTCATATAATTACGAACATACTTCCAAAGTTCATTTTGTGAAGATGTAGACTGAGATGATCATGACATTTTTTTCTCAGAAATATTTTTCCTCTACTGGTAGCTGGATGATTCTGTCCTTTATTGATTATCTGTATGAGTTTCTTTTGGTGCATAATGGTTGTTTATTTCCACACACATAATTTTAGCAACAGTACTGAATGTAGTAGTATGAATACAGCAGTATTCTTCAAGAAACTGAGGTAAAGAATCTGAGGATTTTGATGGATCTGCTGCATGGAGTATTTTTGTGGTGGTTGTGGAGGTCTTTGGTAAGCTTAAGTTATGACTTGAGGTACAACCTGGATCCATTCAGTACACATCAGACTCTGGAAAGGTTGTTTGAAAGGACAAATTTAGTGGCAAGGTTGTTGGAAGTATTAATTTTCCAGGGCAGGTTCTGGTGTGTGTCTCAGGTAGGCAGCAGTGTAAGAACTATTTAAAATCTCTTCAAGATGGCATATTAAAAAAATTTGGCATGGTTTTGTGCCTGTTATCTAGAGGACATTTTCATTATTGAAAGTAAAGTTGTTGGTAGAAGAGAATGAATGATATCCCTGAGCATAAGCTATAAATATTAGTCTTGCTATCTGAAGTACCTAGGGCAGGATATGTTGTAGAGAGCTATGAGATATTAGTGGAGAGGATGGTATGAAGGTGTTCTGCAGATGATGGAAGAAACCAGCTGCATCTTAGGGAGGTAGTTAACCTTGGAGGCTGGGAGATGACAAGCCTGAGAGTGGTTTTCATGAATGGTGTTTTGGAAAAGTTCAGCTAAATATTTTCAGCTTGCTGAAATCTTTCTTTAGTGATCATATTAAAACCTCCTGGAAAGGATTTGGCTTTATGATTTTTCTTGGAACTGAGCCATGTGTCCAAACTGAGGCTATAATGATAAGTTTGAGTTCTAAAATGAAAAAGGAACCATCTACCTTGACACATTGCCAGATTGCCTCTCACACTGCTGCTGTCTGAGTGCAGGTTTGTTTTTTACTGTATTTTCCTCACTTGATTGTTCAAATAATTTTCTCTGTGGTAACCGTTTCATATTCTTAAACTCATATGTTTTGTAAATTCCTAACACTTTTTGCTAATGGTACAATAGCAGTTATCATTTCTGTAAAATTTTCTTTGGTTCTTTCTTTGCCTAATCTATTTTAAAAAAGCAATAAAGCACACACTTGGCTTTATTAATCCTTTAGAAATAGAATCCCAAATATCTAAAGTAGTTAAACATTGCACACAAAAATGAACAGAAATACTCTAACATTAAATTTATTCAATACCTGCTAATATTTGAGAGTGTTGATAGAAAGTTGTATGCATTTCATTTATGAGCTCTGGACAAAGTAATATGACAAGAAATAAAATGTATGACATTTGGGGAGAACATTTATGTTTTGAACAGCAGCAGCATCACTCTGTTGTGTGCCATTTATCAACCATTAATTTCTATGTCTTGTTCATAAAGAAAACAAAACCAGCCCAAACCCACTGATTTCTCAGTATAGTATGCTAAGAAAGATTTGTTTCTTCAATCTTGGTGTAATTACTGGTGGCCCTGAATCATGGTGTCTGCTTGCCTGTTGTTTACATGTTTATCTACATATTTGTGCTCAACCTGAAAATCTAGCCATGACTAAGTCTTACCCAATTTTTTTTTTTTTTTTTTTTTATTTCTGGGCCAGCAACTAAATTGGCACTTAAAAACCACAGTTTATTTTTAAAGGGACTTATTTATTAATAAAATGAATCACTGAAGAAAACCAAAATTCTGTATACGTTTGGTGCACCACAACACAACCGGACACAGACACACAGCAGGAGCGGATGGCTCAGATGGGAGACTCCAGACCATGGAGTGCACAGGCTGTCAGGGTGTGAAAGCCCAGGGATTCCTTTGCTAGGGTCCCTCCTCGGGGACACCGGCTCAACCTGTTCTGCTGTTGTAGTGATATGACTGAATTTAAGGATCCAGGCATGTCAGACTCCGCTCTGGGAAACCTGGTCAGACTGAGTGAGAGTGGGAGTTTTCATTCTCTTCTGCTTCCTCCACACCTCTTCTCTATTGTTCCTCCTGGACCATTTTGTTATAGGAAGATATTCAAGCTAAAAGTTCCAAAATATTTAGAATTTTATTGTGCTTTAAGAATCAATCTTGGAACTTTTGTTTTAACTGCATTTAATAATCAAGGTGCAGCTTTCTGCCACTGGTCATTTCTTTGCTGAAATTGTCTTAGAGTCTAACTAATAACAAAGTAATTCACTGTGCTTTCTTCTGATGTTGTCAGTCAAGTCTATCGAAAAGCCTGTTGCTCTTCCACAGCTAATTTAAATTACCAACCCTCACTTTTTTCTATTTGGCTTGTACCTATTTATGTTTGGCCACTGCAGTCTGTTCAAGCTGTGTGTCAACTCTAACCTAGCTGTTTATTAAAACCCTTTTAATGGCTGAATTATATGGAATCTTATAAGGAAAATGATAATAAGGCAGCAGCTATCAAATTCACGCTTCAGAAATAACAAGGGCAAGGGAGGGGATTGTCCTGCCCTGCACTAGGGTGGCCTCACCTAGAGTGCTGGGGGCAGTTTTGGGCATCACAATTCAAGAAAGACATGGAGCCATTAGAGAGTGTTGAAAGGAGGGCAACAAAGAAGGTAAAAGACCTTGAGGCGAAGCCATATGAGAAGTGGCTGAGGTGACTTGGTCCGTTCAGCCTGGAGGAGACTGAGGGGAGACCTCATTGCAGCCTACAACTTCCTTTTGAGGAGAAGAGGCGTGGCAAACACTGATGTTTTCTCTATTTTGACCAATGACAGGATTCAAGAGAATATCCTGAAGCTGTGTCAGGGGAGGTTTAAGCTGGACATTAGTAAAAGGCTCTTTCTTCACCCAGAGGGGGTTGAGGAATTGGAACAGGCTCCCCAATATTTGGACAATGCTCTTGGGGTTGGTCCTGTGCAGGGTCACAAGTTGAACTTGATGATGCATCCAATATGATGAGAATATTCTGTGATTATGTAATTCTGTAATATACAGATCTGCTTAAAAGCTTATATTTTAAGCTACAAACCTCATATACAATGTACCTAACAAATAGCTGACTGGAGTAGTCACAGGTAAACTTTTATCATTAATTCACTGAGGGATCTATTCTATCTTGTGGGAGCCAGCAGAAATGAAGCAGCTTGATTTGTGATATTGACTGCAATATCACACTTGACAGACTGTTATTCATGCCATATAGAGAACCCTCTCACCAACCTGGACCAAACAATGGTCTGCAAAAAAAATTCTCATGGTTACCTGCAAAATGCCTGCAGGTAACCATTAGAATTGGGGAAAGCAACAGAATTTTGATGTGTTTTTTTTCATTGTGTGTTTTTTCTGTCAGCACATGGACTAAAGGAGGCCAGAGATATAAAGGCACAGTTTGCATATATCTTGGCAGTCCTTGCAGCTCAAGTTTACACTTTGATCTCCCACTGTATGCTGAAATGTCTTTCTGGACATTATCTTTTACCAGAAGACACTTACCTACTTGACAATTTTAATATCAGTTCCTCCTCTGGACCCTGTGCCTGAGCTAAGGTTTACACTGTAGCATTTTGAACAAATGAAGTAATATGCTGGAGACTTGGGTATTTAAGATGCTAATACTTAGTTTCTGGATTTGCCACTGTGTTTGATAAGGAAAACTTTATTATTATAAATTTAAGTTAATGCTTACCTTAGGTTAAAATATCATGCGCGTAACTCCTATTGCAGTAGCACTGTTATCAATTGCATACATTATTGGCATCTTTGTAAATGAGTGAGAAAGTGAAAGAGAAAAATTTCTTAATCTATACATTCTCACTGTTGGATCAGGAGATCCATCAGGAGGTGTTTCATTCAGATCCAGATTCTCTTCTGTCCAGACAAGCTGATTTCTTAGGTCTTTCCTGTCAGAGAGCCTTCATTAGCATAATATTTCATCTTAGTGGAATGTCTTAACTTCGAAGCTGATTTCCACTTGAAAGTGAAAATCTTGCCCCAAAAAGACAGATAGATTTTAATTTTTCTGAGGATAATCCTGTTTCCTGTTTCTCCTTCTTGAAATCATAGTCTGATCATATATCCTCATTATAATAAAAATTGTTGTATTTCCTTGAAGACCCAGTATCCTCTTGTAAAACCAATGTATCTGGCACTTGACTAGGGAGAAATAACTGTCATCCAGAATTTTATTGATTCACTGGCATGTCTAAGTGCAGGAAGTCTTACACCAGATTTTGTATTCTGTCACTTAAACATCTAAGTGGAATGAACATACATATCTTGCACCTTGTTTGAGAACAGATGCAGTTCTAACAAGTGCCAACCAGTTTAAAGATTGCAATTCACCCACTGATCACAAACGTCTTCATTCTAAACACACTCATTCATTTCTCTTTTCCTGTTTATATAGTATAAAAGCATGGCATTCCAGCAGAACTAACCTCCTTCAAACAAACAACAAATAAAACCATTTCAAACTATAAGTGCTAACTTCTGGTTTAGAACTGAATCACTCCAAATACTTGAGGTTTTTTTTTTTACTTGCTTTGAATATGTTTTTTTAGTAAGTGGAGAAGTATTTTTTTTCATTTACCATGGAAGTTCTAATGATTTTACACAACTTAAGTTTCTCTCTCTAGGTTTGAAGGCTATGTCTTGACAATGATATATAATTTTGTTTATAAAAACAACCAGCAACACAGATGATGTTTACAGATGATATCTAACTGCTGTTCTAAATTAATAATAAAAAATAAGAAACTAAGCATAAAAAATTATATCAGTACTTCAATTTCCAATATAAATAGTCCAAGAAACAACATTTAGCCCAGTTTGACAAGGTATTAATAGGATGAAGTCTTAGCTTAGATTTCTTCTCTTGTATAACCAATATACAGTGCAGCACAATTATACCAGCTTACCCAGCAGAAAATCTTCATTAATGTTTTTGAAAAGTCTTTTGGACAAATTGCACTATTTGTAGCATGCATCCATTTCTTTCTATTTAATTTACTTACACTGGTTGCTCCCTTTTTCCTGACAGAATTAATAGTCACCAGAATAGCTACATGTTCTCAAATAGTTATCAGTGTATCAGTGTAGACAGTGCTGAGATTCCCATGGTTTCCTCATTTGTTGGTTTTCTTCTTTATTTCTGTTTTGAATTTTGTTTTCAATTCTTTAAGTCCTTTCTCTTCTTCCATGTGCCTGCTCTCAGTCCAGCTTGTTCCTAACAGCAGAATGAGTTTTTGTGGATCTGTGTTTCATTACTACCCAGCTTCACTGAGATGGGATGGTATTCAAATCCCATTTTTTCCTCCCTGAGTGAACAGTACACTTGGTTTGTTTGACGTAGGCAATGTGCTTTTCTGCCTCATGTGATTTATATTATTCTCCAATGGGGCAGTGCTGAACACCAACAATGCTCAATTCCTCTTATTAGCTCTTCAAATGAAACAAATATTTAAAAGAGCCTGACATAACAGCCACATGATGTTGCTCTTCAGCTATGGGGTTGGAGTCACGCAGCCCAAAGTCAGATTTAGGAGGGAAATCTCTGGCAGAAAGACAACAAATCAAACTGACTGTACCAAGCTCTTTCACCAGGACTGCGAGCAAGGATGTACTTGAGCTGATGATGTGGGAACCTGCCCAGTGTGAATTATTGAAGCTGGGCATTTTCCAAAGAGTGATTTCTGTGAAAATCTGTGGTGTTGCTGCAATATTTGGCCATGGTTAAAATGTCTATGCATGCTACACAGATACCCTAGCAACACTCAGGGAAAACCAAAAAACCTGGTATTTCTGACTTTTTATAAGAAGATACATACTATGACCCTGTGCTAGGCTGTTTATTAATCCATCAGACCATGAACCATATCAGGGATTTGCTTGTTTGTTTGGTTTATTCTGTTTATTAAGTACTAGCATGCTATCTATTCCTGGAAACAGTAGTTTATATGTGTTTGATAGAAGCAACCTCTGTGAATACATGTAGCTAGGAAACAATGTGAGATGATTAGGAACTACTTTTTAGAGTGGCCTTAGAACAACTCGTTCTCTTTGTTATCCTAGACTATTTTTCAGGACAAGGATATACATCCAAATATGATTTTAAATGTTTTAATATCATTAGGCATTTTATCCAATGTCTGTCCAAAATAAAAAAAAAATATATTTACTCTAGTATGAGTTTGTAATATTAATTGAATGGTGTTCTCATTTTACTGTGGTTTTGGTTTTTTTCTCTGATCTATTTAGTAGACATTCCTGGCTGCAGCAGCTACAGAATAGGTCATGTCTAATTTTTCTAATCAACTTGTCTTTTAAAGTAGAGGCTTGACTTTAGTGATTGATTGGTAGCAGTCTTCTAACATAATGATAAAAATTGAGCCCTTAAGAACTTTCCTGACTAGCTTCAAATGATAAGAAGTGATGCATGCAGGAACACCAAAGCCAGGAGACAACAGCTGGCTGATGCATTTTCCTTCCTAATCAACTTTCTAGGCAGGTACCATTGAAATTTCATTGGTTTAAACTAGACATGGACAGGGCCAGTCTGAATTACAGATATTAAACCAAATATTTGATATTAACACTAGTGCTTGAATACCAACACCGGTACAGGGGAATAAAAACTAAAATTTGCTGTGAGAGGGGGAGAAATTAGGGAGTCATAGAGACTGTAGTTTTAGTAAACATAAGAATAAAAAGAAAACAGCTGTCCTTACATTTGAAAGAAGGGGAAATAGACATATAGAAGACCTAGAGAAAGGGAAATATGAAGAGTAATTTTTGAGGGAAGGGATTAAGTCACAGTACATAGAGAAAAGAATGAGTTATACTGACAAGGGAGAAGTAAAATAAAAAAGGAATAGAAAATCTTGTTGATACCAATGTTATTCTGATACCCACTCATACTCCCATCACCTTTTCAACCTTTTCATTTTTCTTAGTTTGGAAGATTAGAAGGTTGACTCAGCACATAGAAGTTTCTTGTTTTGGTTTGATATTTTTTGTTGTTTGGGGGGGGTGGTTTGTTTTTTTTGTTTTGTTTACAGTTACATACAATGACATTCAAATTTTGTGTCACTGCTAAGAAAAGCTACCCTTAATACATTTATGCCTCTGTATTACTGTTATGACTGTTTGCAAAGAGATAAGCAGAATTTCTCTTTTCAGAATTTTTATATATATATGTGTGTGCAAGACGTACATTAATAAATATATTACAATAATATTTGTGATAATTACATATGGAAATATATAAATATAAACTCTAAAAAGAATAAAACAGGTATTCAAAGTAATTTAAAAGAATTACTATATCTTGACTGGATCTGGGATTTTAATACAATGCATTGTAATAAAAATAAATTAATTTTTTTTCAATATATGTATATATTAATGACTTTTTAGGTTTTGGTGGGGAAATTCAGCTAGTGCTATATTCTTATTTCTAAATATTATCCTTGGACTGACTGGTTTAGTAAACCACAGAGGGGAAAAGCAATAGATGGCACAGTTATCCCTATGCCTGTGACACTTCCGATGTGATTTGTAAAATCTCAGCTACGACTGCAGTGCAAGCCATACTAATACTTCCCATTTATATAGCATCCACATGTCTCAAAGCACCAAATAAATGTTCAAAGGTGTAGCAGCCTTTTGCAGATGGAAAACCTGCTGTACAAAGGTTATGATTTACAAAGCATTTTGATGATACACACAGGACCAGAAATGATTTCTTGTTACTTGTGTTAGACAGGTGTGCACCATTTTATTTTTCTGTCAGCATTTTTTGACTCTTCATTTTTGCCCTAATACCACTTCCAATTTTAACTTTATTTCTCAGCATCCATCTTATTAAAGGAGTTGAGCTCACTTATGATAGACAAGTGTTCATTCTTCACCATTTAACCATTCCTATTCAGGAAGCTGTCTTTTACTCTCTTTTTTATTCCAAATATTAAGTTTTTTTCATAGTAATTTTCATATGGTCTTAGTAAAAAAGTCAAATGTAATCAGAAAATTAAGTGTAAATTATAAGATTCTTCAAAGTTGTACTTACCAACAGCTAATGACCAGCTGGGTATTTGCTGATCTCAAGAACAAGGGGAAAAAAAAAGACATACATAAAACCATAATTTCTTCAATAATAGAATTTGAAGTGTTCATTGGTATTTCAAGTGTATAGTTAATGGCTTTCTTTTCTTCTAATGTTTTCTTTTATTAATACATCATTAGAAAATTTTTAACTTATGGAATTTATTTTCCAGCAATTCTTAAATAGATGTAAGGTGATAGGATAACTCTTATGTAATGAGGTCTTGGCTTTGATTTTTATCTTGTCCTCAGAACTCAAATATACACAGGATTGATTTTACTGTATGTAAGAGTCCATTGGGATTCACATGTACTTTTCTAGATAAAATTCTAGGGTTTTCAGAGAGGGGATATTCTTTATTAATTTTAGACTTTATAAATTTCTTAATATCTTAAATAGGTCTCAATACTTGGATTTCTTTTTTCTGGTTTTTTTTCCTATTTGTCAGGAAGAGTTGGGCTTCTGGCACCATAGGCATCAACAAGACCAAGGTTTCTTTGCTGTCCAGACACGAATGGAGTTCAAGCATCAATATTTCACAAGTGTATGCACATACACAAACAGACCTGCACTAAAGCACTGAATAGTTTGAGATCATTTCAATTAAGCTTAGTTCAGAGCTCATTGTTACATATGATTTCACTAAGTGATAATTTAACACACTAAATTACCACTCTGTTCCTCATAGAAAGTGACACTTATGACCACATAATAAAATACTTTATAGCCTGTTGTTCAGATTCATAATTCCACTTTGCCGCAGGAGGAGGAAGCCACAAGTCATTCCAGTGTAGCTGCCATTAGGGGATGTATTGCCTTCCCAGCCCATGCTCTGAGATTAAAAACGCTGACAGCCTCTCATCCACAGATGGCAGAACCCTCTAAAGCTGTTGAACTGGCACTCAGTCAGTTGGCTTTTGATCTGGCTGTTCAGATATAAGAGCCTGTTTAAGCAGAAAGGAAAATAGGCTGTTCATGTTCAGTTACTATAAAACTCTCTTCCGATGGGCCTTTGTGTCTTTATCTGCTCCTTCAGCTGCTTTTAATTAATGCTTTGAAGACACTGTGTATTTTGGGTTTAAGGGCAGAATAACTCTTTCTAACTCAGCTCCATGTGAAAAATCTTGATGCTGTGCAGCAGCCCTGTTCTTCCCTAGTGGACTACCCACACAATAACTTATGACTAAATTTCTTGAAATAGGTACAGATTTTCTCATCTAACAAGGAATACTATCTCAATCTATTTATGGTTGTTTGGAGAATCACAGTTTAGTGTAGACTGTATAGATAAATAAAAGGCTGTTTCACTGCTTGGTACAGAGCAGCCATTAAATTCAAGGGGTTATGGGAAAGCCCAGCAGCCTGGATTTGCAGGGAACTATTGTGATCTTTTAGGATGAATCCCAAGGTCATATATATTGACATTGCTATTTTTTAATTGACTGCCTGGTAGATGCAATGGAAAGCAGAGATGAGCCCAGAACTCTTCCACCATGGTGAAAACAATTTCCCCTGCTTTGCTCAGAATTGTGGTATTATCTGTTTAAATAAGGTAGAGAAAACAAACAAAAGAAAAGCAGTGTAATTGTGTTCAAAACACAGAAGGGAAGAACCCACCAGAGAAATCAGCAGCTCTCAGGGCACAGTGGAGCCAGGCCTCCTGTGGGCCAGGAGCAGTGGGACCCTCCAGATCAAAGTTTCCCAGATGTGGGTGGTCCCACTGTCCCTGCCAGCAGCAGGGCAGCCAGGAGGCACCGGGAAGTCCCAGACCCAGGTGTGCCATACCTCCCTGGACCTGCTGCAGTGGCACTGGGGCAGGGGCTTGTGGCCCCTGGGGCTGACATGAGGAAGAGAGACATAAGGAGAACAATCCTCAAGAGGTGCACCAGAGAGTCTTCAGGGCAGTAAATGGAACAGGCATACAGGGGAGAGATTTGAACTTTTATACCTTGAAAAAATCCCATCCTAAATAATTTAACGTGCAAAAAATGGTTTGCACTGAAAATACTGAAAATAATAACAAAAAAAAAAAAAAAGGATAAAGTAGCTCAGGGGAAACTGTTAAAGGTTGAAAGCTATAGTCCTTCACATTTCATTTTCCAAGTTAGCACATAGGGAACAAATAATGGAATAAGTATTGTTGAATAGTGTGCCATCATGCCCTTGAATGAAGCACTTGCCCATGAGTGCAGTGTGTAGCTAAGGGAGAGTGAACTGAGGGAATAAATGTGTAAAGACCAATAAAATAATTTACTTGTTTCTTTGTTTTTTAAGGAAGATTGTGACGGGGTTATCTCATTGTAGGAAAATGCAGTAATTGACAGTTTAATAAAGAACCAAACAATATAGCAAGCATTTTCCTTGCTGTTAAAACTACCGTTATCCAAACACTTAAAGTCATCTCAGTGCTATTTAAAAATTAGTTAAAGGATTTATAGAGATCAATTAGAAGAATTTAGAATATTAGCAGATAACAAAACTGACAGCAGTATGAATGTTTCTACCTATTTTAAATATAAATTTTCTGGAAGATATTTACCTTTCATGCGCAATCTTAAGCTGCTTGTCAAACATGAAGGCAGCAGACTTGTTATAACACTCCAATCACAAAGCAGTGTTGCTGTCGTGCAGCAGCTGACAACCCTGTGTTGCACTCCTTTGTGCTGCAGTGGAGTTGAAGTGATTCACAAAGGACTGAACAGATTGATGCATGCACAGAGATTGGCAGCTGGCTGACTTGTGCTGGGGAGTGGACAAGGGGAGGGTGGAAGGAGAGAAGAGTCATGCTATCTGGTAGACTCAGTAAGAATTAGGTGTATTTTCCCCTCAATTTTGCCTCCAGCTCATTTAAGTTTTTCAGTAAGGGTAACTGGAGCAAGTGAAACCAAGAATTCACTCATCAAGATTGCTGATTACATTTGGGAAATGCATTCACAAAATTCTTTCCTAGTATTTGTATCATGGCTGCTTCTGGTAAGGACAACCTCAGAGAATGTTGACCTCACCATGGCAGCTCCTAGAAGAAGCAGTGTGTGTATTCATGCACACATGTGTATCTTGTTGTGGCTTCCAGGACCTTAGTTTTCCATTTGTGAAATTCAGAAACATGGACAGAGCACAGAAAGCTTTCCTTGCACTGCAAATATCTAAACTTCCTTCCTTCACAGCAAAAGCTTAGAAGGGGTGAATGCAACTGATTCATAGATAGGCGTGAGCCTGATGTAGGATCAGGGTGCTCTGATATGCAGATATTTACAAACACTTGAATTACCAATTTGCATATAGTCCTTTGCAATGGAAGTATGAGAAGACCAAGTTATTAGGTAAATTTCAATACAGAAACAGATTAGGGCAGTCTGTCTAACATTGCCTATACTCATTTAAGAGTCTATTGTTAGTCCTTCATGCATTTTACTGTTTCTTTGTAGCTTTTCACCTTTTTCTATGGGCCTGACTTTTATTAAAAGATACTTGGAAACATTTTATAGCTACTCCATTGTACACAGTAGAGAAGTATGGTTTTGATATTATTTTAACCCAGTATCCACATTCTGCTGCATGTTAGGGTTCAGTTTTAACAACTGAAAGGAATGAAGCATGCAAAACACAGATTGTGGTTCCTTTAACAACTTCTACCGGAAGAGAGCTATTCAAGGGTCTCCTTTCACCCTCCAGAGAAAGCTAAACATAATCTTTTCAGCCTGCACTGTGCCATTGTGATGTGAAGATTCTGAATTTGTTTATCATGTTCCTCTAAAGAAGAAGATATTTATCATGTTTTGCTTCAATCATGGAACAAATTTTGAGTATGCTGGAGTATATTTGAGAAAACACTACTTCTTTTTAGTCTTTGGTCCTATTTTTATAGACATGAATAACTTGGAAGTTGTGCTGCCACTCTCTTTCATGCTAAGCAAGTATATTAGTATTTACTTTCCATTTAAAATTCTATTACCTTTGAGTACACTGACTGTTGTTGCTGAGCTCACAGAAATGTTTTGCAAGTTCTGCATCAACTTTTTTTCCTTGCTGCACATCTTAAGACTATATTAACCAGTTACATTGGTTAATATAGTGTGTGTGTGCTGTGACAATCAGTTACTGGCTTCTCCTGGCCTGCTTCTGCAAATCTGTATTTTGAAACACTGATAAATTCCTAACTTATCCACATAATTTTTTCCTTTCTTTTTTTCCCTTTGCAAATTCAGTACATCCAGACTTATTTAAAAAAAAAAAAAAAAAAAAATCCTTCCCTGGAGTGATTTCTGCAGAATGGAATTTTGTTATTGATTTCAAATCCTCCCTTGCATGTGTCACATTGTGGTCTCCTGTCAGACTTTTCCCATTCTCAAATACCTCCCTTCTGAAATAACATCTATGATAAAGTTGTCAATTAAAAATGTTCCAAAAAGGAACATTATGATAATTGCTTACAGCAAACATAATTATGTTTACTAGAGTAAAGTTGACCATATTCATGCATTGCACACATTATCTTAAATTTCTGTTATTCTAAACACCAGATCATTTCCAGAATATTGTTTTACTGGGAGAAAATGAGTGGAAAAAGAAATCTAAACAAAGTGACAAAAAGTACTCCAAAGAAATATTTGCTTCTTTAAAGTAAAATTGTCTTTCTTGAATTACTGTAGGCTGTTATCCAAGCTGAGTATATTTGCTCCAGAAGCAGTGGCCCAGTAAAGTTCAGTATTGTAGTCCTCCACATGAAATTGAAAGAACATCAAAGGCTATTTTTTATATGAAATAACATTTTTCTTATCGTTTAACTATCCATAAATACCACCTAAAAAGTTGTGACGATTTTTTTTTTTTTTTTGAGAGAAAGGACTGCAATAGAAAAATAATGTTGGTAATTTTCAGATATTTTTTTACCTTTTAATGTATTATTTTTCTCCCACCATTCCATAAGTGTTTCTTAGAGAAATGAACATAGCCAGAGGGATATAAAAAGCAGTTATAGTGAAATCCCAAACCATTTCTAAAATACACTTCTGTTCAGTATGTTGCTTAAGCAGAATACACACTGGTGTAGTATAAAAGGTTTATTAGCTTTTTTTATGAGTTACATAATTCACTCATTGCTTCACCAGTTCAAAGGGAAAAAACCAAATGAAAACAGCTGCCCAAAGCTCAAAAGGACAAATGTGTTACTCTATTCTATCAGATTTTGTATTTTCCTATAAATACTTAGATGCAAATTTAGAAAAAAATAAACATGGGTAAATAACTGTAATTTGTTCAGTTATTCTAAAAGTAAAGCTGTTCAGGAATAACTGCTTTTTCAATAATACATAAGATTTTTTCTCAAGTGTGGTCATGCTTCTTAATGACAAACATGGCTCAAAACATCAACATTTTGCAAATTGCAAATCCTTCCACAACTGTTCGGCATCAATTGGTTCTGATTAAGACAATTTTCAAGTTTGCTTGCAGAACAAAACTTGGAAAGTAAGTTTGATTTTCCATCACAATATTAAAACATAGTGGATGCCTTACATGTTACACTGAGAGTTTTCAAAATAGTATGTTCTGTTAAGTGTTGAATGTTAATTTTCAATAAAGCCTAAAACAATTTAACAATACTTCATTAGCTTTCCTAATGCAGATTTCTGAGTGAAATAGAAGGATACTGACATCCATCAGTAATCCATTGGCAACACAGAAAAGAAAATACAGAAAATACAGATATACTCCTCTGCTATAGCTACTTTACCTCTTTTAAGAGTTCAACGTTCTTAGGTGACAGTTGAAGATGGAAAATATTTATGTTGTGTGTTATAGTATCTTCAATGTCAGCTCATTTTTCACATTTAGTAATAACTACCTGAAATACAAAAAACTTGCTGCTTATAGATTTGATAAATATAATTAATTTTCAGTGGCAATCAGTACAGCAATAAATACTTGTTTGCCTCCATGAATGTATGACTGGAAAATACTTCAACTTCTGTAAGTAATGAATTTTAAACTCCAGACTGTGATCTGCACCTCTCCAGAGTACTGCCAGGACCACTTTGAGCTAGGGGATGGGAAGCAATTATATTTGTTTGGAGTGGGGGGGAGAAAGAATATGGGTTGCCTGGAAGTTGTGCAAAATTAGCTTTATTCGTTTCAAGGAGCCCTTTGTTTCCGTGTCACTGGGGATCTTTGCACATGAATGCAACCCATCTTAAAAGTCTATATATAGGCCATCAAGTGCTTCATAAAGCATTAGTCAAATATGTGAAAGTAATCAAGTAAAAGTCTAATCAAACAAGTTGATCTTAAGCAAATATTTCAAGTGGCCTTGGGTCTGAGTTCCCAAGAAGCCTGTGTGTTTGAGAGGTGGAGATGGCAAGCGGAATTAATAAGCACGGCATGTGAACCCTTTCCTTTCTAAAATATAGCTAGACTTTGGAGCAGAAAGATCAAGGATTGAATGCAGAAGCACCCCACAGATCACTCAATTAGACTTGAACCAACAAAAAAAAAAAAAAAAAAAAAAAAAAAAAAAAAAAAGTGACACTTCCTTTTTGCAGATGTACAGTGCACACAGAACAAGCAGGTAAAGAACCTTGCCTACACAGGGCAGCTGGTAGATTATTTGATAAAAACAAATTATATCAAAAAAGCGTCTTTGTAAAGAAACTGAGCATATGATCCACTCTTTCATGGAATTAATAGCAAATGTAACCCTTGTTTGGGAGGTTTATTAGCCTTAGTGTATCACACATGGCATTGCAGTGTGTGTCTTGTGTTCTTTTGAAATTAATTTTGAACACAGCAGAAACAAAACCAATTGAACACTGGTTTCCTCACAGTTTTATTTGTTAGCTTTTGCACATAGCCAATTCTAAGTGGGTGTCAGTGTAATATTAGTCTGGGGCACAGAATGTGAAATTTTGATTTGGTAATGTTCTCTTCATTAGTTCAAATATTAAAAAGAAAATAAAATCTCTACACCTGTCCTCTTAAAGGATAGAGGAATACATGACTTAATTGTATTCATGCAAGCTTTGGGGCAACTGGAAAGCCTCACTGAGAAAGAGTGGCACCTTTTTACTTAATGGAAGATACACCGAGTAGAACTTCAGTCATTATTGTATTAATTGATGCCAGTAACAATTTCCACTACCAGTTTGCCAGACTGTCCACCTGAAATACAGATAACATGACAAGCTATCCAAAAGAAAGAAAATTATATGAATCTGGTAGCCATTTTCAAACTGTGCTATGAGAAAATGAGAGACAGGAAAGAAGATAGGCTTATTCTCAGCAGGTGACAAAACCGTGCTTGCATTTGCTTTGCCTAGTAGCTGCAGGAACTCTGTGTGCCACAGGAAAATCTGTGCACATCCAGAATATTGTGTACAAGAATGAGATCCTAAATTCTCTCATTTCTTTGTATCTCTGACCCTGCTGAGAAACCTAATGGTACTGAAAATTAAAAAAAAAAAAAGAGAAAGAGAGGGATGAAGAATATTCATATTTGAAAGGAAGACTATAATAGTTGAAAGAATGCAAAGAAGACTTTTTATTCTTGTCTTTTTGCCCTTTAAACAGTCATGTGTCTCATCTGTATTGCTGTTCTTCATCTGGAAAATAGCAAAACACAAGAAAAAAGTTTAGGTGATAAAGAGAACTCAGGCATTATAAATTTCTACATTCTGTCATCCATCCTGGATATTCTAGTACAAAACAAATTTTAAAAATTGAAGGAAATCTCACATCTTCAGACATAACAGAGTTGCTCTTTTGCCTCAAACATTACTTGTTCCATTTGTCACACTTGAAAAATTAATCATAATCTACTCCTACTATCAATGTATTTGAATTCAACATTATTATCCTAGAAAAGCAGGTGTCTAATTCAGATAGAGGATCAATACTTGTCAAAAAGATAATTTAAACTTAATAGATTATTTGCTTTGTGTTCATTTTCAAGGTGAGGACCAAATTTGTAGCAACAGAAGTCTTGTGAAAATATTCTGAAAAACTCAGTGATGGAGCTCTATTGGTCCTAAAAACCTGGTTTGGCAATTGTATTCATCCAATTAATATGTAAGCTGTATCTGTTCAAAGTAAGTCAAATATTGAATATTTACTAACAATAGCCTATGTTCAGCCAAAGCATTACAGGTAAATTCATACAGCAACACAGCTATTCAAGTTCAAGAAGGTGTTAATCTGTTTACAGAGAGAACAGCAATAAAAAAGCCAACAAAAGAAATCAAATATTGTCAATTTGATTATCTAATTTCTCAATACCAGTGTTTCTTTAGTGTTCTTTTTAGTTTAGAGTTCTGAGCTATAAATTGAGCCAATTTAGACACTGTATTAACTATTATGACTTGAAGCCTGCAATTCTGGCTGTATACAGCTCACAAACAGATGAAGTTAAACTCCCATGCTAGTGTTGTATAGCACGCAAGCTTGAGGACTCTCCAGGAACACAAATCTCTGGCCCAACAGAATGGGGTTCCACCAGCAGCTGACGTTTCTAGGTCAGCACAGCACCCACCTGCCACAACAGTGGCACCTGGGGTTGGACCTTCCCCTCCCACCTGCAGGCAGTGCATGTTATTTACCTGTGTTTCTCAGCTGCAAGATTTTTTAGGACTTTTTTTTTTACATGTGACTAGTAAGAATACCAATCTGCCCATTTTCCTATTTGACAGCTATGCAAGCTGTTTCTAGATGCAAAAAGATACTAATTTCTTTTAACATAAATTCTAATGACAGCCCCTCTACTAATTAGGTTTTGCAGTATATTTCAGATACAGTATAAAAACATGATATTCAGAACAGAAGTTCATTATCATCATTAAGGTTTTAGAAAACCAAAACACATTTATAAATAATGATCTTGCATCTACTACAGTAATATTCTTGATATTCTGAAAATGCATCATTATTTACTAATCTGTCAGAGAAGCTATAAGGATTAAAAAATAGTTAAAGAGGAATTAATGAAGTCACAAAATCGTGAATGTTATAACTCCTTTGTAGACCAAATTTTCATCAATTTAATGAATTGTCCTTGGGGAATTTTTGTATTGCTCAGCAGCTTTGAAAATTTTCTGGATAAATTTTCAGATGTATATATAAATAACTATTATATTAATTCATTAATAACATAAAAACACATTTGAATATTATAAAACTCCTACTATTTTAGTCCTAGGTTACATAGTCTGCATAAGACTTTTTGAGTTAACACAGTGGAATAATGAAGTTCATATCATTTACCAATAGATTACCACTGTCGGGGAAAAAGTGAAAAAAAAAAAAAAAAAGACATCTGCCATAGGGGAACATAAGGACACTCAGTTTCACTGGGTAACAAAAAGAATGAAAGTTGTAGAAATGGTGGAGGGGAAGTAAATTGAAGAGAAAGTGTGAGGTAATGAACCATGGCAAAGATTGATTTTATAACAGCATCACAGAAAATTTAAAAAATGCTTAACTTGCCCTGGATTTTTTTTTCTCTTTTGTTATTCAGTACAAGTTCATAAAAAGAAAACCACTTCTCTATTGTATTTTTTGTATATAGTCCTCCAGCAACTGCCAATGAAGTCACAGTGAAAACCAGAATACCTTAAAAAACTCTTGGTGACCTATAGAGGAAAGTCATGTTTCACAAAGAATGATAACTAAAACAATTTCAATAACAATTTTAGAAATGTCTATGGGTGACTATGGTTACTCCAAGGAGACAATGGTATTTCAGTATGCATTAAAATTCTGAGGGAATTATATGTCAGTCTTACTTTCTTCAGATAGAAAAAGGTTTTACCTATTACACACACACAGCTTAAGTTCAGGTCCTGCATTAGAGGCCATTTTGCAAAAATAGGTGAAGTGTCCACAAGTTGTTTCAGACATGGTAGTGGTAACATATCATGAAACCTTTATCCTTATTTTTACATCTTCTTTCTATGAAGATAATATTATATAAACCAATAATTATAAATAATTATAAAACAATAATTACATTGGTTTGATTCAGTTTGGAGTGAAAATACTGACAAGATGCAACTTTTTCAGAAACAAAGACCAAACAGCTGGTTTATTTTACAGGTTACAGTAATGCCATGATACTAAACATCTGCATTATCTCATCATTCCTAAGAAGCTTTATGATATTTTGGAGGGGTACAATGAACAATGACAAGAGAACCTTGACACTCTTGTGAAGAGCACTGTTTTGCAGGGGTTTAGAAAAAGGGGGAGGTGCAATGACAGGAAGAGAGAGGCAAATAGTATTTGCCAGTGCCCAGAAGAAGGAAGACAGTTGTGAACACAGCTTTTTCTTAGGATTCAGTCACTAGGATGTTGAAACAAGGGCATCATCTTCTTTAAATTCTCTTCCTTGAACATTAAGGGGTCTGAAAATTGCAATGGATTTATCTGGTGGCTGTTTTTTTTTTCTTTTTTTCACCAACCAGAGAGTGAAGCTGAAGCAGTTGCTGTGGAGAAATAGAAATAGTAAGTTGAACTCTAATTAAAGCATCCAAATTGGAGGGTTGGGATTCAAGCAACAAATCAGTTTTGAGACAGTTATTCTGTCACATACTAGCTACTCAAAAATTACTTTACACTTCTGTTGCCATGCCTCATGCCTATTATGAGCCACTTATTCCTAGAGCCAATTGTAGTGCATATTGTGTAGTTATTGTGAAAGAATAATAACAATTATGCAAGTCAGCTTGAACCCATTGGGGGTGCAGTGGTTGTGTAACAGTGGCAGGGGAGGTAAGATAATTCTGATTTCTTCAGCAGCTGCACTGCAGCACTGCAGCGTAAAGGAGAGAAACAATTACTCGTACACACTACAGGCACTTGGAAGAATAACAGCTATCATATAATTAATTTATTTTTATAATGCAAGGTAAAAAAATTGTCATTAACATGTCAGTGGTGACATTATTACAGTCAACCATGACAACCTTCCTTTTACTTAAAAATTGGTGTATTTTTGTGCTATCAAATTGGTAGCCACTAAAAATTGTTTATTTTTTAATTTATTTTTATTTAAACAGTAATCAGGTATGTTGAAGAGGTGATTTTACTTCATTTTTTTCTTTACTCCTGTGCTGCAATAAACTATCTTTGTTAATCTCACTACAAAAAAAAAAAAAAAATTAAAATAATTAAAAATCTTTATTCCAGTGTAGAACATTATGAATTAAAATAACATATTAGAATATTCAATTACTTTTTGACATAGGTAAAATCAGTTGAAAACTCACAAAAATGGACCCTAAGATAGTACTAAGGCAGTAATGAATTCCACTCCCAGTCTTTAGTGTCCTTATAGAGATTGAAAGGAAGGTAGTATACATATGAAAGCTGTAAAATCATATGTGAAAAGAAGATTAATATTTAGATAAGTCAAGTAACCCAAAAGGAATTGGCTGATTAAAGACTGACTATGGTGTGTATAATATGGACTGAACCCACAAAAAATATTACCTGGTTACAGGTAAGATAAAAATGTTTTCTATTTGACCTTGGCATTAAAAAAAATACTGTGACTCTCTCTTAAATTTTATCCTCATGCAGTGGAAAGTTATCATGTCATTTCCCCTCTGCTGCCCCACAGTAATAAAATAATTTCTCTTTAGGGTAAGCAGCTGATTTAGGGAAACTCATGTGAAAAGAGCTGTGTTGCAAATCAGATTTGTCAGCTAGTAGCAGGCAAGTAACTATTATTAGCTGTTACAGCAGGCAAGATATAAATGTCATTTTTTTCTGAAAGGTGAAGTTAAACTTTTCAGTTTCACTAGAGAAGATTTCTGTCACAGTTTTAAACAGTGCTATATGTGGAAGCTACCCCTCTACCATCTGTCATAGCAAGTGATATTTTGGGGCCACATTGTAACCCAGATGATGACTAGCTCACAACCTTGACCAAAATACTTCCTGTGAATGAATTACGTATGTGCTTAGGGTCTAAATTCAGCTTACTGGCTGGTAGGTCAGCACCTCTGGAAGAGTTATAAGGGGCTTAGGAAAAACGGGAACATCCTTAATAACGTAGAACATTTTACATGGGGATTAATGGAACCTAAACCTGAACATGTCGGTAGTTACCTACCATTCCTGCTGCCTAACAAAAGCAAATGGGGACAATATTCTCTCCAGTATTTTTAGCCAACCTTCCACAAAGAGGTGGTGTAATTTTTCTGAACTGGTGTAAACTGTTAAACCTATTCATCTTTTCAGTACTAAAAATCCCAACTTTTGACACTAATTTAATCTTTAAAAGCCATTTTTGATGGTTTTGACAGATGAGGTTTTGCAAATATGAGCACTGAAGATTATTGGTCTGAATCTTCCATTATATGTATGATTTTGCCAAAATGTATCACTGCTACAAATGCAATATAAAGCTTTGTTATCCTGGTTTACTGCAGAAAGGTAGAAGAGACAAAGCAGTCTTTCCTGCAGACTCGGGAAACAGTTTGCTGCAATTTGAAAAGCATCACATAGAATTTGAGAAAGGTCTAAAAGCAGGTCAGGCCATATCTGAGGCAAAGTGGGGAATGCTGGCAATACAGACTAGAGAGACAGATGATTTCTTTTTGCCTGTGCAATAACTGCAGAGAGATTGCTTTGTGATACACATTTCTGTGGCTTTTTTTTCACCCTTAAATAAACAGCACTAAATTTTCTGAAAGCTGGTTGATCACAGATAAACTCCTCAGTGCTCATATGGGAGCCATAGGGCAACCACAAACCCTGCATTAGGTATCCTAAGATCTGGTGGGAGGATAAGGGGACCGTGACTGTAAAATCAAGTGCAGAGGCTGAGGTCTGCACTTCCTCACCTGAACAAAACTCAGATTTGCACTTCTGAGCCCTTAGCAGGACACCTGAAGTAATCTTGTGAGGGTCAAAGCCCTAGTAAATGAGCATCACAGGAACTATGATGGTGTCTAAAATGATTAAAAGTCTATTCCATTTTAAAAACACTCAGTTGACCATTAAATCTCAGAACAGGAATTCCCGATTTCAAAACGGGTTCACCACAGTCCTTTTGCATCCTACAAATGGTACTGATATATGAACACACAGTAATAAAAAAAAAAATTAAATTTGAAGTTATATTCTTCAGTGCTTACATATCAAAGTATATTTCACCTTCCTTAAGCTTATTTCACGGTTATTTCAACAGCAGAGCTGAAAATAACTGAATCTTGAAGGTATAATCCCACTCTAAAAAAATATAGTGTTTCACCTGTGCAAAAGTGAGGGAAGAAAATTGGAAAAAAAACCGCTATCCGCAATTTTAAGACCAGCTGTTGCCAAGCAACTCTGCTGAGGATGATGGGATTTCTCTGACACAGAGGCCAAAGAGATCTGGTTGGTTGTGGGCACAAAGGGTGTCCCCATGCCCCCACAACACCATTAGATAAAGTTCTGGATTCCAAAAGTACTTTTTGTAGGTCCACTGGAGGACTTTTATTTTATTTTTCATAAGCTGTTCTTTGCTGTGGTGCGATCTTTGTGGGACTTGCTTTTCCATGCCATTCTGGTGCTTACACCACATGCCTACAGACTCATTTAGATGATATTCATTCCATATGAGTTTTCTGGCTTCCACTATGGTTCTGTACTGTAGTTGTTTTGGAGCATGTAACCAATCTCTTCCCAACCGTGCAGCTGAGCCAAGATGATTAAACATTTTAGACTGAAGCCAAACAAGTTCAAATTTAGGCAGTTCTATTCCTAGAATAGGCCCAAGCCCATGCCCCCAAAATCATCACATTGCAGCAGCTGTCCTCCCACTATCCTACATCTCAGTATCATCTTCAGAATCCTGAAGTTCTTCTGTAAGTGCAGTTTATGAAATCCCACCGCTGGTTAGATGTTGCTTTGCAGCATCTTATGAGTAGTTTCTCTGCCCAGGAATTCTCCTTTTCCATGAAAGTTTGTCAGTGCACTTTGGGGATTTCTCTGGGATAGACATGGGCCAAAGTGACAATTTATGGCTTATTTGTCATTTAAACAATATGCTCAAATTTAACCATCTTTTTTTTTTTTTTTTTTTTTTTAAGTGGCCGTGAGGGGGAAGATTTTGACAAGTCTTGAGATTATTCAGTCTCTCTGTTTTTCCCAAGCTACTGTAAAAATGGATGAGTAAAATTTAGATAAGATTTTTGTCTAAGGAAAAAAAAAACCTTGTAAACAGAAAAAAACCCAAACACCAAAACATATGATGAATATTTCTTCCTCTCAGCCAATTTAAAATAAAATTTTGATCCAAGACCACAACATATATATGATTTTTTTTTTACTTTATATACACTGGAGCCCAAGTTTTAGCTCAAATCTTTCCAAAGTTTGCCCACACTTTCAAATCATTCTGTTTGAAAATCCTGGCAAATCTGGGCCAGGCTTCTGCTCCCTTTAGGAAAGTGTTTAACACTGTCTCTCCATAGAAAACATGGTGTCTAAACAGTATTTTGTGTAGCAGTTATGGTGAACGTGTCACACCTAGTAGAGATGCTTCACTACTATTTTTTCCCAGATGTAAGGCATTATAGCCATTATTAGTGCTACTTTCAGGTTTTTCCCACTCCATTTCCAGTCTTTCCTACTCTATGGTTAGTTGTGTAGCAGTTAAACTGTGGTAAGCCAGGAGAACTGGTAGTGAACTGAGAGCTAAGGTGTCCGTATAGATGTAAAGTTATCAATACATATCCACATAGAAGTCTTAAATCATGTATAAAATGCTATTTATTGATGGTAAATATAAATGTAAAACAAGAGGAGAAAATATAGAGATGATATTACAATTGTAATAGCTAGTTACACTTTTTTTCAGATTTGTGAGTCAGCTTCAACTGAGAAATATTTCTGAGGCTTTTGGCTCGATGCAGATATTTAACAATATTTAGCAAACAGGTGTCAGAATTCCTTTGAAACCGATTTCGGAACATTTTTATTGCAACAATGTAATCAAAACTACTCTGCCAGTTTATGACAGCCAAATTATCTGCAGTTTGAAGAAAAGCCAGATTTTACAATATAGCTGATAAGAACAAGATCAAAGAATAATCAGCTTTTCAAGTCTTTTCCTCAGCCAGCTGAAATATTAGGCATTCTCATCTGCCTGTTCTAGCAGCAATACAACTGCTCCTCAGATAGGTCTGTGCTTATGTTGCTGTTAGATGTGCCACACTTCTAATTGCACACTGACTCTATTTGAAATAAAACATTTTCCCTCTACTGAGCTGCAGTTATCACTCACAAGGTAGTAAACAGAAACACTGCTCACAGTGGAATTGAAGATATTAAAACTTTTTATTTATTTTTTTTGTCCCTTTTCTCACAAGGTTTAGTCCCCTTTTCCGTGGATATCTTTTTCTTCTCTCACTTTGAATTTGGGCTGTATTTACTTCTTTCCCTTTCTGGATCATTTGACTTGATTCCTGGTTTTATTCCTAGTTCAGCCACTTTTCCAGGTATTTGTGCACTTATGTGCTCTGTTTTACCCACTGCTACTTTTTAGTCCATCTCTCACCTCATTTAATTTCCTTCCATTTTGCTGCTTTTCCAGTTCCAAGTTTTTCTCAGTTATTTGTATTCTGATTCCAGTGGAATGCAATTAACTTCTTTTCTTGCTCAACCTCAACTACTTGAGAGTAAACTAAAATGGGTAAGTTTTGAAATTGCAAAGGAATGCCTTATCCATTATTGATGAACTAAAATGGGAAAAGGAAATGAATACTATAGGCTGAACTATTAGAAGGGAATAGCCCTGGTGGACTGAATGGATAGAAAAGGGGAAGAAATGCATAGACTGGGAATGGGAGATAGAATAATTTAAATTACAAAAAAAATGAAATAAAAGGGCCAAGTAAGAGAAAGGAAATGATTTAGGGGAACAAAGATAAATAAGGCAGTAAACAAAAAATGGCAAGATAAAGTAGAACATGAAAAGAAAGCATAAGTTAGGCTTCATGGGAAGCACTTGAAAAGCACCAAAGAGGAAATTAACCAGATTCAGGTGAAATAAAAGCCCAAATATAAACTAATTCATTATTAATGGAAATATACTAACACGAAAACAATTACAGCATTAGATTTTACTTCTAGATGCTCTTGAAGCAAGTGTACAAAAAGGAACAGAACTGATTTATTTTTACACCTTTGTTGATTTGAGTGCTGATAATCATAAAGCCTAGTGCTTTTTCAGTCATTGTGAGGTACTCAGGGGGCAGCACTCCATTGCCTGGTCATACTGGGTGCTGCAACAGTGGCTGTCAAGTGGGCTCACTTGAATATTTGGCAAGAAGACAATCGTCATTTTCCTTACACCTTTGTTACCTCAAATGGAGATTACTGCAATGCTTTCTACATGGGGCACTCCTTCAAACCACTTATAATTTGTAGATGCAGTAGAACATTCCAGCCCACTTCTTTAGCAGCATTTCATGCAGAGAGAGTAGTTTGTTCTGACCTTTTAAATGACTTTTTAAGTGGTTTGGTCCTCATTTAGGCAAGAAACAGCCTGTCTCTTTTCATGTCTCCTGCACAGCTGAAGTCACCTGAGGTACTTCAGCTAAAAGCCCCTTCTTGGTAATAAATGAACAGGAGGAGGCTGATGGCAAAGTGTTGTCAGTGTGAAGTCCTTGACTTTGAACCAAGTTTCATTATTTTTTTGTTGGTATCTCTCAACAAGTACATCTGACCATATCCAGAAATATTAAATGTCCAGGAAAAAAAGGGAGACAGGAGAGATCAGTTAGGCAGTAAGGATGAACTGCTGGGACACTGCTAGTCAGAAGAGGAAAGAAAAGGGCAGAAGTACAGGCATGGAAGATAAGGGGGAATTAGCTGATACTAGAATTTGCAAGGTATGTTCAATGGTGGGTCCCATTCCATACTGAAAAGAAAAGAATACCTTGAATGTAAACTGGAGGCAGAGAACCATTTTGCATCTGATGAATTTGACTTTGTCAGATCATTTTTCAGTTTTGCAGCAGTTTTATACAATGTTTTACAGGATCTGTATGTAAACTAAAACATCATTATCCTGGAAATAGTAAATATTCACCATATACAAACAAAAGGAATTGTATTATATATTGCTGTTTCTTCTAGGTTACCTTTCTAAACTTTATATTTCCTTCTTGGGGACTAGAAACCATTTCAAAAATTGATTCTGAGACAATGGTTATTGCTCAGTTATTTATTTTTTCCCAGTGCCTGGGAGGTGGAAGGACTGACTGAAGGTTTTTATTGTTCAGTTAGACCTTTGCACGTGAGAAGAGCAGGATTCTGCATGCATGATGATAACATGTCAAGCAGTGGCTGTCAGTGGAAGGAAGAAGTAAAGGCAGCCCAAGCTTAGGTGATCACCCCTATGACAGAGGAGCACACAGAGAGGGAACAGACATCTTGTTGATGTCCCTGTGGAATGAAGGCAGAGAAATGTTCTTGACAGTGGCAACCATGGGATTTCTTTCTCTGTCAGTGAAAATAAAGCACAACTGACAGTCTCAGCCTGGAGTACGGAATCAAGAATGGGAATAGCACTGCAGGGTAAATGAGCCATGGGAAGAAGTGAAGTCCAGGGATTGAAAAGGTAATTTTTAGAGTTTTAATTTAAAACAAAATATTATTAGTAAGTGCTCTTAAATAAGAAAAAAAAAAGGGGGGGGGAAGGGGAAAAAAAGGAAAAAGGGAAAAAGGAAAAGAAATAGATAAAGGAGTAAAAGAAAACAAAAAAAAAAGAAAAGGGAAAGGAAGAGAAAAATGAAAAAGAAAAAGAAAATAAAGGAAAAAGAAAAGGAAAAAGAAAAAGAAAAATATGAAAAACCCTGCCCAAATGATGTTTTTCTATATGGTAGATCAGAGGAAAAGTGCATGAGGTGACATATGCCAATTTCATTTTCAGGATGTTAGAATGAAATGCAAGTGTTTTCATTTTTATGTTCATTATACAACAGTGAATATTTAAATAACTTTTTCATGTTTTGCAAACCTGCTGGAGAAGTCAATGTGAAATATCCTTTATTGCTTTTTTATCCATTTCTTTACAATTGCTTAGTTCCAGCATCAGCTGCAACATCAATACTTCTCGCATCATAAAATTAGTGGCTGTAACCATCATGTCACCAGCAGGGCTCAAACTATTTGCTTACTTGGGCAAAACACATTTGTTTAGACAGAGATGGATTATATTAAAAGACATTAAGCATTTTATATTTATTGAGTATCAGAAAGGTTTCAAGTAAAGTATTACTTTGAAAATACTGACTTCATAATGCAAGCTCCACCTACTTTGCTGAGTCACAGTTTTATGTAGAAACTGAATTGATTAGAAAAAAATCTTAGAAATTCTTTGCTAGTTTAAAATATCTCTGATCTTCAAGGATGAAGATATCAAGATGCAAGTTTGGCTAAAGCAGAGTAGGCTTTTCATTCCCACTTCATTGTCAAATACATCTCACTTCCTAGTTTATGTATAATTTTAGCGATTTTGAGAATATTGATTTATCATAAAAGCTGGAAAGAGGAGAAACAGTAGAGTTGACTTGTCCTGCATGGACAGCACCACCACAGCTTAATACTTTGTTGTCAGTATTACACAAAACTATTTTTTTGCTCTTTCTATGAAAGTGCATTCCTCAGAGAAAGGAAGTTTAAAAATATATTAACAAAATACTATGGTAAAAATTAATTTCTTAAGGAAATAATTTAAACTAAATTTTGGTCTGAGCTCAGGTAGAATTCAAATCTCTATATTACGTGCCTTCTGTTACATTGTTCTTGATAATTTTTTTTCTCAATTACATGTCTCTCTGTTTCGTTCAGTGCATGGATATGTGCACCTAATGACCATAAAGCACTGCTTTACACTGTTCCATTTTTATTAGCTCTTCATAGCTGTTAATTCACTTTCACAACATCTCTGTGACATGAAGACAATCTGTTAGCTGGTTTATTAGGACAAATGTTTAAAAAGTCTATAAAAATAACCAGATATTTTTAGATGCTATAATTGCTGTTACAAACAATACAAAAAAGCATCAGTAAGAAATTTAAGGGCAAATATAGAGCATGATGAAAAAGGTTTTAGTCATCAATAACACAGAAATGTGATTTTTCCCTAGTGCTCGTATGTTTTCTGTAGGGATAGGGTGTCAGAAACAACTATATTAGAGTCATTGATGCAAGCTCCCTTGCTCCTGCAGGAAGATTTATCATGAAGACTGAATGCTGAAGTCCAAAGAATATTTATTCTCCACTCAGGCTGTGGAAGAGGTTCAGCTCATGTTTAGTTCCATCAGGCCATAAAATGCCTTTACACCTAGTTGCTGTAGGTATACTTCTACAGCAAGCAAATACTAGTGCAAGTGCTGAAAAAATGAGCAAGGGTGTTATCATGATGGGATGGTGGAAATAAGAAACTATGTTTTTTATCCACGAATTTAATCTCCTTTGTGTTCCCAGTATCATTAGTTTGTGCAAGTAAACTTAAATCACAAACTCCATTTCTCTCAGTCCTCTATTTTATAATGACTTTAAGCACATCAAATCCCGAAAGCTTCAAAACACTAACCTGAAGATGTGATTAGAACTCAGGAACACTGTCTGTTCTTGATATGTACCAATTTGAAAGAAGTAAAAGTTCAAAACACATGCCCAGTTTGGGTCTGTTTACATCAGTAGCAAATTTCCCTAGCTCATAATGAAGTTACTACTGTTTCCAAGAAAAATACTCTAAACATTTAAAAATCTTATCTATTTATAAATAAATAAATAAACTAATTAATAAAACCAACTTAAGCAAAACTCTTGTTTTGTGACCATCACTTTAGTCAGATTTGTGAATTATTGGATTTGTGAACTTATGGATTACTGAGCAATGATATTGCCAAACAAGCTGAATTTCGTTGTTTTACTTAATTTGACTTGAAAAAAAAAAACTTGAAAAACTATGACCAACAGATGGGTCTTCCTTTCCAGTATGTTGTTCTGTCATATGAACTGAATTACTTAAACAAGGGTTGAACTCCAGTCTGAGATTTGCTGGTGTGTTATCTTAGACCCCAAGACACCATATTAGATTCAAATGCAAAAGGCTAAAATACTTTTTTATTACTGCATAGCATTAAACAGTCCATAGAAAAAACATGAACACAAAGTGTAAGAAGTAGCAATAGAGGGGAACAAAAATCCCACTTGCAAGCATCCTCATTCAGTTGATCAAGTGCACATTCATGTTCACCTTGCACGGGTGAAATACCATTTTCTTACATGTCAGTGGTATGGAGGGAAGTCTTTGACAGCAGAGACAAAATACCAAAGCAGTGACAAAGTGTTTCAGGCAAGCAGGAAAAACAAAACCTATTCTAGCAAATATGTTAGCAGATCAATACATTTCCCAACAATGCCCTGCACAGCCACCCAGCCCTAAAGTTAAAGAATGCCAATTGAAATGCTTAATAGCCTCTCTGCCTTCAAAAATTCAATGGCTGCTCAAAATCCTGAATGTGTTCTGTAAGAGCTTCATTTAGCCTTTCAGCTACAAAAGAAAAGAAGGAAAACATGGGAAGTCATACTGTCTTTTGTAAGAAGGCACAGAAAATCTATCCAAAGGCCAAAATATACAGTAATCTTCTGTTTTGTGAAAAACTAATATCTATTTCATTGCATTTATTTACTCTTTTTTTTTTTTCAGGTGTCTGTGTATTCTTTTGTTTCTGGACTAAAGAAAACACAGTAAAGCTAAGGAGCCAAGGTTTCTACAGTGCTTCAGTACTCAGTGAGTTTCCCTGACTCTATGCACAGTAAAGAGTGAAGATGTGCTCCATTCTTTTCATCATTCCCTGTATAAAGTAGTAAAAAGCACAGCATTTTAGATTGATTAACAGAGTTCAAAATTCTGATTTTTAGAGACAAACACATGAGAAAATTGTTCCTCTACAAGAAAGCTGCTGCTTTTTTTTTTTTTTTTTTTCTCTGAAGATTAGATTTAAATGCCCAGGGGTTAAGAGCACATAGTGCTTTTGTAGTCCTTTCTACAGCACAGCAGATGTGTTTTGCTGACTGACTCTAAATTCTATTTAATTTCTATTTAATACATCAATTGCCTGTGATGACTTATTTTTAATTCCAATAACTTTTTCTCCACAGCAGAGGGAATGATTCTTTTTTTTTTTTTTTTTTTTTTTTTTTTTTTTTTTTTTTTTTTTCACAGAGTGGCCCTTCTGCATTAAACTGTGCCAAAGGATGTAGGCAGTGGAGAGAAAAAAAGGAAAGGTTAGTGTTGTTGCTGTGACAAAAGGGACAGGTTTCAGTCAAAGAGGATAAGTAGATTTAATAATTTTGAATGTGTTTGTTGAGTGCTCTTGTCTCTGGTATTTTAGGAAAGTGACAACAATTGTGCACATATTTGTCCTACAATTAGGCACTGAAAACTCAGTTAACATCTAAGACAAGTGGTTACATGAACACAGTCAGCATGTGTCTATCGTGTACAGCAAGAGGTGGCTTACAGGAATGAAAAGAGAGGAGGCAAATAGGAAAAGATAGTTAAAGGAAAAAAAGGTGGGGGGGCAGGGGGCGGGGAATGTGCATTTTCTCTTTTCTGGGGAATGAAAACTCAAGGACTTTTCCAATTCCAATGCAATTGAAATTCTAAGCTATTTCTATGTCTTTAATATCAACTACTAACAAAACAACACTGCTTTCCTTGTAAGGTCAGTAATTTCTGTAAATTTGGAATGCTGTTTAACTCTGTAAGTATTATGTCTTTCCAGCCTAAGTTATTACAGGATGCTTTAACACAGCTTTCTAAAGACTCTGAAAGCACCATTACTTTTATTTTCCATTGTCTTGACTGAAAGCTTTTCTCCTCCTACTATTCTGGTGGTGAATATTTTATGGCACCTATTCCATCTCCTGGCTCTTTGGTTAATATGAGTATAGTCTTTTTCTTACCTGCTGGTCTGAATTAAACACCAGATTCCAATGAAAACTGGTGAACTGAAGAGGATTTGTGATCAAGACACAATGGGGGAACATTCCATGGTAGGCTAAGAGCTCTTAAATAGAGTGTCACACCAACATCGCAGTGAGTCCAGGGAGACATGTGAATGCTTTGCATTTGAAAAAAAATAAAATTGTTTCTCCCTGGTAATGCAGCAGCAATTAAAAGCCATTAGGGTTCATAAAATGCAGCTTTACCTCTGGCCATCAACTTCATGCTGCTGTCATCATCAAAGCAGTGTAATCTGATAATCAACCTTGACACAAAATTTTTCCTTCTCTTTAGACAGACATGGGTAAAGTCCTGTTAACAATGGCACACAGAAGAATTTGCCCCAAAAAAGTTTTGATTTCAAATATAAATTACAACTATTAAAGATGGGCTTTCCAGGTAGATAGACTTTTATTAGTGACAGTCTGAGCAGTGTTCAAACAGAAAAGTATGGGTGTGCTGTATAAGGAAAAAACCCCAAAAATCTCTAAAAGTTACTTCCACAAACTGCCACTTCTGCTGAGACATAAGAAAATACAGGAGAAGCTGAAGGGAGAGTTGATATATTTTGCCAGGGAACTTACAGATGTACCTTGTGGAGAGAGATCCTTACATCTCACTGGGTAGCAAATATCCAAGGTATTTCTGCAAAGCTTGAGCTTTGCTCGCAGTTCAGTTATCTGCTTAGGTGACAAATCAACAAATCTTTAAGAAAGCTCATGCCCTTCAGATAGTGCTCTGGACCTGATGTTACAATGTGAAAATATATCTTTTGAAATGTGGAAAGTGACATGCAGAAAGGTGGAATTTCAGTACTTGCACAAATATTCAGTAGTGTGTGATTTAACATACATTTTCAGTCTCAATTGTGTTTCCATTAATAAACATATAACATTTTAAAAAAATATAAACTACAGAGTGTCAAAATACTGAGTAGATATTATTCATGTTTTAGGGATGACTTTTTTTGCCAATATCTTCATACTGGATTTTCACTTTGTCTCATAAAGGAAATTGTATTCTATCCACAACACAAATAAAAAATGACAATGAGTACTGCACAGTACTATCTTTCCAATACGGTTAGCCAGTAATCCAAATTATCCCTGGATATCTCATCCTAAAAAGGAAATTAGAGATTAATAGAATCATATAGGCTGGAAAATACTTTTAAGGTCATTGAGACCAACCATTACCCGGCACTGTGAAGCCCACAATTAAACCATACCCCCAAGTGCTATATCCACAAGCCTTTTGAATACCTCCACCAGTTCTCTAGGCAGCCTGTTTCAGTGCTTGACAACTCTTTCCTGGAAGAAATTTTTCCTAGTGTACAATCTAAACTTCCCCTGGCACAACTTGAGGTCATTTATTCTTGTCCTGTCACTTGTTACATGGAAGGAGAGACCAACACCCACCTGTCTACAACCCCTTTTCAGGCAGTTGAGAATGGTAAGGTCCCCTCTGAGCCTCCTTTTTTCCAGGCTAAAACACCCCAGCTCCCTCATCTGCCCCTCACAGGACTTGTGCTCCAGACCCTTCACCAGCTTCATTGCCCTTCTCTGGACTTGCTCCAGCATCTCAAGGTCTTTCCTGTAGTGAGAGGCCCAAAACTGAGTACAGGATCTGAAGTGTGGCTTCACCAGTGCCAAGTAATACAAAAAAAAAATTATTGAGTGACTTAAGTGGTGAAAGTACTGCAAAAAATTCCTACATAAAGCTATAAAATACAACCCATAAAGATTTTTTTTTTTATAATTCTCAAAGAGAAACACAAGGAAGTTACAGGAAAAAAATGCGCTTGATTATCTTAACAAGTAAATCATCAAGAAATCAGGTGAATGTCAAATATCAAATAAGTTTATATACTTTCATTGTTTCGTTTGCCGTATTTTTAAATGGAGCTAAAGCAAAAATCTTTATTTCAAATTTTGATTCTAACCTCTACGGAATAAATAGAGATGCTAGGTTTTTCATCAGTTCAGGGATGATAGTCTGCAAATATATACATGAGAATTTGAGTCTAATTTTGTTGATTCATGGGATAATCTCCACCTGTAAAAATTGCTGAATTTCTTCTTTAGGGTCTATCTTGTGGCTCTTAAAGAAGCAAATCTCCTGCTTTCTATCTCTATAAGAAAAGGTATTACACTAAGCATAACTACTGAGCTTCTGTCTCATGCACTTTTTGCAGAAGAATCACACTGCATGGGAAGTGCAGAACCTGCTTTTTCTCCTTCCACTTTCCACTGCCTGCCATTAATGACTTCAGAAAACATGCCTGATAAAGAATTTAATTTTTTTTCTTGCTCTGAAGCACTGCAAATGAGAGGTTGTATGTCGCAGACCATCACTGGAAGGCAGAGGCACAGAGTTTACAAATACAGTGATGTACTGCCTTAATTCTACCCACCAGAGTATAAGCTGATGCTAAAACAATTGGTTACTAAAAAAAAAATAAAAAAGACCCAGACAAGATACTAAACATTCTTGTTGTCATGGATTGACTCTGGCACAGTGCCAGTGCCCCCATGAAAGGTGTATTTCCCAAAATGGTTACTGTGAGATGTGACCCGGGAACAGAACAAAGCAGGCTCTAACTTAGGCTCCGGCTTCTCGCTCTCTCAGGCCGCATGGTCAGACGCAGCTGGGCAGAGGAGGAGATCCGATCCGCTCACCTACCAGACTCCAAAGAGGAAGTCTCTCTGGGAATGCTCTGCTTTTAACCCCTGTGTGTTCTCAGAGGCGTATCCAAGTCCCCAGTGGCCACACCAGGTGCCAATTTAAAATCTGGCCACTGATTGGTTTGACCATAGCTTTCCCAAAACCTCACTTCCTGGTCAAACCACGACACTTGTATATTGCACAAGAAACAACATGAATCCATGTTTTCTGACGAAAATAATCCATCTCTATTGATCCTTTAACTTAATTTTCTCTGACTAAGATTCAAATTCCAAGCTCATCGAAGCACAACTTTCTCTGATGTTATTAGATCTTGTTCAGTCCCTCACAGACTTAAGGGGTTTTACTCTCAATATGTGCATACTTTAACTTCCTAGACTTTTCAACACTGGTTTAAATATAGACAGCAGACTAACTGAGATCTATTTTGCCAGGTATTATATATAGATCAGACTTGGAGATGGTGGCAAAATTAAACAAAAGCTGTCCCCACTAATATAAAAACCAAAAGCTTGGATGCTCAGCTGCGGTATCTATGAGCTTATTCCAGAGCTGGACAGCTGCTTACAAATACAAGCTTTCATGAAGAATTTGTTCTCACTTTCTAATGCTATGAGTAACTCACCTATTTACACTGGTAAAGGTCTTTTATGAACAAGGGCCACATGAAAGCCTTGGATTCAGCAGGGGTTCATACAACCCTGAAGATGACAGGTTAGTCTGTACTAGCCCCCTGGATCTGCGGGTCATGTACCCATGCTGGGACACAGAGCATGGACTGTGGTGTGCTCAAAGGAGGCAAAGGAAATGGAACAGCTGCCAAGCTGCACAGCAGTCAGTAGTATCCATTAATCGTGCTAGAAAAAAGAAAAGAAAAGGGAGGAGGAAAATAACAGGTGTGTAGAGAGCTCAGAACACATCTAGCCAGAAAAAAACCCAAAAAAATAAACCAAAAATAAAGCCAACCAACAAACTAGAATAAGTTTCTTATTAGAATAAGGCTTGATATTTGGGAGCTTGAAAGTGAGTTAAACAGATTCTGGAGATAGGTTGGAGTAGTATCAATGGTGATAGTGCTCTGAAACTGGCTTTCAGATCACTTTATATGGTGCTTTCATGAATGAGGTTGGCACAGAAAAATTGCTGTTGACACACTGCTAAGAGGTAATGTCAGAACTCAGCAGACTCAGAACAACAGACAGGAAGAGCAAGAAAACTGAGCACTAGAAAGAAGAAAAGTGGTGCAGTTAAGTAGGAAATCTATCAGCTGGAAATGGTGATGAAAGAAAATTATCTGCTAGTTATGTTTCAGAAATCCACGTGCCACCAATGACACAGTGATGACAAATGATAACAGGAAAATAGTGATGACAAATGATAACAGGAAACCCGGATACTTTGGTGTAAACTTTTGGTCATGTGTTCTTGAAAAAAAGCATATTTTATCTGCAGCTGGGTGAAATAAAAGAGCAAGTTAAGCGAGATAAAAGGAGCTATAGCAAGGAGCATGCAAGAGTTGCTCATCTTAGCACAGAAAAATACAAACTGACAGTTTAAGGTTATTCATCTTAAAGGCAATAAAAGGTAAATACCCAAAAAAAGAACTTCTAAAAAGCAATGTTAACAGGAACAAGCTGTCTATAGATATATTTAAGTAGATTTACATAAAAAGATTTCTAATCATCTGAAGGATGAAGCCCTGTAGCCATGCTTCAGGTAGCATTGGAGAGGTAAGAAATTCTTAAATAATTTGATAAACTTATGAAGGTTGAATTTGACATTATTGGATTCAGTGACCATGGAGATAACTTTCTACTTTGTCATGACAGCAAATTCTGTAGGGTCATTTTAAAAGTCCAAGAATTTCAGATCTATAATACCTGTAAAAAAAGAACAACCTATATGGAGGAAGTGAAAAGATAAAAATTAGCTTATTTTTAAAGTTTTCTTTTTGTTGCAAAATATAAATTGTGACATACAATATTTTTCTACTAATTCGTAAATTTTATGCATAAGAATAATTGTGCAGCAATCTAAACAAGAAAAAATAACACCCAAAAATTTAGAATGGGTGACCTAAACATGAGAGGACTGAGGGGCCTTGAAATACAATCTCTTTTTGCTCAGACCAGAAGAAGCAAAAATTATCAGCAGTTTACAAGCATTTAAACATACCAGTAATCACTCAGGATTATATGTTGCTAATTATTATCTTGGTTAACAAATTTGAAAGAAAACACAATGATGAAAAAGAAAAAATAAACAAGAAACATCAATCTGTAAGTGTGCATTTTCTGGAGAAAGAAAATAAAGTCTGTAAATGCTGTTGATCGGGTCATGGGAAGAAGACCACTTATTCTATTTGCTTTTCAAATAAAGCAGAGAATCTGTATTCCAAACACCTTAGACCAGCACTTTTATATGTTTTCAATTCAAGAGAGCAATAGATTAAAAATAAATGGGGCGTGTGGTCAGGCATACAGAACAAAAAAAAAAAAAAAAAAAAAATTTAAACTTTGTTAGTTAAAGGAAGGATATTGTCCAAAATGAGACTAAACTAACTCAGTCTTGGCATAATTTCAGTAAAAATAGAAAGCATTCAACAACTTTAGAAGCCACCGATTGGTTAACACAGTTTTGTTCTTCTTCTGCAGTACAAATATTTACATACATCCACAACAAGTCTCAGGTGAGTGGTATAATTAAACCTGAATTGAATTTTGTGCCCAGAAAAAGGCATTTGAATCACATCAAATAGCCTTATGTCTGAGTTTACCTGAAAAAGTGAGTAAAAAGTGAGTGAAATTGAGTGAATGCAACAGTTTGTCACTGCAATGAGCTTTAGACAAAATGTTTGATGTACTTGACGTGGGCTAAACTCTGATGACACTATTTCATATAGCCAGACTCCAGGGTCTGGAGTGGCCATTGCGATGTAAGGTTTTTTTCAATTTTCTGAATTTCTATGATCCAAACTCTCATAAAAAAAGAAAAAAAATCTAAACATATGTTTAATGCCAGCTACACAAAACTATAGAGCAGTTGATTGAAGGGCTGTTTCAACTTCCCAGTAGTCAGTAAGAGTCTTGATAGGAACCGAGCAAAACCTAAAGAGGTGCTAAGTCTTTTTGATTAGTGACAGATGACCTCTTAGCTGGCTGGGCTACTAATGTTATTTCACTGTTAATCATGAAGTTTTGCATGCTGAAGTCCCTTCCTTATCACATAGAAGACTATGGTACTGCTGTGCTGATTATGCTGCACCCCCTGAGTATTTCTAAATTTACCTTAGAAAAAAGAAGTGTTGGAAGTAGTCCTTAATTGCAATTAATTGTTCTGCCAGTTATTCCCATACTCTCTGTAAGGTAAGAAATAACCTTCACTACTTTTATTAACTCAGCTGTTTTCTTGTTTTTAACTAGAGTTTTAATTCCTTTCCCAGACCAAGTGTGATTTAAAATCACACTTGGCAGTTCAATGTTCCTTTAAAGAGCAAATCTTGACAGCACAAGTATCCTATGATACAACATATCAAAGTCATCATTATTTCAGTCAAACAATCTAATAAAAGAGTAATTAACTAAATCAAGCATCGTGATAAAAACCAGAACAGAATATTATCCAATTAGGCCTTACCACAACCCCCTCATTTTAAAAACCTCTTAATTTCACCAGCAAATCTTCACCTCTTGTACCTGACCGGCACACAAGGAATTTTCATACTTGGACCTTGCAACCTGCCTTCTAGGAAAAAAATCCAGGCTTTTGCTCTGCTAAATTGCAGAGCTTAACTAGGCAAAAAAGGACATCGCACTACCTCTGGTGTTGTCAGCTACTCTCCCCAGCAGTGAGAGCTTTATTGGTTCTCAGGCATCATGATCCAAGAGATGGTCAGGAAAAGGTCTGTCTAAACCTAAGCTCCAAGGGCTGTTAGAGCTGCTGAGGTGGTTGTGACCATTGAGTGGGTAATCAATGTGTTGGGGAAGCTGAGAGAAGAGCACGACACAACTTTTATGAAAGACAAGGTCAGATCTCTGATATCTGGGGGAAATATATTTTAATTAAAGCACAGAATGTGTGAAATCTTTGGTTGCCCAAACTGCACAAGCCTGAAGAGCTGTTAAATGAGACTGTCATAAGTCTGGGGGACAATAATTGCAAAAATGTTCTATGAAAAAATAACTGATGGCAAAACCAATTTGAATGATGATAAAAACTTTACTAGCTACAGACTTACTTTTGAAAGTGTAAAAGCACAAATATGCCTTTCTTTCAAAACCATGTCTCTTGAAACATTCAGCTTTGAAAAGCCTGCAGAACACCTTTTATATTAAAAAGTATTGTCAGCAAAGTAGGTTTGAATAAAAATATTGCAGTGAATTTCATAATGTGAAAATATCCCCTTAACTTTTAGGTTTTGTACAACTTATGAAGGATAAATTTTGCAATATCATCCTTGTAATGAGATTATTTAACTAGATCATCTTAGTGTAATAATGTATTCAATGTACTGCTTTGAATTATAAATCAATTTTCAACATAGTACTAGCCAGAAGCTGTGCTTCTAACTAACAAATGAACTAGAGGATTCCTCTGTTACTGCTAATTAAAAAGTTCATTGCAAATGTTAAAAACTGGGAGCAGCCATGACTACAGCATTGCTACAAGGATAAGGCAGCAGAATTCCATATGGCCATGATTATCCAAATTTTCATGTGCTGGAGGTTTTTACTGGCTCCAGTCCTCCTTGTCTCATAAAAGTCTATTAATATTTCAGAAGACTGATGCAATGTTGCAATTGTAATGGCATCATGGACTAATTCATTTATTCTGTTCTCATGATATTTTCTGTAACAGTATAAACAATTAGAACAATTGGTACAATGGTGGACAGAATTATAGTCAACCAGTTACAGAAGGCATGGTAAACAAGATAAATCAGTGAAACTAATTCAATTGTGACAGTGGAGAATGCATCATGAATGAAAAAGAAAGAAGTGGTGTCAGTGGGAATGATGATAATCTGTTTTCCCTCACCACAAAACTCATGTGAAATAAGACCTCCATTTTCCCTGTCATGAAGAAACCAAAAAGTTGGAGAAATAGAAGGAAAGAGGATAGAAAATAATCAGTTAGTCCAAATGTTTCAGGAGGCACAGCCAACTGAGCAACAGATATTTTGTGGGAGAGCTAGAGGGGAAAATCTTGGTGTCCCATCAAAAACTGTAACAAAGGCCTACCAAAAAGCATTAGTCAGAATCTCTGTATGTCTTATCTGGCTTTCGTGAAATTATGATGTGGGCCACTATTAAGGCATTCAAGTAATGCAGTGCTTGAGAAGGATTTATCTTACAACAAAAGTCTGTATTGGCAGTGCAAAACCACCGTGAGAGGAATTAAATGTGCTCATACTTGCATAAATACAAGAATGCTTCTTAGTTTCAGACTTTCTCTTCCTCCAAACAAGGCTTCAAGAAAACCTATGATGAAATGGAACATGGGTTTTAGAATGTGCCCCGGGGAAATGGTTGCACAGAAGATGGGAGAAAGCAGCACAGAAGGCAGACAGCCAGGCTGTGACAGCCACATAGTCATTAATGTCAACTTTGCCAACACTGATTTTCCAAGATATTCCAGAATCCAGATCAAAAGCAGACTTCCTTCACTTCCACAAATCTCTGAGTGATTTTTTTGCCCCACATGATTCCACACAACCCTTGTAATATTTTATATCCTCATAATCAATGAGGTCTACCTAAAAGCTGCACATAACACAGTAGTGTAATTTTTATCCAATCTCTTAATGATTTGTGACATTATATTTGTGTTTGCTGAAAACAATAAAGCTGGTAATCAAACCATCACAGCAGTGATGAACACCTTCAATATGCACAACCATATTAAATAACAGTGTGAGTTATTTTACAGGACATATCTCCTATCACCCCTCTGTAGTCTGGAACCATTGGGTTCATTACAAAAGTCATCTAATTAATTTTCTTACATGTTTACATACAATTTGAAAAATCATTGGTCATTTGAAAGAAATCATAAAAAGAAGCTGGGAGCACACATTCAGTGAAATACAGATTAAGACTCATTTTACAGTCCAGAACCTTTGAAAATACAAATAAAGCTGACTTACTCCCTTTTTAAATACATCATGTTTTCTTGAACCTCTTCTGTTTTAATCAGTGCATTGTAATTACTCTCTGTTGCACTTGATTTTTCTTAAAGTATCTACCCCCATCCCTAAAAATACTCCAAAGTTCATACTTACAATGAAAAATATCCAAGACCATGTTATTTTGTTCCCAAGTGATCATTATGTGTATTTTTTAATTGCAATAATGCCAGTATTTACACAATCTTCTACTTATTCTATAACTGCAATGCATTAGCAGGTCATAAATAAGTTTCCACTAGGCATGAAAGCATATTGGAAATCTGGAGCTTGTATCTTCAGCATGGACAAAAGTGTGGCTGTCTGCTCCCTCCCCTGTGTCCTTGACCCAATTTTCCTTTTGTATTCTCAGAAGGCAGCTTCTACTTATTTCAGTTTATCAGTGGGAAGCATATGGATGATAATTTTTTCCTTTTACTAGGTTGGGGTACTTAACAAAGGGTAGCTCATGGGATAGGAAGATTAATGTTAGCATGAGATGTGTACTTCTCTGAAATGGAAGCAGTTTAATCAATGAAGGTAGCTCACTTGCTTAACACTAACTTTAATACCTGAGACAAATATTTAAAAGATTTGAAAAACCCAGTTATTTCAACGAAATTCCCCCTTCAAGTGTTAAGTTTCTGACCAACACCTGTATCTGCTGAAAAGTTCCCAAATAAAATGCCTACAAAATGTGGTAAAAGACTGTGGTTTTCCTTAAACTTCTAGAGAAAATTGACAAGATTTGGATAGAAAATACTAAACAGTGTTAATGCTGAAGGCAAACATGATTGTAGCCTTTAGCTGCCTCTTCAACTTATTATAGAACACAGAGAATTATATGATGTTGGGGGGAACGAGGGGAAAATTAATTCAGTAAGCATATTTGTTCTTTACATACACATGTAAACTTCAAAACTGTTCTGAAATTGTGATTGGTGCAAGGTTCTCGTGGCTTTAAATCACACATGCCTTTAAATCACACTATCTACACAAAGACTATATTGTGGCTTCATGTTGTATTTACAGAATGACCAGGCTGCAGGATTACCAGTTTCTGTGATGCAAACATAACCCAGCATTCACAGCTTCCACATGGGTGCCTTGGGCTAACCTGCTCTGCTTATCATCCATTAGCTCCCTCTTGACTCAGTCAGGTCCAGGTTCTTTATTGTCAAGAATGTGTTTGTGCTTTCCCGACTTAGGAAAAGATCAATTCCCATCCAAACCTCAAACGATTTAGCTTGTATCCCACTCAGATCCATTTTAACTCCCAGCCCTTTTTGCAATTCCATGTATTGGCTCAGGGAAAATTTTTGTTGTTTTTCCTTCATCCTCAGAGTTCAAGCCCCCTCAGTGCATGACCTTGGAGTCAGGTCTTCCTGTACCACCACTATTCAGGTATCAGACAGGTTATCAGGTATCAGGGCTGATTATTGAGAACTGTAACTTAAAAACTTGGGTGATACAGATGCTCAGAGGTGACAATGCAGACACACCTGAATGCCTCTGCAGGGTCTCTGTCGGGTCCTGGGCTAGGGAAGGTAGATCCAGCCAAAAGCAAGCAGGATCCTGCCCAGGCATTTGCACACCCCTGCTATTTTCTAGCTTCCAGGATTTTTGCTTAGATGTAGGGCAGTCCCTCAGCTTGTTTTGTGAGTTGATGCCAAATCATGAGAATCTGAAAATTGACAAAAAGTTGCAACCTGCTGCTCTGAAATTCAGTAATGTTACAAAAAATCCTACTCTTCCTCCTGGGCACCTGTTCAAATGTTTGCATTTTAATTTTTTTGATATAATTCTTCTGCTAGATTTCTACTAATAGTAATTTTGAATCTTTCTTGCAGAAGAGTGTAGACTTATAATAATAGGTCTACTAGGTGTAGATAACAAAAATCATGCATATCTGCATAAGAAATCTAAAAAAAGAAGTTCTGTTGCACTACTGAACATGAAGAATTACCCAGAGATTCATGTTAACTTGCATAAATCTTGTAAAAAATATAATCCATGTTGAAGAGAATTTAAAAAGCCTTATGAGAAATTATAAGCATGAAAATTCATGTAATGAGAATAAAAAGTATATTTCCAGGGCTGATACTAGAGCCAGCAACATGAAATGTACTGTATTTGAAGTCTGACAGTAACATCACGTATTAAAGATAACCCTGTTCTTTATGATGATACTTCATACAGAGGAGAACTGTGAATGAGCTTTTTCTCACTTCTTATGTGAAGCAAAAACATTATGACAGCTAAATAACAATATTTAACACATGATGACCAAGCTGCTACAATAGAAAAACTTATAAAAATATAATGTAGAGCTTCCTACAATAAATAGGATTAATCCGAAGCATATTTAAACATATTAATGACTGTATAAAATTCCAGGCACTACTTGCAGCATCCTTTAAACAAAACATTATTGCATTTTTAAGCCAATGAATATCTGGTAATATGGCAGGGATATTGAAGGCTTTGAGAGTCAAGAAATTATCAGGCTTCAAGCTCTTCAAAAAAGAGAAATAAAATTACAAGGTTACTTTAGTCGATAAATTGACCTGCTTCTAGTTTTAGATTATACACAAGGCTAAATTTCAAGCTCTTTCTTCTTGCTTGTTCTGAAAATAGAATTATTTCCCCATCCTTTCCAACTTCTATGAAAATAAGTGTCCTGTCTCAAACTTGTCATGGCAAACACTCTACATTTTCTACTTTAGATAAGACTGCCTTTTCCCAATGTATGACCAGGGCAAGTAGTTTCAGGCTGAGCATCTCCGTGCTTCCTCACCAGGATTCTGGGGTCACTTATTTTTTTAGCAGGTGCACGATAGACAAAAGCAAAACTTCTGGTTAAATATTATGTCTTGGGAAACCGTGTAGCTGGGGAAACAGCAGGCTGTGTCCAAGCCATTGCCTCTTGCCTCTCAATACCACTCATGTTCGGGTGCAGCCTCCTCTCAACCCAGGTATGTAATAACAATCCTCAGAGCTGCATGCATCCAAATGCAAATGGTTACATAGGCCAGCAGTCTTGTTATATTTTAATCTCTAGCACTACTAATAAATATCTGGATTTGAGAGCAATTCCTAGCTTCTGGATCTTGTTCAAAACCTGGCCTATGCTACAAATTGATGTGGGTGACTGCTCTCCACCTATTGCTGTCTTTCTGAAGATAGTGCCCTGGTTTCCATTAAACAAAAGCTGGGCATACAGAATGTCTGTAACAATTCCCTGCTCCTCCACCTTATTCAGACTATGGACAGAAAGTGCAAAACAGGTTACTCATAGGATTTCCCTAGAGGTTAGGCACAGACTTTTTGCTTTGTCAAAGCTAAGTTATTTTTTGCAAATAAGGTTTTTACCTGAAATCAAGTTTGGTTAAATGTGTGCTTTTTCAGCTAAGATGAAGCAGAATATGGCATAGAGAAATGAATCTCCTCAGAAACAGATTGCGAAGGTGATCAAACAAGGAGCTGATGTAAAAAGCCCAGCTTCTGCAGAAGAACTTAAATTACCAAGTAATCTTTTATTGGCTTCTGAAAGAACCAGTTGCCTCTTCACTTTCTTATCAGATGAAAAGTACTGCATTGCCTTGATTGTAACTGACCGAGCTCTTAACTTTTGGGAAGAAAAAAATGCCCAAGGGAAGAACAGATACTTTCAGTCCATGTCAATACCTCTTGGCAGGCAGCTCATATCATTGTCTTGTTCCTGGCTACTGAATCTGAAGTACAGTGTACTTCACCTTAGCTTTAACATCAAAATGCTTAAATAATCTTGTGAGAGAGCTAGATTGTGGCTCCATTATGGTTATTACCTAGTGTTAAACATCCCTTAAAATATTATAAGGCACCATGAGTGCTTTGTCGGGTAGAAGAACAGCTAACATCTCCATCTGGACAGAAGAAGTGGTTATTTAACACTGTTGTTTAAAAGTCACTTGTGGAGACAAAATTTGTGTAGCACCTCCCTCTAGCCACATACAGTGCGAGGGCACTTGACAGAGTCTTTGCAAGAAGAGAAATTAGTCAACATTTCTACAGCACTTTCTACTCTTTAGTTTTCTTGTGAAACATTTTATTTTTCTGTGTGATGAGGACATTTTGTCCTGAAATATTAGAAAACATCTTGCAATAAGATTCATGACAATGCTGACATAAATGCTTTTATTGGTTCAGTCGCTGTGGTTTTGTTTCAGAAAATGAAGAAGGTTTGTCCAACACTATGTAAGCTATTTGAACATGACATAGTGACAAATTACAAGATATTACAAGAAATTACAAGAAATGGCAAGTTGCAAGAAATTATTCTGTGAGAATACGCATATATCTGCAAATGAAGTTTAAGCAGTCTAAAAAATTTGCTTTACTTTCTTCCAAGGCATTTTGAGACCAAAAATTTATTATCATTTATTGAGGCTCTGCCCAGAAATCCTTTAAAGGAATAATATGCATTTCATACATGCCCACCAAATTTCCCTGTAATTTACATCAAATCTTATTTTAATACTCTTGTAGGGCTAATTCAGAAATTTGATTTTTAGCCAGTTTGGCCATAAAAATACCCATATTATCTCAGCTTAAAATAATATTTGGGTTATTTTCTGTGTACTTAATCATTGTGTCCAACATCTCTGCTTCTGGTCATTACAGCAAAATGCTGTACACAGCATTTTGTCACATAAATGCTGTTAACCCAGGATTGCTTAAATATTATGCATATTTAGTTCTCTTCAGTTATTTTGGAGCATTTCAGTGCAATTATGAATTTTCAGATGTTTACACGGGCCAGACTAGATTTATAATCAAAATCACCACTGAAGAACTTCCATATAATTCTAATGAAACACAATTTAAATCAAGAGAGTTGGAGCAGTATGAACCTGGAGTAGATGATTTGTTCCTTTCTTCTACACATTTTATTGAGAATGGCTTTCAAAATGGCATTAGATGAAAGTCTTAGACTTTCTGTCTGCTGAAGAAAGGAAATCTTTGTTTTGTCCTTAGCAAACTAGAGATAAAATGCCAGTTAGGTATCATGGAAAACAGGACACCTTCAAAGTTTCAAGTGCATGCTATTTTGCTGAATGCTTAGGGCTTATCTGGGAAGTGTCAGGTACAAGCTCAATAAGCCCCAAACTAAAAAATGCTTGAACTCAAGTTATAATATAGAACCATAGCAAAAACAAACACTAGAGAAAATACTGCCTAGAAAGTAAAAAGAATTTTGTGAACACGTGAACAAAAATCTATTGCAGAGAATAAATGACCCTTCACAATAGTTTTGAAAATACAGAACTATCACAGTGTAGCTCTTTCATACTCTAGTCTTCAATCTGATAAACAACCTAGCCCAGAAACTGCATCACTACGCTTTTCAGAGATCTCAGAACAGGAGATGCTGACACATGGAAAAAAAACCTAACTTTCTTCAGTCAAGTCTGTGTCAAAACAAGAACCACAAACTCAGTTCTCTGTCTTACATGTAGTCCAATACTATCCTTGTAAAAGAATTTCATACACACACTAGGATGTGCCATTGCCTAAATTATTATATGTTTCTTAGTTTAGAATAGATGCTCAGGTGGCATCTCCCTGGAGTTATGGCAGTTAGTTTAATGGGAATGTATAACCAAAAACCAGTAGAATTTACACTGCATTTCTCACTCACAGATCTCTGAACATGCCAAGGTGAACATTTTGACAATTGCACTTTGCAGATGGGCTACTCAAGGAGTGTGTGCAAGGACTATCTGAGTGGTCCACTGATGATAAGAAAGCTGGAGGCAGCTTTACTTTTGTAACAGAAGTCCTTTAATTTTCATCTGGAGCTCATATGACTGAGATCTCTCAAAACAACTCCATGAATAAAGATGTAGCAGTATTCCCTTTTACACTTACACAACAGAAATTATATCTGCTGTGCCTACTTTACTAATGAAAACATTTTCCTTGTGGTGGGAAATATTTGGTTTATGTTGAAAAAATACATTCAATGTTTCTAATAATATGATTTAAATTATAGTGGCATTCTGATCCAAAGTTGAAGGCCACTTATTTTTTTTTTTTTTGGTGGTAATTCAGAGCTCTGAAAGGGGTATATATATATATATATATATATCATAATATTCAAGCAATTCCTAAAATAATTTTAAACCTTCAATTACAAAAAGGGCATTTTTACAGGCTAGGGGCAAAGATATTTACACAGTGGTTTCAATTTTACTTTGGTAGATAATGCTATAACACTCTATATATCACAGAAGATACTGAGTTTCTAGCTTTCACCAAAACTTCATGAGCTTACATCAGGCTTTTGCTTCTCTACCTAAGATCTTAACCTTCCACTGTCAGCAAAAATAATTTCTTGAGGCCAAAACAGATAGATAAGCCTACCAGCATTTTAAAAAATTATTTTAATATATGTACAGGCTTGAAAAAAAACTCTGAGAATACTTATCCTTGACCATGGTATTTAACTACCAGAGAGAAAAAATAGTTTGCTATTCTTAAGGAGCGATGAACTTGATGTAGGTAAATATCATTATTCATATATTAGAGTCAGTTCTAAATTCTTCACAATTGCAAACAAAATTATATGAAATAATTTTTATGAAAACACAGCCCAGTTCCTCTTTTCCTTTAAAACCTGAAAATATACCTCCTAGTCCTTCAGTTCTGCCAAAGATCTTTTCTTATTCTTAGGTTCCTCTTGTTTGTAATGAGCCTGACAACTGTGCTTTAATCCATACAGATAATTACTGTACTCATGTGAAGGCTGGTCAAAACTAATTAGAAGAGTATGAGAAGGAGTCTACACACTCAAACAGATCTTGGCGCTTTGGTAGGAGAGAGAAAAAAGTACATTCAGTGCCTTCATCTTCGCAAAAAATATTCAAATTTTTATTCTATGACTATGGAGGAATCCATCCAAAGTATTACTTTTTCAATTAATATCTTCACTTCTCTGTAAAAGAGCCTGGTTAAATATTCAAAGGTACAGTAATTCAGCTCAGAACTTCAGTTCCCTTCCTCAGCAGACAATATCTGAGCTTCTCATCAGAGTAGTTAAGGCCGTGTGCGATTGTGCTTCCATTTTACCTTTCCATTTAAGGTCCAGGCTACACAGGTGCCCAGCTGCTCATAGATGACCTTTGGCTAATCTTGTGCAGGAATTTTCTATGTAACAATCTACCTATGCAAGTAACCATTCTGTCAAAGCCACAAAAAGTGCTCCTCCAGCTCAGTGTCCAGCAGTTTTGTTTTGATCACAGATGAAGTTTGACTTGAGCCAGTAGGTCCATCATGGTTCAGTGACTGCATTTCACAGCTCTTGTTCAAATTCTGCCATATCTGCCACCGCAGCAACAGAGAACACTGGGGAATTGGGGTGGCATTAATGTCAAGTGAAAACGTCTGTGTGCTTAAAAGCATAGATATCTTATGGACTGGCTGACTAAAAAAATTTTGTCTGAGCATAAGATCAAGCCTTTGTGTTGACAAAAGGAATGAAGAAATCGTGCCTACAGAATATAACATTTGCCAGCTTTAACTTATTGGTACTTTATGTGACAGATAAACAATAAATGTAACAGCTGATGAATTCATACCACTTTAATAGGATTAAAATAATCAGAATATTAAACACAGAGCAGGAAAAAGTGTACGCCAGATCCTGTGGAAAAACAATTTAAATCAATTATAAGTGTATTATCCTTTTAAACAGAACTATGTGTACATATTTTCTATGGTTGGCTATGCCAAATTTGAGTATGTGTTAGGTCATCCTCATCATGGTTTGAGACAATTTCAGACCCTGATTCATACTAAACAATGGAAAAATTTCCAGGATATTTTAGTTGTGTATACAGGTATGTCATACATAGTTACTAGTATAACGTATGGTACTTTGCATAAAGCCTAGCAATAGACCTAGTGATAAATCCATAAGAGATTTGTACCATGAAATAAACTGTTTTACACCTGCAGTTTGTCTGTGCTTTTATTCCTTCTATTAAATCTGCTAATGCTAGTAATAACTAAAATTCATGGCCATAAAATACCAGTAAAAACCCCCAGAAGAACACAGAGTACTAAGTTCACATTATAACATCTGGCTACAAGGTACCATTGTTTTAGACTTTCATTAAAAAAGGTCAGCAGAGTTGTCATTGGGTAAGTTCATCTGTTGAAAACAGTGAAACATGAGGACAAATTTTTAAGTCCATTGAAGCAGAAGTTGCTAACCAGAGACTCACAGATTGAGGAAGACATGGCCTGAAATGGGCTTCTAAAAATTTTGTGCAAAACATATCCAACAAAAACTAGCTTCAGGAAAAACCCATATATTCTTCAAGCAAGCACAAATTTAATGTAATATTAACACTAAATTGGAGAGCCTAGAGGACATACCAGTCACTGTAAATGTCTTGCTTAATCAGTAGGTTCTTTTTTTTCTTTTCTTTAACATCACAACACACCAATAAATGTTCCCAAGATGAAGTTTGCTAAGCTTAAGGAAGGATGAAAAAATAATAGGTCATTATCAAGGATAGCAGTAATATTCACAGTGCAAGCCATAGCAATAACCAAATCTTAAAATTAATAATAGTAATACATATACCACTAATGTAATAAAAAAAAAGCATTGAGGATCTCAGATGAGCGTAAGTGACACAGCTCTTCAATGAATCTGGTTTTATGTTCTATACAGTGGTTTTGCTTCTGATGGGAGCACCTCATTTATTTCTGCTTCATGGATGAGAAAAACTGACAAACATTAAGAAGAATAAAATTGCTAAGCATAGTAATGTTTCAATGTATAACTAGTCTACTGTATCAGTATCATGGCATCCAAGTAGCATAACAACTGTACTGATGCCAAAAAGCAGCATCCAAGTAGCATAGCAACTGTACTGATGCCAAAAAGCAGCACAACCTGAAACTAAAAGATGTCTCAACTTTTGTTCTTCAACTAAAAAATTTCTCCTTACTTGCTTTCAGGCCAACATTCTAGTGTAAAAATTATGTGGTTTGTAATCTTTGCCATGTAAGAGAGGCTTAAAAAAGCAACCAAAGTTCTGTGTCACAGCTATTCCTGATTTGAGCTTTGTGATTATTGGTTACAAGGCAAAAGACTTCAAATAACATGTTGGAAAAAAAAGCCCAAGGGTAAAAATGTGATGGTGATTGAACAGTAACTACATCTCAGCAGTGTGGTGCTTCCCTCATGAGTTCACAGAGATGGATATGGTCTCAGTTTTTTCTTTGGTAGCTAGTGTTATGTTTGAAGATACTGTTAAGTGGGAAATGACAAATTAGGGAACTTCTGCACTTTGATAGAGGGAGTGGTGTAAGTCTGTAACAAGTGAACAAGGGAGCAGCCACTCTGATTCTTGTGTGCCTGAAGTCTGTGAAAGCAGCTGCTGGGGTAGACAGGACATCCCAGCATCCATATCATATAATCTATTTGTCACAACCTTGCTGCTAACACTCTGTGACTAGTTTTGCAAGTTCTGGCAGAAATAGACTAGAAATAGACTAGAAATAGCAAAAATGGTGACAAAAAAAGAGACAAGTCTACTCCTGTCCAACTCCTGAACCCGAGGGGGCCACTAAAATCTGCAGAACACTTCTAAGGCTGTAGGTTGTTCATCCAGAACCAGAATCCAGTTCACTGGTGATTGTACCAAGTTGTATCTGCCAGTTATATACAGACAGGTTATCTACACCCTGCTGAGTGTGTGAACAGCATCTGCAGACTCATCCCTCCCTCAAGATTTCTGCCCCTACTATGCTTTAACAACACAGTTCACACTTGTGGGTTTGGGGGGTTTTCTGTCTGTTTTTTTTTTTTTTTTAGTTTTAGTTTTTCTATGTGTGAGTGTGTGAGCAGGCAGGGGGAGAAGGGGTATAAGGGGGGAATAAGTGGCCACTTAAATGAAACACAAGCAAATATAAAATATTACGAAGATTAAAATAGTGTGATTTAGAAATATTTCTTCTATGAAAGAGTAATTAGGCATTTCTAGTAAATGAAAAAGGAATGATAATGATACATAGCAGCAGAGGATTTGGTGACTCCTTCTGTAGGCACTGAGACTAGCATGCTAATGAGCCATGTCTACAGCATGGTATAAGCATGCTGAGTCTGATTGATCATATGCATGTTCATCTTTCAGAGACAGTTTATCACTGTTGCATCACTAAGTTCCCTCTTAGAACAAAGACTTGGAAAAAAAAAGAGCTATTCTGTTTATGCAACTGATAAGCATGCCAATGTTGGACCTGAAAGAGTTATGGGATTAATGGGTGAACTGGAAAGAACATTTTGTATTGCCATTGAGCATGCTGAAGTTAGTAACGGTGTGGGCTATTGTTTCACATTTAAGAACATTTTCCAACATATGTGTTTTGCAATGCTGCACTGCACCAGTGACTGACAGAATGGCAGTAATAGAACCAAAGCAATGTTTCAGAAAATTTGGAAAATAGAGAATTTGGGAAAATCTCCTGGTAGCCTAGAAACCTTGTGATAGCACAAGTTCAAAGAAAGAGAATTAGAGGCTGTTGCTTTCCTCCATTGCTGAAAACCCAAAAGTATTTATGAGGTCATCCGTATTGCCTGTATGTGTTTTCCCCTTCTTCCTTCCACTGCCCTCCACACCCACTGTGTGCTGGTTACTCCACACAAGACAGTTTTCAAAAAGTGTGTGGCATTTCACAAGAGCTTTTGAGGATAGGTGTGCTACTGGCAATGCACATTTTCATGCTTCCTGAACATAACTGAGACCTGACTTTATTTCTTTACAACAAACCGGTTTCTGCATAGGCTTCCCAAAACAAAGAGCTTACTTGTGCAATGCAGTAAAGCAGCTTTGTGCTGAGTGCTGCTCTTCTTCGGGCAGTAACTGATAAGAAGCAAAACTTATATTTTTGATAAGCAATAACTGTATTTGCAAAAAGTTCTTGTGCAGGCACTTGCTCTGCTTTTACTTGGAAAGCTAGATCTGTGTGCTGGATATTTGGCATGATGAGCTTGTCTTAGCCTGACGAACTGCAAGATTAACAGAAGGAAGTCTATCCAAACATGAAATAAAATAGATACATCAATAACCTTTACCTCAAATTCTATAAATTCTATAAGACTAAGGATGAATTTGTGTCAGAGCATATTTTGATTTTCATCTAAAATGATACCTAATATATTTGGAAATTTTAGCTATTGATTTATGCAAAGAACGTTTAAGTGCTAATGTCTTAATTAGTATTTTAGCTGGCAATACATACTTGCAATAAAAGAACTATTAAGTCATTATGTATTAGACAACAGGTAGATTTATATATGCAAATAACAACTAGAATTATCTAGATTAAGTCCTAAAGCCTATTTATAAAACACAGAAAGTAGCACGCCTACCACTGAACATTTATTTTCAATAGAAGATTTTTTGAACAGTGCAATTAGCTCATTAACATTTATGTTTCGAATTGAAATACAGGAGGTGATTGACATGGAACTCAAGAATTATACAATTCAAAAAGTCTTTTGTCACAAAAATAGCAACAGAGAGACAGATTCTGGAATCTGCTTAGAAGGAAGCCAGAAAGAAAAAGTTATCTTTTTAATATGAAGAAAATCATCAAATTACATCTGCTAAAGTCAAGGGGTTTGTTTTTGCTGATGATTTTGTTTTCTTTTTATTTAACATGTTTTTTCAGAGTACCACACACATAACAACTACCAATGCATGTCCTTGTCTATTCACAAATAGAGTTTTGTAACAACAGGAATATTTTGAAAAGTGTATTTGTAGTACTTAAAACATTTCAAAATCTAAAGCTCCTTGTTATAGCCATGCAGAAGAGAGGTGAGTCACTTGACACAATGGGGACAGCCAGGATCTTTTGGGGATCCTGAGCAGAATGGTGATAGAATTAAGTCATAGCTACCTTTAAAGTTTTGTTTCTCAAAAAGAATCTTATTATTAGCATAGCATAGAATATTTTGATCACAGCAGCACAGATTTTTATAAGTGGAATCAGCACCATTTTGTTAGAAATTTGGCACAAAATTTATAGCACAGCTTAGCTGCTGGTTCCTAATCACCCAGACTCCCCTGCAGGTCTGATCAGCTCTCAATACTTTCCTTGCCATTATCAATATAACAATCATAATCTGAATTTGAAAACATGCAGAAGGGCACACGTTGTTCATTTGTGTCAGGCTGTGCCCATTTTTTTTCATGCTTTGGTTGAAAGGAAAAGCCTTTCCAAATCTTCTCTTGCCACCTGTATCTAGGATAGGATAAGCTGCTTGTGTGTATCCTCAAACATTTTACAACCCAAGCTGCTGGAGGACAGACCTGTAAGAGCTTTATTATGGGTTTGTCACTTACAGTGTTCAGTGTGAACAAGACTAATCAAGTTCAACAAAAGAGAGACTGAAATATGTATTAACTCAAAAATAGACTTACATTAACAGGGCAATATTATTAAGAGAGAAAAAAATTGCCACTCCAAAAAAAAAAAAAAAAACAAAAAAAAAAAACCATACAGTACTAATAGTAATGATGATAATGATACTCATGAGTTGCTCCAGTGCTTTGCTCTTTTGAAGTCAGGTAATTTGACTAATTTAAATCCAATTAAAATAAACAAAGAACAGAAGCAATCCCTTCTTCTGTCCTGCTAGCATAATTTCTAACTAAATATGGTCAAGACTGATGTGGCTTATGTGAAGTTTGTCGCTATCTGTATGTATTAGGCATGTGAAAGCAAACTACCAGATTGGACCCTTCTCAGGGAAACCTACATGGAGGAACATCCAGCCCAGGGGTGGTAAGTAGCAAAATATGGGAATCCAGATGCTCTTCCTTGAAAGACAGCAAATGGGCCTTTGAAAAAGCACAGCTTTATCTAGTCAGAGACAATTTTTGGTAAGAGCTTAGTCACCAAACAGGTTAGGCAATGATGTGGAGTCTTTTGGGCTTTAAAAATCTCAAAATTATTGTACTTAAGAATTAGATATTACACAACTGAGTTAGCTTTTAAAAAAGTAAATTATTTCTACTCTGTTAAGAAAAAAATACTTTTGGATAACAGAAAATGTTTTTGGATTTCTTTTCCCACTTCAAGGGTTATCTATGGAGCCTGTGGGTGGACAGTATGATTTTGACAATTTTACAATACAATTTTAAAAAGCCATGATTTTGAAAACATTGCTCACTTACAGAATTGCATAACTTAAAGAGTTTAAAAGTACCTGAATTCTGTGTGATTGCAGGTTTGATGAAATAAAGATCACCAGCACCTTTGAACTACCAGGAGCTGTCTCCCTCAGGACCCTTGAAGAGTAATGTAAGACAGAGCATAAGCTGCATAAAGAAACTGAAGCAGGGTACCTCTTCTGTTCAAAGTAATCATTCCACTTCTCTTTCCTTTATCAGTAAATTATTTCTGTCAGCATGAATGAATGCACTCAGGCATGGGAGAAATATGTTTTTATTGTATTCATTATGAATGCACAAGATTCTGGCATGGTATGACTTTTGAGAGACATGAAATAAATAGAAATGAAGATGACTCCTTAAGCTGAAAAGACATTTGTAGATGCTGAATCCTAGTCACTTTCAGCATTTCAATTTTTAGTCCATGACTAAAAATCTAAAACCCTTCTGGGCATAAAAAAGGTGGGAATGCCTATATAATAAAATTCAAATTTTACCTAGCATAAACACAGCCTGATTTTACAGGGGTTTCTGCATATGTCAAGATGCACAGTTAAGAAAAGAAGTCCAGTTGCCTCTTCTGCTTTCTGCTGCTCTGGCAGCATTGATATGAACTAAAATATAAAAGAGATGCCCAGTCTCAACTCCTACAGCACAAATTCCTTGTAGCAACACAAGTAATATACATAATAAGCTAAAAGAAGGCTGTGACACATGCAATTACAGCAGATGAGACCAGGGACTTCAGCAGAGGATCAGAGTGCCCCAGGGTATTGAGTACAAAGAAGTCTGTCTATTAAATGGTTCATGCTTTCCTATGAAAAAGTGTAATTGTCCAGACATTTTAATTTGACTGTGCTATACTAAAACCTTGATTTTCTTTGGAGAAGCATGTGATTTTCTTTCAGGCCATAAGTGCTGAGATTGTGTGCTGGAGAAATGCTATGGAATATATTTTGTGGGTGAGGAACGGGGGGGAGCAGCTCTTTTTCTGTTTGCACATATTTCTGTCATCATTTAATTATGTTCTTGGAAATCAATAACTCATAACTGACAGCAGCAGGAAGGTAGCTGTTTGCTGCCTTTTTTTTTTTTTTTTTTCCTATTTATCCTTCCTGTAGAGTTGCTGAAAATTTGCTTGTCAACATTGGTGGTGAAGTGCATTGTTCACAAACAAAGGAGAAAGAAAAATATATCTTAAAGCAAGAACCAGAACAAGAAAACAAAACAAAACAAAAAAGTTGCTGCAGCACAGTGTTTCCCAGTGCAGTTGAATTCTCATTCTCAGTACACATTACACGGAATTTCACTAGGAAAAAACTCTGCACTCACTTCTCTATGGGTTCATAAGGTAATTGTGTTTACTGCAGGACAAAAAAAAAGGAAAAAGCAAAGAGATAAATTTAACATAAGGAAAATGTGCCTAGGAAAGATTGTAACATAATCCATTCCTCAGAGGAATTGGAGAAATCCTGTTTGTTACAGAAGTCTAAAACTGAAGTAGATGAACATGAGAAGAATCTTCAGGCCAAAGGCTCTGCCCAGTCACATATTTCAGTATTTCCAGGACTGGACAGAAATAAACAGAACCTGAGCTGTACTTGAAGAGTACTCAGAAAAGCAAACTGATTATATTTACTTGCAAAATATGGTCAGAGGTTAATAAAGGGCTCACATATGGGATACACATGTTTTAACAGTCCATATCCCACTGATTTAATAGACTTCTTAAAATGTATTAAGTCTGCAGTAAATTCTATATGACTTTGGGACTTACATGTTTAGAGCTGATCCTAAAAAGAGATTAAAATAGCATAAGAACCATATCCTGAAGAATTTTAGGACTGTCTGTTTCAATCCCAGAAGACCAAAGACATCACAATTAAGCAAATACCTCAAATATTTCCATAATGTCTGTGTCACTTCAGAGAAAAATATAAATGATATGAAATTTTTCTGCATTGCTTATCCCATATCTATTTACATGACAAAGTATTGTGGTTTAAACCCAGCCAGCAGCCAAGCCCCACACATACATCCACTCAATATCCCATCAGCAGGACTGGGGGAGAACGGTAAGGGTAAAAGATGGAGAGCTCACAGGTTGAGACAAAGGCAGTTTAACAGGGAAGGCAAAAGCTGCATAAACAGGCAAAGCAAGAAAAGGAATCAATATAATTCATCCCACGGGCAGGCAGGTGTTCAGCCATCTCTAGGATAGCAGGGGCTCATCAGACACAGTGGTGACTTGGGAAGACAAATTTCATCACTGCAAAAGTCTCTCTCCCCATTCCTACTTCTTCCCCCCACTTTATATATTGAGCATGACGTCATGATCACATAGCCCTGTGCTAGCCACTGTGAAGAAAATACCTCAGATAACAATGATCACACTTCCACTAGACAGGAGAAACATGAATAAATTACATTTTAATTTAATATTCCCTGAATTTGAAAATATTTCTATTATAAAAAACATATGCAACTTTGGTCTAACATTTTCCTGTTATTCTACATGGGATATAGAAGCTGTAGGGGTTCCCTCAAGCTTGTGTGGACTTGAAGCTGTCTGAAGCAAATCTGAGTGATAAAAAACCATAAAAGCATCTGTTATACCTATCAGAAGGCAGGAATTTCAGGGGATATGAAAAGATCAGAGACCTTGTCTGTCATTCTGAGAAGGAAAAAAAAAGCAATGAATGGCCCCAAAATATGCAGAACTGTTACTTGGAGACAAAAAAATGTGCTAGGCAAGTCAAAGCACATGGGACATTTTTAGAATAACTGCTTTGAAGTATTACAGTAGGGGGAAAGAGGTGGCAAACAGTGGGAGAAAATGTGTGCTTCTTTGAGTAATATTTGTAAATGGTGAGTCCGATTCAGAGTAGAAAAATAGCTAGGGGGCTAAAGCTGGTGGGGGTTTGGGAGGTGTTTTGTTCAGTGTTTTCCAGCTGTTGTGTGCTGGCTGAGCAGCAGAGAACACCTGGAAGGGATTTCACCACTTCTGATCTTATGTTTTCAATTTCAACTTGCCATTTGCTGAACATTTGTTACACTAGTCTACAGCAAATAGGTGTTTCAAATAGCTTTACTTATTTAATTATTTGTTTTGCTGTTTGTCCCTGTACTTTGATGATAGTCGCCCTTGTTTGCCCCCCACATGTTCAAATGATTTAAACTATCTCAGGATCTGCGTTGTTTTACATGTGCACAGCAGTTTTAGATCACTTTTGCTCAGCAGAAATGTCTCTCTTCCATCCTACTGAGTTTAATTAATACAGAATGAAAAAGCTTTCAACTGAACAGCAATCTAAGAACCTAAAGGATTAATAGAAAAGTCCTTTAGAAATAGATAAAAAATTTGAAGGATTTTTGAAAGTCAATTGGATGCTGCAAAAGCACAGCCACACATTACAGTAATACATATTTAGCTTTTCCTAAAGAAAGAGAAGGGTGAGCAAAGAGCCCATATGAAGCCATTCTTGTATTTGCTGATCACATATTTATAAAAAACTGAAGCAATATTAGCTGTGTGAAAGCATTCAATAGTGGCCTTTTATTCTCAATGGGCTGAAAGTGGACCTGTTATTTTCTTTCTTTCATGCTCTGGATTTTTATGAAATCTTCCAGGCTGTTTTCTCAGTGCAATAGCCTCTAAACTGTGTCTTCATATGGCCTGAACTCCAACACTGCTCTCACATAAAAGGCTTTAGGCACAGATACATTTAAATTCCATTGCTCAAGAGTCACACAAGAGTATCCAATATGGATAAACTTGAAACGCATATTTCCCCAGCTGAGAATCTGAACTGTGTCATACATAGGAAGGTACAAAGCCATGAAAAACTGAACAGAAGATTATCACAGGGAAGTTCTCTTGTTTAGTAAACTGAAACAAGTTTACCACAAGTCTCCTGGCCTGAGTAATCCATTAAAAAATAAACTACAAAAAATAAAAGTATGACCATCCAGAGACAGATTTTTCAGAATGGTTAAATATGGCAATAAAAGCACAATATCAAGGCTAACAACATTAGAAAAAATATTCACTATTGTTGCCAAAATTGCTTAAAGTTTTAAGGTCTTTAAACATAAAGAAACCGATATCAACCAGGCTTTAAGGAATTAAAACAACAAATATGTATTAAGGCATATATGTTTTAATCCTATTAAGCCAAATTTTATTATTGATGCTATTTGTTATTATTGCTATTACAGCAGTTCCTGGGAAACCTGTCAAAAGTGAGGTGGCACTGTGTCAGACATTGCTCAAATGTATAGAATGACATGTCCTTGCCCTAAGACCTTTCATAATCTAATTTAAGTCAAGACCAAACAAATGAATGTAATCACTGGGAAAAGAAGAAGAAAGTGACAATAAGAATGCCACTGAACAGCCATCATAAAATATTTGGATTAACACTTTTCCTGAAGGCAAGGTTACATTTTTGTAAGACATTAATTTATGTGGTTTTATGATGATATTCAATTATGTGCAACTTGCTTGTGCTGGCTATAGCATGCATTTCCTCTCTTCTGGTTTTATTTTACCTGTGATGACCTTTGAGAAGCTTCCACCCAGCAATAAAAAAGAGTTGTAACTTTTTTTTTTCATAAATCTACAATATTTTTAGGGAAAAAAGGGGTTTAGTCAGGAAAACTGGAGTTTTGTTTTACTTACATGTCAGAGATTAATAAGAAATACTAAGATTGGAGAAAGAAGAAAGAAGGAAGTCTGAATGGAAATTTTGTGTGTAAGTATGGGAAGGAAAGCAAAACTATTTAAAATAATGGCCATATAATAAGGGACACTGCTCTCAGGACATTGTTTTCGTCAGCAAAACCGAGGAACATGTTCTTGATGTCAAAACAAAAAGGCTGCAGTCTGAAAAGCAGACAACTCATCAGAAAAGGAGCCAGCACCCTGGCTCTAGCAGGGTGGCAGCAAGGCTGCAGCATGCGACACACACCACTCCTTCCCTTTGCCTGCCAAGAGAAGGAGACAGGAGACATGTGTTCCACACATATGCCAAAATAGGAGGAACAGACAGTGGGCAGTGATGCGCCTTAAGATTTGTGGTGGCTGAAATAAGCAAGATCTGAAGCGGAGATCTACCCCAAAAAGGCTGGTGGCTCCTGAAGGAGAAGAAAGGTCTGTCTGTCCAGTCTGTCAGTGTCAGTCAAGAGGAGCTCTGGAGATGCAGAGGACTTGACAGCTGGTGCTTGTCTTCTGTATTGTGCACAAGTGACCTTTGGCCAGGCCATGTGGACACACATAGGCTGCTTCTCACGAGTATGTGAGCAAGCAAGTGTGAAAACATAAAATTGACTTGCTTAAAAACCTTGAAAATAAATACCTTTTTCCAATCCATAGGATCTTGCACTGGGCTTTATTATGCTAATACCACTGCAAAGCAGATGTCACTAAAACCAAGACACTTTATGTGTGCTCTGGCAGCTGAAAATTGCATGAGAATAGAAACATGTTTTTACAGTAGACCTCAAAGAAAAGGCTGGTTACCAAGTGGGTTTCAAAGGCAAACAGCATAGGAAATTTTAATATCAAACTTTCCACACCTTAAAACTGCCCTGGGTACTACTAAGCAAGTCTGTTGCATTATTTCCAGTAATTTGTTATGGGAAAACATACTTTTATATCTACTGTGAATTGCACATGCATATGAAATTGCATAGCACATGGACTTTGAGAAAGAGTTTGTTTAAAAGAGGTTGGAATGTGTAACATAATGTTAGGTGGTCTCTAATGGGAAAAAATAATAGAAAACTGTCAGCTGCTACAAATGTTGCTGGACTTGTTAAACCTGCAGAACTGCTGCACTTTCCCATGAACTTGTAGACTTGTAGCCCAGTGCATGAACTATTTCTATACTTCTTAAGTTGCCACTGCATTTGTAGTGGCCTTACACTGTAGCGGGGTTGAGGGCTGTCAGTCTTGCTTGGTCTGATCTTGTACTGGCTGGTCAGGAGCTTGTTTCTAGCTTTTTTGTCTGTAAACACAGGTTGTTTATTTTTTCTAAAGACTGGGTGGTTAGGCCTAATTTACCTGTGCTTATCTTTGTGGAGTATACATTTTCTCTGCAGATTGCAGTAACAAGAAGTTATTCGATGCATGATGAAATATTTATGTCCCTATCTTATCTAAGAGGGAATTTGGCTTTGTGCAGAGGGGCAAAAAGGGCCTGGCATTGCAGCAGAGGCCTTGAAAATGGGGACACAGGGTGCAATGTAGGGACAGGAGACGATAAGACAAAGGACAGAACATGACAGTGAGGATCCAGGACAGTAAAAACTCATCTCCTGTACAGAAATGCAAATATTGGAGGAGAAAAAGGGGAGGTAATTGGAGGTGCAAGTTTAAACTGTACTGTCATTCCAACAATTTCCTCCATGCAATAAAGTTATTTTATTTCCCTGTAATATAATAATAGTAATATTAATAATTAATAATAATAAATAAATACCAGTTCAATAAATTATAAATAATTAATATTTACCAAGAAATTAAATTCTGCAATCCAGAGGAGAGCTTAAGTTAATAAATTTCATTTACAAGAAAGTGGGAGATATAGAAAATTTTTTAAAATCCTGGGTTTTGAGCAGGTGGTCTTTTCATTGATGTAAGTCCGTGTGCTGCACAAAATGGGAACAAATGTGGAACAAACTTGATATTTTCCTGAAGATATAAAAAAAATTAAAATTAAATTATAATTAATTTTCATTCTGGTGATAAGATTTTAATTAAAGTATCAATAACTTCTAGGCTTTATATGAATTACTTTAAGCCAACAACGAGACCTTCTGCATCACAATATCTTCAGGAAAAGATCAAGTTTTCTCCACATTTATTCCCATTTAATGAAGCACATGGACTTACATCAAGGAAAACACCACTCACCTAAAACTTAGGATGCAAAAAATGTTCAGTCTATATCTCCTACTTCCTTGTAAATGAAATTTATTAATTTAAGTTCTATTTTGGATTGTAGAATTGAATTTCTTGGCAATCTACACACAAAACCCTAAAGATACTGGCCAAGGTTAAGTCCAAAATAATTCCTTTAAGCTATCTCCTTCATTGGAACAACACTAGATTTGAATTGACACAAGAAAGATCAGAGGTTGTCCCAGTAACTTATCATTTCCCATTGAATAATGGTCTAAGTGACAGTCAAAAGGCAAAGGGCCCAGGTTACATAGAATACATTTTAGAACTGTTGTTGTGTATTAGCAAGGATGGGACTGTGACCGGAGATCTTGGTATTTTCTCAGTACAGCACAGAACTGTCTGCCAGTTCTCAGCTAGAATCTTCTAAATACAGGAACTGAAAGAGCATATCTTAAATTAAATCCTGTTCAAGTTCTATTTATTCTCCTATCTGATGTTGAAATAATACTTTATTCCAGCTCAACTGTATGTCTAGGTTTTGCCAGTCTACTGACCCAAAGGGCTTTGGAACAGCAAGAAGGTTTCTACAAATAGGGGTCTACATTTTCTGTAATGAAAAGAACCTGTTTCAATGTGTGTACATTGGAACATCTTGAGTCTCCAGCTCCAGAAAATGCATGCAGCCACGAAAGGTAAAATATAGCCAAAAAGAAATTTTTTTAAAAAAATTCAAATAAAACCTGAGTTTATAAACATTAACTATTATCTATTTAAGTGGCATCCAATATGGTATTAAAATGTAATAAGGGCAGCTTTATTCCAGTCTGTCTACTGGCAGTGCCAGCTTCTGATAGCAAGAGCTGTGTCTGTCTCCAGTCAGTCAACTCACAGCCAAAGTATCTAGTCTAGGCCCTGGATAGCAAGCAGATTTTGTTGGCAGAATGGTAGAATGGTTCTGGCTCTTTTTTTTTTTTTTCTTTTTTTTTTTTTTTTTTTATGTCTGATAAGTAAGCAGAACAATAGACAAACATAATTAAGTTGTGCAAAATATTGTTTGGAATTCCTCAGAGGATGTACACCAGGCAGCTTCAGGACCTGTCTTTACACTTCACAGAAAGGACTTTCTTCTTGTTGTCACCTTGGTTTTGGTTTGGTTTGGTTTTTCTTTCCATCCTAATGGATTTTGGTGAAGCAGCAATTGCAGACAATCTCCAGCCTTCCAGAGCCTTTGACAATAAACACACTTCTTTAGTATTTCTGCAACTGACACATTCTCCCTATGATCCTTCACAGACTTAAGGTTTGTGTTTTGGATCATTTTGCCAAAAAGAAGCATATTTCATATGTTTGAATGTTAAAACTCAGTAGTGTCTTATCTGAATGAGATAGCTACTAGCAGTCACATAGGTACCATCTCTACCTCTGACAAATCAATTCTTAGACATACCTGCCATTGCTAATATAAGTTACTTAAATTTTTAAAGCAGTCTTTTTTACTCAATGTAGTTTTCTATGATGTTGCTCATTAATTAACTCCTTTCACACCTGTGCCTGTCACCAGGTTGCTTGAAAACCTATCCTGAAATCTTTTTCTTAGATTTGGTATTTGTTAATGAAACCTTATATTTATTAAGCTTTTATTCAAGTCTAATATATTAACAAGAAAATCATCAAAAAAAGTTGTCAAAAGTGCCAGCTTCACTATATGAACATGCTGGGGAATTTGGTAAGAATGTGTTAGGTATGAATGAGTAATAAGGAGACTCAATTTCATCCCTTTTTATTCACACTGGGAAAGTAATTCCAGAAATAAGAAAAAAGGCAAATGAGAGGATTTAAATATGTCCCTTAATCAAAACCAACAATAACAACAAAGAAAATAAGTAAAATAGAAAATGTTTTATATATATCATGAGGTAGAATTTTAAATTTTTATAAATAATGTGGATGTCCTAATTTCATTGTTAATTTTGCGCCATCACACAATGACATGGACTGAAGGAAAAACACAATTTTTGCAAAACAAAACTGTAAGAGCACCATGCTTGGTTTTCAGTCTGAGAAACCTTCAGTGAAATGTTTTAACTACAGAACATCTGTCTCTGAGCATTAATCTTTTTTCCAGCTACACCTAGAATGTTTCATTCCAGATATCTGAAAAGAATTCTAGCAGAACCAAATATATAACATATTTTCCATTCCTGCTTTCAAAGGTTTCTCATCTACCTACCACGCTCCTTACTCTTCCCACACCTGGAAATGAAAAGACTTCAACATATTCTCAAATCTATAAACAATTCTTTTAGATGGTATATACTTTTGCTGTGGGAATAAAGAAATGCTAAAACAAGAGTGTGACCTGAAAAAAAAAAAATCAAAATTAACAGGAAACCAGATAATGTCACAGATTCATACAAGCAAAAGTTATCCTCCTTAGGAAGTTACCAAGTTACCTGGAATTAAAGTTAACAGGAGGTACTCGGAATTAAATTTTCTCTGAAGACTTCCACAATAAAATATATTTCACAAGGGGAAGTCCACCTACAGCTTGGTGGCCAATAGATGTGTCCCAGAAACATGTCCTGGAGCACTGACAGCCTGATGGCTCCTCCCAGCTGAACAGCAGCTGAACAGCAGCACTCTTCTCTGCACATTGCTTACTACCAGCCCCCCTGACAAGAGACCCTGTGATTCTTCTTGTGGGTACCTCCAGTGAAGGCAAGGGTAACACATCTACTGGGGCCAGATGCTTTCTTGAGAGAATGAGGATTGGCAAGTTTGCATGGGTCAATGAAGCCCAGAGCCCCCAGAGTGAGGACTTCAAAACATCATCTCTCATCATCGCTGATAAGCGACTATTTCATCAAAATATTTTAGGGAGCCCAGTCCGAGTTTTTTCTCTCCTACAGGTACTGTAAGATTACTGGAGAGGACTGGCAGAGAAACGGAAGATTCAGAAACCAAGAAGAGACCAGGATTTAAGTCCATCAGGGTAAGAGTACTGCATCTGGACTGCATAGGGAAGAGGAAACAGGCTACATGTAATTAAAATGCAGGAACAAGAGGTCTGGAGGTCCTTCAGTTTTACTTTTGAAATTAGTGTTGAGTCATTTAGTCACAGAAAACTAAGTGAATGAACTCTCTTACCTGTACTGGAGTCCCAGCCTGAACTGCAAGCCAGCTGTTCAGTGCACTGCCCACAGCTACATTTAGTCCAGGGCTTTGTTGTACCACGTCTTCCTGAGCCAATTAGACTTGACATTTTGCACACTCCCTAATTAAAATGCAAATGAAGGGATGAATTATGTACAAAAACAGATTATGCAGGTTAATTAAGAGGAAAACATACCTAGACCCCAAGTTCACTTTTAAGTGGATTTTAAACATAACCTGCTGACACAGCTGAATGCAGAGTCAGGACACAATATGGTGCTCCAGTGGAAAGGCTCTTTGTCTATAACAAATGTTATGAGGTCCCCAGAGGACTGCTTCTATCTCTGCATTTGAGATAAATTAGTGGAGAGGTGTGTTTTGTTTCTGCCTTTAAAATTAGGCCTCATTCTTCTAACACACATTTCTCAGATTGGCTATCTAAAAATTTGTCCAGCAATAAAACATTTACAGTAATTGTACTGCATGTACCTGCAGTGTATCCATCCCCTCTGCAGTTTTCAATGCTAGCAATCAGAGCTTGAGTTAGTGGACATTTGAGAGGCTGGCATGCTCCTCTGAGCACATTCCTAATCTCTTCCACAACAGAAAATTAGAAAAAAATCGGCTGAAAAGAAAGCAGGTACAATAGAATGACCTTGCACATTATTATATAGTGGAGGGAAAAGGAAGAGATCATGTGAAAGCAGTTGCGTTCAAGACTTGGAGAGGAATCAGAAAAAAACAAAAAGAATTTGTGATAGAACTTTGTCTGCCCTTTTCCAAGGCGGTATTCCCTTGTCTTCAAAGCAATCCATTTGTAAGCACTGTGCCACGTTTAGTTTTTTAAATGTACACTTGGAATTATAATATTACATTATGTGCTTTTAGTGAGCAAGTAAAATTAGACCTTTTAAAAATTACTTACAACAAAACTAGCCCTCCAGGGTTTATAAAAATGTACCTCCACTTTCCATTTTCTGGGTCTAACAGGAAGGCAAGCTTAAAAAGTATTAGTCCAGGCAGGGAAAAGTGTACAGCCTGCAGGGAACTTGGAGAGAGTTGTTCAGGATTGCAGGAGGAAAGATCTGAGAAAATGATCTGGGACTTCAGCATGTCTGAATATTAGCTTTAATTGCAGAAACTCCCATTCATAGTCTGTGTGTCATCTGAAGAGTCTTTTCACACACTTTTATAGAAAGATTAGATGATTGTTGAGATACCTGATATACAGCTTGATTTCTAGTTTTACTGCAGATTTCCTGCATAAGCTGGACAACCAGTTCCAATCCTGATTTTTAAAGCCAGTTAACACACAGCTGTATTCATGCACAGACAGGTGCTTTTGAAAACACAAAGGCACCATCTGCATTTTAGGTTGCTAAATGCTTGAAAATCTGGCTCACTATTTAACTGAGCAGCAGAGCCATCTGTAAAATAGGAAATAATCAGGTTTCTTTTTTCCTAGATTTTGTCCATTTGATATTTTCTTTCATTAGATCTGCTTTCTCTCTCTCTCTCCATATATATGTATATATATATAAATATATATGTGTGTATATATACATATATATATGTATGTCTCTATTATGACAGATGTTTTATTTTAATTGTGGCATCTAGTCACTATGGAGAAAAAAAAAAACCAAAACCTATTCTCTGGAGGATACACATTGGATACAAAATACAAAATTGGATACAAAAACAAATGTGTAAAGTGCTCCTCAGTTTAGGACACTTATAGCTGTGAGAAGAGTCATGTTCCAGAGCATGTTCTTAGTAGAGCTCAGGATAATATTTGAATGATTTTAAACAGGGGTGCCACTTGTCTTCATCAGCAGAACAGTGGATTCAACAACCCACAGAGTCGCTGCAGTCCTAGGCCTTGTGTGCTGTGGTGTATTAGACTTCATAACACATTTTGACTAAAAATCCTAAGGAGCACTCAATAGTGGCCAGAAATTGCAGTAGGGAATCATTTGACATTTACTATTTCTACTTGGATCGGTATTTTTCTTACAGTGTGTAATGTGAAAAGCAGTTGGCTTGGCCGAAATTGTCTTGCCAAGTCTGTTCCCACTTGTTTCAGTTACTTCATATCACTAGATGATAAACTAGATCTTCTGAAGGTTTGGAAAATAAGAAGTAAAGCTGAGTTTTGAGCTGAACTTCAGCAGGCAGAATTAATCCAAACTTTAGGTCATCAAACATACCAAGCAGAGAACCACTGGGGAGATATGTGAATCAGAGCAGTGTCCTTAAGCTCACAGGTAAGTCACTGGGAAGCTCAGCAATACAAACCACAAAACCTCTTGCAGCAAACAGCTTTCTCAACAGACTGGATTTTCTGAGCATCCTTGAGTAGCTACATGAAGACTACAGGAGCAGAAAAAAAGGTCTTTAAGTTTTTTAGTAATGTAATAGCATGGGCTCTTGAGCACAGTCCAAGTTACCTCTGCTAATGCTGCCAGAGAAATGGTGTCATGAACTCTGTCAGTGAAAACCCAGCAGTGAAGCTGGAAGGCACAGCTGTGCAGGGGGCTGAGCAGGCTCATACAGCATGAGACACTTTTTATCAACCATCACCGCATTCTTCTGGAGAAACATTTCATCTTCTCAGATTTGAAAACATCTCCTGGTGACAGATGTTATAATTTTACTTTTATATCCAAGCATTAATTGTGAAAACAGAAGGCTGATACTCTTGTTTTTCTTGCTTGTTTGCTTATTTCCCTATTTTAAAGGGGAAAAAATAGGATATATTATAGGGATAAAGTACTTTGATAACTTTCTTCACTAGAGACTTCCCAGAAGATATGAACTTCATTATTTTGAGCAATACATTGTGTCTAGTTTGATGATGGGGGAATCAATAATCCCCTGCATTGGTGGATCACATCTGAGAAGCACACAAACACTATTATAATGCTAGGTTTTCTTACTAAAAATAATTCTTCCCAGCACCCAATTGCTAGACTCCAGATTTTCCAGTCCCAGTTAACTTCTCTTCCAGCTTCTCAAGAAGTACCCTTGTTGCAAGTATTATCTATTTATGTTCTAGTTTTCTCCATGTCCAAAGTACATTAGACAAATGCAGCAGTTCTGAGAAGGTGACAAATTCCTTGATCTTGTTTCCACCAGTATGAAAAATTCCTCACTGCAGTGCACATAGAGTGCTTTTCAAATAACACTTCTTATTTGTGGATGTTCAAAAACATTCAAAATTGGAAAACATTAAAAATTCCAAAACACTTATGGCTTGGAAAGGAGAATTTTTTCTGAAGGACTGACTAAATTTCTGGAAAAGCCATGAAAGAGCAAGGTCTGTTCCCCAAATCCCTTATGAAAAAACATTAGGTGGGAAGATAATAGCATTTGCTTTAAGCAGACAATTCCTTTTCCACTAATGATTCATATTTATTTCCAGTAACATACATACATACATACATACATATTATATACACATATAATGTCAAAGAAAATTAATGGGCCCTATTTGTAGATATTAATATTCAGAATTCTATCAGAGTTCAGTGCATTGGCATTTTACTCCAGTCACCAGCAGTGAAATGTCAGACATTCTAGGAAACTATCTTACCTCTGCAAAAACATATGTGGCTTTATTATTACTCTAGTTACACTGCAGCAGCTGGCTGTGAACAACAAGATGATGACTGCATTAGTAAATCCATTCAGAGCCAATCCAGGGCCTGACACTGTGCTGTAATTACACATAAATGATCTCACCATTCCTCAGAAGCTTCTGTTCTTCCTGCTAAAGTTCTTTCCAAGTGTAATCAAATATTACCCTTGCTTTGTCAAAAGCATGAGAAAGAAGATTTAACAGAAGAGAACAAGATTCTATGTGATTAAATTTGGCATGAGGAGAGAAAATGGCTTTCATCCCAATAACAATCCTCCTTGCAGCAGGGATTCTCAGGTCTGTGGAAATCTTTTAGCCTGGAATTTTAACAGTCATTAAATGACTTATATCCTCACTGTCCAGAGATATTCACTGGCTGTTAGCACTTTATTAAAATTGCTAGCTTCAAAGGCCTGGTTTATTTCTCAACTTCCTGCAGCCTGACAGCAGTGATGACACACTCCATGCAATGAACACCAAGACCAAATATGAGTTTACAATGTCACAGAAGTACTTTACTAAAAGAACAGCAAAAGATACAAATTACAAGAATTAAGGTTACACATTCAAGATTTTACACAGGCTTCGCTCCTTCCCTCACACAAGGAATATTGATGTAGTTAAAATTCCATCGGTATGTGAGGAACCCTGAACTAATGAATAACGGGGTTCCATTTTGCTTTTGTCAGAGGACCCTGCCTTATGTAAGGAAAAAGGGATTCTGTGATTATTTAAGACTGCTCAGTGAAGATTATCTTCTGTTAGTTCCTGGCATATGCAGCCATTTGCCTCTTCTAGTCAAGTACTCAAGTCTGAGAACATACAGTTCACCATAGTTTGTTTTCATGTGAGCAACATAAAAGCATCTTTAGCCTTTAAATAACGAAGTCAAAACTAAAAACTATGTTGGAAAGGCTTATTTTAGGGAAAAAAAAACCAAACAACCAAAAACCACAAACATACAAACAAAAAACCAAAAAAACCCACCACAGTAAAAAGCAATTTAAAGACACATTGAAGAGAGAAGTTTATGTTGGAGGTAGAAGTTTGTGTCTAATGTTTTATGAATGCCTCTGTAAAGCCCAGTGATATTAGAACCAGCCCAGAGAAAAGCTGGGATCTGTCCCTGTACTGAAGAGTTAGAAATTTGTATTGTCACCAGTACAGTGCGAGACCAGGCCTACTGTTGCTACACTTCCATGAAGTAGCTGTGTCTCTTCAATCCAAATGTTGCAGCATGACTGGAGAGCAGCGATGCACTGCATTTACCATTGTTGTACTGCTGTGAGACAGGACAATGATTTTGCGCCTGTTCTATAGCATATATCTAAAGGAAGACTGTAACATCAAAGGAAGACAACATATTCAGTTTGGTAACTTCACCTAGTCATGTCAATCTAAAAAAGATCACCAAAATTACACAGGAAGCAGAAACTCAGGAGGGAGCTTGAACTCTTGTGAATGCCTTCAAAACCCAACCCACATGGCCTCAGATTGTGAACATCCTATCAATTTCACACATTCAAATGCTTTTCCTCTTCTAGAAATACAGCTTGTACAGAGTGTCACACCTTGAAATGTTGTTTAAATGTATTCATTGAAACAAATTTAGCAATATCTAATCAAAGCCACAAATCTAACACTGAAATAAATTGATGCCCTGTCAATAAGTCTCTGGCACTTCCTAATTGATTTTGTAAATCTCTCTTGTGTCAAGCCTTTCTTTTCCATCAAGGAATACAGCAGGGGAAATACTGCTTGGTACAAGAATCACAGATGAAGACCCACTGCACATTAGTTCATCAAGTGGCTTGGGGACATCAAGTTAAGCATTCCCAAATGCTTAAAAAAGATGAAAGAAATCACACATAGAATGAAGTGAAAATAAATATTTAAGTATATCTCATTCAGCTTTGGATTGGCAAAGTGATGTAATGCAGGAGAGGATGTGAATATGAACAAAAGCATGTGCCTAAAAACATTTCCCCACACCTTGCCATTTTTTCTAATTCACTGTACAGTCTTAAAGCCTGGCTTTCCTAATCAAAACATAAGATTTAATAAGAGCTGCAGCTGAACAGAACAAAATTACCGCACTCTCTAATATTGCAAACATAATTAACTTTGAATTATGTGAATTAACCATGCCTGAAAAATTATCATTCAGCTCTGAAATTAAATTCTTTCATACCATTAGATTTGTTTGTTAAGCTCAAGTAGGCAAAAGTAGTATTTAATAAAGTAATAACAATGCTCTGCTGAGAGTGTTTTTGAGATATATATGGATTTATCCAAAATAAATCATGGAAGTGTTATTTTTAGTTCACTTGCAAATACTGTATAAAGCTGGATCTGCATAATAATATTATAGAAAAGTTTCTTGTCGCTACAGGTTCTATGTCTATTGAACTTATTTTTCTGGTTATCTCTTTACTTTGATCTGGCAATACTGTTATTTATCCATGCATGCAGTGCACAGTATAAATATGTTAAACGCAGCACAGCATCAACTCCTGAAGTAGTTATAATCTGAAATAGTTGGGAAACTTTTTATTACTTCAGAGTTATTTCTAACAGTATGCTGGATGGAATTGCAGTCCCATAGGTTTTGGCTATATCATTTTTCACCCTCTACCTTCAAAATGACAGTTTGATGGTTATCATGTTCTTCCTTCTTCCTCACTAAGTTAATATTCATGAGTGAGAATCTTTGCAGTGTTTTGAAAACTTGCACCTCAAAAGGATGGAACCGGGACAAACAACAGGGTAAGAATTCTAATGTATCTCCTGAAGGATTCTGATAAGCTCTCTAGATTTGTTTACTAAGCCAAACACCAATTTAACCCAACAAGATCCTTTCACAGCAATGATTTCCATATTTATTCAGTACCAATATTGTAGAAAGGTGTAGATGAGCAGAAAAAGTTGACTGGTGTAATTACAAATGTAATATCTCTTCACTTTGAAGAGTTTTTGATATCAAACTCAAATTAGTAAATTTTCTATCTTGAGTGGCTTGTGACAACCTTGTAGGAATCTGGCAACAAATACTTGCAAAACAGTTTCTGACAGCTACCTTTCAAAACAAACAAAAAACTAAACAGAAAACCCCAAAATCCAAGAGAAAAAGAACAACAAAAATAAGCCCATACATCTTATTTTTTTAAAAAAAAATCTTCAAATTCTTGGATTTTGTTGAATACGATGCTTGTGAGAGTCACAATGATTACCTCTCTTACCCAAGAACTGTTGAATCCCACATCCCTCTACTCCTTGTGTGATAGCCAACTCTTTTAGCCACTCATTTCTGACTCATCTTATTACATTCCATTTTGCAGTAAAGGGAGACTTCCAGGAGAGAGCCTTTCTGGAGCTGAATTTTTACTAGTTATGAGAGTGTGGGTAAACCCTTTTTTTGGATATTTTCTGCACTAACTGGCACTAAAGGGTAAAGACAGGGACAAGCACTGGATGTCTTCTTCATCAGTGACACATTCTGAAGGAAATGGAAAAGCATTCTTGGCACATTGATACTGCTTAGAAGTATAGGAAGGAGTTAAACCCCCCTGAGGCTGTGGACCTTCCAGAAAGTACTTCCATGAGAACCTTCGTAATTTGTATCAGTCAAGTTGGGCAACACACAGGTGAAGTGCCCTCTGTTACAGTACTTTGTGCAGATCTGTTACAGTTTTGACACCATTTGATGCACTTTTCCAAGCATTATGTAGAAGGGCTGTTTTGATGGAGCAATAATGAAAAGCTGTCTTTCATTTAAGGCTTTTGGCTCTGCAATTCCTTTTTTCAGGGTGCAGTAGTGAGCAGGGAAATCCACTGTTCAGCTTAACAGTGAAAGAACTACACTTTTTGCTATATGTTTTTACCTTCACCTAACCTTGAGAAAGTTTCTCAGATTTTCCTTTCAGCTCTTGTCTAGTAGATGATTGCTTCCTGAGGAAGCTGCCTTAATCAAACAGGAGTCAAGAGAAAGAAAGAGGGGAGTAACTTTTGCCTATGATCATCCAAAAAAAGTCAACAAGTGTTCTTTTGAAAAAGGTGACCAGCAAAAAACCCTTAAGAAGTTGTTTTTTGTAGGTTTTTTTTTTCCTCTATACTGCTTGAAAACATAATGTATATTTAAATTCTGTATGTGACTTGCTAAAAGATTTCAGAGACAAGGGAAGCAGGTATGTTGTTTTTTATGTTTCCTCATAATCAATCTGAAAATAGAAACATTGAATTCTGAGATACATGACAGCAGAATGACTTATTCCATCCATGCAGATTTCTGCTTTCAGCATTTAATGTGTTGGTTAAAGCAAGAAATATTCACCAATGTTCTAAATGATGGAATATATCAGTCATAAATGATTGGAGTGCAGTATCATGGATGTACCTATTTGAGTATGTTCAAATAGCAGAGTTTCATATAGGCAAACAGAACTATATGTCTGCTTATTTAGCAGAAAATGATGTTGCATTAAAAGTTTTATACTTACTGCTTCTTCCTGAAGTTAAGAAAAATCTACTTTCACAAGAACATTTAGGGAAAATAATATGCAACTTGCTACTGCTGATTCTTCAATTAAATGTGACCTATACTAACACTCCCACTTGCATCTGAATTAAAAGAATAATTTCATTTATTTTGCTAGAATGGAAGGTAGGGGAGTCTAATTTGTAGTGATCATCAGATAACACAGGAGGACACCAGTTTCAGCGGACTAAGTTAGATCGGTCAAAACAGGTTCTGAGCATGAAAGCACAAAAGTGATTTGATTAAGTCTATGTGTATGGAGACCATAATTAGAGATATGCTGGCAAAGACAAATAACATTTCAGCTTGACGTAGATCAGTGGATTAAAGTTAATACTGATATAATCTTATGCCTCAGGTAAGAAAGAGAAAAATTGATTGTCTTGTTGCAGGAACACTCATCAGTGTGAATGCTGGAGGATCACACCAATAAAGGAGTATGTCAGAGCACAGTGGTCAGTGGAGAAGCATTTCCAAACTTCTATATAAGACAATCCCTAACTTATTCAGGATCTGTCTTTCTAAAAGTTAATTACTAAACTATCTTAAATTGTAATGTAAATTCACATAATGATGTGATCACTGACGAAATATCTTGCTAATAACTAGAGATATATTTCTAGGATGAAAATAGAAATAACATGTGGAGGTTTCTTACTGAGTAAAAAACAAATACATTTTTTCTTTTTTTTTCCTCTCATTTTGTGTACTATAAAATTTTTTGCTCCAACTGGCTAAAGTCCACACTTTTGTAAATGTCTTTATAAAACTTTTGTAAATGTCTTTATAAAGACTGTAGAGTCCCTAAGCTTTTATATTCAGAAATAAAAAGTTTCAAAATCCTTGCAAAACTTGTTTTGCCTAAAGCTACCTGCAGCCTTTATTAAATTTATTCTTTGGTACAGAACAGTCAAAAAACAGAATGCATACCTTGCCTTTCTGATTTTTCTTTTTCTTTTCATAATGCTTATTCAAAGCTAAAATAACATTGAGTAGGGAGATGCTTTTAAAATTCCCTTTCCAGTCTCAAGGAATTGTAGATTTGTCAGACAGGTATCAAGCAATTTAAATTTAATTAATTGTTCACACGGGATCTTTTTTTATTTTTGGATTTATTTTTTCTTTTTCTCTTCAGATTACATGCAGGGAAGAGGTCATGAGAAACTTCATTTCTCCTTAAACCTTTTTGTGGTAAAATCACCAGCAGCTCTTGGCTAGGACAGAAAATTCCTATACTTTCTTTTGAGATTTTGGTGTAGAAGTCTGAAAGGCAGGGAGACACGGTCTCCTGGCTCTGCAGAACAGTGGGTGCTTCCCTAGCACAAAATTTATTTCCAGTCTTCTGAAACAGAGATCTCAACTGGGGCAGTTCACAGGCAAGTCAGAGCTAATTATCACCCCCGTTTGGGGTGTGGGAATGGACTGGGCTGCTTTCTCAGCTCCTTTCCAACCTAAATGATTATGATTCTGTGTCTATGATTCAGACACTGTCACTTAACAAAAATAGCTGTGTCTGCCAGCAAATTTCAGACCCATATTTAGAGACAGTATATTATTTAGATACAAAATTTCTATGAATAATTTTGCCTACTATTTTATGAGTTGTAAGAGGCTATAAAGGAAGTAAATTATAAGAAAAGCTAAAAATGACAGATTCATTTTTACTACACCTGTATTTCACCCAAAGGTCAAATGCATAATCAAATGCAGCTAATTTAGGTACTGTAATTATTTATTTAGTGTACCTCTAGGAGATGGTGAATTACCTCTCACTCCTTTGAAACTGTAAAGAAACATCTACAGATATTAAGATTCCAAGTAGATGGAGCCAGCTAACTTGGGTCTTTTGTGTCCACTTTCTCAGGAGGGGTTCAGTTAAGGAACTTTTCTAGGAAGCTGGAGCCTGAAGTTTTGCCCTTCCTGAGGAGAAGTCAGACTACTTTTTGCAACCCAGATTTTGCAGTAATCTGCTCAGTGCACCATAATGGTACATCTTGAGTGAAAGCAATCTTGAGAGAGAATAATTATTCTTTTTCTTTCTTCTCAAACTAGGAGCAGACAAAATCAAACCCTTCTCTGACTCACCTATGTCCCAGGCATAATTAAAAATCAGGTAAGAAATAAGGCATAACCACTGGAAAAAGCAGACAAAAAGGACAGAAAAATATCCCAAAACCTAAATTTCCCACCTAAATGATGCACCTACACTACTCTCTATGATCTACTTCACACTTTAGTGGATTCTAGTTTATCTTGAAGTTTAGGAAACTTTCTCCATTAATGAGGGTCAAAGTCAGTGCTCCCCTGGAGTCAGGGCATCCCAGAGCAGACAGACAAATATTCCCAGTGCCCTGGATTTCCACAAAATTATTAGCACAATTATGAATAATTTTTAAATTTCTGATGAAAACATTCAGAATCAACATTGTCTTGCATAAATGCTAGAGAATTTTTTTTTCCTCACTTAAAGTGATTTGCCTGAAAGCTTTCAGTCAGAGGTAAAGAAGGTCTTGTAATTAATGACATGCAAGTCTTGCTGGGCACACAATTTCGACTTGCATCCCACTGCTGAATGGCATTTTTGGAATATCCTCCTAGTTATATTCAGAGAAAAAGCAGTTAACAAAAATGCTCAGATCAGAGTGCATTGACACAAATAAAGCAGTAGCAAATTGGAGCTAATGGTCTATTAAACAGCAACTAAATCCCAGCCAAGACAAATTTTGAGTATTCTGCTCTGAATAGAGCCTGTCATGCACTTCTGGAGTTTTGTTCAATGATGGTTTATTTTTAAATGATCTTTCAAACAGTAGTGAGGTCTATATATGTCAGACCAAAAAACAGAACAAAACACCATGTGCATGTGCATGTTAATGAACTATAATTACATAATTATTATTATTATGCAAAACAGAAATCCAGATGTCTTTTTTTTTTTTTTTTTTTTTTTTTTTTTTTAAAAAAGGGTTTTTTAAAAAAACTCACATATCCAGATCCAAAATTGTCAGCCTTGTTCCCCCCATTTAAACATTCCTTTCCAATGGAAACCAGATTTTTTTTTTTTTTTTTTTTTTTTTTTTTAATTTAGAAGAAGGCATTTCTGAAAACATCTAAGCTAACCTTGTACAAAATGGATAGAGGGCACCCCATATATCACTTCTGCATGTAGAGGATCAGTAAGGATTGCTCTGCAGCAAGATATCAGTATTTTCCTTAAGGTAAGAAAAAGAATACCCTTGACTTCAGGAGGACTTACCTAACACTACCCAGCTATGAAGTCTCAAATACCAAAGTGTGGAGAGAAAAAGTTTAAAACTGACACAAGAAGTTCACCATCAACAAACCACAAATGCTGTTGAAGAAGTTCCAAAAGTGCTGTAAAGCTTAAAAAAACCTGCAGCATATACCTTAACCCATTTCCTCCCACAAGGAGCAAGAAGACACACTGAGGGAAAGAGCATAAGAACTAAGCATACACTATTAACTGAAGATTTTTCCCTTCTGAAGAATTCTCTTTTTTCTAAGAACTCCTCAAACTTTCCTTCTGTCATGTTGTAACTAAGGTACCACCTAAAGACCTATATGTTTATACATCAATATGTGACTTCAAGAAAGCTTTCGTGATGCAACAATCTATTTTTATTTTATGGAAACCCTTGCTTTTTCTTTTCTTATCCTTATAGTTTGTTAAAATCCCATTTTCAATATTGTTATCCCCATACAAATCAGGCCTTCAATACCATGCCGCTCTTATGTTTGTGACATTCCCACTCTAGCTCCTCCTAATTCTCAAAACAGGACATTAATCCTTCTTCCTCTCTTCCCTCTCTTCCATCAATTTGTGTGACTTACAGTCTGACCTAAGTCCCAAAATCACACTTAGTGACAGCTTAGTCGTGGTGCTGGCTGCAGCACAAGTTGCACCTGCAAACCTGAAGGGGATGGTACACTTTGCACTGAGGATCTGCTGCACACTTTATGCTAATTACTTAATTGTGATGGTTTAGCTGATAGACAAAGCTTCATTCTGAGTGGAATGGAGAACAACTGTGACTACTTGCATCTTGTTAAGTTAAAGAAATTCCACGCATGTGTAGAAAGAGAGCAAGTTCAGCACAGCTTCTTTGCCTCTGGAAATTGAGGTTGCCAAGATTTCCTATTGCTCTGCTGCCAGTAGCTGCCTACACTGGCAAAATCATCATCACTTCTTGAGCTAGTTCACAGGATGGAGAGCTGCTGAGAATCATGTCTCAGTTTTAGTTCAACAGAGCTCCTTATCTGGATTGGAGTTTACTTTCTGTTGTAGGTACAAATACAAAAGAAGGTTTTCTTCATAAAAAAATCAGTGTGTTTTACTCAGTTTTCAGAGTCAAATTATACTGTTTTCTTTTTCTTTTTTTTTAGTGTAGTCATTCAATTTCTGCATAACACCACCCTGATGCTAATCTTAACTTACTCTTTCACACTCTAATTGTTCCCTCACATTATTACCCTGTCCAATTACTGTTTCTATCCATTGCTTATTGCCCAAATATGTGCTCTTCCCCACTCCTGTCCCCCGAAGTGATGGGGTTGTTTGTTTGTCTGTTTTCTCTGGGTGTTTTCTTGAATTTAAATAAAAATTTATCAGGGAATACCTGACTCAGGAAATTAAACTCTTGCAAAATTATTAGCAGCTTGATCTTGAATACTAAGTATTCTTAAGCCATCTTAATCATAGAAAACCCTGCCTTTAGTGCACATTAACTCATGTTCCATTTCACTTATCACCTATTGGAGAATTTAGAGGGTTGGGTTTTTTTTCCTTAGCTGTAGCTATCTCAGACTTGCAATACAAGTAAATAAATAACCCACAACCACAACTCCTGTAAACCCAAAATATCTCAGTGATGGTAGAGTAGCAGTTCCCATTAATATAAAGTGAGACCCACATCACTGTTTTTTCAATTGTTTTACAGACCTGAGAGATTAAATTAAAAGAATCTACATTGTTCGGAGGCTGCCATTTCAATGTTCTCTCTCCATTTAATATATTGAAGTGTCCTAGTGAGTTTATTTGCAGATCATTTCAACTGTAAATAAGTAGAGATTTCCCACAGGGCCTACTCACACAGTATTTAAAACGTGAAACACAGTACTTGCCCTATCAATATTGTACTGTCTCATCTAATAAAGAAAAAATCCAGTATCAAATATTTTTCTCATTTTGTAACAATCTGGAGTATAGTACCCAATTACAAAACATGAAGATTCATGTTTCCTCCAAAAATATTTATAACCGAAGAGAGACCATAAATTCAGCCTGAAAGGCTTAGGAAATGCACGTTTATCTCAAAAATAAGTATGTCAATAAAAACACTGGTTTAAATTTTGAATAACAGTAAGGTAACAAAGCAGGGACAGGAGATTCCTCCTCTGTCACCTGAAACCAGAACTTATTTTGCTGGCTTTTAAGAACCATTATACCTTCAGAAATGTAACTAGAAGAGAGTGCTCAAGGGAGAGCTGTCTGTTCTTCAGCACTTTAGGATTACATTTTAGATTAAAAGGTTTGAGAATAACTTTGTAAGTGTGACAATTTCCATGATACAATTAGTTACATATTTAAATTCCCCTTTTGGAATAATTATGGCCTCTGGATTCTTCATTGCTTCAAACTTGCAACATAAGTTTATGTGGGAAAAAACCCCCAAAACTACATCTGTTATATCTATAAAATATGTACTTCATATGTGAGCAATATTTAGCTGGAATGATTCTTTTGGCAAATCCTACTCCTTCCTGCTTTTTAATATCTCATAAGTAGGTCTCCATGTGTCTGGAATGAAAAATTAAGTAAGTAGGAAGAAAATGGACATCCTAGCTTGCTTTTTAAAAATAATTTTTTATTTGTCAACAAGTAAATGTCAGACTCCAGATGACTGGGCTAATATTTATGCATATTTCACAATCACCTAGAAAAGTTGTGATCTCAAAGTATTTCCCTGAGTTTTGAAATAAAGGTCAAGCCTAGATTAACATAATGATTCACTTATGCCAAAAATCTAAAAGTGTTCTGTCTTGTTTATTTTTCTCCTGATTAACACATAAAGCGAGTAATTTCTTTTCAAGTTATAGACTAAATTTAAAAAGTTAATTGGCCTGTTGTCTAAGTTATTAGTTGCATTAGAAGAAAAAACTCTACGCCCTTAGTAAAGATACAGTAATATTTTAACTGTAAAACATATGTTGGGGAAAGTTTTGCACCTAAATGTTCTCCTACAGATGAGGTCAATTTTCGAACCAGAAAGGGACCATTTCCTAACAAGAAATTATTTCACTCATTACATACAGTCTGGACCCATGAACACATTTATTGTCAATTTGGATACTGTAAAACTCCTTGCTTAGCTTCCAGCTGCCACTCCACAGATTCCTGGTTCTCACAGCAGACCTACATGACCTTTGCTGGTCTCCAGTGTCCTGGAGTGTCTGCAGTGGCTCTGTCTGTATTTATACAATTATAGAAACACAGAGTGGTTGTGCCTGGAAGGGACCTTGAAGATTGCCTAGTTTTGGGGACACTTTCCTCCAGACCAGGTTGCTCAAATCCTCTGAATCAAGGTTCTCAGGCTCAAAGCCTCTGAACCAAGATTCTCAGGTGGGAAGGTTTGAACCCACTGTAAGTTACCTCGGTGTTACAGAGAGTGTGTTCACACAGTTAATTGGCAACAGCCTTTCAACCCTTGTTTTAAACTCCTCAGGCAAGAGATTATGGCAGATTCTCTATTATAGCTTCTGCTTTTTATGTTATCCCTAAACAGTGATTTCTACTATTATTGTATTCTCTCTATGGAGATATTATCCCAGATTCTTAGAAGGACAAAGATTAAATACTTCTAGTAATCTAAGTTTAAGTGAAGAGTACTGAACACACAATTACAAATAATAATGCATCAGAGGTTTCTAAGATTGCACTTCTCAGTAGTTTTCATGCCCACTATTAATGTTTCACAATTTTTGCTGGTTTGTTGAACTATTGTCCCACAGTGAAGTAATATTTTGACTGTGTGATCTACACTGTTGCTGAGGTATCTGCCCAAGCAATGAGATAGATTTTTTTATGACACACAAAATTTGTAGGATTTTTCTTATGTAAAACTTCTGCCTTCTAAGCTGTTCCAGCAGGAAATTCTATAACCAATATTTTCCAGTTTTTGCTTTGATTTGCTGTTTTTTGTTATTGTTGTTGGGGTGTTAACTGTTTTTCTTTTCCAGTCTTAGCTTTCTGTCTTACCAAGTTTCTAATCTGTGTCAGTATTTTAGTTTCTATTCCATGACTAATTAATTTTTCATTCATCTCAATAACCATGAAATTTGGATCACATTCTGTAAAGCAGTGTCTAATTCTACAACAAGGCCCAATAACTTATGTGAGATCAGCTACAAAACAAGTTTAATAGTCAAAATAATTAAGGAGAGCAAAATGCACCTTAAATATATACCAGACACCTGATCATGGTCATTTTACTGTAGGGCAGCAGATTAACAGTTTCAAATTTAGAACTCCCAAATTTTCCATAACATCTACCCAGTTTTAAGGTTTTTTTGGAGAGGACAAATTGTGAGAGAAAAGTGAAAAATTTAATATTCAAACTGTGATTTCCCTCATTTGACAAGCCAATATGTAAAAATATAATAAATAAATAAATAAATAAAATATGCCTATTCACTGAAGAAAGTTTATACAGAAAAAAGTGGTATAATTACCCACCTAATGACACATAAATCTAATAACTCTTATCTATAAATTATTACACTCAATAAAATTGTTATTAAACATTGCTAATGAGATTTTTTTTCTTACAGTGCTCAGTATACTGACAAGAGTAATGAAGTTCTTCAGTAACAAAGCAGAGATTTAAAGGAAACAAAATTCTTAAAATTCCAGGTAAGCTTCAATTTTTTTCCTTTTTGGAAAGGAAAAATTGTATTTGTGTCTGATGTGCTATAAAAATAATACAACCACTTGCAACTACTTGAGCAAAATACAGCACAGCAACAGTCAAAAAGTGAATTGCTTTTCCTTCTGCAAATTCATTTCTTGCAAATACTGGTAAGGTTTAATTTCTCCTACTTCTTTTGTCAGGAAATAAGGAACAGAAAATATGTAAAAGGCTGTTGTCTGATCTCTCTGCCACTCCTGCAGGTGTAAAAGGGAGCTGGGTCCAGAATTAAGTCCCATTTGTTGGCAGCTAACTGAAGTTAAAAAATCTATTGAGAGATGCCATAGCACATACAAAATGTGAATGTTACCTTCTTGAAATGCCAGTCTGTTTGGCAACACTCATTTATATTCTTTTGTATTTTCCAGTCATGAGACATATTTCTATCTAAACAAAACCATGTGAGATTAGACAAAAAACAATATATTGCTAAATGACATTTTTGCAGGGATCTTGGTTTTTTTTTGTTTTGTTTTGTTTTTTTCTGGAACTATATGAGCAACATTGATTGCCATGTCTATTAACTGAACAAATAACACCAGATTTCGATTGCTTAGACTTTACTTATATCCCAGTACATATGCAGTTAATTTTACTCTCTGGGGAAATCACTCATCCCTTTGATGCTCTGCATCCATACAGTTGATCCAGAGTGGATCCTGCAATGAGCTGTTCTTAAGACCTTGTCAGGCTTTTCTTTAATGAAACTTATTTTTCACTCCCAAAAGATACTGCCAATCACCATAGAGATATCTTTGAGTCAGCCAATTAGTAAACTTTAAGAGGCGAAGATTTAAGTAGAATTTAGGCTGTGTGAACTTGACTACTGCAGTGGCCCCAAATGCAAGACCCATTAAGGATAATAATATTAAGCAAAAATATGTCTTCTATAGTTTTCTAAACAAAATCTGCAAGATACAGTATTGACTTGTTCCACAAAAAAATGAAGCCTACAGCATTTTTTTCAAAGAAACTGAAACTGACAAAAAAAGAGAACAATAAAATAAACAAGAGATTTTGCTGTTAACAACAGTCTTGTTAGAAATTGAAGCTAATTTTCAGGGGGTAAAATCATCCACAAGTCCAGGTATCATTCTAAAAATAAGGAAAGGTATAATTTTTCCCTTGCTCTGGGGACAGAGCAACAAATTCAACTTTAAAGTGACATTTGTAGCCTAACAGATGTAAGGATACACACTTAATACTCAATTTTTATCAGCACCTTTGCTTCCCAAACTTGTCCCTTTCTTTCCCTTTTTCTTGGGTATCCCACAACATTGCCCAATTATATCTGACTGAAGTGTAAAGAAAGAGAAAGCAATCTTTCCTAGTACTTGTAAAAGAAGGTAACACACATGAACATCAGGCATTTGTCCCTGAAAAGTGGATAGAGATCCCCAGGCAGCTGTGATGACACTGGCACCAGAATGCAAAAACAGACATGGCAACCTACATGATACTCATCACAGGACATGGATATTTGAGGGGAAAGCAAAAACCCATTGTCTGTCTAACCCAAATCTGTTTTACAGATCAAAGAAGCTTCCCCTGGTATTTTCTTCATTAAGAAGCTAACTTCTATAAATATCTAATGTATAGCGTTTATACAGTCCTAAAATGACACACAACAACTCCCAACCTTCAGGGTGGAAATACAAGTTTCTGTTTTTATCTAGCTTCTATTCCTGATCACATATATGTTTTGCTCTCAAAATTTAATTCAAATACTATCCAGCTTTTCAAATGTTTTCTCTAAGAGTAATGGTGTAATTAATACCAAAATTTTCAGTCCCAGCTCACTGATATCTGTGTACTCTCCTAACAATTAATAGATTTATGTCACTATTTATAGGAAATCTCTGGATTTTCATTTGTCTGGGGGAAGACTGAAGTATGAGCTTTTTTGTACCTTTTACAATAACTTCCACAACTCTTTACATAGTACATCCATTCTTCTCTTTTACTCAAGCAGAAAAGCTTTTACCCAAGAAAATGTGTGTACTGTGAACAAAAATAGAAAGACTAAAGGTGTAAGCTACAGGAGGAGTCTTTCTTCCTTTGCCTTGAAGTTTGATGTTTCACCATTGCTCAGCTCCTATCCCTTTTCTGGGGTACAGAAACAAGATTGTCAGCTACCACTAAAGGTCATTTGTCTGTGTTCCATTTTTCCTCTTTTGCAGAATGGTATGTTTTTTTCTGATTATAGCATTTTTCCAATTAGGTCCTATAACTGCAGATTTAATAGAAGTCTGAGCCAAAAAAAAATTGGTGCATTAGTGTAAGGCTAGTTGTCCAGGCAATTGAAAGTAAAATTTCTTGTGTTTGCACAATGTAATTTAATGTCATGTCCTAAGTTTAACTTTTAAAAAATAAAATTGAGGTGCATTATGATAAGTAACAGTGTTTGATGTGCCTCAAATAGGTAGTTTTAACTGATGACTGTATTACAACCTGTAGCACAACTTGACCCCACTGAACCAAAGCATAATGTGTGACGAAGAATTTTGTCTCACAAAGAGATGTATATGCACACAGTGGCATGGCTTACAAGTTTCATACAAATTTGAAATATTCAAAGATGTTGCAAAGAAGTAAATGCCAGGGGATTCTTCTGGGATTCTCTTCCATGGCAGTAGAAGACAGGCAATCAAAACAGTCTGATATACACATGTCATTTTTATGCAGAGCATATCTTCCTTCTATGGGGATTGACTTCACAATTCAAATGTTATTGCCTTAATTGGAGGCTTTAAAAAACCAAAACAATAAAAAGAACAGTAAGAAAATGAATAAAAACTGAGACGTACAAATTAGACATAAAATCCACGAAGTCTCTTACCAATACATCACAGACACAAGGGAAAAAAATGCATTCTCTTATTACACAAAATATAGAATAACCTTGCAGTATTCAATAAAACTGACACTACTGGGAAATGTTAAGTTTTATTTAGAAGAATAAAACTCTGTCAAAAAAAAGGTATTATTTTCTACACTGTGATTAACTCAGGAAAATGTGACAATTAATGTTTGTGGATCCACATCTTTATGGATCCACATCTTAATGGATAAAGTATGCATGAAAGTGCCAGCTGAAAGCACAAAATTATGTCTTGAAAGAAGTTACCTCTCAAAGGGAACTTTAGTCCAGGGATATCTAAAGGGAGGGGAGAAGTTGAATTCAGGCTCTGCTCGGTGGAGCCACACAACAGGACAAGAGGCAATGGGCAGAAACTGATGCACAGGAAGCTCCATCTGATTTTGAGGAAGAATTTTACTGTGCAGTGGCTGACCACTGGAACAGGCTGCTCAAAGAAGTTGTGGAGTCTCCCTTACTGAAGATCTTCAAGAACTTTCTGGACACAATTCTGTGCCATGTGCTGTAGGCTGACCCTACCTGGGCAGAGAGGTTGGACCAGATGACCCACAGTGGTCCCTTCCAGCCTTATCCATTCTGTGATTCTGTGATATGTATTAGGCATCTCAGGCTGCCACCATCAAAGCATCCATGAACTTTCAAAATAGGATAAAACAAAATTTCTTAACTAAAAATGGAAGAAGAAACCTGGGCAAATATTCATCTGTCTTCCAGCTGCCAGAATTAGCAGAATGGTCAATCTGAAAATCATTATTAAAGAATTAAAGTTGAAATATGTGTTTTGGAAAAAAACTAAGCTGATGTAATTTCTTGATTAAACTTTTTTCTCACACAGGTAGTAACTAAATGTAAATTACCACATGTTGTTTTGATAAATAAAATATAAAGATGAACACCTTCAATATAGCACAAACGGATCCTATCTGGATGGCCCCTTACAAGCAATTTCAAATCATTTATCATGACATGATTGTTAGAGAAAGGTCTTCTATAGTCCAGTATAATCATTTGCTATGCACCATATGTTTTTCTTCAGTAAGCTCAAAAAAAAAAAAAAACAAAAACAAAAAACTGCCCAAGTTTGCAAAATGTGGCACATTTTAATGGGCACATGAACTGAGAGCAAGCAAATAACATAATTTGGTTGACCACATCTAGAGACAAAGTAGGCTATTTCTTAGGTAATTCATGCTGAAAATAGGGTCACAGCACAAGTAGGAGGTTAGTTATGGCTTGCTTGAGTGGTTGGCCTTAAATGTAGCAGCAATGGGCAAGGGGGGCACATGAGGTGAAAATTCAGTGATCACGGGCAGTGCAGGATTTCCAAACAAAGTCCTGGCCAGATCTAGAGAGATGAGTGATGGGTGATTGAGGCAGCAGCTGAAAAGCAAAGCTTAATTTCTCAATTCCTTGTGGCTTTTAAGACTAAAAGAGATCAAGCAGATTACTTTATATGAGAGAAATCAGAGAGTGTTTTTACAGTATTTAAATATACTCAGTAACATCTTCTTCAGTTTAGTAAAGAAAACACAGGGACATGAAATGGAAGGGAAATAAATTCCAAGCAAAAATGCATTCATGTCTTCTCCTTCTCCCAGAAGCATAAGACCATCTGCACATTTTACCTAGTTTTGCAATGAGTTCTCCATCACCTGAAATTTTAAGACCAGAAGTGTCTGTCTTACTTTGAATTCCACTTCTCTCAGTAAAGGAATTTATTTTTATGCACATCCTAACATCTGTTTTATTGAAACAGAAAAGACATGACTGTAGTGGTGCCTCTTGCCTTTTAGAGTGAAAAACTTTTTATAATCATATTAGACTGCATTAAGCATGTCTAGGAAGATTTATGAAAATATCCAGATAAAATAGACTACAGTAACAAAAATACGAAAACCTCTCTTTTGAAAAGTCTTCTCAAGAAAGATATTGATCACTGCCTTGTCATCCTCCTAGCAAGGAGGAAGGGGATGCTTAATAGATAGCACCTCCCAATAGCCTCAGAAATAAATTTGTGCTTTTGTGTGCACTCACCACTGCAAAATTTCAGAAGACAAGAAGATAAAATTACTTAATATTTCTGAGTTGACATCTAGAATCCCAAAGAATCACTGAAAAAATTGAATTGACTTATTTTTCTTCTGCATGACTACATGTGAGATATTGTATAGGTATGGTACCTTTGAATTGTATTCAGCTACAAGATGGATTACCAGAAATTATAATCAAAATTTTAATTAGTGTTAAGAAAGACTTTCAACTACTTTAGAAGACTGTTCTTATAAGTAGAAGGAAAGTGGGTGTGTTTTCAATAATGTGCTTTAATTTTTTTATTCATATTATTTCAGTGTAATTTGTATTTATAAAAAGTTCCTATATAAGAAAACCATTTCAATTTTTAAAACATGCCATAACTTCTTAAAAGAATGCTGTTTTGGTTTTAATTTGCCTTGTAGACACATTAATATTCATGGTTTGGATTTGACTGGATGGCTTGATGCTATTTAAGAGTTTGTTTGCGTTCGCCTTCCAACATCGCTCAGGACTACCTTAACTATTGCAATCTGAACTCTGAATGAAAAACCACATTAAATACATCTGGATTTATTTTCACCTCTAACCTGCTTGGAATAAAACTGCTCTTTCAAAAAATAGAAGTGGTGAAATTCATGGTTGTGTTGTTTTTAAAACCACTGCCTCTGATCTCTGGAGCATAAACGTTCAAGAGAAAGAAAAATGACATCATTTTAGCAATAGAATTATTTTTATACCCTTCTCTAAAAATATGTGAGATAGTAAAATCACATCACTCTTTTGCATGCGTAATTCACAACCTGTTACAGAAGCTGGAAAATGCCCTGTAACAGGAGGATTGCACACTAACAAAAATGAATACACTATTCTAAGAAAAACGAAAACATCAGAACCTTGCAAGGGTGGAAATTGAATTGCAAATATAACTAATGAAATGTGGCAAGACACCAAAAAATTATGGTCTTTTGCAGTCCTTGCTTCAGTTGGGTGTACTTTTTTAATAAGTCTTAGAAAGGCCAGACTTTGAGAGAGCTGCAAATGAGGGATGAAGGCTACTGGAGTGGGTGCATGAAGAAACAAAGAAGCACAGTGCAGTTCAGTCAATCAGAATGCACTTAACATGGAAATTTGCTTAATTGAGATGTGTCCCAAGAAAGCAATTTAAGACTAATGACACCTAATAACAATAACTGCTGTTTAATAGGGATGGTAATTCTGCTTAATAGGGATACCATCAGGTAATTATGGCCAGGTCTAAACTGCTGACTTTGTTGGCAAAGGTCTCACCTGTCAGGCATCCAAAGAGAAGTGGCTCTTGATCAACAACTACAGGGAAGCTTAAACACCAAATGCAAACTTTGCTATTGTAAATCTGGGTTTTATAGGATGTCCCATGTTGATCAATAGGAAGATGTTCCCTGTTGCCGTGCTGATTTAAAAAAAAAAATTAAATGTTAAAAATTAAAATTTTCTTTACTTTCTTTTATGTATGTTTTGGCTTAAATACTAAGGTATTTCTCTATTTATCTCTAAACACATTGTACCCACCTTATTAGTAGATTTATGCACACAATATGCCAGGATATGAACCTGAGTCCATGCTCGGAGCAAAAAACCCATTCAGAATTAAAGCATGCTAAACTTTTGCTCCAAATTTGTGCTGGTACTTCATTATTTTCTTTTGGCATGTTTTTGTGGTTTTTGTGGTGGTTTTTTTTTGGAGGGGGTTCCATTTGTTTGGTGGTTTTTTGGTTTTTTTGGGGGGCTCTGTTGTTTGTGGATTTTTTGGGTTTTTTAGTTGGTTTTTTTTGTTTGTTTGGGAGTTTTGTTTTTTTTTGTTTTGTTTTGTTTAGGTGTGTGTGTGTTTTTTCTGTTGCAAAGTTACACCATGCCGGAGGTGGCTTTTAACTCACTTGTTCAAATTGATGATTCTCTGGTGCACAGGTTGCTTAAGCTGGAACATCCAAATTCTGTGCTTTACAGTCAAAGAGCAATTGAATGATAGTGTTGCAGTCTTGCTGCAGCCTCCTGGAGAGAACATTGGGCATGAGGATCATGCAGGGAGCAATGCAGGACACAGTTACTCTGCCACTGTGTCCTCCTTAATAAGGTCTGTTGTAATTTATCCTAGCTCATACAGATGCTCCTTGGGTGTCATTACATAGAAAAGAGCTTCCCTTTGCTAAGGCAACATGACCTTCATAAACTCCACTTTTATTCCATGCTCCTACACCTGCCAGAGTTGTTCATCAGCCTCCCAGGATGAGAGATCAACAGAGAGCAGGAAGCAGTTGCTCTGTGCCTAATACCCACCCATCAGCATCTTTACAACAGTGAACTCCTGAAAACATGAAAAACACTCACTGAAAACTAGCAATGAGAAATGCAGGGAGAAATATGTAAAACTTGACAAATATTCTCTATTTTCTTTGAGGTCACTGTAGTCCAAAAACTTTTGGGAGCATTTCACTTAAATACAGTCTCCGCTGCGGTAGGTATAATTTGTCTAGGAGAGAGAAAGGGTGGAAGGGTAGCTAGGGGAATGCAATCTTCCAGCAACTTATATTATTATAGAGAAGGACAAACAGGTATAATTCACCACCTCAGGCACCAAAGAGTCACAAGAGGACCATGGAAGAAAATAGTTTGACGGTCTGTGAAACACTGACTCAGGGAAATGGAGCAGACAACTGACAGTTTATACAGCAAATGCAGACATTTACTCTCATCTATCTGTACTCAAAGAGGCTATAACTTATACAGGCCTATGAAGAAATGGTTTAATAGGATATATTTCAGTCTTTGCATTGTTGGCAAATTGTTCACACAGTAACTGTTTCTAGTATTTATATTTTTATAAGTAAGAACACTGTACTCTCTCTAATTGAATAAGTAATGTTCTAGAGATACTCTTACACTACTATTCAACATAGTTTGTCAAATCCTTTAAGTTAGATATATACAAAGAAATATTTGTATGTCAATACATATGTGTATACATGTGTGTGTTTTGTATTAATTATGTACTCTTGAAAGAGACATCAAAAAAGAGGAAGACAAAATAATTATAATAAAAGATCAGTGAAAGGATCACAAACTACAAATATGTCAAGAACTCCTCAATGGTTTTCTTCCAACCTTGTCCAGAGTACCACACATCTGTCATTACACAACTGACTGCTTTAGCAGATAACTAAACTCAGCTGTGCTGTGTTGACAAGCTGGATAACACCTGGAAATGCTGGCTCTTCCTTGGCAATGAGAGAAGCTTGCTGTTAGTAATGTCTTTTAAGCAAAATTTTACAGAACATATCTGTAATCTGCTATTCCAAAATATAATTTTTTTAATGATCAAATATTGGAGCAGGAAGGTATCATTTATTTTGTTACAGCAAAGCTGCTAAATGAACCCTTGTTATTACTGAGGAGAAAAAAAGAAATGTTCTTCCTATCTACAAAGGAGCAGAAACATTGCTGCTGCTGCTGTTTTCCCAATTACACTGTGTGCCCTGTGGCCTGCCATGGATATGACCTCAACTGAGATGCTGTTGACACTCCATATTCATTTCTCTTACACAAGAAAAGAAGAATTTTCCACATTACTGTTGGTAGAAGTCCTACACTCAGAAGCCAGCATTATTGTCTATAACACAGAGTGAAAAATAAGAAATTATGTTTAACATAAATTGTAGGAGACAGAGAATGATGGGCAAGTCAAGTGGAGTTTCAGAAAGGAAAAGGAAAATTAAAAAAGGACGGTAGTCCTATTTCCAAGCTATTTATAAATTTATTCTGTGCACATAGATAAATAAATAGTCGTGAAAAATTATAGAGGTTTTTGCTGCCTCAGGGAACAAGAAACAAATCTAAATAATCAAGATTTAGAAAAGCTCCCTCCATGTTCTAGATATAACATCTGTTATCGAACACTTTTTCACAAGAGACACATTTATTAAACAAATCACATAATAGTTTTTTTTTAACATGTTAAAAAATAATTATTTCATTGTCCCATCTGCCATTTTACTGGTATGCTTTAAAGTTATATTCCTCTAATTACTGCATTCTAGAACTGTTTGCAGGATGCCTTGCCCCAGAAGAGACTCTAGTTCTCAGCTCCTGAGGTGTTGTCCACAGGAAGCAACTCCAGTGAGCAGCACCTCCAGGTCATGCAAACCAAGGTCAGATATCAGTGGAACCGAAGTGGTCACCAGCATAACACCTTGTATTTAAGACTCCACTAGAGCCAGTGGGACCTTGTTTTGAAACAAAATCTCTTCTGACTACTAAATTATGGAAAGCCTTAACCCTCAATAAGAGGTAGGGCTTCCCTTTGAATTCTAGAGCATTGAACAAGATGAGGATGGAGTAGAAGCCTTGTGAGGGTCAGCTGAGGCAGCTGTGATGGTTCAGCCTCAAGAAGAGCTGGCCTCAGTGGCATTAGAAGCAGTTTTCCCCTATCTACAGGAAGCAACAGACAAGACAGAGACAGGTTATTCACAGAAATCAACAGAGGTGAACAAAAGACAGTGATCATAAAAAAGTCAAAGTATGCTCCAATCACATATATTTAAAAAATAAAAAAAAGAAAAATAATTATCACCAGGAGAGTAATCAAGTATTGCAATAGGTTTCCAATACAGCCTGCAAAATCTCCATCTGTGAAGGTTGGAGACACCCAAGTCCAGGTGTCTGAATTGAGTGTCCTGGCTGTGAGCAGGAGGTTGCAATAGAAACTTCTACATGTACCTTCCAAATAAGATGATGATTTTCTGAATTTCTGGTTTGCTAAGACACAACTCTTTCTTGTTTTCTACTTGCCTAATCTTCGGCACGTTTACATGTATCAAAATATAATGAAAATAATTGTTGAAAGGCTTTCATGGCTAGTAAATAAACAAGCTAGAGTAAAACTGAATTAAGAAAGTTATAGGAGAATAACTGAAATAAACACATATGAAAGAAAGGGGACAGTCTAGTAGAAGAATCAGGTAAGAAACTTTTCTGTTAAGGATAAGAGAAAGGAAGCACTATGTTTGGGTCCTGAGTAACACTTTCACAAAAGCAAAAAAGGAAAAAAAAAACAGTGCAGTGGAAAAAGCAAAATGAAAATTACATTAACAATTTAGCTAGTAGTCTGTCTAGCAGCAGAATTACACAAAAGTTTACCTATGATTTAATTGTAGGACTTGACTCTACACTTTTTAAATTTTATAGAGTGACTCCTGCTTGAAGTCATTTTAGGTGGGAAAGGGACAATACACTTGCATGAGCCTTGTGTGCTGTCTCTAGTGCCCATCAGCCACAAGGTCAAATAGCAGAAAAAAGAGGTAGGACCTTCAATCCAGCCAGCTCCAACATCTACCCAACACTGGCTAAGGCCAAGCCTGTCAGCAACAGTGATAGCACCTCTGGGATAATGTGTTCAAGAAGGGGTAAAAAAGCCCCTGGAAAACAATGACTGCAGCCAGAGCAGGGGAAGAGTGTGAGGAGTCTGCCCTCTAAGAAGAAAGGAGTGACAAAGACAGTGCACGATGAACTGACTGCAGCCTCAATTTCCCATTCACCTGCCCCACATGGTGAGAGGAGGTAGACAATTCAGGAGTCAAGTTAAGCCTGGGAAGAAGGGAAAGGTGATGAAAGGTGTTTTAAGATTTTCTGTTATTTCTCATTGTCCTCTGATTTTCTTGGTAGTAAATTAAAATAATATGCCCAAGTCAAGTCTGTTTTGCTTATAATGGTAACTGGTGAGTGATCTGTCCCTGTCCTCATTTTGACCCACAAGCCTTTTAATATATTTTTTCTCCCTGGTCCAGCTGACAAGAGGAGTGAAAGGGTGGCTTTAGTGGGCACCTCTTATCCAGCTGGGGTTGACTAACCACACCTATACACCACAAAGGAAATTTAAAATGCCTTACGACCAATGGTGAATTTATTTTTAACAACAAAATCTCTATAAAACGAGATATGCAATTTTCTGCATCATTCAGTTTCTAGGAGAAAGAACTGGGAAATGTTTCCACAGGAAGAGGAGGGCAAGGCAGATTTATTCAGTATAAATGACTCTCCATTCACTGCATGTTGTCAGAGTTCCCTTTTGAATCTTATCAAGGGGGGCCCTAGCTTCCAAAGTTAGAACCTTTCTCTGTAGTTTACAATATGATCCTGGATGAGCAAATATAACTCTTCCTCCAGATACTGTGACTGAGACGAGCAATTCAATAATTTTTTTCACGTCATATGAGAACGCACTTTTAAAAAAATGTGAATTAGTCCCATACAGATGTAGCTACTCTGGTGTTAGAGTTTGGATAACGCATGCATATTCAAAGCAAACACCCTGATCATTTCTTCTTCTTCTTCTGCTTCCTCTGTCTCCACATTGTGAACCAATCTCATGAACTTGATATGTTTCTGATGAGAGGCCAATGGGAATATCTGCTTAAGAAGTACATCTTGGATACTCCCACTGCTATGTCAGTTTATTAGATCAGATTAATGCTTGCCTAAAATTAAATAAGTAAATAAATAATCAAAACCTCACATTGATAAAAAAATCCCATCTTGAATATCACGTACATATGAAGTCTCGTTCTGTCTTAGATGGTAGCACACATATAGCAAATCAGTCCAGAATTAGGCTTGCCTTAAAGTATTAAGTTGCCAAGCAATATATTAGAACTAAAAAGAAATTTAATGTCCTAGGGACAAAACCTGAATCAAAAAAGAGATTATAAAAGATTCTTAACCGTTTTGCAATACTGGATTTAGCAATTGAACCATCAAAAAAAAAAAACAAAAAAAAACCACAAAACAAAAAAACCAAAAACAAAAACCAATTACTATGAGATTGAAAAGAACCATTCATCATAAATTAGTAATTTGTGGATTATCTAAGGATATGACCCTATGCATCAAATCACCTCCAGGAACACTGTGGGAGTATGGATAATGCTGTTCCAGTGCACACCAACATATTATCAAGAATAATTTTTAAAATTGCACAAAACCCCTGCAGTCACTAATTTTTATTTGTGTGTAATTACCTTTAAAATATATGGATAAGTTTGAATGGTTCAAGCCACTGATGTTGTCCATGATCAACCATTCTTAATAAACACACATGGTCAGGAACTGTTCTGCTTTCTTAGCAATGAGCTTGTAGAATTATCTGCAGAGACAAAAGCAGTAATAGGAAGAGAATATAGTATGCCCTGTGAAGTATTACTAGGCAGTACATTCATTAAACAGCTCTTATGATACCATAAATGCTTTAGTCATAAGAACCAAACATAAAATCCCAGACTTCCTAATGCTCCAATAGGGACTACTTTGCTTTTTGCAATATACAGTTCTTCTTTTCAGAAAAACATACCAGTACCTATTTCTTTACTAATACACTGGTTTTGCCTTGCAATATGCCCAGAATATTGCAATTTTGTATATTTTATTATAGCTTTTATACATTAGATTGTCATGGTAAGACAGCTAAATAATTCACCTAATTAAACCTATGCTAACAAAATATCTCATGACATTATAAGGGAACAAAATTCTGAAAGGAATTGCAATGCTGTAACAGTCTGGAGCTGTTTTGCATATAGTGCTGCATGAAATTAAACTGGTCCCATATTTTACAAAGACAATATAAAAAATATCTTAACTTGCAGAGTAAATGGACAAACACAGCTGACTCACAAATGAAGTATATTCTTCACTTGTCTAGACAACAGGTAAGAGGTGACTGAGAGGATATTTATTTAGGAGATTATATATATAAGGAGTACACTCTAAGAAAGAGCATATAATGGACCAAATTTGCATAGATGTTCTCAGCTAATACTCATTTTTTCTTGTAGAAAATCTACAGTCTAGCAGAAACTGTTATGCGTGTGGTTAACCACACATCGTAGACACAGATTTCTCTACTACACATGACATTTCTATTAGTCCTTTAAGGTGTTCATTACTTAATCAGTTACCATTTAAAATAAAACAAAAAAGACTGACCAGTTGAAATGGATGAGAAATGTTTAGACTTTGGAAGCATAGAAAATAAAAACTGACATATAAAACATAAATATATATAAACATATTTTGACAGGGTATGAAATATAGACAATATCTACTCATCCCGCAGTTTAGTGTAGCTTTTGGCCTAGCATACAACAGTCAGTTTACATGTGTATGTATTGACGTCTGAGATCCAGCAGCATTAGTTTCTGGTCCCCTTTCTAGTCCCATCCTCTCAAATGGGCATATCCTTCACTTTGGGAGTGTGGATAATAATGCAGCTGAAGAGAGTAAGCCTTACTATCTCTGACTGTATGCATTAGGGAGTGTAGCAAGTGCATAAAGGAAAAAACAAAAAACACCAAAAAAGCTACCAGAATTGCAGATCACAGTGTTACTCATTACTCATGACTTCTTTCTTCCTTTCAAATCAACTCCTTCTGTTGCATTGTTTTATGATTTCAAGTCAAGGTCAGGGTATTTTGTCTGGATGGTTTGTATTTCTGTTATTCTATTATTCTAAGGCACAACAAACTTCATTGCTTTGAGGGATTCTGCATCAACTGAAGGTTATAACAAATATAGTGGTATTAAGCATATTTGGGTGACCCTGAAATTTACCATATTTTTAGAATATGAAAGACTAATAGTTGGAAATTACAGAGCTTGAAGAATCCCTATATAAAAATAGTAATATTAGAATGTACAATTGCAGTGAATAAACAGATTAAAATATATTGTAGTCCCCACTGTAGGATGGAATAGTTGATGCCTGTTTCCAGGGCTCTCTCCAATAATCATGTTTTTCCTTCGACATGCAAAAGATATATCATGCAGACAACTGCCCCCAAGAGACATTGTTAAGTTAATATTCTCAACTGCTGTGGGAATCAGGAACTCTCTTGCTTTTTCTTACTTATTTTTCCTCTATTCCTGTGTATTGAGTAGACTGGGTGTTCATTAGAGACAGTGGTATCTTGTTAAGGTTTTCAGAGATTTTAGCTGGACTTGACATGTATTTGTGCTTCCATTCTTTTATTCAAAAGTTGTCATCTGGCATTAATTAATCTTTTCTGGTTGTACCTCATTGGCCAGTCTTTTAAAGAGGTTTTTTGGGTTTTTTTTTAATATCAAAGGGGAAAAGGGGCTGCAAATCAGTTGTCATTATGCAGATATCTTGTGTGAAGGGTTATCTGGAGGAAGAAAATCATGAAACATTGCTCAAATTTTACTCTGAATATTTTTATAGGATTGTGCAAACACTGAAAACTGAATAGTTTCTCTATGTTTCACTAGTCATATTCCAGCTGATCAACTTTACACCTTTTGAACATGGGAAGTATTTCTTGAGTATCTTTGGGATTACTGGCATTACTTACCCTATCCTTCTCCTCTGGGCCTTACCACTCCCAGATATCTGCTTTCACAAGGATCTGACATCTTTAACATGCCAGCAAAATGCAGATTGATTTATCAGTTCTAATACTGCAGATGTGAAATTACACATAAAAAGAAAGTCTCTACAACCTGTGCAACTATCACTTCTTAGTGGAGGGTCAGTGGATTTCAGGGCAATGATCATCACTCAAGGCCCATGTAATATCTGTGCCCTGAAAAAAGCACAAAATGACATGTGCCTCTGATTTTCTGATTTTGAAGGTTTTCTTGAATACTTCCAAAGACAAGGTTATTACAAATTGCCACTCTTTGTTTCATGTTTATGTTTTATGATTTTAAGAGTGATTAGAAGAGTTTCTACTATTTTATATATTTTAATGAGTAATATTTAAATATAAAAATAAGAATTATTTTAAAATATATGAATAGAATAGAATAGAATAGAATAGAATAGAATAGAATAGAATAGAAAGAATAGACAATTTCAGTTGGAAGGTGCTTAAAATATTGGAAGGGACTTAAATTTAGTATAGATTATTTCAATTAGAAGGAACTTGAATTTAGTGGACCTGCCTATTTACAAATAAAGTAAATCTGTATGTTTGTGTGCATTTTCATCTGCACATAAACATTGTTTTCAGTCAGGATTATCCATAGTTGTTTATTCCTAGTTAAATGATACAATATATTTCTTTTTATTATATTCATTTATTATGAATAAAATAATAGTATAGAATAAAATTTCTGTGAGTAAGCTTTCTTCAGGGTTTGTCCAATTGACTTCAGTGTTTATTTTGCTTCATTAGGTCTCTGTAAAACCAATGTAGTTTAGATATTTCTTCACCCACTCTCTTGACTAGTGTGATATTACATATTACCACTCACCAATTTTTTTTTTTTTTTTCATTTGAAGGACTTTCTGACTTTTGTCCTTTGGATACATTCCAAATAGCAAGATACAGACAATATTTGGATAGATTTAGAAGAAGAGAACCTGAATTTGGTAAATCTAGCAAAATGCAGAAATATAAATGATTTGAGGTTTGATTCAATTTAGATACAAAACTCAGATTGAGGCCAGAATAAGAAATTTTCAGGAAATGCTTTAAAGCACTTGGGAGTGTGTTTAAAAGAGAAATCCTCAGTGCTGCGAAGAGAAAGATGAGGGTGCATGAGAAATATAGTAACATATTTTTGCTTTGTTTTGGCAAGACACTAATTTCAAGAAGATAATAGAGAGAGTGGCAGGTTGCTAATAAGAGCTTGAACAGTAAGGCTTGGTTTAAGCCATTTAAAATGTAAAAGTCATTGGACTTCATGTAAAAGAAAATAACTGCAGAAATATTCAGAGATATTCTTCTTGTGAGTCTTTTGAGGGGGGCTGGGGAGCTGGGGGTGTTTATCCTGGGAAAAAGGAGGGTCAGGGGTGATCTTATCACTCTTCAAAACTACCTGAAAGGAGATTGCAGCCAGGTGGAAATCACCCTCTTCACCCAGTGAGAACACAAAAGGACATGGACACAAGCTGTGCCAGAGGAGGTTCAAACTGGACAACAGAAATAATTTTTTCACTGAAGAGGTGGCTAAACGCTAGAACAGTCTGTCCTGGGTGGAGGTGGAATCACCATGCCTGGAAGTGCTCAAGAAATTACTGGACGAGGCACTTGGTGCTACAATTCTGTTGACATTGTGGTGTTCAGTGAAAGGCTGGCATCCATCCTGGAGGTCTTTTTCAACCTTAATAATGTTATGATTTTATTCCATGAATGGAAAATTGAGGTCACTGCACCAATTAATTAGAAAAAAGACAGGTGACGGAATTTAGTCAACTGGACAAAAAACAAAAATGTGGTTATCATATGAGATAAAAGGAAAAAAATATAGTTTGAAATTGTGTCAGAATACCAAGGAAAAGGAAATTAAGAGTGTGTGTTTTGACATTGATCAAGATTTAATATTGGCAGGTGTCCAGTATTAAATTTTTTGGAAGTGGGAGAAGGAATAGGGTCTCAAAACACCTTATGTTTGAACAAAAATAAAATTGTACAACAATGTATTATAAGCCAAATTAGAAATGTCTCTCCTCTATTAAATTTCTTCATATTCTACAAGCATTTTTCAATTATTTGTAGACTCTACAGAGGTTAACTATCCTTGCTCCAATTTCCCCTGCCAGGTGTCTGCCTTGAGGCAACTTTACTTCATGAGTTTTCCAAAAATACACTCTGACCATTTCTGAGAGTAAGAAAACATATTGCTTCGCTATTGATAACAAATTCTTACAGTTATTTATTGAAAAAACTTCACTTTTGCAAGCTCTTATCTTGCATGTTAGGCTCTGAAATTTTGCAAAAATGTTTTTCTGCAAGTGATATGGTCACTTTCTTTTTTTTGCTGTGAAAAAAATGATCACATTTGGACTTGCCATAAATTTATGGAGTTGTCATAAAAACAATGACTCATAAGGGAAATCTGGTACAGCAAATTTAGTTTAAAAACTGCAAATCATGACTGGAATTTCTGACTACTGAGTGAAAAAGAATATCTAAAACTGGATAAGATTTGATGAGCCAGAAGAAATGAGAGCCTTTAAAAGAAGGATCTGAAAGGGCAAATACAATGAGTGGAAAGGGTGAGAGAGACAAAATCTGAGTGAGAGGAAGGTATAACAGTATTGAGACTATGGGACAGAGAGGTTCAGGGTACCAAAGGTAGGAAGAGGGCACCTGTTAAGTAGGGGAGAGAATAAAAATTGGAAGAGAAATAACCAGACCCAAAGGCTATTGCAGAGGTTAGCTAAAAATAACTGAAGGGAATAAGAGACCTGTACATCCTTTTAATCAATCTCCCTGTATTTTTGTTATGTGTTTTTCTCTCAATGGTTTTCTTTCCTGCCTGTGTTATGGAGTTTTTGCAGGAAATTGGAGTGTTGCAGAAAGATTACAAAAGCAACAGAAAAGTAAAATGTGAAGTAACTCTGTAGAAGAAAAATTGAAGGAGTGAAAAAGAATGGAGCAAACAAAGAAAGGAAAAGGAAAAAGGAAGACAAGGAAGGATTGAAGTAGGAAATCTGAGGAGGAAAGAATGGAAATAGTGGTCATAAGAGTGACATAATTATTTAGTTTGGAAAGGAATTTTGGAGATTGGCTCTTCTGAAAGCAAGGACAACTTTGAATTTATAGCAGGTTACTCAGTGCTGTGTCTAGTTAAGGTTTTTAAATCTCCAGCAATGAGGGCCCAAAATGTCTCTAGAAGCCTGTTTCTAGGCATAACCATGCTCAGTAAGAAAATATATTTTTCTTTATATCTAGCAAGAATTTCCTTTGGCAAATTCCCTTTGCTTCTCGTCCTTGCATGGATAAAGGATCTCTGGAATGGCTGTGCCTTTTTTTTCTGTTTAAATCCCTTGTAGGCAGAGGGCATTTATCCCCTTTCCTGTCCTCCCCTCTAATACCATGTGCCCAAGCCCTTTAAGCATCTCAGGATCCTTTTGCTTTATTTACATTATCTCACTTGTACTGCAGAGACCAAAGCTGGATGTAGTGTTTCAGATGAGGCCTCATGAAGTCAAAGGATAATAGTTTGTCATAAAACAATTTATTCCTGTACTTATGTAAAATAATGTTAGACATGAGATTCTGGACCAGTGTCAAAACCACTGCAACTCACTATCAAAAATAGTAAATAGTCACAATGAAAGGATCCTGCAATTGAAAGTTCATCCAAAGAAGGATGAGAAGAAGTCTGCATTTAAAATGTAAAAAAAGAATCAGTGATTCACAAAGGAAACTCAAAAATGTTTTAAACTAATCTAAATTTTATTTTCGTGAGTCCTATTCAACTAACTGTGAGAAAGAAGAAAGAATTTCTCTTCTAGACTCCAGGCTGAGTCTGCAGAATCTATGCAATAAGAAATATAGGCAAAATGGGAAAAAATAAATTATCAAGGGGCAATGGAGAGGAACAGCCTCTTCTTCTAAAACACATATTAGAGGAGTTTTGAGCTTTGAGTCAGAAGTTGCTGTGTCAGAAATTAACCTGGAGCTCCACAAAGCCGTTTCTTTAAAAATATTTTTTTAATTTGGGATAAGAATTCAAGTACCCTTACTAAGAGTGACATAAAAATGAAGTGTTTCAGAATAAATGGCAATGATGAGGTTCACCTGATGAGCAGAGGCTAAGCAAACTGAATGTTTACACATAGCTTCACAACATTGTGGACTTGGACACTTAAAGTCTCTGACAACCACGTATTTAGAAAATAACAGACCTAAATTTCACAGAACGTTCAAAAAGAAAAATAACATGGTAAGATCAGCACACATTGCAACAGGCCAGCTGGCCTTTGTCTTTCCCTTTCCTGAATTTGTCTCATTGTCTGTTGATAGTGTCACATTTCAAAGCAATTATTTTAATTTAAATACTTGAAAAATGGAATAGATGTTCCCTGGCCATAACCCATCAGCAAAATTCTAATTTCCAAAAATGCATCTCCAAATACGTCATTTTTATATATTTTAAAAATTACTAGAATCCAATACTTCTTGAGAGACAACTGACAGCAAGCACTGAAGCTTAAAGTGATGTGACAAACATGGCAGCACACTGTGGTAAAACAATTGAAGCTTGTAATTAATTTCTATCTTTAAATTCCCATCAGTAATGCTTTGTTGGAAGACTCTGACAGGGTGGAGCTATCAAGAGAGAGATTTTCAGTTGCAAAGGTTACAATACTGTTTGCATATTTACTATGGGGACCACCAGATAATGATTCAGAACAACACACAAAGAATGACAGACCTGTGCATTTAATGAAATCTCCACAGTATTAGTATTCCTTATGAAACATATTTAATATTATGGGGGCAAGAATTACCTTTGTGTTTCAAGTCAATGGAAGGCAGGAAAAACACCTTGTAACATTCAATTCAGAGGTATAGAAAGAAACCATAAATAGGTCACTGTAAACATTGTTCTAGGGATTTCCATCATGAATCTCATCAGCTGCAACAAGGCTCAAGTGAAAGCACTCTGAAATAGGAGGCAAATATACTGACAGACAGAGAATTTCAATTTAATTTCTATTCCACAAGAGGCCAGCTATGAATGATTCCCAATGTGATTTTCCTTTGAACACAAAGCTGCTCCCTACCCTTTATAACAATAGGGAAGAATGTGAAACCAACATCTTGCTCCAGGTGTCAAATCTCCCATGGCAATGCCAAGCAAAAGAGACTAATCAAGTTAAAAAATGCATTCTATTTATTTATTAGAAATGTTTGGGTTACAATTTTGTATTTATTTTAACTGCTATAATTCAAAGCATGAAGGAATTTTATATGTATACATATATATATATATGCACATGTTTGTGTGTTTATATTTTATGTATGTATATATGAACATATAAACATTTTTTAAAAAGTAAATACACACTTAAAAGTTAATATTATTCCTTCAAAACTGAATATGTGAAGAAATATTTGAAGTTTTCATTAACTGTTCAATGGTTAGTTTATTTTCTTTTTTTCCAAAACAATGTGAACATCAGAGCTTATATATGTCCAAATAACAGCTGTAATTAATGGAGTCTGGAGTCAGAAAGATGATAATACAGTCTTTTGAGCTACCTGAATCCTTAGGCATCTTTGTGTTTCATGTTCTCTTTTATGCTCATAGAGGTTTTTGAATTGCTGTAGCAATGGCTCCCTATCAAACACAAGTGGTGTTAGAGAAGCCAAGACTTACCCAGAATAGGACATTCCAGTTCTGTATGTGGTCTTTCTGGGGAGGAAAGCCAGTGCAGACTTTGTCAAGTATTTGACATAACATACAAAATTGTTTGATGGAGCCTACAACCCCAAATTTTGCTAGTATTGCTTATTTTTCTCCATTGTGCATAAAAGCAGTTTGAACAAAAGACTCTTACCCAAACACCGTGGTTAAAGTAGGTTAGGAAAATTTTGCAGTTGAAGATTTGTACCACAAAATTGTTCATGCAAGATCTCCCCTCCTTTGTCATACAGTACCCTCTTGTTGTTACCCATTTACATTTTGGAATATCTAAGGTTACTTGCTTCTACAGCTCTCTTGGAAGGTTGCTTAGAATGATGTTATCCATTACTCCCTCTCCCTGTTTTTCATCAAGGCATACATTAATGCAATATGTTCTTGAGCACCATCTACTGGCACTATTTCCACATCTGAAATACATACAGTCCTAAAGCAAGCTTACAATATTTCCTCTGGACTCAGTAATCTGGTATTCAGCCACCTCGGTGCAATGGAGTAATGTGGTATTTATGCAAGTGATCTGGTTTGATACTGAAAAGAATGCTAATCTTAGCTGGAGAATGAATAGAGATCATATTTCCTAATACATAGCTGTTACAATAAGGGAAAAGTTTACAATTAACATCTCTTTATTCATCTCCTGAAATGCAGTAGAATTCATCTCCTATTTAAGACTACCTGCATAGCCAAAAAGGAACTGCAATTTAAAGGTCATATTATTAAGGACACCTAGAGTTTCATTTCAAATAGGTATAGTTTAGTTCAGGGAAATAAATATTAAATACTTTTCCAACTGTGAAGGAAATTATTATGCAGCTTTATAGCAAGAGAAGTGATATGCCTGTAAAAAATGCTGATCTTAACCTGTTGACAAGTCTGGTTAAAATGTGCTTTTAGTATAACAGTCAGTGTTGCCCCAGAAGACCTCTGCTTGTAATTTATTCATTCTTATTTCAGAAAGGGAGGGAGTCTATGTTGAGAAAGGAATAATACACTTTTTAAAATTCTGTCTCAGAGCTGCTAGTAAGAACTTTGATTTATTAGAACTGAAATAAATTCAAGCACCTAATTTTGGTGTCCTCAGCAGTTGTATGACTTGTTACTCCCATTTTAGATGCCTGTAATATTGAAACTATGCCGGCAATTTTCTCATCCCTACGGCTCTGTTCTCACACTGGAAGTGTGAAACTACAAATCCAGAATGACAAATTCTTTGTGATTAAATTTTTGGATAACACTCCCTGCCATATTTGTACATGGTTAAATAAAATATACAGCTATTGCTAAAAAAAAAAAAAAAAAGCTGAAGATCTGTGGTATAAGTGGAGGCTTCTTCACTTCTTTGGCACAGTAGCACTGAATTATGAGATCATTTCTTAAGTGCTGTAGTATTCTTACTGAGAGTGAAAGCATTTTCTTACAGGATCTAGAATGACATATTCAAACTACTTGCTGCAGTCTTAGTGTATAAGATATGTACTACCCTGTGTCTTAGGGTTGAACCAAAACTCCATCTCTCTCAGTACATAACATGAAATTTCTACAGTTAAAACAGGATATGAATGAAATGATACAGCTTAAGAGTTTTCAAGAACTGGAAGCTGCATCTGGAACTCTACTCTTTTTATTTCCTATGGAAATATTTTTCATAAATTTCCCTAGTTTTTTTTTTGAATCACTTATATTTTGGCCTTCATTACTTTTTTTTTTTTTTTTTTGATAATGAAATCCAAAGTGCAGTTACATGTGCATAAAAGACCTACTTTTCAACTCTTTTAATCCTGTCGCACCTTAATTTCTTCTGTTTCCTTTTCCAGTCTTCTATTACAAACCATTGAATGTAAAGGTAATATTTGTTCTTTTAAAACCATTCATAATTTCATTGGTTTCTATGGTATATCCATTCCTCACCATCACACATAAGAACTTTATACATTTGATGATTCCTATGTTCCGTCCTGAAGAACCTCTTATGGAAGTTTTCCTTCCTGCACTATATCCTGAGATTTTTTTGTGTGAAGACCTACTTAATGTGGGCCTTTTTTTTTCATGTGCTCTGTCTGTCTGTGGCCTGCATGATTGCAGGAACTTAGTGATTCTTCACTTTGCACCTTTTTTTTTGTGTATCACACATTCACATGTACCGTTGTAAAATAAAACTGAACATATAAGCAGCTATGCAGTTTACAAACGTGAGCATTAGAAAGTTGAGTTTCTATTTCCCCATCTTCTTCCATTCCTATCAATCTCATTTCTTTTGTCCAAAGTGTTTTTCTCACTGATGCATTTCTGGTCCTGCTGCTGGTCAGTGTGAGTTATACAAAGATCCAAGTTGCCTGCAAACCAAATCTCAAGTATCATTATATTTTAAAGGTAAATATACCTGCAAATATATCATTTCACTAAGATACTGCCATCTTTTCATTGCTCCTGAATTTCTGTTACTACAATTCTATTGTAGTCCCATGAACTTTTGAACTTTGCCTGGCTAAAACCTAACAAAGCCAAAATTAATTTTTTATTCATATTTTTGTGGATCATAAAATCAATATCATAGTTCAATATAGGTGGGGGCAGAATTTGTTCTGCTGAAGTCCAAGTAAAACTGAATTTCAGCTGCAAATAAGCCCACCCTTACAGAAAAAAATGTGTGTTTTTAAAGGGAAAATCAGGATGGCTTCTCAACATTTTCACTCAGGTACAGCTCTCTACAGAGTGCACACAGCTACTGAAAAGTGCCAGACATTCATTGGCACTTGATGGAAGACTAATTTATCTTTAACTGGGTGTCCTGGTTGTTTGGAGGCCACCAACATCTGTGAGTCACACTGTGCAGAGCAGAACACGGATGCTTTGATTTATTTATTGTGGCTGAATATTTTCAGCAAGCTGGGAAAAACAATGTCAGAGTAATCTTTATATGCTTAACTAATTTGTAACACTGATTGATAGCCATGCAACCAGGATCTCCTAAATGTGAAATGATGTGTCTCAGTGGAGTTTTAACCTGTAAATAAAGCGAAAAGCAATTAATGAATTAAATTCGCATTCTGTCCTGAGAGAGTGACTCAAGTTTGTTAAATTCTATGTGTATACTTCTGTTCAAATGCAGATCAAAACAGGCCAATTTACATTGCTCAGGACTTTATTGTTCCCCGTGGTTTTTATATAATATTTAGAAAAAATATAGTCCAGCCCCCAAATATTTAAAGCAACATTGGAGGACATTTATATGGAGTCATATATAATACTCATATGTTTCTGTCAATTATTTCCTAATGACAGTCTTAGGATATTTATTTTTGTTTGTTATTGGAGAACTAGGATATTTATTCTCTGTGAAAATGGCTAGGTTTATACTGTAACATCCTTCTGAAAAAAAAAAAAAAAATGTTTCCCAAACAAAAAAAAAAGCATATTTTATTTCAATTGTGACTTCTAATTTATTTTTGTCTACTGTGGTGGATGTCTCATTGTCCCATGACCTAAAATTTCATTTCTATAATTGCCCTTAACATTTTCTTAGTTGTTTAGTTTTGGCCTGAAACGGATTGGGAATGTTTAAAGAGCCAGTGACAATAGCAAAAAGACCCAAGAACCAGGCTTTTATTGTTTCTTTCCTTTTACTTACTGCCTCTCCCTTCATAAGCATTATCTGAAGAATATCTGGAGTTGGGTTATAGCTCCTAACATATCAAGAGAGAAGTGAAAAATGTGTATCATTGTCTGACATGATCTGGCTGCACTGGGACTACAATAATGATCACATAGTTATGCAGACATGTTTATATTCAAAAAAATGGAAGCTGAGTAAAATAACCTGCCTCCAGGTAAGAGACAAAATTCAATTTTTCATGCAGGGACTTTATTGAGAGAAAACTTGAAGTGTATGTAAAGCAGCAGGTGAAACTACTACTCCTATCTTGGTAAAACTCACTTTTATCCTGAGTACAGCTCAATCCTTGCTGATGGAAATAGTGATCAACACAGTCACTATTTTCATCATCATGATTTGATCTATACTCTTCCTATTAAGGAACATCATCCCTAATGATGCTCCCTCCTGTGACTTTTTAGAAGGGCATGTAGTGATAGCACATGGAATTATGGTTTCAAACAAAAAGAGGGTAGGTTTAAATTAGATATAAGGATGAAACACCTTTTACCTAATGTAAGGGTGGTGAGACACTGGAACAGATTGCCCAGGGAAGATGTGGATGCCCCATTCCTGGAAACGTTCAAGGCCAGGTTGAATGGAGCTTTGGGCAACCCAGTCTGATGGAAAGTGTGCTGCCCATGACAGGGATGTTAAAACCAGATGACCCAACCATTCAACCCAAACCATTTTGTGATTCTTCAGTTTGATAGGTCTTCTGGCAGGTTGCCCCTCACAAGACACTTTAGCAACTGTTACGGCAGCAGGGCAAATGTTCTTCGTATTTTGCATCTGATGCGATAGGTGGGGAGATAATAAATTATTTGCAAAATATCTCTTTCAGCTCATGGGATGAGAGAGGGTTTCTCAATAACTGATTGCACAGAGCCTGGTGAGAGTCTCTAGGAGAGGGACTGAAGCGTAACTGAAATGTTCACAGAATAAAGTGAGAGGAAAAATACTCAGCTTCATTTCTTTTCAAGTGTCATGTTTACCTGTTTCCTAGAGATTCGTGACTGGCAGTAACAATTTCTTGAGGCAGTTGACAGCTTGTAGAGGTTTTAGAAGGGGTTTCCACTGTCCCTAACATTGATTAAGGTTTAGGCCCAATAAAGCACAAGGCAGCCTGAATCAGTGAGAGGGTCAGCACGGGCTAGGAATACCTGTTCTTTGTGTGCTGAAGGAGATGGTCTAAGTGGGTCCACATTCTTCCTCAAACTCTCCTAGAGCACCCATAGGAGATGTGGGCGACAGCTTCCCTCATGACACAGTGATGGCTGATGATGTACCTTTTAGGATGTGTGATTAAAGGATCATCTGCCCAGGCATGAAGGGGCAGAGACACAGTGTCACTTGGGGGAAACAAAATAACCCAGCCAGGGAAACAGGCTCCTGCCCTGGTCACCCCAGGCCGTGTTTGGAGGCCATCATGTACTGAGGGTGAGACCCACCACTGAAAGTCCTTGCGAGAGACTTCCTGAGACCTACAGACTGGGAGTCACTCATTAAAACTCAGTAGATTCATTAAGGGATGTTTAAGAAGATGCCGTAAGACTCATTTTGGGGTGTTTAGGGAAGAATCAAGTGAAAATAGGAAAGGATGTGAAGAATTGAGTATGGAAAAATAGAAGTTCAGCTGTAAATAGCGGGCAGGTCAATGCACTTGTCTGGCTGTGCCTTGTGCCTGGTGTCTGCAGTCAGTCCTGGATTCTTGCTAAAATCCTCTCTTGCTGTGTGAGGGGTTCTGTGTGCCTATTTGTGGGGCTGGGTATGTGCATGGGGGGCTAGGTGCAGCCACTGGAGCAGGACCAGGCTCATATCACCAGTGCATCAGCACATGGAGTGACTGGGGAGCATCCACTATTTGTGCCAGCCTGTGGTTGTGACCCTGTCTTGGGGAGAGAGACAATTGGAGGAGCTAGATGCCAGAGGGCCCAGGTATCCTGGCTGACTGACAAGGAGACCATGGGGTCTGGGATGTTGACTAAGAGACACTTTTGCATACGTCTGTGTCTCTGTGTGTGTGTGCATATGTGCATGTCTTTGTGGGAGCTCATGACTGAGGATTCAGGGGAGCTGCTGGATGATCTGGGTGTCTAAGCCTGATTAGACACAGTGCATGTGTTGGTCTGTGCTAGTGGCTGCAGCCTGTGAACTCAGCAGCTGGCCTGTCCAGATGTCAGCAACTGGAAATACGGGGATCCACGGACAGCTACTGGACAGTGAGTGTTAGTCCAGCTGCTGGAGGATCCACACTGTATGTATGTGTTGTATGTGTGCTTAAGTGTCTGCTTCTGGGCAATACAAACTTAGCCATGGTTGGAACTGGATATTTGGAACTGGATATTTGGACAGCAGCTGCCCAGCCCCTATTAGGGTTCTGGATTTGGCAGCCCCTCACAATATCTATATGAATGCATAGTCACAAATGAGAAGCAGCAATGTCAGGAAAGGGATGTGGAGTTCTGAGTATATCCATCACTTTTTGGCATGAAATAACAAAATTCCTTCATCCCTAGCAATTCACTGCACCTAGAGAACCTAGAGGTATGTGAACAGATCCTTAGGGACACATCTTCAGCCCAGCTGATGAAAATTCTGCATAGTAGCCCCTTAGAGAAACAGACCTTGGGTTTGAGCTCAGCTGCTCACCTTATCTATCTATGGGAGGCATCATACATTTTTCAAATCTTGTTGAAGCTACAGAAATAATAGCCTTTATCCTATCTGTATAGATGCAATCTGTTTGTTGCCTTTACATTGTATACAGAAGGTGATGTAAACCAATTGTCTGAAAAATGTGTGGCAATTAGTCTGACTGCTACCTAGGAGAGATCCATACACACAGCGTAATGAAGGTTCACAGTAAAATTACTGATTATTTCTTTTATTGCACTATGAAAGAGACAGGTCAGCACTTTATCTGTGAAGATTTTGATTTTTTGACATTTGTGATGTGCAAATAGGTTGTAAAGGCTATATGTGGAGACAAAAGCACATTGAAAGGATTTCTTTTGGCTTTTTCAAAGGAACTTCACCTAACAATTCCATACAGTGTGCAGCTTGTGTAGATGGAGGAAAATCAAGAATTCAAGGCATTCCCATATGGTACAAGAAAATGTACATTCTTACTACTCTGTGCCTTGCTAAGGCAATTACACACCATGAATTGAGTTTCAAGGTTGGTCACCTCCTGCAATTCTGTCAGAAGCGTTGTGGTATTTGTCATCTATTTTTTAAACCAACTCCTATAGTCTAATAATTACATGTGAATCTCCGGTTTGATTTTGAAACCTGTCTTTTAGCTCACCAGACTGTAGCATAAAGTCTGAGCAGTCAATCTCATTTTGGAGCAGCAAATACTCATTTTTAAGGAAAAGACTCCAAACTTACCAGTAGGTCTGCCTTTAAGCACTGTGGTTTGAAGGACAAATCATATTTGGAAAAAAAACCCCAAACCACCACTACCACCAAACCACAAAAAAAAAAAAACCCCTCACATTACCTTATTATTTGCTTCACAACAGCAAGTTTTGTATACACTAGGGAGTCCATGTGGTATTTGCGTAGGCAAACTACACTAACACTAACATTAACTACTGTTCACTAACAGAGTCATGTCATGACTGCAATAGGACACAGCAGACTGTGGTTTGTACATCTCATGACCTCACTATTTGCTTCTTGGAAATACGTGCTGTTCATAGAGTGGCAGCTAACTGGAGAACCCAGCCAAACAGTTCAGAGGTGGGGAAAATGTGTCCCTTTGTCCAGTGAAACTGAGCACAACAGCTGTTTTCAAATAAAAATATGGAAATTAATAATTCCTTTATCCACTAGGTGTAGAAATAATGGCCTGAATTGTAAGAAAAGGGATATTTAACTTGTAGACAGACACTATGTAAAGATATGAATACAGGACCTTTTTTTTTTTTTTTTTGCTGCTCTTCTGTGGAAGAACCCTCACATCAGAGGACACATAACAGAAGTGTGACACCTCCTCAAGCCCCCTGATTCAGACTAGCTGCTTAGTTCAAACTACTTCCTACAAATGCTTGACTTTACACCATGAGCTTTTAGGAGGTACTTAACCCAGCTGTAGTTTCTCTCCTCTGATGTAGTTGCACTGATTAATTGATGCAAAGAGTTTTGGCTGGTAAGTCCCAGAAGATTTAGTTGTTGGAAATGTACCAGCCCCACAAAAAGGCATTACTAGAGTTTCCGCATTAACCTCAGAGTTCTCACCTATGTCCATCAGGCTGTACTGCTACAAGTCTGTCCTAAGTGATAACACCTTCAACTGCTGTAAGTAATCAGCCCAGGCTCTGAGACTTTTAATAATTATGTTAATGGTATCAGCAGCACCAGACAGACACGCTCAGGTTGTATTTTCAGGCTTTGCTTTGCTATATGGAAAAGCAGAAGAATTTTTCTTTCTGTAGCAAGGAGCCGATGACACTCTAATCCTATCCTGCTGCTGCCAGAGCTTGGGCTCAGGAATTTGGCTCTGAGGATGGACCTCCATGAACTTGTGCACTCAACACAAGCTTCATGCCTTCATGCACATGGCCCTTTCTCAGACTCTCACAGAACCAGGGTCTTGCCTGCACATTTTCAGTACAGTGCTGCAGTGGCTATACCTCTTTAGCATGTTCAAATGCCATTAAACCTCCTAATTTGGTGATTGACTCTCCCTGGAAGAGGATGGTTGGTGAAAGAGGGGAGTGTTCATTGCCCTGTATTGCTCCTGAGTCCCACAACTTCTTCAGGGATTTCTCACTAGAAGGAGCCCAAGGGACATCCTCCAGATGCCACATAGTTCTGTGCATCCTTATTGTTGTATAACTTGGCATGCCAGATCCATCATGTCCTTTAATGCACGCCTCGTCACACAGCCACATCCTCAGAAAGTGAGGAAAATTAAGAACTGGTAAATATTTCACAGTCTCATGCTGACAATGAGACACAAAAGCAGTCTCCAACACCCTTCTAAACATGTAAGAGTGCCCTTCACTACTGGTGGGAAAAAATACATACAGAACTATCAAAGATGGCATTTTATTCTTTTAGGCAGTCTTCAGAAATCCAAATGCAATGATTTTTTTAAACTTCCAAGTGACTCCAATTCTTATAAGACACATGTAAAAACTACAGAAGTATTCTTGTAAGGCACATGTAAAAGAGATACAGAAGTATTGTCTTTAACATAAGGCATCTGTTTTCCAGCTACAGTAGACTCATGGTTTTTTTTTTGTTTCAAATATGAGTGAGAAAATGTTTGTGCACTGCTTCCTGACAAGTGGCTTTTTCCCTGTTTGAACAGAAATGTTGTGTGTAGGAGGATGGGAAAGGGAATCGATGGCTTGATTAAAATTTTAATTATTATAGAAATCATTGTGTTTATACAAGCTTCTCCATGCCCCACCCTTGGGCATTATTTGTTCTTCTTTAAAAGTACCCTGCAAATGCAGCTTTGGGGATTCATTGTATTTTTATGGCAGCTCTTTAAGCAACTCTACAATGATTACATTCTGGTGTGCGAGACATTCAGTATTATCTCTTAGGCTTTTACGATCTTGTTCCCCAATCAGTGCTTTTGTGTAACAAGCTAGTGAAATTAGAAGTATGATTAGAAAAATGTGACTACATTATCTTAAACTTATACACACTTTTGTATTGCTTCAGCTTTTTAAGTCCCAAGGGAACTGACAGCGATTAGGATCTATTTCTTGTGAGGGTACTGTTGGGAATAGGGCTGGTTTGAATAAGTGAATCAACCTTATTATGACAGAAGCTCCAATAGACATGTGCATTAGAGTATATTGAATTCCACTTTTGAAACCACAGGAAACCTTTGCATAAGCACTCACATTTCTGCCTGGACTAAGCAAATAGAGTACTGTTAATAAAATAAAAAAAAGAAAGTGAAAGCCCAAAATCCTTCCTATCTCTCTTTTTATTCTAATACCTTGCAGATAGTATCACATAATCAAAATAATGGGTTTTTTTTTTTCCTTTGTGATTGTATGTAGGACTGGTATAAACCTTTAGCAACATGGTTATTCTCTTGTAAACATCCAAACCCACATGTAAAAATAATGTCCTTCTTTGCAAGGGTACAAAAAATACAGTGTTTCTTACTGTGGACCAAAGTAAAATAAATTGAAAATCCAGAAACAAACCCAAGTGAAAAAATAGCACAAAAAAAACAGGATGCAAATTTTACTCTGCCTGTTTTTCTGTTACAAGCAGGCCAGGTGTCAGGGGACCGCAAACAGGGCCATATCCGCATGTTTGCATAACATGGTTCACATATTTTTAAAATGCTGGTATTATTTTATCAAGCATAAATTAACTTTAGCATGGATGAAGGGGAGCAGGAAAAAGAAAAAGAAAAAGAAAGAAAGAAAAAAAAAAACCACCGAAAATTCAAAACCAACCTAACAAAAACCAATAAAAACACAACCAACAAACCAAAACTTCAACCCCACAAAAAAACAGTAGAAGTAGTATTCCTAAAGGGTCCAAAGGGAAATGCTGCTGCTGGAATTAAGGACAGAACCAAATAATTTGGAAAGGACTGAGAACAGCCTGGCACAGACATTAAGTAAAAAAGATGGAGATTCTGTGGAGAAAAAAGGTACAGGATTTGCAACAGTAAAAGACTGACCTAACTATGTCAAGCCAAAGGTCCACTTAACCTAACCTTCTGGCTTGAATGGGCATAATATGGTCTCAGAAAACAATATAATAATAAAGGCAAGAAAATAACAACCTCACTGCTGGCATACCTTGCCTGTTTCCAGCAATCAGCATTTTATCACCAGCATATCTTTGTCATGATGTTTAATATTCACCAGTATATATAATGATATAAATTATGTGTGTATCTTCCATGTAGCTCTGAAATCTCTTTCCAAAACTAATTATCCCTTTGGCCCTCAAAGCATCCCAGAGCAGCCAGTTTTACAATGTATTTATTATCTCCTTCTCTATGCTGCAAAGGATTTCATTAACTTATATTCCTCCTCAACTGCCTCTTTTCTGAAGTAGTGATACCTCTTTTTTTTTTTTTTTTTTTTTTTTTTTTTTGGTAAGGTGTTTGTATCTCCACTTATACTGCTCTGCTCCTTCCTCAGTTATGCCATATTAACCTAAAGCTGTAAGGACCAGAACTGCAACATTAAAAAGGAACCTAACATTTAGTCCAGTACCTCCTTGGTGATTTATACTTTCTAAATAAGTTGCCAGGTAGGGTCAAGGAAATGAAAGATGACTGTGTAGATATTTGAGGAAATGACTGCTGAAGAAGAAGGAGGGATGAGTAATCAGATGTGGCACATGGTGTATAATAACATGGGAAAACAGTGGTTCTTCTCCTTGTTCAATTATAAACATGCAAAGCACTTCATCATACCCTAAAATGTAATTTAACAGTTCATTTTATAACCTTTTACTCCATATTTTATGGATATTTAAAAATCATTACTAACTGAGAAATACATTTCTAAACAAGGTTACTTTAATAGTGTTGAAGATTGTGAGATAGCTTGCATAGAAGGAAAGAACTGATACACTCCCCTCAGTGAGAGACGCAATGAGATATTCACAGTACTACTCTTGCTCAGTTGTCAACATCTAGATGAATCCCTTCAATTCCTGGCAAATATGCCTCCAGCCACTACTGGGGTTTTCTGAGGTTCACTTCTGGGGCCAGTTCAGTTTAATACCTTTACTGATGGTCTAGATAAGGAGATTAAGTGCACCATCAGTAAGGTCACAGATGACACCAAGTTGGGCAGGAGTCTTGATCTGCTGGAGGGCAGGAAGGCTCTGCAGAGGGACCTGGACAGGCTGGATTAATGGGCCAAGGCCAGTTGTATGCAGTTCAAGTATATATATTGTATAAGGTCAAGTGACAGGTCTTGCCCTTCAGTCACAGCAACCCCAGGCTGGAGGCAGAGCAGCTGGGAAGAGTTCAAGAGGAAAAGGACTTGGGGTTTCTGGTCAGCATCCAGCCAAAATTAAGCCAGAGTGTGCCCAGGTGGCTAAGAAGGTCAGTGGCACCTTGGCTTTTATAAAAAATAGCATGGCCAGCAGGACCAGGGCAGTGATTGTCCCCATGTACAGGTGAGGACACACCATAAATGCTGTGCCCATTTCAGCGTCCCTCAGTACAAGAAGAACTTTGGGGTGCTAGAGCATGTCCAGAGAATGGCAACAAATCTGCTGAAGGCTTTGGAGAGTAAGTCCTTTGAGGAGTGGCTCCTGAGGGAGCTGGGGTTGTTTAGCCTGGGGAAGAGGAGGCTCCAGGGAGGTCTTATCACTCTATAACTACCTGAAAGAAGAGTGGAGAGAGGAGGACGTTGGCCACTTCTCCTAGGCAAGAAGTTACAAGACAAGAGGACACAGCCTCAAGCTGCACCATGGAAGATTCAGGTTACATGTAAGGAAGAATTTCTTCACGGAAAGGATCATCAAGCATTGGAATGGACTGCCTAGGGTGTTCAAATAACGACTGGATGTGGACCTTAGGGCTGGGGCCTAAGTTGACAAAGTGGTGTTTGGTCAAAGGTTGGACTCTGATCTTGGAGGTATTTTCCAGACTTAATGATTCTGTGTTTCTGTAACTCAAACACACTGTAAGCAGAAAAAAAGGGATACTCTACTGCAACACAAGCTATGTGTTTTGATATGACTGATACATACTGCCACAAATATTTTTAATTTTCAGTAGTGTGTAACATTTTGTGTGTGATCTGTGTACTCACAGTTCAACCACACTTGTTCAAAGAATCAGTCATGAATACTTATATTCTTGTGCAGTTCCTTTTCCACAACACATGATGTCTTTTTTTTCCTTTTTTCTCTTTCTTTTTAATGGAAAGACATCAGTATAATTCTACCATGCTGAACTCATTTATATATACTTTCATGTGTCCTATGGGTACTTAATGATTTCTGAAGAGTTTTCTGTAATTTTAATGAACTCTGCTAGAGCACACAAAAACTTACATAGAAAAGGAAATTAACTGCTTCATCTGTGCTTTAAATATTCTTATGTCCAAAAATGCTGTTCTTTTCTGGGCTGCCACTGCAAAGGAACAAAGGCCCTATATATGAAATCATGTGAATTTGCTCTCCTACAGCTGTCTGGGGTAATGGAATTAGCTGAGAACCATTTTGCTATCTATATTTATTGATGCATCTACCCTTTTTTCCATAAGTTCTTTCTTTTTATTTTCTTAAGTTTCAGTTCTACCTCCTTTTAAAATCATTCTACTCCAAGATATCTGTATTTCTCTTAAGTGTTCTTAACCCTTGCCTCAAAGAGCTTATTAAATTCATAGATGAAAGAAAATATAGTTACATAAAAACATGTGAGCATAATAAAAAAAGCAGATGTTTTAATATGTATCTCATAAAAGCAGGTCTATTGAGGGAAGGATGAAGGAGAAATGAGCAAAATCAGTGCATCAGCCCTGGGGGGAAAAAAGTGGACTAAATTAAAAAGGCAATTAAGAAATGCTGAACCTCCATCGTGTCGAGCTTCTATGGTAGATAAAAAAGTGTGACAAAGAACAACACACTCATGCCTATTGTTTTAGAACAATGAAGTGTGTCCTGCTTGTTATGCTGCTGTTCTAAGCATATCTCATAATATTTCCATTATTGTGCGTAAGCGCAGCAAACATGAACGATAGACAAGGCATTTTTGGCACAAGGACAAAGAACATTTTGCTTCAGCTAGTAACAAATTGCTTTCATTAAGAACAAATGATCTTGGAGCAGTTTTCTGCTGTATGGTCGCCACAAGATGTCAAGCACAAATGGTAACCCAGTGTTTCCGCTAAACCATGGAATAAACCTAGAGGGAAACAACTATATGGCTTGCTTTAGGACATCTTTAGTATTTCTGTGGCTGGGCAAAAGAACTTGCAGTCTCCATTCTAAAAATAACTATGGTTAGGTTCTTACTTTTACACTAACAAGTTTAGACTTGAATTAAGACTGACCATTTTAACAGTTAACATAATTAAAATGGTGATTTGCTCAGGATACAAAGTAGTATCCTGATCTAGTAGTGTCCTGGTTCTCTTTCTTAATGTTCTTTAAATTTTGCCTTTAGTGATTTTATAGAGATGTTGTACAGCAGCACTTAGCTATTCTGAGGCAAAATTTTTGTCAGCATTCCTGGTCAATCTATATTTTTAAGTGTGGGTAGTGCAGCTTGATACTTTTTTAAAACACATTGCCTTTCCCTTATCATGAAAGAAGCATTCAGCTGATATGCAAACACAGTTTCTGGTTGATAGGTTCTTACTGAGAAGCTTTGGAATGTTTCAATTTAGAAATTACTGCAATTTGATATTTAAAGTTTGAAAAATTGTTTTTGATCTTGTGTTCTATCCTCTGTATAGAATAATATTTTGTGAAGTATATTGCCACATTACTTCTTGACTATGCATTTGTAATCTTTATTTTGAAAGTTCAATATCTTAGCTGTATAAGATCACTTTAGGTTTCAATTTCAGATGCAAATGACTGATAAATCTAATAAAAATTGGGCAGGCAAGGATATTTAAAACTCTCATTGGTTCTGCAACACAGGTCTAATACAAACATTGGAAGAAAAAAGATGGAAACATCAGGGAGCCGGCTGGCTCAGCAGCATCAAAGACAGCATATTTCCCTTCTGCTAACACCAGAACTGTAGAGCACATTAGGAAGGAAAGAGATGATATGTTATGCACCAAAGCGTGCCTTCTGTGCTTCCACTCACAACGTAGCTGATGTATATTGAATAGCCTAAGGTTAAATCTGATGCTTTTTTCAAGTGAATATTACCCTTATATTTATTGTTTCCCACATAGCATATTTCATAATTGCATTATTAATGACCCAGAGAAAACCAAAAATAATCAATCTCATTGTCAGGAAAAAAGGAAGCAGAGCACTTATCTTTATGAAGAATAAGAGAAAAATATTCTGAAAGGTCATAATACATTCAAAGACCATTGCAAAGGCTGTTTAAAAGAAAGGAAGCTAGTCCTTTCTCTTGGAAAGATAAAAACTGAATCCCTTGTAAACATAGAGTTTCACAGGAATTTATAAAACAATACAGTGATAGGCACAAAGGCCAGAACACATAAATGGGAATAATATTTGAACCCCTAGGAGTTTTCAAAGATGTCCAATGGATCTAGATGCTGTGGGAAGGTACTGAAGGACAAGAACTGGTTATCATAAATTAAAATGTAATAAAACCCACTGGAGAGCAATTATTATATGGTCTTATTTTCCAAGCCTCTGGAGAATAAGCTTTCACTATATTTTATGTTGAGCTACTGGTGGAAGTCTGAGAAAGTCAGACACCAAGTCCCAACCTGGACATACCAAGAGCATTGACAATCACTATGGAAGCTGAACTTGAATCAAAAGGGCACTTTGTTTTGGAAAAAAAAAAAATATGAGGAGAGTATTTCCTTCCATTTGTTTTCACTAAAGAAGAGCCCGGAAGTGTCCAGGATTATGTAACAGCTTCGCATTAATTGTGACGGCTGTGTGCAGAATGGAAACCTGAGGACATGTAGCTGCAAGCAAACAGCTTTTGAATTGCAACTGGGTTTCGTGAGGCCATCTAATGTCGCAGAGTACAGAGTCAGCAATCAGCCAGCATGGCTGGGATTGTGTTCCTTAGGGACAAAGTAGACTTTGAAGTCATCAAAAGAAATGCCCATCTCTCATCTGAAAGTGCCTTAGGAGAATAGAATGGTTGAAACACTGGGGAGATGTTTCTTTTTCCTTCAGGGATCTGGAGCAGAATAGTTTTTACAGGAGCACTGCTGGTTCCCATGCTTAAGGCTGGAGAAATATTGATTTACTTCAAGAGGAGGACAAGACGACTGAAAAGACACAGTGTGGGTTAAAGTAAACTTTTGGGATGGAAAAGTCAGATAACAAGGCTGGGGGACATGGGGTGTTGGCTCAAGGACAGGTTGATGATTCAGAAGATGAGCCTGAACTACTGGAGTGAAAATCCAAAGTAGTACTCAAAAGCTGAAACAAAACACCCACAAATTCCCCTTCACAAATACAAACCAGCCAACCTGTTTGGTGTTATCTCCAAGGCAGGGCTTTTTACAGGTACAATTTCTATTGTGTATTGTTCTATTGTGTAAAAATAAGCAATAGTTGTGTTTAAAATGCTATGGAAAATCTATCATATATATCTGAAGGACTGACTATATCCATAGTACTGAAGCTTTGAAAAGGTTTTGTATTTTTGGTGCTTAAAAAAAAAAAAAAAGCAAAAACAAACACAAAAAACAAAACAAACAAACAAAAAAACCCAACAAACAAACAAAAAAAAAAAACCACACACAAAACAGTACCCAACACTTGAGAACTTAGGGATTATTGAATTTATTTCAGCCAGTGATAGCTGTGCTGTGAGGTCAAGCACTCTTTGGTACCTTGGTGATACACCCCAATTTAGCGGTGATGTCTGGAATCTATCTGGGCTTTGTAAACCACAAAGACAGAATTTTGTACTAGGATAAAATCCCAAGCACCTGCTAACTTTCCAGTCAAGGGGAGTTTGGCCTTTGTCCCAGGTTTTTAGCAGAGGAGGACATTCATTTTTCTTTCTAGTCCATCCAAGTACTTTCTGCTGCCAAAGACTGTCATTTCTGTTAAACAAAATCACTTCATGAGAACTGACCTCAATTCATTTACTCAGAACATAAGCTGCTAAAAAATGGAAAAATAATTGGAATATTTTCTCCTTGCAGCATTCCATGCCATAAACAGTAATTTCTAGCATTAAGGACTGATGATGGATAATGATCTCTGTCCATTACTGTCCTGGTAAAGTGTGGATCCTAGCCAGCAGAAATCTAAGAAATTAGAAAGTAATCAGCATTGATTTCCTATTACTTCATTAAGGGATGACTGGATAAATGTGTTTGTTTAGATCATTTATTTATCAGCAGCACATGATCAATGCATTGGAAATTTACAATGTATTTGTGATAGGGTCAGGTGTCATTTACACACAAGGTAATAATATTGCACTGCATTTCTTCCAATATAAAAAAGGATTTGTACAACACTTGGAATATGTTTAATCAGTCACCCATTAAACACTATTTCAACCTAGAGTATGAGCACTCTAGAAAGAACCCCACTGAGAATGAAGGATGATAATGTTCCCCTGGACTGTTTCTAGGGAACTATGCATCAAACACTTGAAAAAATTCAAAACAAAATTCCTGAGATAGTGATCTGGATTCTTAAAGTTGGCATAGCTGGAATTTGTCCTGTGTCTCTTAGACTTTTATATTTGGCTGCCATATAAATTTCCTCTAGGCTTTCTGGGCTTAGAATCACAAAATCATTAAGGCTAGAAAAGACCTCCCAGATTACCAAGTCCAACCTTTGATTAAACATCACTGTATCAACTTTAGCATAGCACTAAGTGCCAGGTCCAGTCATTTCTTGAGCACTTCCAGGGAGGTTGACTCCAGCATTTCCCTGTGTAACCTGTTTCAATGCTTGACAATCCTTTCAGTACATTTGACCTCCTCATCCAGATCATTGTTAAAGATATTAAACAGTAAAATGTTCACGTTAATGGTCAGGAGTTCTGGACTTTTCTTTTAAAACAAAGTTGAAGATGTGCATGGTGGTTTGTTACTTGAATTTTACCCAACTTAATTTATAATAATAATTTTTGAACCTGCTGAATGTTCTAAATGCAAAGCTATGAATCTAAAACAGTGGTGACACTTCAATATTTGTTTTATTCAGAAACTCATGAGTAGAAACCTAAAGTACTCTTTTTAACTAACTGGTTAGCAAAACACGTAAAAAAAGTTGAACTGTGTCAATAATTCTCACTCTGTGTATAATGCAACATACTTTTTTTTGTAACATAAACACATATTGCAGAGTTTGAGAAGGCAGCATGTAAGAGTATAATTGTGTCTGTGCTATTTTCCAGAAAATATAACAAAGTATTTCAACTCATCCTGTAAATATATAAGGTACTTGTTTGGAATGCTGTCACCCTATGATTCTCTAGGAGGGAAAATGAAATACAGCTATGAGACAGATTATATCAAAAGCACAGAATTATCATACTAATGCACAATAACTCATATATGGAAGGCAAGATCAATGCCTGGTAAACTTGATTATTATCCTAAACTTCAAGTGAAACATGGCACAGTCTAAAATAAGAGAATTCAAATACCCATGAAAAGAAGGAAACTTGAACTTTAAGGTTTTCTGTGCTTTTGCCTTAAATATGATAAACCATAAAAAAAAATCAGTTGCTAGGTTTTCAAGAATTCTAAAAGACTTCTCGTTTCAAAGTAAGGCATAATCAGTGAAAACAGATGTCAGCAGCAAAGGTGAACAATGTTCACCCAACAGTAAGTGGAACTCCACCTCCCAAATCTGTTTGTGGGCACACATGAGAAGTAAAATCTTGGCACAAGCTGAAGTCACTGGTTTTCCCTTCCAACACAATAGCAACACTTTTGTATTAAGAAAGAAGTTAGTTCATAACATTCTTAAAGTGTGACAGTTCAGATTTCTCTTAAAATATTATTTCACTATGAATATGTCAAGGATAAATAGGAATCAAGGAGGACTAAGTAAACTGAGAATTTTTATTACTTATTAAATGGCATGTAGAAAGCACCTTATAAAGACTTTTATAAGCTTTTTATTTTGAAGATGTTGAAATCCTAAATTTTGTGTTGTAATAATGTCTCAAATTCCATTTCAGACAATAATTTCTTTTAAGTAAATTACAGTAATTGAAAAATTATAATATTAAAGAAAACAATGTCTGTGCCACTACTTTTCTCCAAACTTCAATCTAAGATTTTACAGAGGTGGAATAATAGAACTGGAAGGCTTTTAACAGTGTAGCAGTGATTAAATAAAGACTTTACTCTGCATACTGAATAAAACATTAATAAACTGGAAGACAGAAAATGCTTCTTCATATAATGTCAGTTTAGTTCTACATAAAACACCTATTTCTGAGAGTATTTGACTTAATAAAAACACAAACTTAGCAGCCAGACCAAAATGGAAGGGTTTTCTCATTATGTGATAGATATGCAAACATGACTCTACAGTGCAATTGATGAACTACTACTACTGAATCCATCTGTTTATGTTCTACCAAGGGCACCTTTTTATGTCTGTCTGATGCCTGCATCCAGCCTCCTTGAAGGATTCCCATGGGTGTGCACAACTCTCTCTGTGAGCTGCGCAACACAGGTTCAGGCACATCTGCTGCTGCTGTTTACCTGTCAGTGAGAGCAATTCTCATTTGAAAACTGCTGAGCTCAGATAGCAAAGTTCCTGTGCCCGTGTGCAAAGATTATACAACATTAGGTGGAGCAGGATAAATGGATCCATGTACCTCCAGCATCGCTTTGTCAAAAGCTGTGCTAAGAAATAGCTTGGCACAGAGATAAGTGCTGCTGAAGGCAGCACTGCACAAGGGCAGTGATTATCTGAGATATAGCACAGTTGCTATTAGAGCACATAGGAGTGCTACCTGTGTGCTGTGTAAATATGAAAAGCCATATTTTATTATCCAGCAGATTTCCTCTACCGTCAGATTTACCTCGGAAGAGGGATAGATAAACACGGATCTTCACATGAGAAAAAGTTAACAAAAGGAAGGCTTGTTCAAAAAGCCTGTGGTTGGTTCTGCCTGCAGGTCATTAGCAGACTTCAAAGTCTGGACTGCTTCTTTACCAGACTGATTTCATGGTGTGGTCACACTGGACTGTGTGACAGATAGAAGGTTCAATTTGCTCAGGCATTTTCTGTAGACTTCTGGTATATTCTTTCTAAAAGTCTTTAAAACTAGTGTTTATTATTAATTGAAGCAAATCAACTTTTAATCTAATGCTATTGTTAAGCAACAGGATATGATGTACACCAATTTGAAAAAAAAATACAAAAAACATAAATCAAATCTTCCTAACTATGGTTAGATTCCTCTGCAGAGGTATTTCTGTTATTTGGGCTTACTTTTCAGTCAAGCAGTATTCAGTTGTCACCAGACAAGCTTACTACTTTGTGCTGCAGAAAGGCTGAGCTGATTTTCCAGGAAAGACTCATTCTTTCCGCCGCCTCTTCAGACTGTTTCAGAGACTTACTTTTCAGTCAAGCAGTATTCAGTTGTCACCAGACAAGCTTACTAGCTTTACACTTCGTGCTGCAGAAAGGCTGAGCTGATTTTCCAGGAAAGTCTCATTCTTTCCACCACCTCTTCAGACTGTTTCAGAGATGGCCTCTGGAGCTAATACATCTATTTTCCCTCACACCACCTCTCTATTTCCAGTACTGCAGTTTTCTGATTTCCATGTCAATCTTGCTCTGCCTGTTTTCCTAAAACCTGGACATTTTTCCAAAATGGAGGAGCAGTTCTCAGAGAAAGAGCAATTATCCCAAGTGGATATAATTGCACCAGAATGCAGTTGGCAATGGACTGCAGGAAGCCACAATAAACTGTAAACAAATCCATTAAATAATCATGCTCCTCATCAAAGATTGGCTTCCAGTGTACAGAAAAACCTTACTTACTTATTGTAGAAGAATGTTTCATATTTTACTTCGTATTTGCATTGCTGTTTGGTTTTTTCATGATCATTTAACCAGAGTCATGGGTTTGAAACTTCAGGGTTTGCCATGACAAATATCAAGATTGGACAGAGGGGCATCATGCTCTTGTTTCAGGTCATGTTCTAACATCTGTAAGAAATCTGGACTTTTTTTAAAACATACTTTTCCCTTGTGAACAATCTTGGTTACTGTCCTACACAGCCAGACATCTACTGAAGCGTATGATAATATTTTCAGAAACAGTATAGAAAGCAAACTAAGGAAATCTGCTGCAATTATTACATAAAGAAAACCAGGACAGATAACTGAACCTGTAGTTGTAGAAGTCTTCAGATTTTTACATTTTTTAATTTGTTGTGAGCAAATTATTATTGATCCAAAGAGAGAAACATTTCAATACATTATGAAATGTGCTTTGTAAGAAAGAAGAAAATAGTTCATGAATATAATAAAATAAGCAGCTATTGGCAGTAGTTATAAACGGTTAAAATAAACCATGTGTTACAGTAGCATTATAAAAATCAGTCAGCAGCCCTGACAATAGAGCTTTGAGTACCATTTGATATTTTCTCATTGATCTCTACAATCTATTATAGATCTAATAATTTGACCATGAACAAACCCTTTGCTAATTCAATCATGAACAAGCCATTTGCTTAAAAATCTAAAATATTTCACTTGAGGCTCTGTGACACAAAAGACAATATCTCAGACTGGATTTTTTCTTCAGTAAGTAAATCAACTGGCTTAGAAAAATAAAAAAGTCTTGGAAGATTGATCAAAGTCGGCAGAAAATTTCTCAATATCTTGAAGCAAAAACTTCCTCCTTACTTTTTGTTCTTCTGCTTTTCACTTGGAACAGTTCAGACTCAGAAAAACACACAGAGAAGTCAGAGACTTCTACCAAGGACTTTTGAAGTTTTTTAACCATCACAACTCAGAAAAATTGAATTGCACAAATTTCTCTTGTCAGTAATTGATATTACCTTTGTTTTTAATATTATAATAACATAGGTAAAATAAGCATATCCAACCATTAACACTATTACAATTTCCTCTCCTATTCATAACAAGACCTTTTCATTTAGAACTATAACATCAGCGGAACCCTGGTAGATTGCAGGAAAGTTGTGGAGCTGTTGCTTGATTGCAATTTGTAGATTTTTTTTCTTGTGAGGTTCTCTATGTGGCATGACCCACTTACTAGACTCATTTTAGTGTTTTTCACTCAGCACTCTGCCCACTTGTGATACTATAATATGGATGTTCATATTAATGTCTTCAATAGAATACTGTAGTTTTGAAGATATTTGGTGTTTCTTCCTGTAAAGCACTAAGTTCAAAATCAATCAATATACTTTTATTTAATTCTGTGGCTAAACAAGTTTAAACTATGTTTGACTCTCTTGCCAACACTTATTTCCTGGTTTTATCATTCCATCTGTAACATTTTATTCTTCCTTCTACTTTCTTCTCCTCCCACCACACACATTGGAGAACAGTCAGGACCTTAGATGTACTGTAGTGGATGGCTCACTGCACAGTCAAGAATTTAATAACTCCTCCCAGTGTAATTTCTGTAACTCAAAACACTGCTTTCCCTCCACTATGGTATTAAATAGAGAGTTTGGTTTAAAAGTAAATGCTGGGTCTTTCCAAAGGCCATCTGATAAGACTAGTAATTCAAGAGTGAAAACAGTACAGTTATGCTTTTATGAGAAAAATACCATTGAAAATCTACTGCATTTGCTCAAGTGTATTGAACTGAAAAGTTTTCTAGAACAAACATCAACCAAAAAAAAAATCTTCCATTACACTTTTCCAGCAGCTTACTGCTGGCAACAGAAATGTCACTGAATGCAATTGTCCTTGGAGTTCTTAGGGTTACAAGATCACCTAGCAACAGAATCATCTATTTAGGATACAAGTTCAAATGCATTCTTTTAATGTGTTGTAGATCCCCCAGGATATACACAAATAAACTCCCATAGAAATCCACATAGTTTGCAAGGCAGTCTGTTTCTTTGTCCTTGATGCATCAGTGCTTTTCATTTGGAACACTGTGACCTTTTGCTAGCAAAACTGGTAAGTCTCCTTATTTCATGTATGTGTTTGTTTGTTTACTTATTTATTTTCAGGCAAAAAATTTGTACTTAGAGATTTGCATACTGTTCTTTGAAGATCCTTCCATCCAGCCCATTGTCTCTTCTTCAAAATGAGATTTTATTGACTTTTGGAACCTTGTATATTTAGTAACTAGAGTGGGGCAAACACCAAGCTAACGGCCTTGTAAGAAACTTCCTTTTTTTAATTAAAAAAGAATATATTTAACTTCTCAGCAAGCAGAAGGTATCAATCCAGAGTGTCCTCAAACCCATTGGCATGTGGAGGGTTTTTCAGTCAATACCAGTGATGACACATCACAGAATGGCCCTAAGACACTCTCAGGGTCCCTGCAATCAGGCGCTTCATTCTCTTCTGCCCTGTTGCCATGGATCTTGTAATTTTGTAGAATCAGGTCAGACTCACCAAGAATGAAATGTCCTTCATAGGATCATTCAGAGCAATGAAATGGTTATGCAGACAAGTATTGATAAATCTGAGCTTAGTTTAAAAATCCATGGAAAACCTCTTTCTAGGTATTAAACTGTGAAATTCCATACTTCATCATGTTTCATCTTAGTCATCCTTTGTAGTCTGCAGCTGGTTGTAGCTTACAGAATACCACAATAATATATGACAAGTTCCACTCTTCTTACACCCTCTGAGTACATGCTAGACTTCTATTAATCTCATTGAGCTGGAAAGTGTGTGTGGGGGACAGAGCAACCTGCCTTGTTCTTAACATTTTATGGCTCAGAAGTGAGTTCTGACTTTTCTGTGTGATTCTCTAAGTGTGCCTTTTCTCTTTGTGCTTTGTGCTTGGGTTCCCAATTTGCTTCTTTACTTTAAGGACAGATCTTCAAAGGGGTTAAGCATCTTTGAAAATCTTCTCATAAGCCTGTGAAATTTTAAGATCAAAGTCTTTTTCTGGAGACTAGTCTAAATTTCTTCTTACTCATTCTTAATTGATAGCCGTATGATCAAAACCTAAAGTGTAGATAAAGCTAAAGAGGGACTGAAGTATTTGAAAAACCTATGCTGGCACATAGTGACCCATCAAGACATTGTGTATGAACATGAATCCTAAATCATTCTAATCCTTCCAGGAATCCACTTGAATGTGCGATTATAGAGTCAACAAAATTCGGTGGGCAGAGGATCCCACACTGTGGGACTCTGGTGTCTTGGGCAGCTTCCAGTGGAGCTTTTATTCAGCACAAACAGAACCCAGACTAAGAAGTTCCTGTAGTTTATTCCATCATTTGTATTACTATAAAAAGTGAAGAGTGTATTACTTTAAAAAGTGATAAGTGCATCTATGGCATAACCAAGCACTTTATACTGAAGTTTGTTATAAAGAAGCAGAAGTTTTGTGATCAGGTAATTGACAGATTTTGTCTCCCAGACATCCAAAATTTCACTCAGTCTGGCAAGTCTGATTATTCTGCCCTGTTCACGTAATGTAATTATAAAAATAACAACACTTTAAATTTATTTTATTTGGAGGATTATGATATAGTATAGACACACGCTTAGTAAATTATCAAAAAATAAAACCAGTGTTCTAAGCCAAGCACACAAATGTTACTACAGGCAAACAGAAGTCCCTTGGAGATAGCTAGTTGATATATCAAGGAATTCTCAAAGACTGATTATTAATGCACTAAAGCCATATAAATTCAGTGAAACAATCAGAAGACATTAAAGAAGGGCAGCTTTATGTCTACTTCGGGCCCATTCTTCATGACAAATCCCTGTCACATCATATTTTCTTGCTGTGGGATGATGTGGGGGAAATAAGGGGCCCGCTTAGCTCTCTTTTGTAGCTCATTTAAAATAACCCAGATTAATGGGAGCCTGTCTTTTCTACCCTTGTATGGAATGATAAATACTAAGAAATATTATTGAAGCCATTCAGCTGTCCATTAATAATACATTAGTAAATACCATATGATCAAATTTCAGCTTGCAGCTGAGCCAAGTGTTAGCTTAAATACCAGAAATATTTCATTCATGAAGGGTAAGGGTCCTGCTAGCATCTACATGTATACAGGATGCAGAAAAGAGAAAGAAATAGGTTCCAAAATACCTGAAATAATATTTTATCACATCTGAAGAAGCATGGGGGAAGTTTCTCAAATGGGCAGAGCACAGAGTATCACGGAAACAGTGATAGTAATTCTCTTCACTTTCTCCAAAACTTAGCAATGTTTTACTCTGCTTGCAGAGCCCAGTTCAAACCTGAATTTTGTCAGAAATAATTCTGATTAAAATGGTTTCCTTCCTTTACATTCTTTAGCAAGATTAAAAGATAACAATTTAAACCCTCTGGTAATGACTGCTATTTTTGCTCTTACTCCCCCAGGGACAGCCACTGATTTGCTCAAGAATCTTAAAAACTTTATATTCTTCCCTGGACTTGCTTCTCTTTTTGAAGGATCTGTGCTTTTTTTATACCTTCTTAGAAGATCAAACCTTTTCTTTCCTGGAAATGTACAATATTCTGTTTTGCAAGTAATGATTGTCCCTCCTTACATCTAAATTGACTCTCTTTATAAGAAATAGTCTGTTGTCAAGTTATTGATTTTTTTTTTTTTTTGTCTGTGAGTATAGGTAACACCCTTCTTCATGCAATAATATTGGTCATATCTGAAAGGAAGATATTTTTTATTTCCGCCTTCTAAAGAAATGAGAAAAAAGCTTTTCTTCTTCTTTTTTCTTTCTTTTTTTTTTTTTTTTTTAATATTTTTCAAGTCAAATTAGTCCCTATATATACACATCAGATTTCTTTATTGGTCTAACATTGTACTGGGTCATGCCACGCCAGGCGACGTCCTGGTAGCTGTTCACTACGTGTGGTAGCTGTTCACTAATATGTTCAAGTCAAATTAGTCTCTATATATAGACATCAGATTTCTTTATTGGTCTGACATTGTACTGGGTCATGCTATGCCAGGCGATGTCCTGGTAGCTGTTCACTACGTGTGGTAGCTGTTCACTAATATGTATTAATCATATAATTAATTCAGTCTTTGAAACTGAGATTCCCTAAAAAATAATAGAAAAAAAAACCAACCTGCAATTTGAAAACAATGCTGCAGTTTGCCTATTTTACCTATTGATTCTAAAAGTCCATTATACTTTCAAGTCTGTATTGCTTTAATTTCCTTCTATTAAGAAGACTTCTGTTTTTACAAATGTCTGTGTAATTGTGTGTATATTGTAGGTAACACACATTTTAACTCAGGGATTTTTGGAGACTCACAAAGGAGTTTTTAAGAACTGATATAAAGTCCATGACATTCAGACCTCAGATAACTTTCAAAAATCTATTTGAGACTGAAAAAAAAAAAAAAGAAATTACATTTCGTTTGAGGAAATAAGTTGCTAAAATATTAGGCATATAAAATTAGACCTATAAAATTTTATGGACGCATAACTGCCCTGACACAAAAACATACTGCAGATTTAAAATGTTCTCCAAAGGAATTTTTTTCTTGTTTTCAGTCTCTTTTTTTTTTTCTTTTTTTTTTTTTTTTTTTCAGTTTAATACTATGGCCTACAGAGCAGAGATGAAAATCCAGTCAGTGGTCATATAACTTGACATTAATTGACCCTCTACATTATGTGACCTACATGTAAATTAAATTCTTCCGTTCTCAAGCTCTTGGTTTCCTTAGCTCAAAAGACACAACTCTGTTCAAAACCTGCATTTTTTTTTTACCATAACTACTACTTGTGAAATTTTCTTTGCCTTACTGTTCCTATCAAACTAAACAGACAACCATATCATCTTGAATTTTGTCTCAATAATTACCCTAAGCAGCAAATTCCCCTTGGATGGTATGAAAAAAATTCTTCACAGAGAGTCCCTAATAGCCTTTTCATCTACCACAAGGAGTAAGGCATTGTAAGGCAATAAATAGACAAACATCACTGGAAGGAATTCTGAAACAGGGGGTTCTTCTGCTAATGGGAGGAAAAATATGTGTATTTCAGCTGCAGGTTGCAGGCCAGGAGAACATAATTTGCTGGTGCTCAGATAAAAATAAAAACTTGGTCCTCAGATGAGTGAACACATTGTGTGAATTATGGAATTCACCATTTTCTTTTTCAAACCAAAATGATGATTTCTTTTAAAATCTGAGGAGGCACCTGGACAGAGGAGGTGCCCTCTGCTTCATTGCATTTATGAAGTTTGTACTAAACTTGACACCTGTATCAGGGAGTAAGGGTATAATTAATTCTCATTAATTAAAAAAAAAAAAAGAGTCAAACTATGACTTACATTTGTCTTCACACTCAAAAACAAGGCTTCATTATTAAGATGAACAGGAGCAGATATCTAAAACCACATGAAAAAAAACCACAGTGGCTTCAAATTCCTGTGTTTAAAGAAGGGAAAAAAAATACATCAACTAGCAAAGGTGTTAACACATTAGTTAATAATTTAACCAGAACAAAATTAGCTACATTAAAAACAAAATACAATATCCCTGAGTTTAGTGTTTTTCAAACATTAAAATAACTATAACCCTTCAGCAAAATAAGTGCAAAACTTTACAAAATTTACAGATTTTATACAAATCATAAGGTTGGGTGAGAAAAGATTGAGAGAAAATTTTGAGAGATTGTAGAACACAGGTAAATATATTATCTTAACCTGAATTTTAGGATGTCAGAACTACCTTAATACACTGTTTGCTGGAAAAAGCCTTGTGAAATCTTCCAAATACACACTTTTATAGAGTTCTCCTTAGGTGATTTTGTATACTACCTGAAAGAGCAGTATAAAAAGCATACTTTGTACACAAAGTATGCAAAGTATACATGTATACTAGTAGTTATCTTGAGATTACTATAATTTTTGCTAAAGGATTAACGAATTAACCCCTAGTTTTCTTCTGTAACTCTTCCTGAAAGACAAATGATTTATCTTTCAGTTGATGCTCTGTAATGAAATTATAACTTAGCAACCATAACCATTTCTAAAACATTACTCATCTTAAAAGACGGAGTGTTATTGTGTTGGCATAAACTCCTGGAGTAATTCACCTTGATTGATTAAAACCTCTTATTTTATCCATTGTACTTAAATATTTTTTCATTCCAGAGTAAACAACGGCAGCTAATAGACTTGGTATCTCACTGCTGTGTAATCGAAGACTAGCTTTTAGGACATGAAATAAATGGAGGTCTAATCTTTCTAGTGCCTTTTAGAGGTACTTAACATTGGTCTACAAAGAGCATTGAATGAAAAGAATTAGTAATGGGAGAGACCTACAAAGTCATTTGTCCAGTCCTCTGCCAAAGCAAGATTGCTTGTCCATGATATACTGTGTTTTTAAGTGTGATGTCCAGTCCAACCCTAAATTATTCATCTGACCTGTTACTGTTTCCATTATATCCTTAGACATACCAGATCATTTTATACTATAGCTTGGATTTTGTTGTGCTTTATTTAATTTTGTTACTATTACTGCATGCTTTGCAACAACTTACGCAGTCTTCTTTCCCCTTTTACTTGTGCTTCTCAGATGCTTGCTCAGTTAGACAAGCTACACCAGTGTGATCATTTTTCTTGGCTATTCAGGCTGTGAAATCACTCTGCCTTGCATGCAAAATCACAGGCTTTTACAGGGTGTTGCACTTGAAGGTCAAATTTAATTTACCATCTACTAAATTCATCAAATGCTATTATGTTCTTACATGTTTCTAATGGTAGAGAGATCCTCTATGCAGCATTATTTTCATATACATCACCTAAGACATATTTGCAAACCTGTGCATTTAATGCAGGAAACCTGTGCCAAGGGAGAAAACTGCCCTTCCACATACTGAGTGAAGTTCTGCTTCACTTTTTTGAATTATGCATACTAAGCAACAGAATCCTCCTTATCTCAATAGGTAATACAGTGATAAACTTTGTTATAATCATCACTATAATGTTCCTGCCTTTAAATATCTGTAGGTTTTGTTGTCCCACTCTTCAATAACATCTCTTAGGAGATATTTCCTCTTTTCTTTAAAATCTCTAACCTAAAAAAACCTAACTCTGATTCACAAAAAGCAGCGAAGAAAGAGCTTTATACTCTAGTTTAGAAGAATCCATTACACATCCTATCTGTGGTATCATTAGGGCTGCCAGCACAAATACAATTGAAACGCAACATCCAGGGAAAATTTATTGTTCAGGATGGTTATTGGAATCAGGATAAGAGAAGAAGAGCTTTTATCTTTCCTAAAGCATTCTGGACAGTGTCTTGGGGTGATATGACTTGAAGGGCTTTAACCCCTTATCCTGGCAGTAATTATGAGAAGACAGCTGAGGAGAAGGAGGGAAGGCAAGAGGGATGAGGACCAGCATGCTGGACTTCTTCCAGATGCCACTGTGCCTGAAAGAGATGACATTTCATTATTAATTTGAGAAGGTTCTTTGCAAAATAACAGTACAAAAAAGGAAGCCAAAAACCTGGAAAAAAAAAAAGCCAAAACCAAAAAAATACCCAAAAAACCCATAAAAGCCAACAAACCAAACAAAAAAATTGATTCCATTAATAAACTACAGCATTCCCAGTTGCCAGAATCAATAATGGTTAACAGGTACATGCTAGTGAAAACTAATAGCTATGTATTTTTCTCTTCCAGGATGACTCTTTACAGGGTTTATTAGAGCACAAACTCTTTTCTGAAAATTGAGAACTCCAGCATCGATCATAGAGTGCATCATATGTGGAATATCAAGGCACAAAAAAGCACAGAAATCTTTCTTTAATAGTCTGTTTCTCTTTACTTATGGACACTTTATAAACAGAATATTCAGCCCTCCTCCTTTTGTACGTTAAAAATGTGGAGTTTTAAGGCACATTTGTAGCAGGCAACCTGTTTAATAAAGTGAATTTACCATGGTGATTCAGAGATTTCACCTATTTTCCAAGTTTTCCATTCAAGAGATTTTTCACATCTGCTCTTAACATGCGCCTCACAGGTGCCATTTTTTGAGCTGCAGGCTGTATATAATCACCAGTCACTGTGATGAACAATGTATCTGTATATATATATAAATATATACACAAACACATATCTATACTGTATCTGTTCTATAACTGCACGTCACCTAGATCGAATTAATGAGAAGACACATAGAAGAGTTTATTATGTAATAGTTAAAAAGCAGAATATTTACATTGATTTGCATCATCCAAAATTCTGATTACAATGCCTCAACAAGTGAATTAGGGCGGGAGGGGGGGGGCAGGGAGAGGGGGTTTATGAAGGGAATGTGAGGGGAAAAGAAGTGTGCATTGTTTTCCTCCTCCTTTTTCTTTGAAGGCCCATCTTTGTTCAGCCTAGCAGAAGATTTAATAGACTGTAATTGATCATCCTAGCCAAGTCACTGATGATGAGTCTTGATTTTTTTCTTGCTTAGGAGAGAGTTCATGCAACTTGTCCCCTATGCCTGGTATTATTATATTTCCCAGGCATATACATGCAGCAGCTGTAAATGCTTTATTTATTTCCTGCAGTGGTCAGTTGCAGTAATTTGCTTACCCATGCCTTGTTTTGACCTTTACATAATCTCTTGATCATTTTGACCATTATCAGATAGGGAAAAAACAGGCTAAATTACCACACGGTTAAGTAAAACAAGTATAATTTTCAACATATGCTTTTAGTGAATGGCTTTCAAAATGCTACACTTATGGGAATTTTAAATGATTGAGTAAACCAGAACAGAATAAAGAAAGCAAAAGAGAATTTATCAAAACCCGCTTACTTTGAATGATGGCTATCACAAAGAAACCTGAATATAATATGTTTTGAGAAGTCTGAACTTCAATCACATTATATGATGGTTTTGTAAAAAAGTGAACAAGGAACTGTCATTTGTAAAGTAATACATTTTTCCCTCTCAAAAAAAAAAAAAAAAAAAAAGTCATGGTCACAGAGATTGTTTTGATTAATTATTAATATAATGTGTCATTCTACTTTCAGAACGCTGTTAATAACCCAAGCCTTGATGGCAGCAAGATGTACTAGCAGAGAATAACTACACATGGGCTCCTGAAGTTGCATCCAGGAGTATCTGTGTTTGAGAAGAGGGGAGGGCAATAGACAATCAGAATTACAGCACTGTGCAATACCTACCTTCTCAAAGAACTGGCAAGCTCAGTAAATATCCACAGCACAAGTTTTGTTTTGTTTCTTTTCCATGTGGAACAATACCTTTCCAGCAGGAATACTTCAATGCTGAGAGGTGTACCACAAAGAGAATTGTGGTAGAAGTTCTGTTCCTAATTCAGCTTTACAGGATGCCAAGCACTTTTGAAATCTAAACAATTAGCTCAGCTGGTAGCAAAGTTAACGAAGGTGAAGAAAATATTATCTACAGCAGATAGGAAATAGAAAACAGAGAAGTGATGGATGAAGTAGGATTTGGTGACAGGGCAATGTGCTTTGAGGAATGTGAGCAGGGAGCAAAGAGGAATGAAACAATGTAAAAACAACAGCACTGTAAAGAGAAGTGAGGCAGAACATAACATTATTAAGCTAATGGTTTGAAGCATTAGAGTACTGAATTCACTGTGGATAGAGGCAGTACAAATATGCACAGTATGAAACAGTACATTATGATAAAGAAAAAGGAAGAGGTTGGAATGCATTTCCCTGAAGGATTAGGTAATTTGTTTGGATGAATGTATTGCAGGTTTTGAGACTACATTTTCAAGCATAGAAATGCCATTTATTTCAAGAGTTATCTGTTACATACAGAATACATAGATACATTTATTTATTTATGCACATATGGATATATATGTTTGTATGGATACAACAATGACTTTAGTAATTTTTGACACCAGAATGAAGAGAGCATGAATATGTTTTTAGCACATGGATACAATGAAGATTATTTTCTGGAAATAATAAATTCTCAAAAAGGCTGAACAACAGTTCCCAGAGTGAGACACTCTGCATGTTTGAATTAATGTTTCTGAGTGCTCCCTTGTTAGTGCTAAGCATATAGTTTAAATAAAGAAATCACATTCCAGGCTTCAAATACAATTTGTCAGCTTTGCTTCTGGGAAGTGTGAAAGCAGCAAAAGTGAGAGTCATTTATTCACCATCTGTTCAGCAGCTCACCTCTTTATCACACAGAGATGCAGAAGATACAAAGTTTAGTAAGTTTTCAGACACCAGGCTGTTAGAAGTGAAGACAGGGCATTTTTTATTAACCTTATGAACAGAGATCCACTGGGTTTCCATATGTCCCATAACTTAACAAGACCACAAGAAATATTAATCATATCACCCCATTGCATCTAGTTTTTACAGCAGTACATAGTTAATATCTCAATATTTAAAGGGATTAACTGAAAAATATGGCAGTTGAGCGATTTGGGGTATTTTTTTGAGGTTTAAGAAGTGAGAGAAAGGGGAGATCATGAGAGAAAGAGTGTAATTCAGCTGTGAATAAGCTAAGGTATTCACAGCTTGCTTACCGTATAAACTATGCCGCACTAGTTCTTAATCCAGCTGTTAGTACCATTCATCTGTGTATGTAAACCTAGAGACTCAACTTACAGTGTCTATATACAGATATTGCTTTTGGAGTCCTGATTACTGGCTGTCATTTCTATACATTCCCAAAATAAAAAATTGTAATTTTGATCTTTTATAAAAGTGGTTTTCTTTGCACTTCACTTGGGGAAAAAAATAAATATTCTAAGTTTGCAGTAGTTCTGCGTATACAGTGTTACAAAGTTTTACACAAGTTTTACAAAACCTTATGGAAGTATAAAAAAAGCCTTGAAAACTTAGCATTGCTGCAATATGCTTGTTGCAGTAGAGGAAGTACCATTTTTCCTTATCCACACCACTGCTCATAAACCAGATTTTTATCAGAAAAATAAAGTAGGGTGCCTCATATTTACATAACTTAGTGACACTCTTCTTGTGTTGTCACACTCAGTCTCTCCAGACTGCAATACAGATCGAGATCTTGCACACCCCTGGACTCAGACAATCTGCAGTAACTTGAGTGTTTCCACAGGAGATGATGAAATCCAAGAGTGGTTCATTACCTCACAATAATGTGAAGGTTAATGGGTATCATCAGTCTACCTGTACTATGTTCAGGTTTACAGATCAGTCTGAGCGGAAATCAGACATCACAGTCAATAAAAAGTGCCCTTTCTTCTCCCATCTACCTGCTTACACTGTCCATATGATTGTCATTTTCATACTGGCAGCACTTTTACACTGCTCCTTGTTCTTATGATTAACACAACTTCTCTTTCTGCTGGAAATACCAACTTCTGCATCCATTCTTAGCTGATCAACTTTGTTGCCTGTTTTTAATTGAGTGTTGAGGATGAACAGGTGGGGCTGAGAAACACCTCAATGTCATACACAATGGGAGGGGGAAAAAAACCACAATAGGAGTCAAATAGGCAGGCTTGCTCTGCAGAAGCAAGAGGCAGTTCCAAGCAAGAGGGAAGTAAGGGGCAGTTCCTGGGCTCCCACACAAACAATCTCACAGTCTTCATTGACATTACTTGTGGAGGATAACCAGTAACAGAAATCTATCACACAGATAAAACTGTAACATATAGTGCAACTTGAATCCTTAATGAAGTTACGGGGCAACAGAGCTGTACTGACCTGCAGATGAATTCTACAGAACCCTCCCTTGGCCCCATCCAAAACATTGAACAGCACATTTGCTTGGGTACTCCAGAGTAGCTTCCAACAGAAAACATTGTGCTACTTGAGTTATTGTTCATCTCTGCCTCCCTCCAGTAGCTAAAAGGAGAGGGTAAATCATGTTTAGCCTCTGTAGCTGCCAAGAAGTACTACCGCTTTGGGAAGCTGCCTGTCACGTCTCCTATTAATGAGCACAGAACTCAGAGCTCCCGACCCGGGAGCAGCAGTATCAGCACATCCCCCGATGCTCCTCCTGGTGTGATAGACAGTGAAGTACCTGTTAAGTCTTGTGGCTGCATGCCAGCATCCAAACACAGCAAGATCATATCCTGTTAGAATACGTCTCATTTTGACCAAAACCAAAATAACTGCATGAGTTTTCAGAGATGAAAGAATGCAGGTGATGATAACAGCAATTTTCAGTACATTGAAAAGAATAGAATTTTCAAGAAATTAAATGAGGAGGATACCCTCTTAATTTAAGTCCATTCTGCAGTCTGTCTAGCAAGGAACAGTGTCAATGGCCCTTGATCCCAACAAGCCATGAAGTAGCTTCCCCAGCCATGTAAAGCTTCTTGCCCCGGGCAGCAGAGAAGGCTAACAGCATCCCAGATTTTAGTACAAGGATGGTAGCCAGTAGACTGAGGGAAGAAATCATAGCCTTTCACTCAGTGTTTTGAATAAATCAAAAAGAGATCCTAAGAGATAAAAAAAAAAAAAAAAAAAAAAAAAAAAAAAAAAAAACAGAACAAGAAGGCTAGTAGGGAGAGAGCATAGTTCCTACATGAAGTTCTGAGATCAGATGAGATGTGAATACTTGTTTCACTGCTGAGACACATAACTCTTACAAGTAATTTCTAGAAGCACTCGATCTATCTTCTCTAAGTGCATTCCTCCACTCTGCATTTATCTGTGATAATTTGGGGTTGATGTATGTAACCTTATAGAATGCAAGCCAATGACTTCTCCTCTCTCTTTGCTGAAAAATTACACCTCTGGAAAAAGACAATGAAGCAAAAAGACAAAATTGTATTAAAAAGTAAGTTTATTTTTCCATGCTCCTGTTATTAAACATTAACTTTTCATTGCTTGAAAGCTTTACCCTAAAGTCTAGTAAATATAATCAAGCTCTAATTAAATGTTAATGTAGAGTCAGTGTGTTAAAAATTCATAAGGAGTGAGCAGATGCTGTGTTTTAGTCAGCATGGTCGAATTGACAGGATCAGATCCCAGCTGTGGAAATCCTCTCACTTGACACACCAGCAGAGCAGCTCGTGTTGGTTGTACATTCTGAATCACTTCTGCAGTTGGCAGCACACTAATTTAGGGCACAAAGGCAAAGGTACAGCCACCTCTGACCTACAGGCTGTGCTCAGGTCACATTGGAGTAGCTGGGCCATGCTATTGGTAGCTGATGTAAGAGTGCAAAAAAGCAACTGACGATCTTCCCCTACTGTCACCCAACATGGACTCTCGCATCTCATTTCTAAAAAGTGATATCTCACTTTTGCATTTTACCAATCAGTTTTAAGTTCCAATTCTGAAAATAGAATTCCTGCACTGTACTTCTACTTGACATAATGATCATTATTTCCAATGACATTTTTATGAAAAATCATTTCTCATTAAAAAATTTAATTTTGAAACTGTTAATAGATAATGGCACTGGAAAAATATCAGATTTTCTCTTTCATTAAATGAAATGATGAAATGTCAATAAGAGTACAAGATTAAGTTTTCACAAAAACCTTTATTGTTGTATTTGTCAGTTACAAATGAACAATTAATAAAATGAATATATTTTTCATTAATGGAAACTGACTAAACTATTACTTCCTCTATTATTGCTCATTTACACGTTATCTTGGTCTGATTTTAGTCCACAATTTAGGTTAGATATGTAACTGAACACCTTACTAGGCAGTGTCACCACATAGTCAAAATTTCTTCTATAACATCTTTTCCCTCCTTCTTGTAATTGGTTCCTAGAACTGTGCCTGACCCTTTTATGGATGCTATAAAGTTGCAGGAAGTTTCCTAAGTCCTTGCTGCGAAAAGCCTGCCCATGCACAAGACAAAGCACAGCTCTTCTGCAGCCATAACAGCCTGAATAATTAATTATCTTGGTGGGGATAACCCTGACAGCCATTTTGCTTGACTCATGACCTTGTGCTGTGTCTGCACAAAGAAAAGTGTTACAACCAAGTCTCTCTTTAAATTTTTATGTTCTGCAAGAGTGCTGAGTCAGGATGTGGTTACTATTGCAATTGTTTGCTGGGTTCACATTTTTTTCTACTATTTTTGGGTCTGTGATGCAAAGAAAGGCAAAACCTGGTAGAAATTATGAAATAGCAATGTCTGTCACTATGGGTTTTCATAGAATCATAGAATACTTTGGGTTGGAAGGGACCTTTAAAGGTCACTTAGTCATTACTGATGTTGCACAGAAGTGCTCAAAATGCTTTCACAATCATTATACCTGCCTAAAAAAATGCTGAAAGTCATTATTTCTTTTCACAAATGAGTTAAGCAAGAGATTATTTCCACAGATGTTTTAAAAGTGTGTTGTCTCTAAGGGAATCTTACTATATACAGCACTTTGATTAAACCTTATAAGCTTTGTCTGAGATACTGCTCATTATTTCTCTGAATTCCTTCTTTCCTTTATGTGCAGATTCCTGAATTTTACTCACACAATGTGAAATCTGTTGCAGACAGACTGCTTTGACTTTTTTTTCAAATTATTTTTTTCTCCTATGGTTTTAATTTTGTTACAAGTAGAAATTGATTTTGCAGGTATTGTCAAATATCAATATGGTGGGAAAAGATATTGCAGGTATTGTCAAATATCAATATGGTGGGAAAAGATAGAGGTTCTGGACAAGCTGGGGTTTTTTTTTGCGAATTGTATTAACACACAAGATTCAGTTTTCCTTAGTTCTGGCATTTAAGATTCCCTGCACCAGTCATCATTACATGAGTGGGTGTACAGTACAGTAATGCATGTGTGTTTGGCATCTGGTGATCTTTCCCTGGGTGGTTGGTTTACTTGCCAGGGAGGAATCAGTAGTGGGACTATATCTCCTGGGCCACCTCCAAGGGGAATATGCTGCTTTGTAAATATGTGAGCTAGAGCTAGAAAGCTGGAGGCAGAAGTAAAAACATCTATTGCAGACAGAATGAAAAAAATAGGATTCTTTAAGCACATGAAAAGTTCACAAGAAATTGTGGGTCTTACAGAAATTCTTATTGATATGTAATGTTGAAATGCCTCTGATGGGATTTTCTCAAGATCTGCATATGTATGAAAATGTTTGCTGTTGCAAATATAAGTGCTATAATGGAATACTTTGGTCCTGCAACTCCATACAATTCCCCTACCCCTTAAAAAAACCCAACAGAGAAACCAAACCAAGCAAACAAAAACCCCACCCAAACCAACTAATCAAAAACGCAAAAGCGAAAGAAACCCTACTCCTCACTTCTTTCCACTGAGAGTAAATAATGTTCTCTTTCCTTTGGCAACATAGGTTACCTCACTTCTGGACGAATCCATAGAAAGTCCCCATTCCATATTCTTTAAATGGGAGCACTATGAAATAGCTCATGTTCTTACTGTTTTCTTTTGCTTTTTTTTCTTCTGACAGGCACTGTGCCTGCAGATCCCAGATGTAAGAAAAGTTAGCTTTAAAATTAAATTCTGATGGAAACAGAAGCCTGACTTTTCTCCAGCATCCACATTTTCCTGGGCACAGAAATATCCTTGTGTTTCTAGGCCTGATTTTTGTAGGAAGCATTATTGTTGCCAAAAGAGAGAAAAAGATCTGACAAAGGCAGCCACACCTAACTTGAACTAGCTGGCCCCATTTGTAAAAGTGTTTGGAGTTTGACGCTGGTTTCTAAAGATGGCACCCAAGTATTCAGAGAGGTGTTGAGTGCACCTTGAAACTCATTGCGACACCAGTGCCTTCCAATTAAAATTGCTGTCCAGATGATATGCTGAGAATATTTTATATTCTATCATCATCTTTTGCAAAAAAGATGTCACCAATTTCATGCATTTTAAAGTTATATCATATTTCTAGTTTCATTTAATCTTAATAGCTAACTAAATCATAATACAATTTTTGTTTTTAAATCACAATTAACACCAAAATACCTTTCAGGAAAAAGCATGTGCTGAAGTAGAACATGTTAGCTTGACTTTGTTTTGTTTTGTTGGGGTTTTTTTGACATATACTTAAAGGATTATGTAATTAAATGTTAAAGAAAAGAATAAAATCAAACTATGAACAAATGTATGAGAACAACCAAATGAATACATGAATGATGAAAATAACTTCATGAATTAGGTTTTTATATTCTGAGACACAGTATTCTGATAGCAAAACTTATGCAGGTTTTAAAAAAATAACATTTTTGTTTCTGAAAGATATGGTGAGAACAGATTGTTTCTTTTCTGTGGTCAATTGCAGCTCAAAATCACTGAAAATCGTTGTAATCTCAGTGCTGTTTAAATCAGTGGCAAAATTTATTCAGTACAGATATGATTTAGTTAGGTTATCTTTTTTAATGCATCTTGGATGAACAGAGGTGTATTTATAATGCAGTAGTTTCTCTGTAAGCACGTTTTTACAGTCACACATATTAAATCTGTGTGTGTGGTTTCCACACAGCTGAAATTTTACAAAAAACTTTGCAACTTCTTTCTTTTAAAACCTGGGGGGTTTTTTTTGTTTGTTTTTACTAATTCTGTCAGTGCATTTCAGGGCTTATTTATATGTATACAGGATTTCCTGTAAATTTGTAGAACTACTTGTTTATGAGCATAGGTTTATGCTACATAGTAGGATATTAAAAGGCAGGAATGCTTTGGTTTTTGTTGTATGCAATGTTGAATTAAAATTGTTGAAGTCACAGCAAAACCATGTTGAATACAGGTTAAAGAGCATTTACCATCTTCAATATTTGCTTTGGAAGTAACTGAGTTTCCTCAGCATTTTATTTTCTGCTGCACCACTAGCTGAAAGCAAGGAGCATAATCTCTCTGTCTCTTGTTGTTACCACTTTAACACTCCCCATGGGGCACATCTTTTTGCAGGATCAACAGAAAAAGAGAGGTTACATCTCTTCATACAACTGGCTGCTAAAATCATTAGAATTATTGCAAGCTGGAGCAGAATCTGGTCCATGCAGTTGACTAGGCTTTCTCTTGTGCTTGACTTCAAGCACCAGGAAATAGAGCTCATGCTTTGAAATGAGAAAAAGAGGGAAACAAAATCCTACAGGGAGAGATTTTCAAAAGATTTTTCAAAAGAAAAATAAGAGTTGGATATGCCTGGAGTAGTTTGACATAGACAATAAGTTTAGAAAGCAAATTTCCACGATGAAGGTGAATTCCTGGAGAGCTTGGGTCTGACCATGTGCTGGGAATCACAAGACTGTTGTTTATTTCTCACAAATACACAGACCATGCCTCGCAAATATCTGAGTGTGGTCTCTGATTTCTACTCCATTTCAAGATCATCAGCAAACACAGAACACAGATTAGTTTGTTTTGTGATAGTGTGCTAATCCACACCACTGCTGCTTTGATAACAATAAAAAAAAAAATGGACCAAAAAAGCACATAGTGCAAAACCTGGATTTATATAAAGCTTTCTGTACAAATAGTAATCTTGGAGCACTTTATTCAAGAGTCAGAGAAAAACAAACATTGTCTTAGCTGAAGGGAAAAAGGCATGATCCTGACATAGACTTATAATATGAAAATAATTTGCAGCACTTCATTATTTTCAAAGTGGAAGAGAACAAGCATAAACTGATGATGATTAGCAGCAAACAATCACAGACAGGCTCCAAGGAATTTGTTGTTGTCTAAGCTGTTGTACAAAACATATTTTTGACTGTGATTATTTGCCTCTATTTTATACTGGATACTTTTCTTCCTATTTTTTTTCCTTACCAGCTCTCCAGATTAAATTTAATTACAATACAAAGCAGCCAGATTTGTACCTAGAATAGAAGTCAATAGACTGCAACAGCATTAAGGAGATTAATGTGCTGTGTGAGTTAAATTTTCAACTTTCTGAACAAGGATTTTCATGAAGTTGCTTGTTGAAATTATCAGTACAATGACTACACAAACACAAGGCTTGGTGTGCTCTGCTCATTAAAAGTATCACATGTTGATATGGAATCAAGAAAAAAATTATTTTTTTGTGGTTTTGTCAACTTCTGGGACAAAGGTGACAAAATGAGCTTCTGTCACCAGCAATAGGATTAGGATCAATGGACACAAATTGAAACACAGGAAGTCCCATCTGAGTATGAAGACAAAATTCTTTGCTTTGCTTTCAGAGGGACAGAACACTGGAACAAGCTGCCCAGCGAAATGATGGGGTCTCCTCTGGCGATATTGAAAACCACCAGAATGTGACCCTGTGCAACCCCATCTGGGTGAATTTTCTTTAGCAGAGGGTTGAACTAGATGATCTCCAGAGGTCCCTTCCAACCCCAACCGTGCTGTGATTCTGTGATTGTCTCCTACCTTTGTATTAATATGTTCTAGAATGCCTGTTGAATTGGGATTAGTTGTAGAGAGGACAAGAAGTAATAAATGCTAATTCTACTTATAACTTCTCTAGACAGAATCTATGTCTTTCCCTTTTCTTCCCTCTTCTATTTTTTTTTTCCTTCCTTGCCAGACTGACTAAATTATGAAGGTGATTCTGATGAACTCAGAAATTTATAAAAAGTAGTTGTAATCTGCTACTCTGTCTCAAAATAGGAAGCTAGATTGATATGTGGAAAAATATCTTTTACCTAATATCCTGGATATCAGGAGTAGGCACTCTCGGGTGCCCAGTTTTCTTCCTTATAAATAGATTTTGTTGCAAAATTAGCTCTTTCTTGATTAGGTGTAGTTTAGCTGCAAGCATACCTGGTATCTGAATAATAAACTGCCACAGTAAGCAACACACAGTTTTTTGGGGATGTTCTTAAAATCTTGACCTATAAACCCTATTTAAACCCTCTAGGAACCCATCTACGTTTAGCATCTAACTGTAAGGTGTTTTCAGGTCTGTTTTTCTTCTATATTGTGTAATGTAAATTTTCCTAAAAGAAATTTCTAATATAATTTTATTTGTATTTTTCATGTCCATGGTGAATTTTCTGCTTGCTTAAATACATTTTGCTTTAGAATAGACAGCCTTTAGATTATCTAGGTAAACCTAGGAATTTCCTGGTTTAAGATATCAGCACTTGTGGAAGTGGTTGTATTTTTCTTAGAAATTTTAATATGAAATTTTAGGCCTTGTTTTCCATAATTGACCACTGTTGCGCATTTCTTGTCCCTCCCCATCCCACCGTCTTTAATTGTCCTTCCATAGGTACTTGGATCCTCTAATTCCAAACTCTCAGTCCCTTTTAGTCTGTTCATCTTAATTGTCACACTGACTATGAGAGCTTAGGCAAATTCTCAGAGTATGAGTCAAATTCTTTGTACTACTTTCTGAGGGTATGTTTATGTGATGTCAGATGAGTGAGTTAGTGTGTTTAATGAAAATACCTCCTACAGCTGGAGATTTATGTTGCTCAGCTGAGACACTCCAACAGCATGTATATGTTCCCTTTCTGTTGTTATGACAGGCACAGTTGATTAGCTGAGCCCAGTTACATCTTTTGTATGTAAATTCTGAGGTGGTAGGCAATCTTTTGTCAGCATTCTGATTTTCACATCAGGCCAGAACAGAGCAGCCTGAACCTGGGTCTTCATATGTGAGTAGTGTGTCTGTTCCACCTAGCCTCCCAACAGTAAATATCTACATGAACATCAATCCTTTGTAACCTTTGTTTTTGCATCTACTAAGTGCTCCACTGCTTGAGGTTTGCATTAAATTCTTTTTGATGCAGTTGGAAAACTCATCTTCTCTCCCGACCTTGCAAGCATCTACAGCATCTGTCAACTGTGGGGAGATAAATGATGGACAGGAATGGCTGTTATTCCAACCAAATAAAGGGAAAAGGACTGGCACTGAAATCAGGCTGGGGGTGTAAAGAAGGTGGAGGGTGGTTCTTTCATTTATATTTTCCTTTTTTCTTTTTCACAAACTTCTTGGCATTGGAAATAACAATTGGCACTAACTACATCAGGAACATAACCACCATTTCTCCAAGATGCATTTACTAAAGCATGATACAATCAAATCTGCTCTAACAGTTTTACAGTACAACAGAATCAATTTTTGGTTTCTCACGTGCAATCAATATTCTTTTTGAACAGACTGTTTTTTATTTCAAGAAATCAAATATAAAAATCTATAATACTTTCCCAAAGTTATTCTTTTCCATTAAACTTTTCAATGGCAAGTATGGAAAAATAGCCAAATGGATACAGATTCTAGGAAGCATTAATGTTTACCACATCTTTTAAAACTAGATGTATTGAAGCAGGAGGGCTTTTTATTTATTTAACTAAGAAAACATAGTCTACATAAAAAATCAAGATTCATCAAAGAGATGAATCTAAAAATCATCTAATTAATGGCTGAAACAAATGCAATGATCAGGAACTAGATTTTGGTGGTATTTGCAGTAGTGGACTAGACATTAAATAAATGGAATTATTCTTGACTTGTAGTTCAAAAGCAATACAATTTGAAAGTATTTCAAAGTATAGAATTTTGTAGTTAATACAAGGGTTTTTATGGTAAATTGACTTTTATTCATAATTTTCCTTAGATGTAGCAGATTTTGCACTTAACAGAATATGAGGATAGCAATACTAATAGCAATATTAAAACACTCAGATGATAAAATTCACCTTTACTATCTGAAAATTTGACAGATATTTTCTTGTTAGTCATTACAATTACTGGTTTAGGATATCCATATATTTTTATTATGTTTATCTGCCTTTGATTAGGCTTTCAGAAAAGACCAATAGTGGATGATACAAGAGTTAACATTAATATATCAAGTACAGTATTTTGTGTTTGACCTTCTTTGGAGTCTGTGGCAAGGTAGGAAGGTCAAGCGGAAGATATGAAATCAACCAATACAAAATAAATCAATGATAGGACTTCTGACAGACTCTTTGAGGCAAGAGAGGATCTGAAAAATGGGTAGCCTGGTAAGTGTGTTTGGTTTGGTTTCTAGAAATATTCCCACATGAGCAGAGTTAAAAGGTTTCTAACCCAGTTGTTATTATGTTGTTGTTGTTATTGTTGTTATGATGATGATGGTGATGGTGATGATGATGATGATGATGATGATGATAGTGTCAGGTTGAAAAACTTAAGACTGCTTAGCTTGGAGAAGAGAAGAATGCATGGAAACCTCATAACCACCTTCCAATATCTGAAAGGGTCTATGAGGAAGCTGGAGAGGGACTTCTCATAGGATCTGTTGTGATAGAACAAGAGGGAAGGACTTCAAACTGAGACATAATAGGTTTAGATTAGATGTTAAGAGGATGAAGCACAGGAACAGGTTGCCAAGCAGAGTTCTATATGTCCCATCCCCAGGAGGGTTCTAGGCCAGGTTGGATGGAGCGCTGAACAGCGTGTTCTAATGAGAGGTGTTCCTGCTATGGACAAGGGGACTGGAAATAAATTATTTTTAAGGTGCCTTTCAACCCAATCCAACCCCCATTCTCTGATTCTATTATTAATTGTTTGTTGGTAGTAGTAGTAGTAACATTATTACTACTACAACTACAACTGTTACTATATTAATAATAATAATTATTTTCCAGAAGCAAATGCAATAAAGACACATATCATTCCAGATACAAAATATTTACTCTAACTTGTTGGTAGTAGTAGTAGTAACTTTATTACTACTACAAGTACAACTGCTACTACTACTAATAATAATAATAATTTTCCAGGAGCAAATGCAATAAAGACACATATCATTCCAGATACAAAATATTTACTCTAAGAAGAGGAATAGCAGGAGTCTCATGTATTTAGTAAAGGAGAGTAGATGTCCTTTTCCTCTCCCTTTTCAGGAGGGCAGGCAATTGTCCTCTTTTTTATTATCTCAAAAGACAGATTAAGAAACTTTCTGCCTAAGTGGTTTTGGCAGTCATTGTCCTGGCTGGCACAACGTATTTAGTAAAGGAGAGCAGATGTCCTTTTCCTCCCCCTTTTCAGGAGGGCAGGCAATTGCCCTCTTTTTTTATTATCTCAAAAGACAGATTAGGAAACTTTCTGCCTAAGTGGTTTTGGCAGTCATTGTCCTGGCTGGCACAATGCTATAATTATGCTTCTATAAATCTTTATATTTCACCTATTATGTCCTAAGTGAGATGGCTATCCTGTATTAATTTGCATCTATCCAAACTTATTTTGAAGAGGAACATGAGAAATAAACATTAATTTTACATTAAACAGAAACATCAAAATATTGTGAGAATTCATTACTCCCCTTTTAAAAAAAATCTATTCATGTCTTCTACACTCTCACATTCCTCAATAGACAATGTTTTATTCACCTTTAAATAAGCATCTATTATATTGGTACAATAATTGCATTTAATTTTTTTTAAATATCCCAGGTTACATATTTTTTGCTGCCTAATTATCTTCAAAGTTCACTATGTGCCTATATTGTTATCCAACAGAAGAATAGATTGTACTAAGCTACTGCTTGGTAGCTGGAGTGATCGAACTCATTTCCACATACATTTTGAGGCAGTCTGATATGATCTGCTCTCAACAGCCAATATCTTCCTGCTGCATGTCCAAGTAGAATTATTGTCCCCAAGATGGCTTATTAAAAAGGTGTACAGATAGGCCACTGAAGTTCTCAAATTTTCCCTGACAATATCTGTATCTTTGTATGATTTTATTATTATCCCTCACTCAGGATCTCCTGGAATAAATTATTTGAATATCAATTAATTGCTGCAACTGAGAGTTGAAGCTATTAGCAAGCCTTTGGCAAATAGTTGGGCATTAGTATTTATTACAGACACAGATGCATGAGAGGTGCAATCAATTTTGTCTTTGTTGGATTTTAACTTCAGTGAATTGTTCATTGATTTTGGAATTTGAGAGGATTCTAGGAAACTATTAAACAAATGGGTAATTTTGGGAACCATTTGATAATGCTTATAGTGACAGCCTGGACAATAGATGTCAAACCATATGCACAAAGGTCCTTTTAAGCCTCATTTGGTGCACATGATCTTACACCTCATAACATATTAGCCCATGGTAAATTGTGTTCTTTAGGCAATTTTACCTTTAGATATGAATGAGAATAAAAAACCAACAGGAAAACATCTCATGTACACTTTTTTTTTTGTCAAAATTTTTTTCTGATTAATACTCTATTATTTTTAAATTTTACTACTCTAGTACCATGTGTGTGTACTAGGTGACTTACCTAGTGCATTAGAATTCCAGAAATCAAACCAGTTTTAAAATAAGTTTTTCTTCCTGTGTTTTGGGAATGCAGTTATTTTCCCCTTTAAAGTATATGGAATTATTTGCCAAATTTCATAGATTTACACTGTTGGTTTACCCAAGGCACATTCTCTTGAGTTTTGTGTGGGATGCATTGTAGAGTTTTGCTTACAAGGTAGAGATACACATTTTTGCATCAACTTGGACTTCCAAACAGAAAAATCCTAAAGAAAAACTCCCCAAAAGAAAAATTCCAAAATGTATTGAAATGATGCTTGAAACATTTAAGCATGCAAACATATTCTAGAAACTGTCTATCAAGCTCTTTGAAAATGTGACTCTGTCCTATAATTATTCATCAAAGAGCTAGGTTTTATAGTACTCTATTCAATATTTGTTGTAGTGTATCATTTCAAAGAGCATTAATTTTTTCTTCTATTGATATCAGCATTTTCACGGCCTTGAAAGAATGTGTGTATTGCTTCATAAAAACTTTTTTTTTGCAACAGGGTAGGAAAATAAAGAGAAATCTTTTAAAACAGGATTAATTTTTCACTCCCAGGATGTAGAATTTTTGATCCCTAACTTTATGCTATCTTCTATTGTCAGCAGTGTGTATAAGCCTATTTTAATAGTCTAATATATCTCATCAGCAAAAATTAAGTCTTCAAATGCAAATCTATACATTTCTCCCAAGATAATGAGTTTTTTTTTATTACCTCTGCACTCATCTATATAAATTTTAGCATCATTTTCTTTTAAGAGTGTAGGGTTGTTTTTACAAACTATAGGAAAACAATATAATTTAACTCTTTTTTATATAATTTTTTTAAAGTTTGCAACAAAGTTTCTTCTTATGCCAGCCATTACATCCTATATATTTTATTTTCTTATGAAAATGTCTTTGTTTAAAATTAATTTTTGACAGTTTTTCTTAAAATGAGAGTTTGTTTCTTGAACTGATACACTGAAATACAGGAGTAAAGGCTGCCATTAATCTCAGAATTTGTTTGTTCAGATGCTGTAATGCTTCCTTATCATGAAGGTTTTGTGTTCCCTGCTTGCTTTTCCCCTTACTGCTAACCCAATTACAGCATTCTCACATTCAGACCAACCATATTTTTAGTGTATCCTAGTTGCGCACTCCTTTTTCATTTAATTTTCTTGCCTGCTCCTTCATCAGAGAAAAATGGGTGTCAGATAGTAAAATCACTACCTTTTCCTACTAATCACCCTTCATGGAATTTTATTTTCCAAAGATTTTGAGATTTTTTAATTAACAAATTTAATAATTACATTTGTGAAGGTCTTTTTAAAATACCGTTATTATCCTTAGACTGAAATAAGCTTATGAGTTTTTTGTACTGTACTAAAGATAGTAAATAAATATTTTTATTCATGATCTGCTTAAACACCACTTGAAAATAGGAATCAATTTCTCCCTTATGTATTCAGTCATAGTTTAACAGGAGAAAAACAATGTGGGTTAATGAATAAGGAAAAGAAAAGCTATCCTGGCACATCCCTTCTTGCTATACTACTAAGTAACTTTCCTCACAGCTACCTCTTGAGTCTGAATCTGCCTTGCTGTCAGATGTGATAAATCCTTGTACCACTTTTTTACTTATCTACCTAAAACTGCTATTGTACACTCGTGTTACTGGCACTGCCTAAAATATTTAAAAAAAAAATTTTAAAAATGTTTAGAACATTAAGTATCCTGGAAGACCTTTAATGTTTCCCTTTACTTAATCTTTTCTCGGTTCCATTTAGTTGTTATTGCTGCCTGTGCCTTGTGCTCCTTGCAGAAGGTGTCATTTAGAGTTTTCAGATTGTGAAGCTTCTGAAATATGACCAATTGCCAAGTCAGGAATTCATTTATCTCTTTAGGACCTTTTATCTCAAAGTGTAATTTCAGGCCATCATGCATTTTTACCTATGATCAAAGCGATGTGTTATATTTTTCTTTGTATCACAAGGCTATAGCTTTATCATAAGGCTACAGGTTTTATCATATCACCTGTATGGGAACACCAGACATGGATTTTATTAAATGAGCTGAGTACTTCATTGACTGCTTTTTAATGTGATAGAGGAAAATCTTGAAAAATAACTGGCCATCGCATTTACCATACAACCTTTCACATCCTAATGACTCTCACTAAAGGATCATCCCTGTTTTCACAGCTGTGGAGGCAGGTAATATTCCTTTAAGGAAATGCTAGGTGATTTTATATCAAAAATTAGTTCTTTTCCCTTTGTTGCAGTATATTTTTGGGGTTTTTTTAATCCCAGATATTGACTTTCTGAGAATTCTTTACTTATTTTAACTGAGATTTCCTTTAGAATTAAATTGGGATTTGCCTGCTGCTATCCACATGTTACTTTTTAAGAAGAAATAATATTTATACTTCCATCTGGTCTAATTGCTTAATGCAGGTGATTTCTACCTTTGGATTAGATCTCTTTTTTTCTTTAATTCTCATTAAGCTGTGGCTCTTTTAGAGGTTTTTCCGTTTCCTCTGTAGTTTGTACATATTTTTTCTCCTTTGTCAGTTTTGGCAGAGCTCTGAGAAGTAGATCCTGGAACCATGTGGCCTATACAGGTGAGGGAAGCATCTCTGTCTTAGTGCATCTGAGAGTTTCCTTATGCTGTTTCCAGCTTCAGTTAGTTTATCAAGTGCTTCTACCTTTCTTGTTTTTTGTCACTTCCTAGAAGATTTGCACCTTGGGTGTCATTGATTTTATTTTAGGTGCAGAATCTCTAATACCCGTCATTGTGACAGAAACTTGTCTGTTCAATGTCAAGATTTTTGTTGGCGGTGTTAGTTTTTGATATTAAGATAACCCTAGGGGCTGTTCCAGTCACTCCCTTCAATGCCTAAAGGGAATTCAGTTCCTTGTTTTGAATACAAGGTCCTTTACAGAAACAACATTCCTATACTTGGTCTCCAGAGTCTTCCTATACAGGGAACTCCAGAGACTTTTTGGTTGGGAGTCTCAGGTTTCCTAAAAGAAAAGAACTGTGGATAGGGACGCCCTTTCTCTGCCAAATGTAGGACTATGTTATTCTTTCATCCATTGCAGGGAGTGAAGAGGAAGTAGACCAGTGCAACAAGGTAATCTCTCTGGGACTTAAAACCTTTCATTGAATGGAGCAGCCTAGTCTAGCTCCAGATAAGTGAAATGACAGCTGATTTTAAAAGTAACTTTTAGTTTTTGCAAAAGGCCACCATAATACAGCACTATTATTCCCATTATATCTCTTGAGTCCCAAAAATTTAGTGGATTCAAGGAAGGGAAAATACTCTTGCTTCTACAGGAAGAAGTACTTCTTTGATCCTTTCGTGTATGAAGTTCTAAATTCTTTTCCAAGTTTTTCTGAGGAAATATGTGCACATGTTGACATTGACTGGGCTATTCTTGTTTGAGATATCTACTTCTACAAGCCAAGGGAAACGAGACCATTAGCCCTGACAGGTGGTGGGTCACATGCTGGTGGGAAGTCTTGTTTCACTTGTGGCTCACTGGCCACAATTTCAGCAGTCATCCTATCTTAATTCCTAGTCCTCCACAAAAACTGTGTGACACGTCAGTGTTAACACCAGGGGATGCACCAAAGGAGGGCTGTTTTGCTCAGACCTCCTGTGCATCAAGACAAGTTTCAGTGAGCTCGCTCAGGGAGAAAATTAGGACTAGTCCCTGTCCACACTTCATACTGTTAGTTAAACAAGTCTGATCATCCCTGAATGAAAGGATGAAAATTGTTTTGCTTGAGGAAAAACAATATTGAATTCAATTGTGTAATACTGTACACCAAATTGACTACAACACTCCCTACAGTTAAGTATGTAGTTCAGCTGCATAATAGCTGTATTACAGTCCAAGAAGGAGTTTAAGAAGCCTTTTAAACAAGAAAGAACATCGTATGTTTGACATTGCTATGGTGTTCTTATATAAAATAAAAATATCAATAAATAGAATGTGAGATTCAAAATTTATTTTGTAGTTGGCTGCCCTCAGGAAAATATAAGGTATTCCTGAGCCTGATCTAGTGCAAGTCCCTGTACTTATTGATTTTACAACAATGAAGGGAAAACTATCAACAATTAAATTAAATCCAGATGGTGAAATAGTAAATCAGGCTGATTCAGTCACTTCAAATTCAAAATTCAAAATTATAATTATTGAATACCATAGCTAAGTCAAATAAAGCAAGAAATAAACATCAGGGTGACATAAATGAAAACAATATATTTTTGAGAGTTAATATACTTTGGTGATATAAAGAAAAATATTAAATACAACTACTGAATTTTTCTTTAATTTATCATTAAGTAAAGAATAAAGTGAAAAGAGAAGAAAAAATATGTCAACTAACCTGATTCAGACTGAACATAAACATGTCTCCTCATAAAGGCAATTCTACCTTGGGTCCTGAGCTCACATTTGTAGAGGACTGATCAGATGAGTAACTTATGGCTAAGCCATGATCTTTAGTTTTACTGACAAATTTCAGTAACAAAAAAAACCACCACTTGATTCAGGACAGGAAGTGTGAAAATGGCCAAAAGTAATCTTTACAGTAAATTAGAAATGATAACTTGCTTTCACTTAGAATTTTTTGTCACTTCACTTCCATCCCAGTAGGAATGTCTGCTCTAAATCTATTGCTGTTTCAATACCTGGGTTTTCTCAGGGTAAGTACTACTGGAAGATCTAGAAATGACCAAATTACCCAGTTTTAACTAAGAAGCTCCCTTCTACTTGTCTCCAGTCCTCCAGTTTTAGTTCCTTAATTCTTTCCCTCCCCTTCACTGTTCATATCTGATTATCCTGCATTGTCAAGTACTAATACCTGCCTTGGAGGAAAACTGCCCTTCAGATTATGGAAACGGCGCTCCTAAAGAAGTTCAGAACCTCAGAGAGTAGGACTGGCACCGCATAGGAAATAGGTAGGCATAGGAGTTGTTTTTCCTGACTTGGAACAGACTGACCTGTGCAGGGAGTCACAGCCATGTCAGCATCCATGACTGAATGTGGCCTCTTCTCTCTCAGCATACGGGTGAGGTCAGGGTTAGGGACCTGGCAGTAGGGGCCCCAAGGAAATCTGTGATGTATGAATGTGAAACTTCATGGCTGAAGTCCTGGTTTCTGGATGGAAAGAGATGGAAAGAAGCAGACAGAATGGATGTCTGATGGTGGTTGAAACAGAAAAAAATACAGGGAGATACATTCCAAGATGTAAGGGGATAATAGTTTGGGAGATTAAAGTTTGTAAGTGAAAGTCATCCTCAGATTGCCCTTGTCACAGACAATCTGTGACTCACTAATACATTTTCTTTTTTAAAAAAAAATCAAAACAGCAAACACAGACCTTGTTTTTCCTCACACCATTGACTGAACACCTTATTTTACCTTTGGAGATCTTGATGTATCACTTTTCTCTCAATACCCTACTTCTCCTTCTATGGATGTGGGAATTCTTTACTCTTGTCCAAGGTTTTTCACAGAACACATCATGAAAGAATAGATCTCTTGTTGCAGCTCTTTTTCTATCCCTACATTCCCCAGAGGAGATTTGCAGTGGAGAAATTGAGCTCACAAAAAGACTATGAATTAATATCTTTCCCCAGAATGCAAGCAAAAAAAAATTTCTTTAATAGAACAGAAAGTTATTAGAGGGACAGAGTTTCTTTTGTCATTAGAAGACAACTTCAAAGTCGTCAAATTAATACTGTAGCTACTCCCCTACTCTTTCAAATAATTATTATTATTTTAAATAATTTCAAATAATTATTTGAATATTACTCTTTCAAATAATAATAATTATTATTTACAGATAATTACTGAGGAAATAAATTAGACTTTATTCCTGGTATGAGGAAGTCTGAAAGGAAGAGGTATACCAGGAAGTGTGACATAGTAGATACTTCAACCAGCCCTCTGTAGTTAGAACCATGATTTCACACAGGACTCAGCCTTACTCCCTGACAGTTCAACAAAACTGTTCACTCTTCCTGAAGTGGCCACTTGATAGTTTTCCTGTTGTATGCTGTATGCCAGGTGTCTGTTTTGCTTTCTATGCAAAACTCATTTAAAACCTATGTTCATTCTTGCTTCTCTACTTTCAATATTAATCCAAGGAAGGAATTTAAAACATTGCTTATTTTACTATTTAGAAAAATTATGGGTAAGTGTGAAATATATTTCATTACTTGAATATCTGCATCTTTGCCATCTGAAGAGAGCACTTTTATTCAATAAGAAATGCTTATGGCTGAATCTCAGAGAAAACATGGCTATAAAAGTGGAAAAATATTTGGGCCCTTCAAGATTTTCTCTGCCCTAGATTTTCTCATTACATTACAGAACTAGATAGAGGTGTAAGATAATGGAAATATGACCGTGTTTAAATGAGACAACGTGAACTGAGCAACTTACCATATTCTATACCACAAACAATCTTGTAAAACTAGAATATCCACTGAGCTAATTGCAGAAAAGGATGAGATATACAAATTTTGAATATCCTTACACCCTTCCCCTTGTGATTTTTCAAGACTCGCTTCTCTTCCTGTGATGTAACACAGCAGTTATTTAACAGTGCACACAAAGGTTCCAGAGAAGAATTTAAATTAACTCAATAATCAGAATGAAAGAAAAACTTTCCTAAATCTAATGTAAACGCTTGACAGGGTTAAGATTATTTGACTAATGCTGTACTGTTATAAAAGGCTTTATTGAGTATTTTATGGTAGCAAAGCTATTTTTTTATGCAAGTGACTACCCTGTAGCAAGTAAGAAAAAGCTCCTCTAACAGAATAGCACAAAAACCTTGATTTTCCAGTGGTTACTCTTGCTTTTGCACAAATGTTCTGTTGAATCCGTGATTATCTAGATAGGTAAAGCTGACACACAAGGAAAGAATTATTTTTAAAAAAAATCTGAACATTTACTCCAGGGAAACATATTGCCTAACATACTGCTTGCCAAGCTTTATTTAGTTCTGATCCTCTGCTAAAATAAAATGGCTCTGTAGGTTTTTTATAGGAGAACAACAATTTAAATTTGCTTACTTTTATTAAGCTGTTAAGAATGTAAACTAAGGTGATCAGGCTGCAGGCACCTAGTAAATACCATTTAGACAATTAAATGTTCACCACATTTTGACATCACTTTCACAGATATTATTCTGGTAGTTAGTAACCTAGTTTGTAGAAAATTTACATGTCAAATTTTTTGGTTACTCGTATGTGTAATTACTACAATAAAGAAGTCAGATGATATAAGGAAGTCAGATGATATAAAGATATAAAGATGATATAAAGAAGTTCAACAAGAGGAAGGGCATAATTCTGCATTGAGGGATGAACAGTCCTGTGCACAAATATATGCGCGAAGAACACCGAGCTGGAAAGGATCTTAGCAGAAAAGGACCTGGGATCCTGGTGGCCATCAAGTTGAACATGAAACAGCAAGGGCCTTTGCAGAAAAAAACCCAAATATTACCCTGGGGTGCGTGAGGCAAAATATTGCCAGGTCAAAGGACATGATCTTTCCCCTCCACTCAGCACTGGCAATGTTATATCTGGGATGCTGGATCCAATTTTGGGCTCCCCAGTATAAGAGAGACATGGGTATATTGGAGACACTCCAGCAAAAGGGCATGAAGGTGTTGAAGGCACTGGGGTATCTTGTCTGTGACAAAAGGCTAAGGAAGCTGGGACTGCTCATCCTAGAGAATAGAAAGCTCAAGAAGATCTTGTTAATGTATATAAATAGTTAAAAGCAGAGTGCGATGGCACAGTGAGGATGGAGCCAGGGTTGTTGCAGTGGTGCCAGTGACAAGACTAGAGCCAAAGAGCACAGTACACTTCTTTATAGAAGAACATACACTTTTTTTTATAGAAAGGGTGACCAAACCCTGACACAGGTTGCCCAGAGAAGTTGTGGAGTCACCGTCTTTGGCAATATTCAAACACATCTGGAAATGATCCTTCTTGAGTAGAAGGTTGAACTAGATAGGTTGCAGAGGTCCTTTCCAGCCTCAGCTGTTCTGGGATTTTGTCACTGCACACATAAGGTGACATGAAGTTATATGTATACTCTCTGTATCTGTACAAAGGGTATTTGTATTTCTGTATAACATATATTGATGAACCCACAGCATTTTTCCCAAAATACAGTATAATGTACTAAAAAGAAATTTTAACTTATAACTGGATGTAGTAACACTTACTGTGACAATACAGATTGCATTATTTGAGGTGAGCGTTTACTGACAATTTTTTTCACTGCTGTTTGAGGGGTTTTGTCTTGTGAAAATTTTACGAATTCATAACAGGGTCAGTATATTCATCCAGTTTTATCTCTAAGGAATAATATCGAGATGACTAGGAAATCATGTACTGGTCTGACAGAGACTGAGTACCTCGATACAGAGTTTGCTTTCTCTGATGCAGTGAGATAAATTACTGAGGTTTACTTCCACTTTAATACTTTTTTCATGATAGCACAAACAAGACTACCATTGAAAATAAATAATCAACTAGACCAAACTGGTATTGACAAACTGCAATCCCTTTTGGCTGGATTAGATACATTTTTGCACCTTTGTCTTTCTGTGCTGTCTACATTACAGTTTGGTGCATGTATTTTACATTTGGGGAGGAGGATGGAGGTGCACAAAAATATTTCACTTGTAATGTATAAAAGATTTTTAAACCCAACATAATTAAAAAACTTTCTGCTGTGTCTTCTTGAAAGCCTGAAGAGTTTTTGCTGTCTGCATCACTATTTGTGTTACTATCTTAATATTACTCTCTTCCTAAATCTTTGGCTCATTAGTGTAATAAAATCAAATGCATAATTCAAATAATTTTGCATAAAATTTTCTGCCATTCTTTATTTCTGCATCACTTTTTTGTCCTCTAATTTGTGATACAGTCATGATATCATTGAAGCTATTTTTCCTAGAATTTTAGTGCATTTAAGTGCATGTAAGTGAGGAGAGGAGGAAAATAAAACAAGTGAATTTTAAAACATAGGACTGAAGTTAAGAAAACAAGAATTTAGGATTGGTTAGACAATTGAATAGAAAAGTACATTTGAAATGGATTACAATGAAAAGCAGAACCAGAAGTGGCAGAGTGATCAGCAGGCAGCAGGTGCAGCCCCTATAGGAGATTGTGCTGTGGTCTCCAGGTTTGACTGCAGGAAAGCCAGCAGAGCACGTACAGAGCAGCAATCATGTTCAGTGTTTATGATTCACCTGAGGAAGGATGAACAGCATCTGAAGGTAACCACAAAGTGAACACTTTAGAGATGTAATAGACTGGTTTGTGCCATTTCTCCTCTTTGTTACTGTCTGTCATGTGTGTAGATTAATGTAAGGTTATTTCCTGCTCTGGTTGGAGTCTTTTGCTATGATAATAAAGTATGAGAATTTGAATGTCTAGCATGTCCTTGGAGTACAGGAGTGTTTGACATTTTCTGTTTTAGTACCTAGCTCTGCCTTCCCCAGAAATGAGTGTGGCTATAAATGTTGATGAGTGGAATAAGTAGCCAACCAAAATTAAGAACATTTTAAAGGTCACAGTAATTCACCACTACCTTTCTCAGTGTGCCATATTCTAGCCACTAAACACAAGGAAACAAAGTCTCCAAAACAAGAACACAAAGACTTATGTGTAAGGTTTTGAGTTTGGTTTTGGTCTGTTGGGTTTTGTTTTTTTTTTTTCTAAAAAAGGTAGTGACAGTAGTAGCAAACAGAGGAAAAGCAAGAGAGTCTACTTACAATGCATGTATACTAAATTAATAGTCTTTGTGCTGCAGAATATCTTCCATCTACTCTGCACCAGAAATGACTTTTGGAAAGAGGACATAGCTGAATAAGGTCCATGGTAAACAAAAATCTATAAATCTATAAGACACTAAACTAATAAACCAAAACTGTTCTTCATAGTGTTTCATTTTAATTTTGAGTGGCTTTCTTCATTAGTTTTTTTTTTTTTTTTTGGGGGGGGAGGTTTGGTTGGGTTTCATTTCTTTTGATCTCATTCAGATCAAAATTTAAAATCAACAATCAACTGTAATGGCATCATTCTAAAGAGAAATGGAAATATGACATTTGTCAATCCAGCCCAAAATCATTGCAAAGAATTTATGCATGTTCTCATAAAACACAGCTGTGATATTGCAGTAATTTGAGCCAAAAACAAACTGTAATTTTAATGACAAAATGCTTCTGTTGTATAAAGTTTGCATAGAAACATGGTTATGTTTAGTATTTTGATCTCATCAAGCTGGGGAAAACTGCCAGTCAACCCTGGACATATGCTTCTATTATTGAATCTAATCTATTTTCACAGCAGTTGCACACCTCTTAGCTCACTGAGCACTGCAAAAATATAGGCCCACTTTCATTTGGAACAGATTCTAATACAAGAAGAAAAAAAATAATCCACACATTAGACTGGCAAAAGCTCGAGTAAAAAGCATTTCATTACAAATAAAAAGCCCAGTGTAGAGAGGACACATGTCACTGCTGCTGCTCCTGATATTTTCTTAAACTGGAATTCATGGCCACCATCTTCAGCATGGCAGGCTGTGCTCTCAGATTGCACAAAGGAAAGAAAATAAAGTCAGCCTATCTATCCTCTTCAATTAGATTTCCAGGTCTTTTTCAAAATACCTGTGCCATACTGATTTCCTAAAAGAAAAATAACTGGATTTGATGGGTGTGTTAATTAAAATGGTGCTGTTTTGAGTTACACTTACAAATAGTTTTGTTGCTTTTTTTTTTTTCAATCCAGAACTAGAACCTAGTTATTTTTATTTAAAAAGAAACATAATTACAGACTATATTATCCTTTTAATTTAACAAAATTCTAATGAGGATAGAGTAAGTAGTTGGATTTTGTTGAGACTTGTAATTAAATAAAAATCACATTTATTTGGGCTTTTTAAATATTTTTTTGAAATCATGCAGATTTGCATGATTTGCAGATGCAGTCAATCAGTTGCAATTTTTATACAATCTTCACAAGGGTTTATTTTACTGAGTTATGTCAAAATTTTCAGGGAAAGAATTAAAAATATTACACTGTTGTTAAAATAGATTTTTTTTTTGTGGTGGTTTGTTTTCTATAAGTTAAATATAACTCATGTTGTCTATATGGCTTTACTGTGAAAAAAAGAGAAGCGTTATTAAAACAAGTAACAGTTCTGGGTGAGAAAATAAACACAAAAGAAAGCCTAAATCCAACTCAGCAGCAGATTTCCCTACCAGTCAGAACATAAATGAAAATATACTTTAGATACAGTGTTCAGTTTTGCACTTCATTTTTCCTATGTGTTTCTCTTCTTTCTCTGACTGATATGTACCTTGCTTTGAAGACAACTTGATATCCTGTTCTTGATTAACAGATGTATTTTTTGCTTCACATAGAATGGCTTCTGAAGGCAGATCCCATTGGACTGGTTAGTGACCAAAAAGCAATGCAAATATCATTTCCCTCATTGGTAACTCATTGATTTTTGGCTCTGCAGTGCCTTTATATCTACATTTATATTTCATTAATTGAATTTCTTAAATAGAACAATATTTAGAAAAAAAATTAGGATGAACCCTTAAATCATCCTGAAGATTTAGGTTTATCCATTTCCCTTCATTGCTCTAGAACTGGCCTAGAAACATGTTTGTCTGATGTCTTAATACATCCTCACACTGACAGACTCCTTACCTTATACCATTAATATTCCTTATAGCACTCTGCTAGATCGGTTTCTCTGCTACAAGATCCCTCAAGTAGTTTGCAGAGGTGGAAGTTTTCCAGAACATCTTTATATGTTTTAAGAAAAGTGGAAACATAGAAACCTGTTATTGATCCTTCTTGAAATGTCCATCTGCCCTACTATCTTCCAGAAGATAATCCAGGTTCTGCCAAGAGGGTAAAGGAGACACAGAGCTAGCCTGGGATTTGTGCTTCACTTAATAATGATGTTTTAATGGCCTTCAGAATTTTGATTCAGGACTGGTTGCCTAGTGCCCTGTAACCTGGAAAGGGAATACAGAGTTGTTCTGGTGCTTCCTGAAGTTCTTGGCCTGAAGATGCCTAGTACCACACAGCACTGCTGGGTTTTTGGATCGTCAGAACATAGCTGAGCTCAGATTTACTAGTAAATCCTGTATAAATTCTTCACAGTGATAGTGGTCAAAAACTGGAGAGACTGCATAAGGAGTCAGGGAACTTCCATCCTTGGAAATACCTAAAATTCTTGGCCAAGGCCCAGAGCAGCTTCATACAATTTCAAAGCTCGCCCTGTACTGAGCAAGAGATCGGACTTGATGGTTTCCCAGAGTTCATCTAAACCTATGCAATTCTGGGAATAAGGTCCTGCAGACCCTTGAGCTCCAGAGAAATCTTAGAAAAGTATGGGGGGGGGAATTATACAAAAGGGGCCAATCTTGACTCATCTGGCACTGTTTTGTGTACCAAGACGAAGTAGTCTACATGTGATAAAGGCTTCAGTATCTACTCTTATACAAAAAGAGTCTTTTTATGCTAAAAAGACATAAAAATATTATTTATAACTAATATTATCTCAGCTTTCGTTACTGAGCAATCATCTGTTAATGAGTCTTTGTTTAACCTGCTCCTTTTTTGGGACAAAAATTGAAGAACTAAAAAAATGTAAGAGACTCAAGAATTTAATCAGTAACAGGATTTCAGTTAGCTTCAGAAAGAATCTCAGAGTGGCATATCCTCTTTCTCAATGTTCTTTGATAAATACTATATTACACTTTTGTACAAATCTTCTTATTTGCAGTGAGCATGGAATGAATATTTTTTGCTTATTACAAGACAGAACTTTACTGTACTCGTGAAGGGGTCATATTTCTTTTTCAGAAAGGAGGACATATCATGACATAGATTTTAATGCATATTTTTCTTTCTATACCTTCACAGTCTCAAATAAAACGGGAAAAAAAAATTAAGAATACATTTTTCTGGTATTTTCATGTAGCTCAGATGTTCAAATATGGTATCTATATTTCTGAAGTAAGTATATATCATTTTCTGCTTAAGATGCACAGAGCATCTGGAAGATAAGCATTCAAAAATGGATTTTTCATTTCTTTTATTTGAAATCCTGATAGGTTATCCTTTTTTTTTTTTTTTTTTTTTTTTTTTTTATTTTTTTTTGAAAAAGTTTTTAAAATTTTTTTTTGGTGAAAAAAAAAAAAAAAAAAAAAAAAAAAAAACCAAAAAAAAAAAAAAACCAGAAAATTCTAACTTTTAATACTATCCATGCTTATTGAATGTTGCCATAATCTGCAGTTTTTCTGCCTGGAATATGCTGTGCTTATCATAACAGCACAGTGACATTTAAGAATGTTATCCTCGCCAATTTGTAGTTGAGCCTAGCTAAAAATGATTTCTTTGTTTTGCTGACATGAAAGGAGAAGGGAGGAAGTTGCAAGAGCCTGGGGAAGGAATGGTGACGTCTGGTGAGGCAGGACATGTTTCAATAACCTTCATACCGGTTCAAGAGGACCTCCTTTGCCACTGCAACCTGTGCCCTGCAAGGAGATGGGGAGCAATCTGATCTGAATGTATTGCTAAGACATGTTTCTAAAGCAGCCTGGAAAGATTGACTGCACACTGGAAGAGGAGCATGCTGCACAGAGAAGAAAGGCTTCCCTTATCCTCTGAGGCAGGTGTGGGAGCTGAGGGAGAAGGAGACTCTTCCTGTATCCTTTAACAGCATCTTGTTGTCCATGAAACTGCCAAATCACAGTATTTGTCTTATTGTCTCTTCCCTACAAACCTAGATGCTGAGAATAGGGGCAATTTCATCTAATTAGTTGTCGAAAGTTCACATTTTAATCAAAGTTATTACTTGCTATCCATGATTGAAAGAGCCTGGAGGAATAGAAGGGAGGGACCTCCATAGCGCAATTATTCCCATCCTCTGGAGACCAATTCATACCATGTAACACAAACATCTCTCTTAAAATGGGATGAATAGGTCTCCAGAGATGCCCTTATTTCTCTCCTCTGACTGTAAAGGAAGCCGTAGACACCTAGCACTGATGAGAGTCACTGGATGCCTAGACAGATTCAGGTAAAATTGATTTCCTTCTAATTTTCTCATATTACTGATGCTTACAAGTTAGGGTAATGAAATTAAATTCATACATTACTTTAATTTACAGGCACAGAAGCAACATTCTTTCCAAAGCTACTATTACAGGTGAGAACATGTACTGTAAAGCTGTCTATTAAAAATACAAACAATGATAATAACTGTAAGGTAAGAAAAACACAATTTAAAATACAACAGAGTTTTGCACTGATGTGTGTTTCATGACATCTGAACTAAGTTGCTTTATTTCTCTTTGTCTAAGGTCCTCTTTACTTAGAACCAAGTTTTTAGCAGAAATGAAATCAAAAAGAGCAATAGGGATAATCAAATATTTGGAATAGCTTACATATTATGGGAGATAAGGACTCAGTACTCTCCAATCTGAGGGAGAAATATGAGGGAGAATAAAATTATGACAAGTACGGAAAAGTAGGAAAAGAGAAATTGCACAGTGAAATGTGTTGAAATGATTTGGAAGAATGGAACAAGATCATTAGGGAAAAAGTTTGAAACAGAAAAAGGGAATACCATTTAATATCATCTTGTTTGAAACAGGAGACTTCTTTCAGTGGGATGTTGCTGCTGACTCAACAACTACAAACTGTAGTTTATGCAGACTCAGAAAGCATTAAGTTTTATCAAAGTATATCAGATATAGTTTCTTCAATAAGAAACCTTCAAATAGCTCATCATCAAAAACTTTCATAATATTTCAGGCAATATATCATAGTATGCTTTTTCTTGTGTACTTTCCTAAGGTCCTCTACATAAAAAAATTCATAAACCATTCTAGATAGTCAAGTGTACAGGTCCATAACTTTTTGAGTATGTTATAATTAGAAACTTTGACTACCAGGTTAATTCACTGAAGCTGACTCAATATTTTGAATACAAGTGTCACTCCTCTGGTATGAGGCATTTGACTATGGCTTGCAGTGAAAAACCATATCACTGATTTTTCTTTAATTTTGTTTATTTCAAAATCTTATACTCTGAAAAGCCTTCATTTTCATTCAAATCAGGCAACTTAGATATATGTCCTATGAGAACCTTCACTTGCTATTTTGTCACAGGCGTTTTCTCTTCCTTACTGTTTTATTTTTAATAAATATTGCCAGTTCGGCTCCCTGCCAACATGCTGTTAAAAACTCGATGTGACAACTGTGCTACTAGCATGCTTGAAGCATGATAACTGGGACATATTTAATGCCTGATTATAGCCACATGACAGAAAAAGGGCAATTCTTTCCCAGTTTTCCAATATAGTATCAATATGGAAGAAAAAGCCTGGAAGACATTACTGCAATGGAATTGCACAGGAATTTTCTCTTAATCTTTCACAAGTCCCAATGAAATCAAGCTTCCTTCAGCTTCAAACTATGCATGTGTAGTTCAATAATATATTTTTTTTTTATTTTGCATTATATGTGGAAACACTTGCAATAGTGGCAGCTCACAATTATCATTCAAAAATCCTCTGGGACTATAACCAATGCTATTTTATGCTATTGGTTATGTTTGGGGTATTCTTCTTACCACTGTAACCACAGACACTGGCAATCTTCAGTCAGTTTCTAAAGCCTTCAACCAAATTCTTGAGCTTCAATTTTATGTGGAAGGGGCTTGAATTTTTCAACCAACTTGCTTTAATTTTAAAAATTTCTTCCATTTTGATGCTGATGGACTTGGAGCATTTCAACTGACCCTCCAAAGAATTTCACATCAAAAGGATATTTCCAGTGATCGTTAAACTATTGGAAAATGTTGGAATAACAGAGGCAACACAACAAAACACACCAGTAAATAAAATGCAAATAGCTTCTGTATCAAAATCTACAGTTTGGTCTGAAATAATCACTCCAGATCCTCTTTACTGTGACTTGAGGGAAGTATTCATGCCTGAGATTGTCTAACTGTCATCTAAACAAATCAGAGTCATTTACTGAAGATTCTCTACATCTCTCTCTTTTCTCCAAAGAGACTCTCACGTATATTGGATTTTTCTTTTGTGCTCATTGAATGTCCAGGGACACAAATCTCACTTTTAAAAATGCAATAGCTAAATCAAAATAACCAAACATTCAGCTACAGGTGCTGCTTTACTTTCTATGGGCACTAGAGTCAGTGAGCATTTTAGTGTAAGTCAGCTGAGCACTAGTTAACAGATGCTTGCTCTACAACAAATCCTTTATTTGTGAAAGTGAAAATTCTAGTCCTTCTCCCTAGCCTGGAACTCTCCCAAATCCTGGGTATCATTACCAATAACACAGTTGATTTTGAAACGATCTGTTCCTTGTCTGACTTAGAGCAAGCATTTTCTTCACTGACCAGAGACAGTTTTAGTGACAGAAAGGTTGATCTGTTATGTTTTCTATCTACACGAAAACCTCTAGAATATGCTCAGGGTTTCCATAGTGTCGAAACGTGGGGAAAAAACCAACAAGTCTCAGACATTTGTCTTGCTCTTTCTGGTCAGGTAACTACACCTAGGATCAAACTGACTTCTTTTGTAAGGTGTAGATTAACATCTAAAATATTCCTGTGAACCCTTTGTCTTAACATTTTTTAACATGGTAATAATAAAAACAAATTGATTTTGGTTTTCAGATTGCTAAAAACCTCCCAACACTTTCTTCAGCATCAGTGCTGAATAAATCACTGTAATGTTCCCCTGAAGTGAATTGAAAATTAATTTACACAGTGAAGATGATCCTCCTAATAACAGGGTACATGGAATGGGGAAATTGGAAATCATTACCCAGCAAACATTATCTGTATTATTTTTGTAGCTGCTTTAGATTGTATTGTAATAGAAAATTAGGAGACTGGCTGTGAAGAAGTTTAAGAGGGTCCCCTGAAGAGCTTCTGCTTTAAAATTGATTCTTTAAAAAAGCATTAAAAAGCTATTGGAATTGATTGCCTGCTAATATAAAGGAAAAACTCTTTGCCACCATTTGTGTTAAAAAAGAGCATCTTCATTCATGCATGTTATTAAAACTACTGGCCTGAAAGCCCCTGTAGAAAGATAAAGGATATGGATGGGATATTAAAACAGCAATCTTTACTTTATCTGGGATTTAAAGTTAATATGTCGCTTTTATTAATTCAGCAGTAGCTATTAGTTAGTATGTCAAATAAGGGATTTACAATTAAAATACTATAGAATAGAGGTATCTTTAGTAAACAGTGAAGCAGGAATTCTTCATTAATCTTCCAAGCATGAGGTATACCCCTGTAAAGAATAAATCCTGCATTTACAGTTTTCTTTATTGCCTAGCTTGCTACGCACAACAATAAAAGTCAGAGCTGATAACACCCCTGATTATCTTCAGCAGCTTCCACTGCTGTGGGGTAATGGTGGATGAGATCTTAGCCAGCCACCATATTTTGATTCCAAAGACTCAGTTGGACAGCCTTTGGAAGATGTTACTGTATGTAATGTGTTTGTAATATTTAAAAATTACATGGAAATATAATTTCCTTTCTTGGCTTTGAACTACTCAGAGCTTTTCATGGTGTTCTGATTTCTAACACATTTAGAACAAATTTCCCTTGTCTCTTTCAATTTGGGATAACAGGAAACATTAAGGGGCAATGAACATTGAGGAGGAACAATCATAATAATGATCCTATTAGAAAAACAAATGGTATGAACTTTAAAGCAGCAATTTGCATGGGTGCATTCTTCAGTTTTGCTTTCATTTTAAAAGGAAAACAGAGGTTTTGTTAGAAGGAAGGACATCTTGGGAACTTTGTCAAGCACAGCAATCAAGGTGAAGTCCCTTAGGTAAAGTTGCAAAGAAATGCAAGTTGATGAAATTACATTGATGAAACTATTGCAGATTCAGAGACCAAGGGAATGGAAAGAGTGACAAAGCTTAATAGCAGTCAGCATGAAGATTAAAATAGCCTGATCAGGAAAGTGACAAGCCAGGCATAGTAGAAGAGCACCCAGCTGATAACAGAAACCAGTGTTTATTTCTTTTGGATTTCGAATGTCTGAAGATTAAAAAATAAACGTAGCAAAATCCACGTACAAATTAGGTTAAATGAAAATGAAGTGTAATGCAAATTGAATAAGGATATTGCCTACTACATGGACATGATACAAGGACAGTAAATCTTTTTTCAACATTCTGTATTGTTATGATGAGAAGGAAGATTAGTTTTTAACTCAACCTAGGGACAAACACTAATTCTTGAACTCCGGAAAGCAGGAGAGGAAAATTGAAAGGCTGTAGAATTAAAGGATTTAAGATTCTGTTGAACAAGACAATATTCTTATGGATCAGTGGTTCAAACTTTCTGCATATCAGATCTAGGGTCTGGAAAACAAGATGTAATAGAAAACTAAAAGGATACTATCACATGACTCATAATTCAGTGGATAATTTAGACTGATAGACAAATAGCAGGAACTTCTCTCTTCAAGAACATTCTACAATTTTGGTCTCTGGGTTTGTCAGTCAGTGTAGAAACTCCTTGAATTTTGCATGAAATATTACATACTAAAAATTTTAGATTAATTTAATAAATGGTGATTGCAATGATTAACTCAATAGAATGTGTTTTACACATCACAACAAAATTGACTTTGCTGAAATGATGAATATTGATGTTAAACCAGTCAAAAATCTATGTGTTCTACGAATAATTTTAATTTTTCAGACCATGATTTCCTGGCAGAAAGCATAACTGTCCTAATAAATGTTCCACCACTTCAAATAACTGCATGAAAAAAACCCAAACTTATTTAAAAGAAAGGAACATTGATTCCCGAGTGACAAAAGCTATAGTAGAAATATCAAAAATGTAAACATGTAATTCTGAATATACTTACAATAAAACTCCTTAAAAGTTCACCCTCAATTATCATTAAGTGTTCTTAACTTTTGAAATATTTAACTGCTTTTATCTACCATCAATAACCAAACTTTCACTTGTGAGCAAACACAGGTTACCTACAATCTTCACCTTCTGGTGTGTTTGTGATTCAGAAGTTTGGAGGATGATGAGGAAGATGATAATGAAGAAAAATTACCACAAGTCTTTTGAGAACAATCAAAGTAAGAGGAAAAGTCAGTTACAAATTTCCTAGGCAAATAAGATGACCTTAAGATGTCATGTATCTAAAAAATAAAAATCCTTAACCCTCTATATTTTACATTTAAAAATCTGTTGTTTAAGATTTGATAATTTCAGAGTTCTGTTATCTACATGTACTGCTTATAGCTGAGTTCAAAAAATCCCTGCACAGAAATACAGCTACATGCATAAGTTTTCATTTGGTCATGTGGGATGTAGATTTATAGAATTTTTGCTATACTCTAACAACAGTCTGAGTACTTGCTCTCACTCTGTAGTAAAAGTGAGACAACTTATTCCTTAATGAAGAAGAAAACTACTTACATTTACCATGGCATAAGTACAGGCAGTTATTGCAGAGTACCTGATATCATAAATTCAAACTATAACTTACACCTCACTGACCTGTTGAAAGACTGGGAGTCCTGTATGCTAAGCACTGTGCAAACACACAGGAATAAGTATCCTTTGTCAGGCAAAACAAAGAAAGCAAATGACTGTCTGAATCATAGAAATCAGATGACTTGGTCAAGGACAAGATGTAAAATGTCAGACCTAGAACTTGGATATTTATCTTTGAAATTTCAGTCATAAGACCATCCTTCCTAACCTCAGCAGTAAAAATCCTTTTCTGCGAACAAAGTCTGCATTCAAAATACACACATATTCTTTTAATTCAGTACTTCCATAGATGGCTGAAGTCACATCCCTACCTAGATCTGAAAAATGAAGTGTTGGAAAAGAACCCATTCAGTGTAGTCACCCAAGGGCCACTGTAATAACCTTGTGGGATGTTCTCTTGCCGTGCTGCTCAACAAGACCAAGAGCTTGATCAGGCCCCAGATGGACAACGTACCTGAGGCATTGCTTGGGAAAGGGAAATTCATTTTTTTTTAGGTTTTTTGAGGGTCAGGTGTCTTAAACTGGTCTAATGCATACACATACAGCACGAAGTACTGCTCTACAGCATCCTGGGAAAAATACCTCAAAGTCCAAATAATTACAAGAGCCCCTACATTAATGCATTGTCTTTATGACAGAGATCTGTGGTACTTTTCTGTTGTGCCACAGACTATAACAGTGATTTTGCAGATTTATGGTCCCTTTCCTGTGTTGTGTTATTCTTATGGTTTTCTGGACATAGAGATGGACCTGGGTCTTCCAAAATTATGGCAAAAAGGGATAATTCTACTTTTCTCTTTTGTTGTTTAGTATGCTTACACAACCTTCCTAATAGCAGCCTCTATTTTTATTGAAAATTGGCATGAAAGCCTAATTTCAGACATATATTGGACATTCAACAGAAACTTCACTTTGGAATTACAAAGCAAATCAGCATCCCCTTGTAATTAAAATAATAACCTAGTGCTGATTTTTGGCAGTTCTTAATGGCTGTTTCTATTTTTCTCAGTTTTTTCCCCTGCAGTTACCATAGTGAAGCAGTGGTCATATATACAATACACCTGGCAGCTTCAAATGTCCAGATGCCGAGTTTATCTTTCCACTATTGGCATTAGTTTATAAATCTAAAGTGATTTGAAGTGTGGGTTGTGCCTAGAAAATATGTTCCAAGTGACGATTGTCAGAGAGGAGGTGTTGAGCAGCAATAATTAACTTCCCATTTTAAATTTATTTCAGGTATCATAATTAAAAGTAAAAATGAATTATGGCACTAAAGGAATATTTTTCTTCTTGGAATTCATGAATGAAGACTTTAATAGTTAATGCTGAACATTTAGGTAAATCTTCAACTGAGTTTTTCATGCACCTCCCTTGGCAAGTGCTAAGGCCTCTGAGCCCATCTCCACTGATAGCTGATAGATAGAAGTGGGCTAAAAGGTAATAAGATTTGCTTTTCTGGAGCACTCAATTCCATCTAAAAGTGCCAGAAGGTACCCTCCTGACACCTTTGTGAGACAGACTGTATCATTTTCCCCCCAGTTTCCTGCAAAATAAATTGAGGATCAAAGAGGTTAAACTACTTGCCCATGGATTCATACAGAAGCCTGGGGCACAGCCAGGATTAGAATACGAACTTCCTCACTCCCACGCTCTGTTTTGCCACAAGACCATTCTACACTTGGTAAACATCAGATTTGTAACTCAGCCATGGAGAAAATGCTGCAGTAAAGTGATTTGTGTTTTTCCATCTCGCAGTATGAGGATGGAAGATCTCGTGCCAAAGAAATGATGGTATTTTGTGAGGAAGGGATGCAAATCTTAAATTTTTCTAAATTTCTTCAGTGCTCTGGGACTATCAAGTACTGCTTATTTATAGATCATATAAAATTATGTATGATGGATGATTAAATAATTGAAAAATTCATAAACTACAACAGTGGGGCTCACAGTGTTTAAAATGGCAAAGTCTATGCCTGAAATTTTGCAAAGTGGAAATATTAGTCCTAAAAATATTAGTGTCTTTGCTGTACTTTTTTTCCTCTGGCCTACTAGTCTCTGATATTTCCCTTTAGTATTTCAAAATATTGTTTTTAATTCACTCCCTTATTTAAATTATACATTTCCCTCTGTAAACTATGGCATTGCTTCTCTTTCCTTGTCAAGGTAGAAAGAAGCTATGCATATCATTTTCCTTACCTGGCATAAGGAAAATGTTTTGCATTGTTTAGTTTATTTTTTTTTAATATGCCATCTAAACCAACATCAAAATCTAAAAGAACATAGCATATAACCAGTATGCTCCAGATTTCCCGAACTGCAATAAAATCAAACATTTGTTCTAAAAAGGAAAAGCCCAAGTCATTATTTTCGTTAGAAAGTCAAAATTTCACGGAAAATTGAGATGCTGAGAAATGCATTTCACAAATTCAACATATTTCCCCATTATTTTTTGTATGTTTTGTCTGAATTGCAATGAAAGTTAATCTGGATTCTAATTCTGTACTGTCCTTTAGATTTTTTTGTGAATTCTAAGAAAAGTATGGTAATGAGATGCTAAAAGAATGGTAGAGAAGATCCTAATAATTAAGAAAACACAGCAAAGAAAATATAAACAAATTTTAGCAAACTGAATCTACAAATAATGTCTAAGAAAGTGAAGTTCATATTACTTGTTTTAATTTTAAATTCAATTCAAGAATCTTGGTTATTTTCCAGTGACTTCCTTTGCCAGTGTTTATTGTGACTTACTGCAGCTGCATGTTGTGAGGGAAGTACTAAACCACAAACTAGGAACTTCATCTAGATGCATACTCCCAGGCATTCTCTTTCACTTATTCATCATTTTGGGGCACAGAGTAAAAATTATGAATTATAGTGGAGAGGATATTTTTTTTTTCCCATGCACATAATGACCTACTCATGAGCTCCCAATAATGTGCAAGTATTATTGTAAGAATGGAATCAAAACTTTTTAAATAATTCTTAGTGGGGATGCAAAATAATCAAAGGCATAAAATATCACAAAACAAGGCAGAACCTTATGAAACAGATTATGCAAAACTGATTTGGTAATTTACCTTGGAAATGCAAGGAATTTCTCTGAGATATTCTTTTAAGCATTTCATACGGTGCTTTGGGACAACAAATTGGTTAACATGGAGAAGTTTAGAACTAGTATAGAAGTTAGACAAACAGTAAGAGAAAGGGAGAAATTAGTTGAAGATACAGAAGGAAGCTTACCAGTAACACATTATTTCTGGAAACTAACTAATACTTCTTTCAGTGACCTTGCTGAAAAAGAAGGAAAAATATGTTTTAATGGAATTTACTGATGTCATGACATTGGGAAAACATCCCCAATACAAAAGAGGTTTGGAAGACCTGATGACCTTAGAGACTTGCATTATCGTAATGAGATAAAAATTCAATCAAGCAAAAGGCAATGCCACACACTTAAGGGCTATCATTAAGAACTTATGTTATAAGCTCAAAAGATTAGAAAATAGGAGAATCTATGTTTACCAATAATGCCTATGAACCACAGTGAAATTCTTAAAAAGGTAAAGGTAATTCATACTTGTATCAGGCAACGCATTTCCAGAAGGAGCCATGGCAGCTGAATGTCTTTACACAAGGTACTGCTGGTTGCTTTCGGAGAACTATGCAATATTTAGGACCACTCAGCAAAGAACAGGGAAAGAAAAAGGCTCTTGGAGTATCAGAGAACCATGAGTCTTAGAAGAAGAATAAAACTGGGTTTGTTTTGGGTAATCTAATAAAACACAGGCTGAGCGATATTGAATTACTTTCTATAAATACACAAACAGGGAAACACCAGGGCAAGATAGGATCTATTTAGACTAAAGGACAGCATTGGCACAAAATCAAATGGATAGCAACTGGCCATAAATAATTCTAGTGTGGAAATCAGAAAAACGTTTCTAGTCATTGGGAGAATGATATTCCATGTAATATATTTCCAGTAGAATTTTGCTTCCCCTTCTCCTTAAGTTTGTAGAAGGGATTGCAAAGAACTAATCTCTGCAGCAGCAAAGTTTGGGACCCACCCAAAGATCCAGGAGTTTCTATACTAGGTTAAATGCCCATTATTTTCTTACTAAATAAAGGAAATGTCACCCATGGAAATGTCATGCCATAAACCAAAATGCATTGAATCTCTTAATGGGTCAAAATGGGTCAATGGGTCAAGTATGAAGGGGAGGAACTAAATAAAAAAACAAATATTTAACAAAAAGGTAAAGATGCCCAGCTGCAAAATGCTTTTTTTAAGTTCCCTCTTAATTAGAGAGATTGTGCAGAAGGGCAAATCTGCTGTGTAACCTGTTTAAAAAATACCCAATGATGTAAAGTTCCTACGTGACTCCTTTAAAATTTATTAGAGAGTTGTGCCAGCCTGGAAAAGGATGCTGCCTGAACCTTTAAAACATTATTTATTTATTTGTACTTGGATTTATGTCAAAGCAAGACAGGAAGAAACACTAAACTTTTTACTGTAATGAACCTTGGCGTTTGACTTCCATTATAAACAATGTGAACTAAAAATGCCTGGAGGCTCCATACCTTGTGCATCTGGCATTTATACAGCAGATTACCAGCACTCTTACTGACCTTGGCAGCTCTGCAGGGGACACAGTGTATATTCATTGAGCTGAGTTGATTTAAAAAATCTCTTGCCTGTGCACATCCGTATCAGGGTGAAGCTCAACTTCTCTCCATCATTGTGTCAAAGGGATTCATGTGAAGTTCATCATGCTTTCAACAAAGCACATTTGTGAAGCTGTGAAATCAGATGGTGAGTGTATTTAATAGCCCTCTGTTCCAAGCCCCTTAAGCTCTTACCTGTGTGTAACCCACTGTGTTCAGTGCAAATAAAAAAATGTATTTGTTACATGCATTTGAGGGCCTACGAAATCAGAGGGTATAAGCCTTAAGGGCCAAGATTTCCCTAGATTGTTTGCAATTGTGTGCAGTAGCTGTACACAAGAAACTTTCTACTTAAATGTTCTGTGGAAAAGTCATCTCTAGCACTTCAAAGGAATAAAGATTGAAAAGCAGGCCACTGCCATCAGACTTGCTGGATGGTAATCAAAGGACGACTGACATGAAAGTTTTGGAAGAACAGATGTAGCACTCAAAAGCAAACAGAGACTGTGCTCACTTTCTTTGCTCATCATTTCACTGCACCTTCAGGAACCAAGTCTCCAAAAATTTCTAGCATACTAGGCACATCCAGGCCATCCAATCTCAGAAATACTTTAAAACCAGAGTCTGGGCTTTCCTGTGATGCACTACTTTACCTGAAGTTATAATAGTGGTAGCTGTTGCAATTCCTAGTCTCAATTTCCCTCGCTATTAAGTTCTACTTATAAGAAGAATTCAAATAATAAAAATGCAAAGAGTGAAAATTAATTCTTCTGGCAATCCATTTTGTACATGTTTGCTTCCAGCAAAGTTTTAAAATGGAAAATTAGTGGGTGCTTAGAACCCTTTGGATTACAGTGAAGTAAAACACTTATTTCTGAGAAATAAAGGGCCAAAATTATGTATGCTGTTCTAAGTATGAAATTATTTATGACCAATGCATATTATTACATATAAATGTATTCATACATATGTAATCCATTTGACATATATTAACTTTCAAAGCCTCTCAGAAGATATTTTTCATGACACAATAAAAGGAATATCTGCCAAAACATGTTATTTAGTCATAATGGAGTCCTAACACTTATTTTGAATTTACCATTCTAAAAACAGATCTGGTCATGACTTAAAGAATAGAAGAATCTTTTTACAGAATAATCTTTTCTTTCATTGAATAATGCAGTAGTCTAAAGTGCTTGCTAAGTAGGTATAGCTATGTAAAGTGTGTTCTAAAAATGGATAAAAGAATTACATATCTACATGTTGACATGGTTTGTCAGCTGAAGAATGAACACATTTTCTGAGAAATGGTTACCAAACAATTATTCTTACTTTTTTCTATTTTTTTTTCAAAATTTGTCATAGATATTTTGTCACAAGCAGAAATATCCAAACCCAACATTCTGTAGCTATATTATTGCAGTAGAAAAATACAAACTAACCTCTCTTCCAGTCCCAACAAGAGAAAAAATGAGAAAACGTTGGCTTTTCATTTACAACATCATTTCAGCAGTCAAAAATTGATCAAAATATTCCCTAAAATTAATTAACCAATTGAAATTAATATCAGCCCTTAGTATTTCACTAATTTAAGCAAGCTTTGTTCATTTGACATGTTTAATTTTGGCTGCCAAGCACAAAATGAGCTTCCTAGTCATTTAATTACCTGAAATTATGAGTATCTTCCTGATAGAGAATGCCAGTTAGATAGTCAGGGCAGAACTTTTGGCTTTTATTCCAGAGTTTTTATGTTGCTGACGTGGCATGAAGCTGACCCACTTGCTTCAGTTCCCAGTCCTCAGCCTTTCTAAAAAATATTCTTGAAAGGAGAAGCATAGGAGCAAAATGGGGATTGGAAAAGATAGAATGCCATGTGCAATGACCCATTTGATCCTTGTCCATGTGTGTAACATTGTAAGTTAGAGGATCCAAAAAATAATCCTAAATTATGGAGCAGATTTTCTTCACCAGACGGGAATTATAAAATCATAGGAAAATGGCTGAAAAGAACCCTCCCCCTAGACTTTTTTTCAGGTAGTTTGAAATAATTAATTTTCTGCTGACACCAGTATGAGCATTCAAAATATCAGTTTTCCCCCATATTTAAAAGCATGAAAGAAATGAATGCCTCTTTTTAAAAAATTCTTTCCTATGCAGTGACAACAAGTGCAGGGTTATTTGAAGAAAAGGTATATTTCAGTTCTCCCTTTGAAGTAATATTTTCTACTAAGTTGACAAGTCAAATAGTCTCTAATTTTTGTACTAGAATCAGGCCTGTCATGCTTATTGACATGAAGGGATTAGACACTGGGTAGGGGGGGTATTGTAGAGTATAGCAATGTCAATTAGCATGTATATTAACACTTAAAGGGCCTACAGAAAAAAACGAGGCATTCTTTGCTGTATTGGTGTTCTTTCTGTACTGCAACAGCTCTTTCAGGTCACACAGTGAGGTAGCATCCTATATAAAATGCAAGGACAAACAAGGACACATTGTTTCTCTCTGTCTTGTTTTTTCAAATAAAATGTTAGTTCTTGGAAGAACATTTATACCATTTCATTTATCTCTCCAACCTATGAAATTTCAAGAGATGCTTATTCATTTTTCCTACATGTTTCTGAGTGTATTCACCCTAGGTGCTTTGAACTTGAATACTTTTGCAAGTTCAAAAGTCCTGTCTCATGCAACTTGATATGCAATTAATCACACTGGAGTAGGATTATATGTTTAACACTTTGGCTGTATTTTGGAAAAAAATCACACTCTCCAGAGGTTGCTCCATTTTCAGTGTAGTAATGTATATAAGGAACTTTCCAACAGCAAACATGTTTGAACAGATATAAATTTCTTTACAGCATTTCATTGACTTGAAAATACAGGGAAAAAAAACCCCAGCCAAATGACAAAAAACCCCACAAATTTGTTTCCACTAATGAAATAGTGTAACTTGCTTTATAGAAGTTTTTGAGGGGTAAAAATTAATGAATGCTAAAATATATTCATGACAAAGCTCTGATTTACTTTAGGATGGCTGGCACATGATACACATTCACAACAGAGAGAAAGAAAATGTAATGAATATTAGCAGGAAAAAAAACAAGTGAAACCCTTGAAGATTATTCCTTTTTTTTTCTGCAGAAAATCCAAGCACCAGCTACTGCTCAGAGGAAGCTCTGCAGCAAATCAGGGTGAAGATACACTTCAATGCTCTGCCATAGCAGACACTCTGCATGGGATTCATCTGAACAAAAGGGCTTTTAGTCCCACAAAAAATAGGCATTTCTGTGCTGAAAATCCTATCTTTTGAACTAAGCAGCTACATTTGGTCAGATGAATCATGCAATAAAAATGTCTGTCTCTCTCCAGTGTGCTGCTCTCTCCCAGAGTCTATGCAGATGTCTGTGCTGTACTTTCTGACTTTTCTGTGATAAGAATCCCATCCTAGCTATCACCTCGGCAATAGTGGCTGAGCATATCTGCAGCTGCTTGCAATGCTCCCTTACCATGGTAGTAATTTAGCTCTATATTCTTGGGCAGCTGTGCACAAAAAGCTCTCTCTGGTGACCCTTCTGAGCCCATGGGTACTGTAGCTGTCCCAGTCTCTGTTGTCAGGCAAATTCTGTGAGACTCAACAAGTCCATAGGACTGGATAATAGTACCTCGTTTCCAGTATAGAAGAACAATAAAAATTACAAGTTAAGGTCTTCAGGAAAAACAGAAAAAGGAATTCAGTAAAAAAAACCTCCCACACTTAAAACATTCGGAAATGCTTCAGCTTAGTCGACAGCAAATAACAGAAAATTACAGTGTAAGTGAAAAACTATTAATAATTTTGGTGATTTTTATAAAGCAAAGACCTTCTCTTTTGTACTCTGAGCAGAAATCATCACAAGACTGACATGTACAATCCTTCTATGGGTGCCCTGAGCTCTCACTAATCACCATTTCTCCATAGGTATTAACTGTACTTCTCATATTCTCCTTTGAACTCTGTGTTCAAGAGGATACTACTTGGCCTGGTTTTTTAATTATTTTTCACATACTTCACTCAATCTTCTTCCTCTCTCATTCCTCACAGAAAATGATAAATTGACCTTTTTCTTTGACTCAAATATAGGAACTTCCTGATACTGCTGATGCAGCCTTTTGTCTTCTCTCCTGTTTTCAGTTCCACTTGCGCTATGGACACTAATTGAGATGGAAGAGCACAGCTGTTCATTAAAACACAAGGTGTACAGCAACTAAGTCTCCTAAAGGAGTCATTTCTTCAATCTGCTTCAATATGTATTGCTCTGTATATATTTATATAAAGAAAAAAAAAAAAAAAGATAAGACCATTAGTCTAAAGGTACCATATTTTTCTAGGAAAAGTATATTAATTTTTAATTTCCATAGGGTAATTTCTATCAAAATTACACTGGAAGGTACTCTCTTAGATAACAATAGTAATTCAGAGAGAAATATACAACAAAAGAAATATGCAACAAGAGATGCAAGTAGTTTATAAATCAAACAAGTATTTTGCTGGAGTATCTTCTCATGAATGTCTTCCTTTGGCAGCACCAGCTGAGTATGCTGTCTCCAACAGCAACAAAAAGCAGAGGGGCAGAGGGAAAGTAAGAGCTAGTAAACATTGTTTCTCCCAACTAATCCCCTAGACTTCAACAGTTTTTGGCTCAGGCCATCTCCTGAACCATAGAGAGAGTTTGTCTGTTTATTAGCCTACAATGGATATTTCTTCAAATTTTCCAGTGTCCCTTGAAACCATGAACCCACAACATCTTTTGGTGAGGAGCTTGTCAGGTCTTCTACCTAAAAATCAGGTAATTGTGAATGTGCCACTTGGGAGGTAGAATCAGGACAGAATAGTAAGGCAAAGTCAACTAAGAGCCATCCAACTTTAGTTCTCATAGCATATACCCAGAGAAAATATTGAGGATTTTTTACAAAACTATTGCACTTTGAGATAACAACCTGTTTATGAAATAGTTCTTTATTCTGCAATATTATATAGATTGCTGAAAATTTTCTGCTTCTCTCTCCAAATGGCTTCTTTGCATTACTACTAATGGTCATTCTGTAAAGCTTTGTCTTTTTTTGGATAGATGTAATCATTTGATGTTAGAGTCGATGTCATTTGCCCAGGACTTTGCAAGACTGACATCACTGTGACACTTCTCAGTTTGTGTTCTTGGTTTTGGCAAAGTACTGTAGGTGGAACTTTAATTTTGCTGCCTCACCCCAGTAAACTACTTCCCGCATCCTTTCTCAAGACTTTTCCATTGAGAGTATTTCTTTTCCTTTGAAGAGCAACCAAATTGTGTTTAAACAGTTTGTAACCTGTGTGAAGGGCAACCTACCAAATCAAAGTTTTAGGCCTGCATTGTACCTTTGCTATTCAGCTTTGCTATTTGCTGTGATCTTTTTTTCATTTTGAATCCTTTTACTTGCAAGAGAATCTACAGCTTATAAATCACTCTTCAGAAATATCCACAGCAGTATCTAACAGAAAAGTAGAGAGTATAATGTTTCAATTTTAAAAAGAATCCTTTTCAGAAGGATACTATAAGAGCTAGTAGAAGAAACAATGAATCACTTCAAATTATTTTCTTAAGAAGAACAAATTAAAGAATTTTTTGAGAAATGGGAAAGAATAATGCTCTAATTTCCAGAATGAGTTTGTAAATTGTCAACAACTTTCACCTTAATAAATGTTATTTTTTACTCATACGAAGTTTATTTTAAGTGTCAGATGCCTGGGCTTCAAGGACTATAGTGTGAGGAAGAACACAGAGACTGTGTCTTTGCATCTTAATTATAGCAGCACTATTCTTTCCAGCACTGAGCCAAGCTACACCCAGAGGATGGGGAGATAAATGTGGGAGCTGTAAGGCTGACGTCTAATATCTGCTACTGAAGATTTGGGATTTGATTTAGTGCCTCTATTGGAAGGTTTGAAAAAAACAGGTCTTCCATCTTCTTTTAATAAATTCGTTTTCAGACCTGCAATTTACCTTTTTGGCAGTTTTACGATGCAGAACAATGGGCTTTTTTTTAGTTGCGTAATTTTTTTGGGCTGTTTCTGTTTTCTCTCACATTTATAAACAGAAAAACAATGTTCACTAATTTGCAGAATAGGGAAGCAGGAAACAGTCTTAGTTCCCTAGCTGAAGAAACTTTGCCATGATTCCTGAGAGCAAAAAGGCTTGGAGACTATTTGACAATTTTTATCAGTGATAAAACTATACTTGCAAATTACCAGATCATATTATATTACCTCCGTATACACATGCTCTACTGGAATTTCTGAAAAGTAAAAATTCTGAGGTGACATAATACAAATAACTCCTAGCAGAAGGGAAAAGAGATTTTCTCTAAGAAGGAAAAGAATACCATGATAATACAACTTTGCTTTTATTTCCTATTAATCTTAAAATAAAAGGTCGTGAGGGCAAGAAGGGAGGGAGTGGGTAGGAAGTGCTTGAAAGGACATATATAAGCTCTTGAGTGTAGTGCTCCTGATGAATCTGAGACTTGCCAAAGTCAGGACACCAAGGGTTAGCCAAATTTGTAAAAGGCCAACACACACATGAACAACAGGCTGTGTGATGACAGACCATATGGAAGAGTGTGGTGGCCGCTATGGGCAAAGACAACAGGATTACATGTTCACCAACCCTTAGGGGACTTTCTGAGCTTGTACCAAGAGACCACTGGTGCTTCAGTGTGACCTTCCACTTCTGTTGGCCTCACTTTTCATTTGGCCTCCTCATTGTGGGAGTTTCCACTGGGTAACTGTGAGTCACTGTGAACTGTGTGATGAAACAAGTAAATTTGCCATGCAAACAGCTATTTGGTATCAATACCAACAGCAAGATAATTTTAACAACAAAATCTCAAAAAAAAATGGCTGTTCCAATAAATCTTGGTTATGATCTGCCCCTCTGTCTCAAGAACTTGGGGAAAAAGGAGGTGAGGATAGCAGCCTAACCCCTCTGCATACATGCACTGCATCCTGCCTGGTGGTTGTTTTGAGTAACACATACACTGTAACTGTGCATTCTTGAGGAAAGGCACAATCTAACTCAGAAAATTAAAAAGACTGACTGAGCTTTTGGTCAAACACAACAGTTTCTGTATTGTATTGACCTTTCACAAATCTGGATGTCTTGAACACCTAGGTCAACCAGTTTTTAAATAAGTTTTTAATTGCTTTAAAATAATCTATAAAGGAGGAAGAAGATAATCTCTATCCTATGCAGATATAGATAGAATCATACAATCTGTCCTCTGTAGACCAAAAGAAAATAAACTGCCGAGATAGATGCAGTGATTCACTTGCTTGTATCACCATAAAACTGAAATAGCATCCTAGTAAATCAGTCCTGCTATCTATGCAAATCAAAGTAGATATTCTGTGCTCCAAGTCCCATCTATTTGGTAGGAAGCAGCTGCTGGAAATGTCCCTTGGTGAGAAACCAATTCCAGCTCTACAATGCTTTTGGTCCTTGCTTGCACATAGATCTAGACAGGGTGCCAGGGTGTGACTGCTCCGCGTACACATACCTGTTCTGACTTCACTCTTTCTTGCCATTAGTACTGCAGATACAATGAGTAGGGTGATAGTATGACAGATGCTTACAAGCTTTTTCTTTATGGAAAATACTTTCCATGCATCAGTGACAGGAAAAAGACAGTGGTAAGTCCTTATTGATGTTGCTCATAGGTCAATGTAAAGAATGTGGTTTTAGTTCTATTGTATCTTTATTTTCATTTAGATCCTTTTCTGCAGATTGTAGGAAGAATTTTGGAATGATGCTGTGTTAAGCATTTATTTAAGTAATTAAATGACAGCATTATTCATATAATAAAGATTGTATAAATAAAATTTGAATAAAATTTGAATAAAATGTGAATAAAATTTGTATTCACTTGCTTCAAATTTCCTCTGAAATTTACTACATTAAGGGAAGCACAACTGCTTTTATATTTGCAGTAAATTTTGTTGACTCATAGTAAGAATCAGGGTTGTATTCTTGTTCTTTTGATTCTTGCTGTCAACACCCTTTTCAGTAAATGAAAGTCCCATAGGGCACCATTGCCCTTCCTTTTTACACATTTATCTAAATCCAGTAAGAATGGAAGAAACACTTAGGCTTTTAAAAGAAAATATCCCACAAAAATAAAAATAAAATAAAAACCCAGAAAGCACCAAAACACTTCACTACAAACAGTATCATTAGGACAATTAAGGTTTTAGCCTCCACTCAGCATGCATACATTACTCTGATTAACGTTATCAGGAAATACAGACTCACAGACTGGAGAATAGGTCCCTTAGCTCAGAAGAGAGCATTACGTTTTTATCTGAATGTGTCCTTTCAAAAAATGACCCTTAAGTTTATCCCACAGCAACTATTTTCCCTTTTACTGTATATTTGAAACTATTTTAGTTTGAAGTGCTGTCAGGCAACTAAAATCTTGTTATAGAATTCCCCAAAGAGTTTGAACCACATGTTTAAAGAAGCACTTGATATTAATTGCAAGATATGTGGAAATAAATTCTGTGATACCCATCTCACAGATGGCAAGGGCCCTATATGGATGTAACAGGGAACAGAGTCTATCCAATTTATTCTCCTTAATGCAATACCATACAGGAGTGTTTTTGGAGAGAGAGAAAAAAGAAAAGGAAGAGGAATCAGAAGCTCATTCTGTCCCCTTGTTTCTTTTAAATGTCTTTATGACTAATGGTCTATGGATAATTTCCAGCTCTACATTCTGCAGTAACAATAAGAAAAATAGAAACTTCTATATGCAGATATGGGATCTAGTTAAAAAAAAAAAAAAAAAAAAACAACAACAACCAAAAAAAAACCAAAACCAAACAACCCAATCTACTCAGAAGCTTTACAGAACCTTACTTCTGTTCTAATTTTTCACATAGTATATGGGAGGTAACCTATTTTAGCAAGCCATTTACTGAAACAATGTCAAAACTTATTAACTCATGATCCTCATATCAGCTAACAAGGAAAATATTCAAGGTTTTGCTTTCTCAGCTCTTTTGATGGACAAAATATTATACCTCTCTCATGGTTTTGCCATCATGCAGAGCTACTTTCAAAACAAGTTTAACGAAGATATGCTGGACTGGCAATTAAAATAAATTATTTTGTTTAGCTAACAGATACTGAAACACAATGTCTATTTCCAGCAGAATTCAGACTTGTTTCTAACTTACTGTACAACTAACTTGAAGGCCATTAAGTCATTTCCTCCTATATATGCTAGAGATTGTCCATTGATTGGATACAGGTGCTGTAATTCACTTGTGTATATATACAGTTCAATATCTCTTGTATTCCTCTGTGTGAAGTCTCTTATCTCTACACTAAAAAATAGATGTGTTTAATCCTGATAGAACATGTTTTTTCTGGAAAGTTTACTGAGAATGGAAAGTAATTAAATAATTGGTGTGTGGCCTAAGAAGGTTAATGCTCTTCATTATTCTTATAGAAAAAAAAAATCTACTTAAGTCAACTGGAGTATTTTAGTTGGCTTCACAGACTTTTATGGCCAAAATGAATCATTAAAGCTTCAACTCTGAATGCCTTCCTATTACATTTCATCCAATTAGCTTTCCAGTGTGTTCACTAACTGGTTTTGGCTAAAGCTTATCTTTCAAAAAGGCATCCAACCTTGATTTTATAACCTTAGAAGTTGAAGGACTAGTCACATCGATATGTGTGTTTTTCAGAGATTAAAATCTGTGAGAAAATGACATTTGCAAATTTATGATTATCAAGCATAAATTCCCTTGATTTATGTTTCTAGAAACTGGCTGGTTTTTTTCTTATTATTGATAAGCTTTAGCCTTTTACAATCCATTATCTTCCTCGGAAACTTATTCATGAAAACACCTAATTTTTCAGTTCTCCTTTTAACAAACAAAACATCTTTCTCTGTCTTCATTAATCCTCAGCTATTTCTAGTTAATTAGAAGCTACCTTGAACTACTTTCTCTAGTTTAGAATCACATAGCTGTAGAAGACAAAAAATATCTAATTCTTTTTCCTCCAGTTTTTAACATAGATTTAGAAACCATGGCAAAAGAGCAGATTGCAGCTGACAGTCACATTCAGATGTAGATTTACCTAAATGTATCCTGAATATGAGTCAGTCTTTCCTAATCTATACATCCAAAATTAATTTTGCCCTTTTAATATACCACCACAAAGGACAGTTTCTCGTCTGCCACAACCACCTCCTGGAATTGTTACTTTCCAGAGCTGCAGCCCCTCCTTCTGTACTAATAGTGGCATACTTCAGTTTTAGAGATGTGATTTAGACCTATGCAAATATGATTCTAACTTATGGTACTGCTATGCATTTTAAGCATTTTCTACTGATCTTCAGCTGTCTCCCCTCCTCGTTTAATAATGAATTCCTACACAGGGTGCTAGCAAGGTACTAGTACCTAACACTAGCTCCTTTTCACTCTGCGCAAAGTTAAATAGAAGATAAGGGCTCGTGACTGGCACGGGTGAGCTCCAAGCTAGTAAGCCTGTACATTTGACTGAAAAGAGTAGGAAGTGCTGCAATAGAAGATATATTACATCATTCTCAAATGCAACTATGCCAGCAACAGCAGCTGGGAAGAGTATGGGGTTCTAATTACAGATTGCATCAATCTCTGTGAACAGAAGCAAATCTCCTTCCTAAGTTTCAGGGTTGCAGCTTGCTTGGAGAGGCATAATGAGTTAGGATTAAATGTTCACTTACAATAGGATGACATTATAGGATGTAAGCAGATGTTGCATGCAAGAGCTTTAATGATGTATATTTCAGTGCACCAAAACTTCAAACTTCTAAAATTAAGTCTTTATAAACCCAACTCCAAGTGTAAGGATCCCTGCATTTATTTTGGGATGCAGAATCAGTGATTGGAAGGATGTTCTTTCTGCATGTTAAGTAAGATTATAAACCAGCTAGAAACTTCTTAAAAGAAATATTGGGGGAAGGCAACAATAAATATTTAAATATGAACAGAAATGGTGGCATTACAATGCTAAAAGTCAAAATCTACCAGACAATACAGAGGAGCAAACATATTATATTATTTCTCCCATCACAACATTAATCCCCAAAGATTCTAAATTAAGATAGCACTGCGCTAGTCCCTTCAACTGGGACTGTTACTAACAATGCAATTGTAGTTTTAGGACTTTAATGACACAATATTATATAAATCTGACTTTAAAGTGCACATTTTAAAGGCCAAGAGTTGGTTTCAACCACATTTCCATTTTGTTTGTTTTTTATTCCTGTTACTATCTCTTCATCACTGCTGCTGACTTCAGAAAAAAATACATATTTCTTACTTTATCAGGAAGATTATTAAGCAGAAAAGAACCTGCTAAAAACCCCTTTAAAGGTTGAATAAATGTCAGTAATAGTTGCTAGATAGATTACCTCTGCATCATCTGTGCCATGAAACCAGGTATATTCATGCACTTGTTCTCCCCTCTGATGTTTGAAAACTGGCATCAAAACGCAGGACTTTTCAGGTGTGTGAAAGTCTAAGCAGAATTACAATAAATGGTGACAAGGGAATTATTTAGAGGCAGAAGACTAGACCAGGCCAGGCTTCTGCTTCAGATAGATGGCAAACCTGAGGGACCCTTACATCAGAAGACATCTGAGCTTCCTCTGATCCCCAGGTATCAAGACTTCCAAGAGCATCCTCTCACAGCAGGACACATTGCTACACAAAACCAGCCTGTAAAGGACATCTGAGACTTAGGGCTGCCTGGCACTAAGTGTGGCCTTCACAATCAGGCAGCTGCAACCAGACACTGACAAAACCTTCCTCTTATGGCAAGAAAAGGTCTAGTGCAAGACTGCTGACAGTGTCAACGGCTTACAAAAACATTGCTTGAATTTTCAAATGAGATGGTTCTAGAAGACAAATGAAATGCAAGGACTAGAAAGCCAAAAGAATTCCCTTTCTCCTGTTTGATGAAAGGAGTTAAAAAGGGATCTGAAACCATTTTTGTTTGATATTCCTAATCATTCCTCACAGAGCTGATATCTATGAGCAGAAAATAGCATCTTGCTTAATAAGTTGTTTTTTTTGCTAACAATAAGGAGAATCATGAATCTACAAAATTTTAAAATGGCAAATAAAGCTTTTAAAATATTCTTAATGGCACTACTTAGCTACATTTTATGGTAAAACCCATGGCTCTCTATAGAAACATGTCCAAAATAAAAGAAGTGCAGATAAATCATGAGCTCTATCAACAACTGCTGCTTTCTTCAGCAATTACAGTGCTTCAGAACAGACTTTTGCTTCTACATTCCTCTTCTAGTGAGATAACATCCATATATTCATCCTTATGAATGAACTGCCTTGAATACCATTCATGTCAATAAGGAGTTTTCAAAGAGTCTTGGTGTCAGGGAGCAGAAGGAGCTGCTCTGTGAAGGAGGAGGATGAGCAGGATCTGAGGGGGACTCCAGGACAGACTGAGCTCATGGACAGGCGTCACCCTGGAAGGAGCTGAGTGGGCCAGCAGGGCAGGGCTGTCACTGCAGTGCATGCTATCAACAGTCCAGTGGCAATGAGGCAAACATGAGGTGACAAGTCAGGTCCAAGGTCAAGTCAGCCCAGGAAGTTCAGCCAACATCAGCTGGGGACAAGGCGCAGACACACCTAAATCTTCTTAGCTCAGCAACAACTGCAGGCCCATGTGGAAGAGAGTCCCAGAGGACCCCAGGTAAGGCTAGTCAGAAACACTGTGCAGCACTGATGCCCTTGGGGCATTGACACAGAGATCTTTTCTTTTTTTCTTTTTTTTTTTTTTTTTAATGCTAAGTAAGCTGCTTCTGGCATGTACTTATAATTACTTTTCTTATATTTTGACAGACATGTACAGCTGTGCTCTTCAAGTACTTAAAATTCTTATTAACATGGGTTTTTTCATTTCAAAAAGAGCAATATGCAATACCTATTCATAAATAAATATGAAATTGGGTCATGTTAGTTCAGTGACAGCAGTTTAACTGTGCTTCAAACCTTCCTACACAAAATTAGCTGGAAAATAAGAAGGAAAATTCTCTAAATGGCTCCTAGGATCTATATACAGAAGGTGGAGGGTTTCTTCAGCCACCCACAACAAAGACCAAATTACTGAGCCACACAATCTCCAGAAACTACAAAAAGTCCAGTGCTTTCTGAGGGATCCTCTCTTCCTGCTTGCCATTTGTATGCACACACCTGCTTCCAGCAGCATGGCTCCATCCCTACAGGCACTTCCCAGACACAGTATGTTATTTTCATTGCTATGGCATGGAGAGCTTGAATTTAACACCGAGATTACTTTTATTTAAACACTGCACAACTCAAGCAGTGAGAGTTTGGCTTCAACTGCAGACCAGAGCCTCGGGCTTCAAAAATAGAAGCCAAACTTTGTTCTCTGTAGCTGCAACCCACTTCCTGGCTGAAAAATAGCAACCACTGTGTGCAGAACCTGTGCAGAAGTTGTGCAGCTTCACAAAGATAGATTTTATTGAGAAAAGTCACTGTGTAGAAAAAAAATCTTACTATTACTGAATAAACATGGTGACAAAGAGCAAGGACAATTAGCTAAATTTAGGGCACAGATCCAAATCCCTTCACCTCACATTGCTGATTATGTCTATTTTAGGACCATAGTTGCCAACAGAGAAGGACATTTCCACAGATACATTAGAACACTAGTGGCCTAGAGGTGCTGGGTTTTTTGTCTGCTGCCCATACAAAAATCTAAGCGACTAAGAGGTCTATGCTAGGTGATTTAATCAGAGCCTAGAATAGTAACTGGTAGAAATACCATTTCTGCAAATATTTCCTTTTTTCCACCCATGTGTGCTGAGTTTAGAATAAGGTACTCCTTTTTTATCTATATTTCACTTTTTTATCTATATTTCACTATTTCTTTCTCCAATTAAGGCTGCTCAGGAGTTTGTCTTCTGACAAACACCTGGTTCTCTATGCCTGGAAACAGTGCTTGAAAGAGATAGAGCTGGTGGGACAGGGATTATTTGGTTAGTCTAGCCCTGTTGTGGACCCAAGAGTTGGGAGTGATCTGAGTTGTCTTGTATTCTTCATTTTACATTTTCCCTACTTAGTAGTAACAAAATGTATAATACTGCCTTGAAAGAAAATTTTATTTTTTTACTTCTCCTCCTAGACAAGTAATTTATCTAACAAACACTAGTTTTCTTTTTTTTCCCTCTTAATTAGCCCTCTTGGAGTCTTATTTCCTATTTTGTTCCACAGGCATGCCCACCTCCCTTTGATGTTATCTGCTCTGTGGTCACCCTTTTTGAAGAGCACTTTTTCCCCTGCCACCTATTTATTCTTATCTCACCAACCAGAATATGTCCTTTTCTTTGTGTTTGCTTTGGCATACTTGCTTTTTAGTTTTATATCTAAATACTGCTTTTCTCACTTCCTGTCTGTTAGGGTTCAGCTGACACAGAGAAAGCACAAGTTTCATTATGCCAGATTTCTAATGCTACTTTTGAATTACTTATGTCAGACCTTTTAAATCAGTTAATCCAATACCTCTCAAGTCAAGTAGGTTTACTCTTCTCCTGACTGACTTTATCATCTTGTCAGTATAATAAAGGTACTATCTGGTTGCTCAGTCAACATCTCCATTCGAAATACTATTCTTATATCCCAACCATTTCAAATTACAATTGTACCAAAAGCTGGCCCACTAAGTACTGGCCCACTTACACTGCTTTGTTCGTGTCTGAAAAGGAAAAACAAGGACCATGTAAAAGCTCTTACTTTATTGAATTTAAATGAAAGACTGACATGGAAATGGCCAGACAAAAGTTACTGCCTATGCTGCCTTCCTTGCCCATTCCAAGGTAATATTACTTAAAAAAAAAAAAAAAAAAAAAAAAAAAAAAAAAAAAAAAAGTGCTGTTCTGATACTTCATCTTTAATTTAGACTTCCCTAGAATTTGTCAGCTCAAACCAGAGACTTAACACTATTTTCATGCAGCTTTTTTGTACTTAATGACAGACAATCCATTCTGCTGTGGAGCAGTAAACAAGCTCACTGCAAGATGCCAATTGGGAATCACAATGGGAAATAACTGATCTCCTGAGTGATATTAGCTAAAACATTGTGTCCTACAGCCAACCTTGAGACTTGGTAAAGCGTTGTTGTGTTAGAGATTAACTCACACTTAATACATGATGGAACAAACATCATACATTATCAGATAATACAGAGGCATTTTTAAACAATTTTAGTTTGTTGAGAGGCGATTAAAGCTAGCAATCATATATATCTGTCAAGAGATATCTATTTATCAATAGTTCACATGTGCATGTTCATATGAGTATGAAGCTAAAAGGAAGTTAAAAGAACTTGAAATCTCACCTTCACTTTTTTTTTGCTACTAATACTGAAATAGTACTGAAGTTAGTTATTTAGGCAAAAATACACGGGGTCAAATTCACCTGTTTTCTCACATGTCTATGGGGTGCTATAGCTCATGCCAAAAGAAAAGAACTATAAATCTGAAATAGCTAGCAAAGGGATTGGTGGTGGCGGTGGTGTTGAATTTCTGACTATTTTGATTTATAGAAATAGTCTAAAGCATTTAAAAGTCTAAAGCATTTTAAAATTTAAATTTCTATTATTGTTGTGCTGAATATCTGACTATTTTGATTTATAGAAATAGTCTAAAGTGTTTTAAAAGTGCTGATGGTATTTGTAAGTAACTTCAGTGAAACACTTTCATTACACAGCAGTAAGATTGGAGAAGAGCAACTTTAGGAAAAGCCATCTCTTTACATCTATCAAATACTTGACTTCTCTCAAAAAAGCAAAAAAATAAACAAACAAACAAAAAATCCAAACCAAATCAACCCTCCATGAGATTGTAATATAAGCTCAGATCTAAGTCTAACTGGGGTTCTGATTTTGTTTGGTGGTGAAAAAGTATGAGATAGAGGACCTATTTTAAGCTTAACAGCTAAGAAACTAAGGATAATGCACCATCCGTAAGTTATTTTTAACTTATTCAGGTCATGGAGAAGGTAAAATAAATTGTGACAAAGAGAAAATTATATAAAAGGGAACCATGACTCAGGATGCCTGAAAAATACCTTCTTCCTTTAAGCAGATTAGTTGGAGCCACATGATTCAGAACCTAATGGTTGTTCTTTTGCGAGCAGATAAGAAAAAACTTGCTGTCCTCAGTTGCTTAAAGTTATCCCAAATGTTCCTGAACAAAGTGTGATTATATTCAGTGTGAAAGAATAATGCAAGAAAAAGAAAGGAACTCCAACAGGGAGAAAATAAGAATTATCAACATTAGCAATCCTAGTCTCTCCCAATGTCTTATTTCACACAGTCAGGATGCTGTAACTGGAGAGATATCAGCTTACACCAGTCAGCATTGCTTCATTTTTTCTTCCTGCCCTCTGGCTGAGAATTTCTATCTTGCACTGTTTTAGTTGCTCTGCCACCTGTCAGTGTTATCTTGATAAGTACCTTTCCTCTCCCAGTTAAAATGCATGGTGGGTCATGCATATGAAAAGCAGTTCTATTTCTCGTAGGTGATCAGAGCACACATTATGTCCTGGGGTTATCAAAAAACCCCTACAAATATGTCCAGCTGTTCCACGGCTGAGGTGATGCTTAAAGTTGCACAGTATGGGCTTCAGTTATTGCTGTGTCAAATGTTTTCTTTGACTGGGAAACTTTTATCAGGGAAAGCTATTATCTACCTTACCTCACGGGCAGCACCATGAAGCACAAGATTCTTTGCTGCTATTTTTACAAAGGACTTGCTACATTTTAGTTACTTGCTCTTCCCTTTGTGTGTATGGATAGATAGATGTAGATAGATATAGGTATAGATATAGATATAGATATATAGATATAGATAGATATACATTAAGTTCTCCCATACATTCTACAAGTGGAGAATTAACAATAGCAATTATCTCCATTTCTTACTTAATTGCCCTTATAGGCACAAATCCCTTTTTAAATAGCATGTAAACAAAATGTGATATTTGAAAACTGATATATATCCCCAAAACTCACTGTAACTTGAGGGGGAAGAATTAAAGCAGAAATACTATTTCCAAATAACAAATTCATGTGCAATATTCACTGTCCTAGTCCAGTTAGTTTGGAGGCAACCTGTTCCCTAGACTTTCATGGTAGGTGGGACAGCAACTTCTGTGTAAGGTCAGTACTAACTCTTACATGTCTTGAGAAAGGAAAAGGCAATGTCAGCCAAGGTAAGAAAGTCAACACATGATGGAAAAGCCCTTCCCTTCCCTTCCCTTCCCTTCCAACACAACACAACACAACACAACACACAACACAGTTTTGTTAGGCTCTCCATGCAGACTAATGGTGGGCAAGTGGGACAGTTTTCCACAAGGCCCACCACTAGTAAGGATTAGAGAGTCCAAACTTCTTACAGTAGAATATATCATCATATATATAAGAGACATACAAAGGCTATATAGTTGTGAATATAGTGGAGAAAGTAAAATGTGGGCCTGAAACTCTTTGGTCTTTTGTAAATCCTTGCCTTCATGGAAAGGCATCTCAAATGAGCAAAACATGTCCTCAAACTAAACTCTGTTGGAAGAAGAGTTTGGGTCTATTTAAACCAAATCAAACCAACAAACAAAAATGGAACAAAATTAATATCTACAACCATCACACTTTTATTTTAGCATACATTGAATATTTGTAAGGGTCAGGGTCAGGGACCTCTGCCTAATTTCCATAACTTCATCAGGAGTCAAGAGTGAGTTCATTTCTATCTCTTGCATCTCCCTATTCTGAAAAATGTATACTTCAGAAGAAACAGCCTAAGGAATTTATATTCTGTGTCTCTAATTTTCTAGAATATTTACAGTGAAGCCTAAAGCAACATGGATCATATTATGAACATGTTTAAAGTTAACCCAGGGCCCTAAGTGCCACCCAGAGGGGATACTTTGAAGCCAGAAATTCTTGGCCAAAAAATGCAGACTTACATTGTTCAAGCCAAGCAGTGTAGCAAAATGAGGTCAAATAATATATACTGAGTTATTGACATTCCTGTGGTTTCTCTGTGAAAGCATTGGGTAGCATAGCCTGGCTGATAATTAAAGTTTGTACATTTTGTAGAGCTTTCCAATACCAATATGATTTTCTTTCAGATAAAGCTTGAATCAGAAGGTTGCAGGTTGTGTCCAACTTAAGTTCGAACAAATCTGTCAACGTTTGCCCATGTGCAGATTAAAAGCCTTGCAATAGTGTGCCAGGTGTGTGTGTGTGGGGGGTTGTTTATGTTTTTCTCTTCACTGACTATGAGTTACATATTTCATAGGGAAGCTGTCTAAACTAAATCTAATATCCAGTATGACTTTAGTTTATTGCTGCCATCTGATTCAAAGAATTTTCTAACCCATGTGTTGCTTTAGCATTGGACTTTCATAGCAAACATGGTAGAACTTTTAATTTTTCTGAACTCTCAGATATGTATATGAAATACTTTGTACTTGATTCTCCTCATCAGCACCCTAGCTGATTTCTCTTGAACTACTAATAAAATGACACTCAAAAGCAGAGCAGCAAAACCATGTTTGTCATCCTCAGCAGCAAGAGGTGTTATCTCTTGCAGGTAATAAAACATAAAAGTTCTTATCAGAGAACAAATCAACAGTCAAGTGCCAAGAGCTGTACCATAAGAAATAAAAGCCTCTTACATTTTAAGCAGCCTGGATGGAATCAAAAAAGATGAAAATAAGACAGTGGAAAAATCCCACAAAAGAGAGAAGTCAAGGCAAGAGACTCATCCAATATGATCAGTAGCAGTCATAGTACATTCATTATCTAACCAGGTATGTTTCACTGGAATCCCAAGTCATTACATGTGCAAATATTTTGCCTTTTGAAAAACTCTGAATGATCTGATAATGGGCACATGGCAGGGTATAATTCTCTCATGCTTTATTCCTGGCTTGTTTCACTAAATAGCTCAGGACGAATCACTTTTTACCCCTCACCGTCATCTAAGTGTGAATAATTATAGCTATCCTACTTCACAAAGGTGGTATTAGGAACAATTTAATTGATGCCTGTGTGGTGCTTTAAGAAACTTGGGTGGGTAGATCAATGCTAAATTAGAGCAGGCAATTATATTCAGCCCGAGGGGGAGAAATCAATATCCATATGGTAAGGCAGGAGGAATACTTTCATGAGGCTCTTTTAAGTCTCCCTTACCCCACTCTCACATCCCTGTATTTCGTTTACTTCCTTGGAATTAGTTCTGGACAGCACTGAAAAAAGTGAGAGCACATTTGGAATCCATGAGTCCATATCTGTGGGGAGGCACAGCCAAAACGAGAGTCTGGAAGAGAAGGGAAAGAGTAAAGGTGGTCAGAGCTCAGCTCTTCTGTATTATGCAAAATATTTAGACTTCTCCACTTTTACACACCCACTTGGATTTTTAATCAAGTTTTATCTTTTAGGGGAGTATTATAGTTCTAGAGGAAATCTGAAAATGCTTATATTTGGTTTTGCATTTTATGGCATTTTTTCTCCATCCTTTGGAATAATGACTGAAACTTTTACATATTTATATTTCTGTAAAATTGTTTCTTACATTAAATGAGATAATAAGTAATTCACTGGTTTTACCTTAAGGGGTAAAAAAATTTTCTTAAGATAATTTTTTTCATCTGTAAACATAAATTCAACTAATAAATATTTTCAACATATTAGATTTATCTCAAAGCAATGCTGAAACATGAAAACATTGAAATATAGATTTATAATATTTTTCTCATGAATGACCTGGGTAAAAATCCCAACAAATGTTATGAAGAAGCACACTTTTTGCAAAAAGAAATTAATATATAAATATATATGTGTGTTTGTGTGTGTGTTTGTATATTTATACATAAACAAATTTATTACATTCACAGAACTTGGATCTTAATTTTGCTGTGCTCTCTGCACCACTCTGAAGGGTTCAGAGAGCTCTATTTTTCCAAGAGGTGAGAACTGTTCTAGGGAGAGGGTGAGAAATAGCAAATGCAGTGATCCATAGTTATTAGCACAATTCCTTCGGGTAAAAGGGAGAAGTTGGCAACTGAAATCACACTGAGCTAGCCCTGAAGCTTGAGCCTGCCTTCACTTCTCAGATCCAGGGCCAGAATTAAACAGCAGCTCAGATTTGAGCCTGGATAATGCTCGATATGAATACAGGCAGATGTATTCCTGGAAAATGCATATACACATGGTTGCTGCACTTTGTGTTCCTGGGAACCACTAGGGAGATTTTCAGTTCAAGACTGGATTATATTTGAACACTGGTCCCCTTTTTTTACCCTGAGTTTATTGCTAATGAAATACATGTTTTGCAAACTCGGTGCAAAACCACATTGAATTTCCACAAACTTATAAGGCTGGACCCTTTCACAAAAATTTTTTTTATCTGAAATCTTTCTCTTTACTGTTGTTGACGCTGCTGCTGGTTTTGGGGACTTGCAATTAAAAGTTAAGTGGAAGTTTTTGTTTATTTTGCAATAGAATTCTTAAATATTTATGAAGGACCTTAAGTCTAACTCGCCTTGAGGAAATATAGATGAATTAATAATTTATGTGGTTGTTTTGCAGAAAATTAAAGGTTGGGAACAAGTGTTTAAAAATTAAATCATCCACAATATAAGAGAGCAGATGTTATTTTGTTAAAATCTTGCTAACAACAAAGTACAATGAGGTGCTATCTTCTCCTTGGTCCAACTGAAATCTTAACGATTCATTACAATTGAGCAGATTCTAGAGCCTGAGGCTAGCTAATGTCAGAATAATGAAGAGGAAGTTCAATTATGTAGACCAGATTTTTTTAATTTGTTTTTGCTTTATTTTATTGCCTGTAGTGAGAGAGAGAGTCTGTATCTCTGTATTGCATGGTGATTTGTAAGATGTTACACTCCCACAAAAATCACTGCGTATTTCATTAGTAATCCAACAACAAAATCTCCTGCAACTAAAATGTGTGTGCATCTACCTGTGTAAATAATAATAATAATAGTCAACATTGTCATTATAATGAGATTTGAGATGGAAAAGAGACACTGAAATTGCATAGCTTAATAACTTCAAGATTCTTACTCCTTTTATCCCAAATTACTTAATTTTTCTTCTTTCTTACTTATAAATGAAAGCTGTCTCTTATTCTCACTTACTCTGGACAGTATAGTTAGCCAATTTCTGGTCATCATCGTAAGTCATACAGGTTCTATAATGAGTTTTCTCCTTGTCTTTGATAAGCTAAGGCCAAGCATGCAGTCTTTTAGAGCCAAAATTCTCTTTATAAGCACATTACTTAGATCCTAAGCACGGCCGAGTTGTTAGTTCTACTTCTGCATCTGTTTGCAGTGCAAGGCTTCTACTAAGATCAAGGCAAACCTCTCAAAACAAACCAACCAACCAAACAAAAAAAGGTATCTGATCAGAACTCGAACAAAGATTCATTCTGTAAATGCAAATTCTAAGAGGTCTGTGTCTGCAGAAATGTAAACCAGAATTTGGAAAATGCATGCATTAGTTTCTCCTCTCATTTCCTTGCTGGTTTGAGAGTCACTGCAACTGCATATACAAAACTCTGTCATTTTGGCAAAGACATAAGCATATCAATCTGTAACCACAACTGCAAATATAAAAGAGATTTCTTTACCCTTCAAAGATCTGTACAGCACAGCAGATGAGAGATTTTTTTTTGCTTAGATTCCATATAATAAGAACCCAAAGGAATTTCTTGCTATTAAAAATGTAAGTTGAGACAACTTCAATTTAAATAAAAAGTATATGTAGGAAAAATATGGTCATAAAGTACTTCTTTCAAGATACTCTGTGAAGATTTAGCAATGTGATTCTTGAGATGCAAATAAAGACAGAACAACTAAAAATTGTACATTGCTTGACAGTATAATTCAGCTCAGGAGTTGTGTATTTTTTGCTCAGAGGAAGCCAAGTATTGGCAATTCATCTACACTGGTGCTAAATTATGGTTGGTATAGATATATAAGACTGTAATTGCACAGTAATAATAAATGAAAAACTTTCACAAAAACTACATACATAGCAGTTCATAAACTCAGCCGGCTCCATTTTCCATCTAAGTGTTTATCTTCAAGCATTGCAAAAATCAATCTTTTTTTCTTTCATGTTTTTATTTTTCCTGTTCTGAGTTGCTGTTTATGACATTGACTATTTCTAGTGATTTCAGAGGAAGCTAGATTTGCCTAACACACATATCTAAATAAAATGGCAGCAGTCTGAATACTCTGCAGTATTAAAATTAGAGTTACTTTTTCTAAATATTAAATGTAAGGGACATTTAATATTTCTAAATATTAAATGTAATGAGCAGATTGATTTGGTAGCATTAGAAGTTTGCCTCTCTTGATTTTCCTAGGTGTACATTTTCATATATGTAACCTTTCAATTTTCAAGTGTTCTTTCTTCTGACCAAATGAATCTCATATTCCCATTGCTGGGGTTATTTTCATCATTTTTCTTGTTAGTATTAATCAAAAGAGCCAAAACATAAATCCAGTGCCTACTTCTTAAGGGTTCATTGCCAACCATTTTGTTCTCCCTTTCCAGAAAAAAAAGTATGGATCAGGTTTTAAGGGTTTTCTGCATGAGGCAGTGTATTTATGTGGTAAGTAGTAGTACTGCAAAGGTAAAATATTACAGCTGGTTTGACTTGCTGTGTGATATGACTGAAACCCAGAATTATAGCACACAAACTGATCAGTGGTCTGAAATTAGTTCTTGTTTTCTAGTGGTTGAGTGGGAAAAAGAAAGAAAATCTTTTGTTATTTGTCATAGAACAGAGGATAACATCTAGCATGCTTCAGAATATCTGGCAACTCAATAGCTAGCATGCCTCACACATTGAAGTTTAGAGTCAGATTTTTATTCAGTTCATTACTCAAAATAATCTGAAATTAAAATCTCCACCTACCTCTTTCCTGATAAAATTTCTCTGAAGTCTTTTTATGAAATATTTTAGTTGCAATTTAGTTGCAAACATCATCTCACAACATGGTAAAAATACTTTTGGAGAAAGATTGCTGGCTACTACATTGCTAAGTACTGTGAAACTTTATGACACCACACCTCTAAAACAAAGTAGATTTAAAGTTGTTCAAATGTCTGAAGCGCTGTTGACATCAGTAAAATAAACCCCCTTATGACTGATTCAGTTGAAGTTTTGACCCAAAGGTTGCAAGAAAACTGTCAAGTGTTAAATGAAGATCAATTATAATTGTATTTCTCCAAACACTTTTGTTATCTAGAAACAAAAAGCAAGACACAGAAATATTTTGAGAAGTTGATAATGTATCTGACACTTCTTCCGATTTCCAAATGATCTGGAATTCACAAACAGCTGGTTTGCATAATATCTACAAGCGTTGCAGATTAGACGCAAGCTTCAGCTTTCAACAGGGCTAGCCAATCTGAAAGTGCATTCTCCTTTACATTTTAGCAGTCATGTCTCATTAAACAGCTAATGTTCTATTACTCTGTCTAATGTAACATGACATGACTGGTAAAATTTGAGGAAGCAGACAATTTTTCATATTAGAAATCCCTTCTTCCTCTCTCTGAACTGCTTGTCGATTCCATTTTGAGTGCACCACACTGTAATCTTGCATAAAGCACTAATATGGGAGAGCTATAGATCTTAGCAGCAATCTTACTACCAAAGGAATAGAAAGTCAAACTTGAACAGCTTGGCACGTCATTAAAAAAGAAAAAAAAAATAATGACATATGATGTTTGTTTCTTTGAGTTTGCTTTGAAAGCCTGTTATGATTGAATACAAGGTTTTTCTCTTCTGTTTATGTTTTCAACTACCCACACATGCAAAATATAATCAGGTTGTACTTTTTTAATTAAGAAAAACATCACTTAGATAGATATTAAGGAAGATATATTGCAGAGTTTGATAATTTTTTGAAAGCTGAGGACTTAAGACTGAGAGGAGATGGAAATGTCTTAGTCTTGCATATGTTTTATGTACACAGTCCTCAGAAAAAATGCAATTCCCATTAACTTTGGTGAGTGATCTGTTTCAGTAATGATTTTGTACTGTGAGGAACAAATACTTAGGCACATCTACCTGGAGTATGAGAAGGGCTGTGTCCCAACCTGAATGGCAGCTACACCATAATCCTAAAGTGGATAAATTTGATTCTACCTGTGGTCTTCAACAGAGCCAAAATGGATGCAAGAAGTTATTGCAGTTTTAAGGTTTGGGACCAGTACACAGACTTAGGTCTATGGGATATCCATGTTTTCTGTGTTCTATGTGAGGAAGAAAAACACCAAACTTAATGTCTGAACCTAATTAATTTGGATATGAGAAAGGTTTTGAGACAGTGAAATACATCATAATCTTACTTTAAGGAACATGGAAAATAACCAGATTCCTGTAGAACATTGCTAGTCACAGCAATCATTACTTAACACCTCAGGACATTTTCACAATCTCAGAAGTGATCAGGCCTAACGAAGTCATTGACAGTAATAGGAGAGGGATTACAGGATCAGGAATGCAAATTAGGCTAGGAAGAAGTAGCAACAGTTTTACAAAACCATGTTGTCCCAAGATTATGGCAATTGTGTTGGCTAGATCTCAGGAATTCTAGTGTCTCTAATCAGTGGCACCAACACCTCTACTTGTACATTACTGGAAACAAAAGCCATTAACAATATTGTTTAACAAAAACCAGAAAAAAAGACCCTAACTGAACAAGTTTCTGCTCTACTTTGATGTCAAGTGCTTCTCTCTTTCTCTACTTGTTCTATCAGTCAAACAGTATCTTTAGAGACAAATTCCCTGTCATGGCAATATATGAATTGGACAAAGGTATTTTAAATGATAGAACTCATCTCTGCTGCTTCAAAGCTGCACAGTCATGAAGGAGGACTGTAACAGCTGTGTCTTTCTCTACTGAGAATTTGAAAAGCTTCTGAAAATTAGAAGAGGAAACACAGCAAAAGAAATTCTTTTTATTTAATGGCTTTAGATACATATTCAGTATTTTTGATAGCCACAATATTTTCTTACTTTAAGTGTACATAAACTATATGCAGCATATTTATACTTGACACAAGGAAATAATTAATGGTACTTTTTTATTAAAAATCTGCTATAAAATTTAATTTTGGTGTGTGAACCTTTTATAAAGAAAGGCTATTATTCAGTTTAAAAGAGAAACATTTCATGCTGTAGTACTAAATATTATAAATGCATTGTATTACAATAACCAAAATATTAGAAATTTTAATAAATAGTCAAGTTAAATATTTACCAAAATTATTACTTGCTATATTTTATTCAGGTAAAAATCCCCAAAAAACAGTGATTTAATATGAAGAATAAATCTTCTACATGTAAGTTGGTAGGTTTTTTCAGTTGCAGCACCATTTTGAAAGACTGACATTAAAGAATAATCTTAAATTTTACCCTATTGTAACTTGTTGATGACTCTCTGCGTGTGGCGACACGAGGCTTGACTCCATTTCAGATGGCTGATTTATTATGTTAAATATTATATTAAAATACTACATTAAGGCTATACTAAAGAACAGAGAGATCAGAAGGCTCAACAAGAATAGAACAGAATAGAATAACAAAATGCTGTGACTGCTCACAGCCTTGGCACAAGTGGCTGTGATTGGTCATCAATGGAAAACAATCCACATGGAGCAATCATGGATGCACCTGTTGCATTCCACAGCAGCAGATAGTAATTGTTTACCTTTCTCTCCTGAGGCTCCTCAGCTTCTCAGGAGAGGAAAAATCCCAGCAGAGGATTTTTCATAATATCATGCCTACAGTAACTAAAACAGATTTTATTGCAAATTTTTCACTCAGGAAGAATATATCCTTAAGCTACACATGTTTTTCATACTTAAACAGTAAAAAAAGATGATGCGAGAATGTGACAGAACTTCATTTTTCTTAGTCATGCTGCTAATGGAAAGAAGTAAAGAAAAAGAAAGATGGAAAGCTATACATTAAAATTATGGAATAACAACGGATTAAACTTTCCTTATGGAAGCACTAAGATATACAATTTTTTTTGCATTTCTGAAAACTGGAGCTCATCAAAAGTGTATTGGCACTCCACTTGGTTTTTTTCTGGCCATCCTAATTTTTATCTTTCCCAGCTTTCTCTAGACTTTTTTAAAATTATTTAAATCTCCAGGTTTTTGGTTTTTTTTTTTTAAATAAGGTATGCAAAGGTATCTATATGTCAGAATCCAACAAATAATATATATCAAGACCTTTCTATTTCATTCTCAATCCATATAATTTATATGACATTGGTTTTCATGGATAAAAAGCTGGACATGGGCCAACTGTGTGGACTCACAGCTCAGAAGTACTTCCTGGACTGCATCAAAAGAGGAGTGGCCAGAAGGTGGAGGGACATGGTTCTCACCTACTCTGCCCTTGTGAAATCTCACCTGGAATGCTGCATCCAGCTCTGGAGACCAGAGCACAAGAAAATGGACCTGTTAGAATCCAGAGGAAGCCAAAAGGATGATCAGAGAGCTGGAGCACCTCTCTTTTAAAGACAGGCTGAGAGAGTTGGGGCTGTTCAGCTCTGGAGAAGAGAAGGCTCTGGGGAGACCTCCAGTTCCTTAAGGGGGCTTATAAAAAGGAGGGGGAGGGACTTTTTATACAGGCAGATAGTGAGACAACAAGGGGCAATGATTTTAAAATGAAGGACAGCAGATTTAGATCAGGTGTTAGGAGAAAATTCTTTAGTGTGAGCATGGTGAACATTGGAATTGGTTGGGGATGTCCCATCTAGAGAAGCTGGGGATCTCTGGTAGGGTTCAAGGCCAGGTTGGAGGAGGCCCTGAAAAATCTCATCTAGAGAGTGCCCACAGCAAGAGGCTTGGAACTAAATAATCTTTAATGTCCCTTCCAACCCTGTCCCTATTTTGTGATTCTACAATATGCTCTCAGAATACTGTATTTACTGTGTAATGCACTTGTCTTGCAGAGCAGACACTAAAACTATAGACAGGTCCTTGAGACATCCATACTCATAACCTTATTTTTTACAAATAAGTTGACTTTACATAAACAGAGACATAAATATGGCATTGTTCTTAAAACAAAGTAGTTTTGATGAACAGTTTTCAGGTGTTTGAGCTTAGCAGCATGATCTCATAGGGAGCTTTTTTTAAAAAGGGGAAGGACTATAACCAACCATTCAGCTTAACTACTTCCCAAAGCAGAATTAGCTGCACTTAAAAAATTCCCAACAAATATTTCTCCACACACCTTTCCGAATTTCAGTGAAGGAGATTGCCTAATCTTCACAAGAAATCTGTGCCCATATGTAACCACCATAACTACACCTTTTTCTTATGGGCTGTAAGTCTTACAAAGGGATAGCTCCTTGCAGAACAGAAAATAAAAGCAAAATTGTCTTTTGAAAATGTGAGTTTAGGAGAATGAAAAGTGTTAGCCCAAGTGTTATCTGCTGTGGATTTCATCAGGAAGAAAAGTGTTTTCTTCTTCTGAACGACAGAAATTTACCACTCAGTGAGGGGAAAATTTTATATTCTGCATTCTCCCAGAAATATTGTCCTTAAAATAGACCGTGTTTTTGGTAGTCATCTCGTTTTCTACACCTCAAATTTACTAGCTTCCTAGCTATATGTACATATGTGCACATGTGTATCTGTATGTACACACAGACACACACACATACACCCACATTCCAATCCCCCCCATATTTTAACTCTGTGAAAGAATATACTCTTGCTGTCATGTCAGTGTACCAGCTGAATTGGTATCTTTTTTTTTTTTCACTTTGTTGCCAGGACTATTACAATGAAATTGTCTCCACTTTTGGTCTCATATTATAAAGATTCCCAAATCTCTGACAACTCAAGGCAGTATGATATACTCTTCATATACTCTTAAAGCAGACATAGAGAGCAGAGTTCTCTGTACAGCATAAGTAAAGATTTATAGACATGCTGAAAGAACACTTTCCCTGCCGCCTTCTTAAAATAATTATGACTTTCCATGAATCTCTTTATAAATCAAGTGTAGAATGACAAAAGCATAAGGAAGTAAGCCACAAAAATACCATTTACAATAAGCTTGAGTAGACTTATTTAAGCAGCATATCACTTCGCTGATGAAAACTGTATATAATTATTTCAAGCAAACATACATGCCATAACATGAAGAATGAGAATTTATTGTGCCTGTCACTATGTCTCAAAAGCTCACTTTCTGCCTTGATTTTTGTGTTACTGAAATACTTTCATATGATGGTACTAAATATTAAAGGAATCAACGGATACATACTGAGAGACACATAAAAGGACATTATATGACACAAAATAAACATAATAGGTTGACAGTTTCTAACAGTCATGAAGAAATACTATTTAGAATGAAAGTAAACACCCTTGAAATTTTACTGAATTCAGGCTGCAAGAGAAAACTCTGATTTGTTTGATCTAGCAGCAGCAGCTCCCTGGCCTTCTTGATAGGTGTGGTTAGGTGTCTGCTGTGTGCTCAAGGGTATGAGTGACTTTCCATGCCACCATTTCTGCCTGAGATTGATATACATTGCAGTAGCAGTACATGCTGCTGAATCAATACCCTTCATTCCTTGTGCTAATTACATATAATAAACCTATTCAGTATTAATTGTTAACTTGTCAAGAAACGGTGGGGACAAAACCACCCTTCTGTCACACGGATGGCAAATGCAGAATTTTGCTCCCAGATGCTCTCTGGCAGCCTCTCTCAGCTGAGCAATGCCTTGTCAGGCTGTAAAACCATCCTCACATCTGGCTGCTCAAGTGCCTCGGCTCCTCCTCAGCCCTCACCCTGCTGGCAGGGTTTCCTCTCAGCCTCACAAGCACGGGACAGTGCACACAACCCTCTCATAACAACAGGGTTTTTCCGTTCAGAGAAGAGCACCCTACTCTTCAGGGTAGGGTGAGGTGTCATCAGGAACCCTTTTAAATGTTTAAATAACATGTGAATGTCCTCATTCACAGCCACTCATAACCCACTATTCCCTCTGCACTCACATCTCCCTGACTATGTGGCTCCACACTGGTAGGTAGGCTGGGTTATCCCAATCTCCTTGGCTTCGTAACCTCCATTTTTCTGACCTTCGAACACTGGCTTGACCTCAAATTCTGTCTGTGGTTTCATGGCATGAATCCGATTCCTGCATTTTAGAGATTGCTAGAGCCATTCAGACACACTCCTGCTGTTATGTAGTAGTACATTCACTTTAATATACTCAGATCCAGTAAAAATCATTAAATGTAGGCACTAAAAGATGATGTGGACACACAAAAGAAGTGAATAAGAACAAGTGATCTAAAGGATTTGTGTTATTAAATTGCATTAAGCCAAAATATACCAATTTGTATGATGACTTCAAATAAAGTTATAACATAAATCTGAAAGATTTATGAACTACAGAAGGTCAGCACTCAAAACACAGTTCTCATAGAAGACATGAATGACAAAGCACTTTAAATATAGGACCCTGAACAGTAAAATAGAAAAAGGTTCCTTTCTTCAAAGAAAGTGAAATAACTGCCAGAAGAAAACAAGGGCTCTAGACCTATTAAATTGCTTTATTTTTGCTAAGCCAAACCTTCCACACTCTGATTAAATTCTGTGCCAGTGGATCTTGATGGATAGTAAAGCTTTCTAACAGCTTGATTCTTTGAGAAGAGGTAATTTTATTCTCTAAAATAAAGCATTTCAAGTGTTTCTGTACTTGCAAGACAGGCATCCAGCTAGTACTTTAAATCCTGTGTAAGCTTGTGCATGCAGGGAGTAAAAAAAGTATTTGAATGACTTTTGGTTTGCAAATGTTGTCATGTTAGCTTCAGTTTCATTAAGCTAACTAGTCTGTGAAGTAGTAGTGCCCTATAAACCTTACAATTATGAGAGTCTTTAAACAAGACGAAGCAGAGGGAAGAAACATGATGGAAAAGAAAATGCTTTCAGATACAAACAAGGCTGTTAGCAAGACCTGTGAACACATCTGTTTAGATTAAGGCAGCAAAGAAAGTTGGGCTCTTATGTTGGTAATGTTGTCACTGCAATACAGCTGCTCCTCCCTTGTCAGTGAAGCAAAACATAATAGCTAGAAATAAACTCCTGGGGAAAAAAAAAAATAAAAAACCTCCTGAATTTAGGGCAAAAATTCTCCATAAAAACAGTAGATTAATAATGCTCCATGCATCCTACCAAAATTTCACTCCACAAAAAAATGGTCTAAGAGAATTGTAGACTCAGTGGTTCTTCAGTGAGCTCACTAAGCCACAGGTAGGTGTGTGTCCTGAAGTCCCAGTGCCCTTTACAAAAATCTTTGCGTAGGTAAAGAAGAAGACTAACCAACCATGAAAGAACCAATTTTGTTTTCTTATTCCTTGACATATAAAGAAAAGCAAGGAAAAAAATTGAAACATATTGAAATGCTGCCATGCAGAGGTATATAAACTGCAGATGAGGAGGACATTTAATTTATTTGTTGGCTTTTTTTAATACTGCATTTATTTCAAAGTTCATAGAGATTAAGCTTTGTTGCATTATGTATGGTATTTTTCACTTCCAGTTGGACATAACCACAATAAAAATTGTGCTATTCTTAATTAAATCAAATAAGAACATGTTATATGTAACACTACTAACTGTGCTTTAACTATTGAAATTTTCCCTATATTTTGACTTTATTTCTACTTGGCTTGCTGATAAAAGATAGATATCAAATACCTGTAGCTGCATATGGCATGGAAAAATTGTGCTTTCCTTTTCTATACTTAATTAATATGAGCCTGTTTTTTTACTGAACAAGCAATGCTAATGGTTGTCACTTTTCTTTACGACAAGTAACATGGCAAATTATGAAGTTTCATAGTGAGCTTCTGGACAAGAATTAAAGTAAGCAAGGCTAAATCCATGTCCATTTTATTTTCATCAAATTCAGTGAAGACTTGCATTCACATATTTTATTATGTGTTTACAAATATGTTTGAATATTTTATATGCAAATTGAGAACAATTAACAGTCTAGATATATTAGCAACAAAGTATCATTATATACTATTATATTACACAAAGTATACTATTGTTAAAAATATTAGGTATGGATATTTCAGCATATCAATCTCTAATTTGTAATGACAGCAAAAACTTAAATCCTACGGGATAGAAGAAAAGCCCAAGACAAAGTCTTCATATAATTTTTCCACCTTTCAGAAGGAAAAAAAAAATATTTTTCTCAATGTTTTCAAACACCAGAGAAGCTTCTTTTGAAATGTAGGCTCCTCTAATACTTTATTCCACAGTACATTTTCTGTTGCTCTTCATATTACATTCTCAACCTATGACGCAAAACTTTTGTGTAATTAAATGTGTTACTCTGGATGCTCACACAGAAAATATTCACATTTTAATGGGAAACGCTGTGCAGATGAAAAAGAAAATACCTATTTGTCATCCTTCATTATGTCAATTCACCATAATAAATTAACAGGGAAGAAATAGTCTCCATATTTCCACAGTGCATTCTATTGCTCTTCCCCTTTGGAGTGTTAAGAGACCAGTCTTCATATGGAAATAGTGCAGGAGTACTTAAAAGCACTTTACAATCTGGTGTCTGAATTTCTTTCTTGTAAACTCTGTTTGGCACTGGATTAATATCTAATTTTGCTCTGACACAAATAAGCAAAACTCGTGCCTGCTAAAAGGCTTATTTAGGCTGCATATGAGAACATTTGTTTCTCTGTAGGAAATATATGTATCTGTATCTATATAAAGCTAAAAAAGAGAGCTTGGACTGTGAAAAAAAGACAACACTTGAAGATTTGGTAATGCTGGCAGTTCACACAGCTGTGTACAAAAGAAATTATACAAAGTACATGAATGTTTTAATAATCCATCTCAAACTCTATGCAATATATATGAACAGTCACAAATGAAATACAGATATATGAATTATGTTGACAGAAAACATAATGGAAACAGGTAGGAAACAATTTTATCATATGAAAAGTGTGTTCTGGGATGCATAATTAGCTGGGAAAAAGATCTTATATGAACATTGTATAATCACTATTCACCATATTAATCCTGCTCACAGGACTTCAGAGAATATTTATGATGTTACTGCATATTGTAGACCAATTCTTGGACCTAATTCAATGACCTTTTTTTTTTTTTAATTTTTTTGTGTCACCACTCCTTTAGAACTCCTCAAAATAAAACAAGAGTCAACTGGTCCTTTTGTTAGATGTCTGTGGAAATTAATCCTTTCCTGCACTACCATCTCTGTCTTATGATGAGACATATTCTGATTTGGTCACTTTTTCCAGAAGTACCTTACCTATCACTGCTAATTGATTTTGATTCCAATTCAACCAGAGAGAAAATCACCCTGGGATTTCAGTGAAAAACTTGGGGTCACCTAATTCATTGAAAAGTTCAGCTCAAAATGTAAGTTTTTCAGAAAGCACAGTCATTCACAGACAGAAAACTAGAACGGATCACCATGATTTAATAAAATACCACATATCATTAAGTATTTACCTATTTTAGCATCCAAATAGTAGAGCTTTGTAAGAACATTTAAGCAGCCACAAATAGGTTTGGTGATTTATTTGTTGGGTTTTTTTTTTTCATACAGCTGAAAAAGCATTCTCATGGCAATAAAAAAATGTGACAACCATTCCTTCTCTCCTAAATAATTATGATGAGATTTTTTCCTTATCCATGTCTTTATTTGATAAGATAACATTATTTCCCCAGATGTTGTAGTGGATTTTTCTGAGTCGTTGGCTAGATATATTTGATATTGTACCACACAACATATTATTAATATATCTGGAAAAAAAAAGGATTACAATTAAGATAGAAATTGTAAAATTGGCAAAGATGCATTTTTCAGGAAAAGCAGCACACAAAGGTTTCAGAAAATATTATCAAGGTGGTTCCTAGTTGAGTTCTGCAGAATGCTCTCCAGGAACTCACCTGGTTTATTGCTTTCAATCAGGCACAGGTTTAGATCCATAATGATAAACCATGCATGTGGAAGGTAGGACAGAGGAGATCAGAAATGAATACCAAAAGATGCAGATGAACAGAAATGGGAATAGATTCAAATGCAAGGTCATGCACATGGAGCTAGTAATAAAAAGTTCTCTGATATGCTGGAGGCTTATCAGATGGAAATGTTTTGTAGAAATGGGATGTGACAGTCAGTTTCTCAATGAATGAGCTGACAGTTCATAAAAAGTTCAGCATAAAAATCTCAAAGAGAAGCTGAAAATATGTTGCAAAAGATGAATCTGTCAGAGACAGGCAAGCACTGGTATCATTGTACTAGGCCCTGGTTAAACTTCAACTGCAATCCAGCATTGGGATTTCTAGTCAGGCAGGTAACATTGAGAGGGAAAATGTAGAGAGAAGGTTATGGAGGAAAACAGGAGAAAAGGATCCGTTTTAATGATGACCCTGAAAATGGTTTTCTGGTGTGAAAATACATAGAAAAATGAAACAGATAGGGAAGTGATTGAGCTCCATAAATATGTCAGTGAATAAAGAAGAAAGAGCTCATTAAATCATAATACTGAAACAGAGAACATTCTAGGTAGGCATAAATGTGTTGAAGTGGAAATTGAAAAACCTTCTAGTCATTCCACCAAGCAAGTTTTACAGTGTTTTTTTCAGTTGTATTACATAGGAAGAAAGTTTTTGAAAGAGATATTTGTAGCCTTTTATGAATGGGATTATTTGGCATATGCTTGAGCATGGGGGGAAGTGAGATATATGGCACGTGTCCCTTCCACTCTCACCAGCAAGATTTCAGGTACATCACTGGTTCTAAGTGACTCTCAAAGTGTAATAAATGGTTCCATAATACCTAAATATATTGAGACTGAACCCATGTATTTGTTGATGTGTGTCTCATAAAAAAAAAATAATAAAAGGAAAAATCAGATTACCAAAGCTGGACCTGAAAGATTAAAATGAATTTGTACATCAGCTTCTAAATATGGAATCTAGAAGGACTTTGTCCACTTTATATGTTGTCACTTGCAATACAGTTTCCACTTATCTTGCTCTAGTTTTACCAACTACAATGCAAATTTACTAAGCATGTGATTATAAGTGTTTAGATTTGTTCCCAAAAAAATCTGTTCAATATGTCAGTAAATGTAAACAGTCACACTCACAGGCAGTACTTGAAATATGTTATTCAACACATACTTGTATACATTTACTGGTTTTTCTTCCAAAAATAAGGGTCTGAGTTAAAGAAATTCAGCTGTTTCCATTGTCCAAAGCTTGTTGCGGATCAATGGTTCAAGGAGGAAAACACGTCAGCAAGGAGAGAGTGCCAAGATGTGCATGATGCATTTTCTGATTTCTGTGGAGAAGAGCAGAGGCTTCATGTCTGCAGCACCTTTCCACTGTGAAGGAGACGTGTGGATTCAAGCAGGCACCTGGATCAGTCAAAGTTCAGAGTAGCAGTCTGTAGCTGGCTTCAAAAGAACTGGTAACTCAGAAAACTGCTGATGATTACAGACAGGGCGAAAAAAACAGGGCTTTCAACTTTATTCTCCACAAGCCTGACCTTAACTAACCTGGTTTTGGATTATAGATTAATCAGATGCTTTTTTATCTAGCAAAGCAATTCCTTGCCAGAAAGATCTTAACTAAAAGGTATCAATTCAGAGGAAATAGTCACTGGGAGATTTTTACAAATAGAAGTTCCCACGTGTGGGTTTTAGCAAAGAAATTGACACCCCTCCCCCCTTCCTATTGTATATCAATCAATCCTTGTTAAGGTAAAGAACTTTGGTTCCCAGGTTCCTTCAAAAATGGGTATGAAAATAACTGTAACATTTTATGTCCCATTGAAATCCCCTGAAGACATAATTTAGCAAGAGAATTTTCTTATTGTGAACAATAAAGAATGAAATTGACAATTTTACCTTTTCTTCAATGCTTGTTCCAAACCAGAAAACAGGAAAGGTTATCCTGGTGTTGCTGTTGTTAGAAAATGTCAAAAGAGAAGGAAGTGCTTCCAGCCCCCACTAATTCTGAGCAATTTCCCTCTCCTGTAGCTCTGCTTGGATCCTTTCTCCTCCTATAAGTACAATATCTTAAGTGTTAAAAAAAAAATGAGATCACAGCACTAAAAGGGAAGTAAGCTGTCAATTTCAAAGCTGGAAAAATTACAGGCACTTCTAGACAGTAGACAAACTTTTCCAGTTTGGCTCAAAAATAAATGTTTAGCAAACTTTTCAGTAACAGATTATTCTGGGATGTAGAGTTTCACTATCCTTGAAGAACCTACACTCAATTATGACCTCAGTCTTAAACATAAGTGGGTTCCAGAGCAGCTTGCACACAGATTGTGATAATATCTTATTTTTTCTTTTTCTGCAGGACCTCTCATCCTCACCTCTGGGGACAATGTGGGATGACTTTTGTAACAATGCTTTCATCTTCGTTCTTGCTGCTTTTTATTATTATTACTATTTTTAGCACATATACAGTGAAAGAAGTTTCAGTATGCAGTTCAATTAATGTTTCATTCTTGAACCATTTGAATTGTGACGTGAAATGCAGGATATTATCCCCTTGCAGTGCTAGAAAATTTTAGTGATAAGCTAGAAAATTCAACAAAAATTAGCTGGCCACCTACTTCTCAAAAGCTATGAGTATTTTGGTTTTGAATGCCCTACTTCAAAGCCTCTGTCTCATTTGTAGAAGTGCTCCCCTCTCAGCTGAAATGAGAACACAATAACCTTTCAAAGAGTAAAATGAAAATGTCTAGATAATTTACATTTACACTCAAAAGTGGTGGATACTTGTTCTTTAATTTGTTATGCCTCAGTTTCATCTGTGCAATGGAAATGGTGGAAGCATTGTAAAATAAATTAATAATTTGTGAGGTATGCAGATGTCATATTGACTGGTTTCACAGAAAATCTTCTGAAAAGGCAATTAATATATTTTCTCAACAGTTTAAATAAATTGGTAAAAAGTGTCTGATTTGCCCAAAAGCCAATGAAATAAAAACAAACATTATACACCTGCTTAGCCATTAAGCAGGACTAATCTTTTGCAGTGATATCCAGTGTTGATGAAAGATGAAACAGTATATGTTTTCATAATTTCAAACTGTGTTATAATGTATATCCACAAAGAGGGAAGAAGTTGAGTAGAGTTAGTAAAGGCAATCTTAGTTCTAATGTTGCCTAACACATGACAGCAACATTTTACTGCAATAAGAATTAAGGGGTTCCATTCTTCCCTTTCATTTTCCTTCTTCTCTTTCTCTTCCTTTCCATTTTCTGTCTTTTCTATTCCTCAAAGAAGAATGAACACAAGTATCTCAAAAAGTGGCCTGATACCAACAAGATTCATCACTGAGATTGGGATTTAGACCTGCAGGATATGTTTCTGCTTGTAGAGCTGCGGTCAGGCCTGACAATGGCAACAGATGGTCACCTCTTGTGTGGAGCTGCACCAGAGGAGAGTGAGGAGCACACTTTGCCAACAGCTTTCACAGATAATTATTGATAACAGTGAAATGCTGAGGTTTGGGATGGCTGGTTCGTTTCCAAGATTTGCATGGCAGTATGCTCCAGTACTACAGACTTTGCTGTCTCTTTTTCTACATTTATGTCTTATTCCAGTTCTCTCTCTCTCTCCCCCACTTCTGTGACTTCATTCACATCTTCACTGGCTTTTTTCCACCTGACTTTTCACTTAGCCAGCTATGGTCTTCAGTATTTTGCTTTCTTCTTTTTCCTTGTCAGCATATCCAAAATTTTAAGCTTCTCACATAGTTTTCCCATCTGACTGCCACACAGGCAGATCCCTTGTCTCTTCCCATGCTCCTTTTCTGCACCTAGCAGTTAGTCATCTGAATGCAGTCTCTTCCTTACCACTTCCTCACAGGTCTCAGAACTTTCTCCCATACTTTTTACCATTGAAGTCCCTGTCACTTCATCCTTGCCAGCTTCCCAGTCCCAAGAAATTCAGGGAAGACATCTTTCATTCCAGCAACACTGACACAGCCTACTTCTCAGTGCATCTTGGGCTCTAAACAAAATTAAGAGCAGAGCATTGGGAGAAACAATTCCAGACCATTTCTGAATGTACATGGGTGGAGAACAGCTAAACATATGCATTTAATTGCATAACCCTCACAAACCACTATTTCAGCTGTGTCAACTAAGCTTCCAAATGTTCATGAACTGGAAAAATGTAAATGAATTTTCATGGAGATACCAAGTCATCCTCAACTAAATCCTGCCAACTGTAAGTCTCTTCTCCGTTACCTGAAGGTGTGAGAGTTCTCAAAAAAATGGGCCTTGAAATGAATATATTAGCAAGAAATATAACAAAATATTGTTCCTCAATCTCATTCTCAGGTATAGCTGAGCCATTTTGGTTGCGTAGGTTAAAAACATGCAGCCTGAGACAGAACTTTGGCGCACAGAATTTCAGGTTGAATCACTGAAGTTTCGCAAACTTATAGTAAGCTGGAAGAAATGTAAGTGTCAGGAAGAAACATGAGGTGGACAGAAAAATAGTTGAGAATTATTCATTTTATGTGCAAACCTCAGCTATTTTGTCAATATTTATCTGAATAGAAAACAAGAGTCAGTAGGTCTTGTATGTTAGTTTTTAACTGAACAAAGTAGAAAAAACATCATAAATCTCTGTGAAAATGATGACTAGTGTGGGTGCCCAATGACCAAATAGCTCTGCACATACCCATAGATCTTCCAATAAAATTAGTGTTATGTCTTTGCATATAATCTTTGTTCTTACTAAAGGGAATCATGCATGGACATTTGAAGGCAGAATTTGATTCTAAGCCTAGTATCTTTGAATTTATTTCCCCCAAAATGAAAGTCTCTCCTTAACATGCTAGTCACATTCCCCTACGATTTTAAATAAGCTGCCTCTCAGCCTGTTGTTGTTTAGTATGTTTTTCTATATATTCAAAAAGAGTTGTCAAAACTCTCAGATGCTGAAGATAAGCCCACAAAGCAAAGCTTCAACAAAATAAAGAAGGAGATTGTATAAGTTCTGAAATATATCAAGGTTAGATTACCTTTGTTGCTTTGTATATCTAAGATTTGAATTGATTTTTCTGGTATGAAAACAAAGGGGGGAAGGGACTTCTGAGGTAATGCTTTGCAGAAACAAGAAAAGTCAATAATATGCAGACAGCTCAAATATATAGTATTTACTGATTCAGTGAAGCATGTTTTTAATGGGTTATGAAGGCAAATTCCAACCTAATAGATGTACATTTTTTATAAATGTTAAGACATCTATTTTAATGCACAAGTTTACATAATCCTATGAGATTCTTAAAAACCTTAAGTTTTTAAAAAGTTCTTGAAAAGCACTTTTTTTTCCCAAAAAGTAAGTCAGCCTGCCATAAGTCAAAAAAAAAGAGTTGGCATATGAGATACTTCACATGGAACAGAATGCAAGTTTTAAAATTTGGGAGACAATTACATAAAACATACATTTATGACAGACCGGATGTTTCAAAAGTAAAGAAACACTCTAGTCCAATTCCCAGAACTATTAGTGAAACTTGAATTTTTAACTAAAAATCTTGGTTCCATAGTGTTATATATAGAGGAGCAGACATCCTGTACCAATCTGCGCATTTTCTCTGACATTTTGACTTTCTTAGAAAATCCTCTTGAGTGTCAAAACCTCATTTGGTTTCAGGTTGTTAATGAGATTGCAAACCAATGCAACCATACAGCAAGTGTAATAAAGGCTGGGCATTTTAGTCTTGCCATTTTTATCTGATTTTGCAGAGAACCAGTTTTGTTCGTTATTTATTATCAATGCCTGTTTGTAATAACTGGTATGTACTTCTTCAAGTTAGAGTACTGAAAATGAATACAATAAAGTTGTTGGATAACAGGTTTTGTAGTAGAAAAATATACAAAAGAAACAAACAGAACTTTATTAAAGAATAGAGATCTCAATTTTTTATTTCCTTAAAATTCTGGCTACCGAATACCTGTTACTTTTATGCCACATGAAAGTTGGGGATTTTGGATAAACAGAAACTTCACAGTTTTGCATGAGCTAATGTCAATGTGATTATCCTACACAACATATGAAAAGATGGAGCAGTGTGTGTGATAACTTATACCTCTCCCCTGCTACAGTAGATGTCTCTTAAGTAAGAAGAAAACACTGGATTTAGTGAAGAGAACAGAGAAAAAAGCAAAGAGCTAGAATATATTTGCTTTCAATCATTTGATATATTATTCACAGTAGCAATAATAATTCATTAATTTTTGGGCTATTTATGACTACTCTTGCTGCAACAGGTGGAAATATAGCCTAAATTTGACACTACGGTTTAGATTTCCATTCTTTTCCATCCCGAACATCTGCTCTTGAAGCCAGGAAGAATCACACATTCAAAAATTTATGTTAATGTAGCAGTCACTTCTTAATTTTATTACTGATCTTAATAGAAATGGGATCAAGACTACATTTTTGTGAATTAAATAAAGAGCCTTGGGCCTTTCTGTCCTTGGGCTAGGATACAATGGCCATCTGACTATGTCCAAGGAACTTGTTAAGGTGACAAAAAATACACCACCAAAACTTTCCTCAAGTTGGTGAGTCCTATGAATTTAGATCCTTTATCATGTTCCAGAATCTCAGGTTTGGTGTATTTGAGAGGACTTTTCCTAAACCACAGAGGATTTAGAAACAGTGTGAGGAGGTCTTGAGAAGGTGTAGGTGTTATCTTACACTCTGCATTTCTAATGAGCAGTAGGATGTGTTTTACAGCACAGCCTGACCATGGCAAAAGGAATAAAGGTCTTCTTTCCTGCTACCTCCTCCACATGAGATTGCATTTGCTTGCAGCTACCTCTGTAGCATACAAGCTTCTTGAATTCACTGTTGTCACCCAACTAGCCCTTCTCCCCATTCCCACCACATGTCCCATTCTTTTTCCCCAGGTCCTCATGTGATCAGTCATCCCTTTTGCAGATACTATCTATCCTCCACTCCCAGAGATGTAGCTTGATTTAGCAAGGACGGATTCAACCTCTCTAAATGTAGACATCCAAAACAACTACTTTGGCTGTTAGGACCACAGCCTAATGTCCTAGACAAAAAAAAAAAAAAAAAAAAACCAAAAAAAAAGAAAAACCATTGTATACTTCCTTTATTTTCCCCCCCACAGATGTATTTCTGCTACCTAAGTTGTTTGCGTGAAAAATAAGGTGCAAGGTATACGTATCATATTCTTTCTGTATCAGTGATTCAATGCCTTCTCCTCCAAGTGGTAGCACTTTTTTATAGCATGTTGAGAGCTGTGTTTTTAGCTTTGCCTCTTTCTATTCTAATGAATTTTCAATTATTTTGAAATATGTTATTTATATAATTGTTATATATAGAGCATGTATACATGAACAAACATTTATGTGTGAATATAGCTTCAGACAGAATGTTTTTAATTAAAGGTCATATATGTGTATATATATATTTACAAAACATGAAAGGGAGAAAAAGACTTTATATATCCCCTTTTCATACTTTTATTTTGATTACATAGGGTTTTCTTGGTTTCTCTCTGTAAAAAGAACTGAAACTAAAACTTTGAATTCTAGGCAGTCTAAATAGTATTTAATCCAGTGGTGAAGGTAAAATTATCCAAATCCTTCTCATAAAATAAGAATTTTTAATATGCCTCTGTCCACCTTATGCATAGTACAACGGTTTTGCCTGTAAAATAGACACAAAGTAGCTAAAACCTCACAATATATTTCTTTCTCATATTTTTTCTTGTTGATACTCTGTTTTTAATTGCAGCATAGTAGAGGGGAGTTTACTATGAAAAGAAAATGGCTTATCTTTAAAATGTAAGAATTTATTCGTGTGCTATTGTTGCCTGCCAACAATGAGCTAAAGAGGTTAATGGATCATAGGTCTGGCAAACAGCCACGCTGCCTCCGGCTCCATACACTTAACTGCATAATCTAGGTTAAGATTTGGTGCTATTTTTTAAATCAGGGCATGAACCGTTGATAAATAAAAATTACGTTTTATCCAGTCTTTTTATTTTATTTTTATTTATTTATTTATTTATTTATTTATTTTGCCCCTGAAAACAGAGCCACTTATCACTGATCCCGACGGGCACGGCAGGAGGAGTGAGGGGAAGCAGGCGGGGGCCTCCCGCGCTCCCCGCCGCCCTGTGCCCCGGGATAGGACGCTGCCCCCGTCGGCAGCCGCCGGGCATTCCCTGGCATCCCTCCGGTCGGGCATCAGCGCCCCTCTCTCCGGGCTGCCAAACTCGAGGGCCCAAAACCCCAGAGGAGCATTTTCATGGGTCCTCTACACACACCCCTTTCCTCAGGAAACTTCTTTTGGAGCTCTGAAAACAACACCTGCAGCCACCTCTCCATCAAAGGAGTGGGGTGTACGGGATGTGATTGATTGGTGTGTGGTTTTTTTGTTTGTTTGGTTGGTTGTGTTTTTTTTTTTTTTTTTTTTTTTGTTTTTTTTTTTTTTTTTTTTTTTTTTTTTGGTTTTTTTTTTTTTTTTTTTTTTTTTTCTTAATTAAAGGAAGAGAGATCACAGAAAAAAGTATATAGCTCCCCCCGTTCTTTGGGCACACTGTTGGAAGAGCCAGGCAGCAGCGGCAGCGTTATAATGCAAATCACTAAGCGAACAACTTTCAATGCTCTTGTGGCTATTTTTGATTTCTCTCCCGAGAACGGGCTTTTTTTAGTGTGCGTGTTGCTTTTTTTCCCCTCTTTCCATTTGATTCCTATAATCATGCCCTCCCTCCCTTCTCCGCTTGCTCTCCCCTCCTCCCCCAAAACATCCCGCAGTTATGATGCACCGTCCTCGGTCCTCTCCAGTGGGTCACTCCGCTCGGGCAGCAGGTGAGCAGCTGAGCGAGACAGCGGCGTTTGCAGGGATGCGCTGGGGCACCGCACCGCTGCCCGGCAGAGGCGGGTCCTCTGCAGCCGCTGCTGCTTCATTCCTCCGCCGTCGCTGCTGGGCCCCGCCGGCAGCTCTTGGGGGCAGCCGACTTCCCCTCCGCGCCCTCGCTTCTCCCCATCCAGCCGCGTCCCGAAGGCGGCAGCCTCCCAGCACCAGCCCGGTGCCTGCGGGAGCCCGGCCGCTTCCCGCGGAGGAGCCAGCGCCGGCGGAGGGCCCTGCCCGGCTCTTCCCTCGGCCGCAGGGCGAGCCGACAGCACCTGCCCGCGTTGCCCGCCTTAGCGGACTGGGAGAGAGAGAGGGAGGGAAGGAGAGGAAAAAGGGAGGGAAGGAGGGAGGGAGGGAAAGAGGGAGGCTCCTCAGTGCGCGGGGAGCGGCTCCGGCTCTCAGCTGGGCGCTACCGGCAGCGGCAGCTTCTGCCGTGCTGCGCCGCGGGCGGTGACGGCTCCCGGCGAGGCGGGAGCGCGCCGCTGCCGCGGGACCGCAGCTCTAGGGCGGGGGGCTCAAACCTCGGCCGGGAAGTAGAGACAGAGTTTTGCGGTTTTTTCTATTTTTTTTTCTTTTTTTCTCCTAGTGATTGGGCTATTTCTATTACCCTTTTTTTAAATCCCTCCCCCCGCTCCCCACCATTCACCCGGCGGTGCGTGTGGCAGCGGGGAGGATGCGCGCCTCCCCCAAGCCGTTCCCCGGCAGCTCCCGCCGCGGCTGCGGGGCGCTGGGGGCCGCGGGGCTGGGGGCGCGCTGGGCCGCACCTGGTGGCACCGCCATGCGCGGGCTGCGCCCCCTGATCTCCCCCGCCGCTTCCTGCCGCCCTTCCGTGCCTGAGTCCCCCTTCGCTTGTGTCCAGCATCGCGCACACACGCACAAGCGGTCACGCACGGAGGCACTCACTCACTGACTCTGCCGAGCTGCCCAGGCTGCCGAACAGCGCAGCGTCGCGCAGCCCGCCTGGAGCCCCCTCCCTCCTTCCTCCCTCCCTCCTTCAATCCCTCCCTCCCTCCCTCTTTCCTCCTCCTCCCTCGCTCCCTCCCGCCCGCCGCTGTGAAGGATGCCCGGTAAGTAGCGACGAGGACCGGCACCTCTGCCGGTGCGTGATGTGAGGGGTTAGGGACTGCTTATTCTGCTGCCTCCCGCCGGGGGGGCGCAGGGCGGGGGGGCGAGGCGAGGGGAGGTGACAGCGATCCGAGGCAGGAGGCGGCGGGGCTCGCCGTGTGCTCCTCAGAAGGACTTTTAGCTGCGCGACCGGGGCTTGGATGTGGGCGCCGAGGGACGGGGTCTGTGCACCGCAGCGGGCACCGGCCGGGGCGGGGGCGCTTCGCCTGCGCTGCGGGTTGCTGCCTGCAGCACCGCGGTGAGTACGGGGCTCCGCGCCTCGCCGGGGTTCCCCGGGGACGGGTAAGGTGTGGAGGGTGCCCTGCCGCTCTTGAGGCTCCCTCCTTGGCGGCTCTGCTCCGCGCCGTGCTGGGACTGGGGCACGGAGGGCGCGGTGCCCCCCGTACGCCCCGGGTGTACTGCCCGCTGCTGCTCCTCGGTTTTGGCCACGTCTGTAGGGGCTGCCAGCGCTGTCCGGTGTTTGGGGCGCCGCGGTGCCACCGATCGGACACGGCGACGGGGCTCTCCGGGCGCCTCACCTGCGGAGAGGAGCACCCAGGTGCTGCGCGCTGGGCGAGCAGAGCGGAGCCCCGGCCGGTGCCCCGGCACCGCGGCGACAGGGTGCCCGCGGCTCCCCAGCCCGCTCCCGTCCTGCGTGCTCCGTCCTCCTGCGCTGCAGAGGGCTCCGGTGCGAAAACGCTTGTCCCTTAGGGAAGCGTAATGTTTGTAAAATGTTTGCTATCAATTAGCGGGTGGCTCCGCTCAGCTCGGGTTTGCGCACGGCTAACTTCGCTCAGGCAGGGGTTCAGCTCCGGCTACCAAATGCCAGGAACACGGTGCAAGGCGCTTTTTGTTCTCCTAGACTGCCTGGTGCGACTTGTGGGAAACACATATGAAAGCACACAATTGCTGGCGATTTTTAAGTGGACTTTGGTAAATCATTGAAATTGTTTTTCTTACTTCTACTGTGTGCACTTTGGTAATGATCTCTTCTCACTGTGTTTTTCATCCTGGGTATGATAACTCGGCCATTGAAGTCAATGGCAAAACTCCCAATTGACTTGAGAGGAGGGCAGTTATGGTCAATATGGAATGAAAGGGACTGGGCAGAAGATGGAGTGATGGCAAAGCGAAAGAGATGTATAAAAGAAACTTCCTCTGAGAGGCTAGCTCTCTAACCAAAGAGTTTTAGCAGTGTCAGAATTGTCTTCCAGATTTTCATTGCCATTTTGCACTGAAGAATACTGGAATGATTTCTTGATGTATTGGAAGTCAAGAGGGCTGAATCCCATTTTTTTACCCATAGACATTATAACATGTTACTTAGTAACTGATACTTTTTCCAGAATATCTTTTTTCTCACTAAAAAGTTGGAAGCAGTTGGAGACAGTTAGATGGGCTCTCATTGACTTCAGTGGCCTGGGGATTGGGCCCAGAAAGGCTCAATAGAGAAGTAACAAGAGAACTGTAGTACAGTTTGTAAGGAAAGGTGTTGCATAAGCATTTAACTCATGAACACCCTCCCTCTAGAGAGGAGAAAAATCTAAATGTACATTAATTTTTTATCCCATTTTATCCAACTCTTTCACAGCACAGATACAAATAAGAAAGAATGCTTCTGATTAATAATTAAAATGCCCATATTCATATGTATTACAAAGAAGATTTTATGCAAAAAAAATTCCATTAGCAAATGGAAGTTCTAGTTCACAGAACGTCCTCTGTTCAGTGCAGTATTTAGATTGGGAGCAGTCAGATATATAATGAAGCACCAAATACAAATACTGATATTCAAATGGCAAAAGCTAGACTTATTCCTGTAACCTGTCCAACCACTCTCCACTGCTTGGAATGTCTTAAAAAGGAAAGTGTGGTTTTTAATTTTTTTTTTTCCAAATCTGAGTGTTGAAAGAACCCCCAAGCACCTCTACAAGCTGAATTTGGTCAAAAAACTTATCAAGTATCAGAAATATGCCCATGCTCATGAGCAATGTGACTATTACATTGATAGGTGTGCTGGGGTAGCACTGGCTGGATGCCAGGAACTCACCAAAACCGTGTTATCACTGTCCTCCTCAGCCAAACAGGGAAGAGAAAATGTAACAAAAAGCTCATGGGTTGAGAAAAGGACAGGGGAATCACTCAGCAGTTACTGTCAAGTGCAAAACAGACACATCTTGGGAAAATTTGTTTAGTTTATTACCAGAGTAGGAAAATAATAAATAAAAGCTAAATCTTAAACATCCACCTTTTCTCCTCCCCTCTCAGCCTCCTCTTCCCTCCTTCGTTCTTCTTCCCAGGCTTGACTTGACACCCTAATTATCCACCTCCTCCCTGCCAGTGGTTCTGGGGGATAAGGAATGAGGGTTGTGGTCGGTTCATCATGTGCTGTCTCTGCTGCTCCTTCCTTCTCAGGAGGAGGACTCCTCACACTCTTCCCCTGCTTTGGTGTGGTGTTCATCCCATGGGGCACAGTCTGCCATGAACTGTTCCAACAAGTCCTCCCACGGGCTGCAGTTCTTCATGAGCTGCTCCAGCATGAGGCCCTTCCACAAGGTGCACTCTTTCAGGTGCAGACTTTCCAGTGTGGGTCCCCCAAAGAGGGACACTACTCCTGTGTGGACTCCTCCCTCTACAGGGCCACAGGTCCTGCCAGAAGCCTGCACCAGCATGAGCTTCCCAAGGGGTCACAGCCTCCTGGGCAGCCACCTGCCCTGGCAAAGGCTTCTCCAAGGGCTGCAGGTGGATCTCTGCTCTACCATGGACCTCCATGGGCTGCAGAGGCACAGCTGCCTCACCATGGTCTGAAGCACCAGGGACTGAAGGGGAATCTCTGCTCTGGCACCTGCAGAACCTCCACCCACTCCCTCTTCACTGACCTTGGTGTCTGCAGAATTATTGCTTTCACATGTTCTCAGTCCTCTCTGTGAATGCAGTTTCTATTACTCACTCCTCTCTCTGGCTACAATTTCTGTTGCTTTTTTCTCCCTTCTTAAACCTGTTATCCCAGAGGTGCTGCCACCATTGCTGATGGTGCTCAGTCTTGGTCAGCAGCAGGTCTGTCTTGGAGCAGGCTGGCATCAGCTCTGTAGTACACTGGGAAGCTTCTGGCAGCTTCTCACAGAAGGCACCCCTCTAGCCTCCACCACTAACAAAATGCAATACAAGAAGAAAAAACCCTCTCTCATTCATGGTCCAATAATGATATTTCCCTTTTAAGTACAACTTTGTGGTAATAGGCAAATATAAAAGCAAAGTTTCAAGTGCTGCATCTCTTGTGCAGCTTTTTTTGCAGGCATTTGGTAGAATTGTCATTGAAGTGAACTGAATGTGTCACTAATACTTAACTGTGAAAAGATTAAGATGTTCATGTTACAGCAGGAAAAAAAAACCCTGCAAAATGGACAAGTGCTTCACTGATTATCTCCTCTCCTTGCAAATCCATAGGCAAGACAGACACCTCATTCTTAAAATGTCATATTGCAGGTTTCTTTCTAATTTTCCTGTGAAATGTTTCTTTTATTGTGTGCCATATATAGAAGTGGAGGGCACATATTTTATGGGACTTTACACGGAGTAAAATTTTATTTGAGCTACTTTGTTGCTTCCTCTATTCTCCACTCTATCTGCTGTTTGCAAACACATTGTAATGCCACAATCTATTTTTGTTGACAAAACTTCTATCTCAAGTCAAATGTGAAAAATATGGTAATTACTTCAATATTAAGGGGTTTGGATTTTTTTTACTGAGGGGTATGGCGGGGTGTGTTGATGGTGCTTTTTTTAAGATCCAAAGCAATGCTCCTCTTTTTTCTGTCAGCAGTTCTAAAAACAAAGGTATTATTTGAATAAATCTTTGGGTTTGTCTGAGAGACACTGTTTGGAGTTCTATGGGTTCTTTTCATTTTGATGTTGTAGTACTTCTTCTTCAAACATGTGTATGGACATTCAGACAGATCTTCTGGACAGCATCTCCAAAACAGAAATTTAGGTTTTTTAGGCTTAAATGTAACTAAAGACTTTATAAGATCTGAGTATTTAAGGCAGAGTTGAATGAAGCCAGATAATGAAGTGCCAGGAAACTCCAGAGCATGATTCTGAATAACCATTACTCACTTTTAGCAGCTATATAAACCTCATCCTGTTTTGAGGAGTAAATGCTGTTCATCTTTATTCTGATGAATATTTCAAGATTATTTTTGCTGTCCCTTGCCTGACTCTGAAACATGTTTATGCCCTTGTATTGCTATGGTTGTTAAGTGAATGGTAGCAAGCATTTACAGGTCTCTTGGTATTTGAATCTAAGAAGCAACATTACTGGGATTCTTGAAAGTCCCCTAAATTTTGAAATTACTACACATTTAAGAACATTTTCAAAATAAATTTTATTGTTTATTAGACTCAGAACACATTCATTGCATGATTTATTTAGGACTAAATTCTTCTATTCAACAATTTAAGAACAAAAGCCTCCACTGTAGCTCAAATCATTCAAAATATTGGTTTTAGGTTATACATTGTACATATGGAACCTGGCATGTAAAGCAGATGGTATGTAAAATTATGCATAGCATGTCTGGAGAACCATACAATATCTAAATGCAGCGCAACAGAACAAGGAAAGAGTATCATGTGCAACTTAAAATATCAATCACTGGACTATGTCCAGTCTCAGCTGTGCTTTGCTTCCACATGTGTGTGTGTATTTGTGTGTGTGTGTCTGTGTGTGCATGTTCAATTTTCTCTTATGGCAACCAGGATATTTCCTTGATAAAATGGTCTTCCTTAGAAAAGCATACAGATTGAAATGATAGGCTACTGGCTAAACAAAATAAAAAGATGGATATACAAGAAAAACTAGCTTAGTTCTTTTTGGGTGCAGAGCACACATGCATGGAAAATTAAAAAAAAAAATAAAATCAAGAACAGAAATTTCAATCTTTTAAGGCAAATGGCCAGACATCACTTACTACCAGGACTATGTTTTTCTCTGTTATTTATGCTCTTGGTTTGCCCAACACAGCAATAGCACTTAGTAGTACTTCTATCCTGTTGCATAAATATTGTGTTAGATCCACTTCCCCCCACTCTCTCTCTCTCTCTCTCTCTCTTTCTCTCAAGTATTACAAGTCTGTAAGCACAAAATTTTTCCCTGAACAAACAAGCATTACTGTGCATTGTTAACACAATCAGATGAAATGGTAATTGCAGAAAAATTCACATCAGCAAAACCCTTAAATAAATATTAGTCTGTAAGCATGTGCTGACCTCAAGGGGACCTAATCACATTTTGTTGAACAAAGATGCTTTTGTGATCAATGACCATGAAAGGTAATAATTTTCCCAAGTTTATTCAAATGTGTAAATCTGTGATTATAAATTTTTGTCAGCACCAGACAACTTTAAATTTAACTTCCAGGGAAAAATCTTAGTCTATTGCTACTCTTTCTTTTAATGTTTTATATACTTTAGAAGTACTGGAAGCAATTAAGTGTTTTAAAATGGGTTGCACAGCTGTACTCTTTCATACTTCTAGTCAAAATGAACTTTTGTAGATAAGATGTGAAGGATGACGTTTATAATGAAGGACTACTGCAAAGTGAACTTTACATATAAAAATGAACTAACACTGCACAAGGTAGACTTTAATAGCCAATTCTGTTGGATTCAGACATTTTTCAAGGAAACAAATTGAAGGAATTTCTCCATGGGTAAACTGCTGAATATCCCCAAACAAAGGATTTTTAAGGTACCTGAGTTGATATACAACACTTCACTCTACAAAATAAGTAAATAAATAAATAGATATTTTTGTTTGCTAAGCCTCTTAGTCCTTACGCATTTTATTTTTTACAACAGTGTTGCTTGAGAAAATACAGCTCTCTTTCTGGGGGACTAAAGGAACACATTTGTCCTCATACATTACAGAATAGTGTCTAACAATTTATTTCCCTTTTGGAAATGAAAGAACTTTTATCCATTCAAATCTCTGTAATACAATCTTGTATTATAATGGCTTGAACAATCTTGACTGCACACAGTTGCTGGAGTCTCCAAAGGACTGTCATAAATAAAGCTATTAGACTGTATTACAGCAGACACATATTCAGAGTCTACCAAGGGATGACAGGATTTTACATTACAACAGAAAATGGTAAAAAGTGTCTTCGAATTACCAAAAATTATTGGTAAAAGGACTTAATAAACTGATTTATAATACATATATATGTGCTAGTTTTCTTTTAAACTGTGCAAGAGCAACATTAATATTAATGAATTAATTCTATGTAGAATTAAGTGAAAAATGAGATGACAAATAAGGGATTTGTCCTCTGCAACAAGTGTTTAAGCTTGCTCAGTAGCGTGTAAACTTTCTGCACTAACTGATGGACATTCAACTTACATCAAAACCTCCCTTTCCGACCTGACATTGCTGCTGTGATGACAGCTTTAGAAAAGTGGCATCTCCTGAGAGATAAGTCACTTTACATCAATGGAAATGGATTTACACTGCATTCTGGATTCTTTGCAGACGGGTTTGTTTTTATTTTTCAACTTTTATGGAAGACATGATATTTTCCAGGTATGAAGACAAAAATGAGTTTGACAAAACCCTGAATGAACTTGGAAACAAATTTGGAAATGGTGGAGACGTAGCAAAATGAAGTAAAAATATATATAAGGATGTGTTATGTTGTTGGTTTGGTTTTTTTTTTTCAAGAGAGAGAAAAGTGCACTATTTTATGAAAAGATCCCTAAGACATAAAAAAAGTGCAACTGAGGTTAAAAATAAAATTATGAAAGTTGAGTTACCTAACATGTTCTGGCCACGGGAGAAGTAACTAAAGCTGACATAACGACAGGATGGGAGCCTCAAAAGGAGACTAAAGCCAGAAAATAACCATTTCCCATGTTGGAAATCCAGATGGCCCAGATTTTGTGTGCATTTGTATACACATTTATCTGTGTGTATACATGTGCATACGTATATACTTTTTCTCTTTTAATATCCAAATCTGTATAATCTTTATTACTGACTGTTTTCCTCATCCCAGCAGGGATTTGCTGGTTCTTCTTTCTGTCTGCCTATGAAGTTACAGAGGAAAATTTGACAACACAGTAAATAGCTGAGAGTGGTGAAATTGTTTCCTGAAGGTAAAACAGTAGGGTCCACTGGTTCTCCTGCAGAATGTTTTAAACCCAAGGCTATAAATAAGAGGCAGTGCTGTCAAAGCAAAACAAACAAACAAACAAACAAACAACAACAACAACAACAAAAACCCAGCAAAAAATCCCAACCAACCAAGCAACCAATCAAACAAAAAAACCCCAAAAAGTAATCAAATCCTGAAACAGGAGAAAACAAAATTAATCTTTACTTCAGCGTCTGAAGCCAGGGTTACATTTTGTCCCAAAAAACATGAATCTGAAAGATATTTTGCCAAGTACAAGCTAGTGTCATGTACCATCACATTCAAGGTCTTCCTGTTTAAACTTGAAAAATCAACTACATACTTATACTGGAGAAATAAATAAATATTTTCTCTGAAAGTAATGTGGAGCTTTTAGGAAAACTAAAGATGACAGTGGAGCAGAGGAGTACTTAATGCAGCATTTTATTTAATGCAGTAAATAGAGATGCCATTTTTTCATATAAAATTTTGATGCTGAAAAGACTGTTGAATGGATTGAGTGGAGCTAACTTTGTCATGGTGTCAGAAGGAAGATCTAAGGAAAAATATTTTAGATAATTTGCTGCTGCATGTCCTCATCTTTGTAAGTGCCATGTAAGTATAAATAATGTCAGAAGTGGCAGCAAATCCTTCCTCTTTATAATTTCACATTCCTGCCTCTTGTAAAAGGATTAATCTCAAATCTAAAGTAAACCATGTTTGCAGCAGGAAAAAAGTCTGCCAATGTAGAATCTATCAGTATAGTCAAACAACATGTCCTTATTTGTCTTCTGGTGGAAAATTACATTCCTGAGTGGTGATGCACAATCTGCATGAAATAATCTATTACGATCTTTTTGGCAAATAGTTTTGAAAAAGAAAGTATGATTGATAAGCTTTTTTACCAACCACAGAATTTCATTCAGAGGTAGAAAAGGTTTGAGGAGAACTAGTGAAAAATTTGTCCTGGCATTAGAAGTTCTCAGTTTGCATATGAAAAAAATTCTGGTTACCAATGACATTGCTAGCTACTCTTTCAGCATGCTGTATTCGGTCCTTTCTGAACTAAGAATGAAAATCACTTCCTTCAGATATGGCAAAAAACATGGGCTTCAAAAAGTCAAACTGCAGCTGCAGAAAATGGAACTCAGGCCTTCTTTCTGATGTGCCTAAAAACATATTTCTTTGGTTGCTTTCCAAGCAGCTACTTCAGGACTGCTCCCTGGCTGCTGTTGTAGTAGATTTAGGTGAGCATGAAGCAACAGCTCTTTCCTCCCTTAGATATTGGACCTACAGCCCTCCTGGTGGCAAACAAAGGGACTATTTATGGTGCAGATGCCTCAGAGAGGTTTTTGTATACCTCCACCTTCCAGAGCTTAATAGCAAGAGACAACAAAGGATGAATTTCATGACAGAAGCTTTACTTGTGAGCATTATCCTTGAACATAAATTATCTTCTTTAACAAAAATGGATTGAAAAGATTTATCTGTCATTAAGATGTGTCATTTCTTCTTTTGTAACAAAACTAACTAGAAACTTTTGCTTTGTTTATTTCAGAAACAGAGAGTATATAAGTAGTTTTAATGATAGTGTGTTATTTTCTTTTATTTTCCACTACTCTTTTTTTGTGGAAGCAGGAAAGTATTTCAATGAGAAAAAGAAGAGAAAGACGAGAAAGCAATAAAAATATTTTCTAAATTTTCAAACTATTTCTCTTTTACATAAAGAAATATATCTGAAAAATGCCTCTTTGTCATTCACCACTTTGAAAGAATGTGCATGAAATTTTAAAAATCAGTTTTTCAAATGTCAATTCAGAATGGATCAGAACCTCTTATCACAAAAGTCTTGTCTTTGAAGATATTTCAGTCAGGTCTCAAGTAAAAATTGAAGCTGGTTCAAATTTCCTTGAAATTTAAGTTTTTCTGACATATAAGTTAATTTAAATTTAAGCTGTCTGTAAAAAAGACATATTTTCATACCTTTTCTGTGCCCTGTGATAATATATTAATTAAAAGGCATATTTTTCATTTTTCTTATTCTATAAGGTGATTTTCTTGTGACAATAAAAAAAAAATATAAATCTGAAAGAAGTCTCCAAAATATTGACACAAGGTTCTTGATCTGTCCGTAATAAATTTTTTTTCTTCAGAGACTTTGAAGATTTTAAGCCTTTTCAACTTCAGAAAAAAGCTTTTGGAAAGCTCCAAATATTTTTCCTGATGAGGAGAATAATCCCTGCCCCAGTTCCGAGCAGACACGACATTGTGTCATGGTTTTAGGCTAATGGACAAAGTAGAAGTATTAGGAAGGTAACCGGGTGATTTTTTTCGGAAGGTACTTGCTTAGTGGAGGTTGATTATTTTATTCCTGTTAATATAGCTCATACGTTAAGGAAGACTTCAGGTGAGAAAATAAGGAAAGAGGAAAGGAAGCATCTCTTTGCCATAACTAAAGACAGCAGTGAGTGGGAAATTGAGTGTGTCTTTTTAAAAACTTTTCAGAGGGAAGTTCCCTACAGCTGAACAATATATCGGCTCAGGTTGTACGTTTAAAACGTGGCTAAAAGCTTAGTGCACAGCTGGGAAGAAATCTGCTTTACTTAGCGTGGTGTTTGAGCACCTTAAGCTGCCTGGGTGTTGTTTATGTGAGCTGACACGTGTCAGTAAGTGGTGCTTACGGGCCAGACAGCTGCCTGCAGACCTGGCTGTGTATCAGCACCAGTGCACTGGGTCAATATGGAAAGCACAGCTCGGAGAGGCAGCACAAATCCCCGGCGTGCTGGTAGGCAGAAGCTGGCCACTCACGTCTGTTTATCCCCCAGGGACACAAGAGAACAGATTTGTCAGGGTTTGTCTCTTTTATTCCAGTAATTATGAGAGATTAATTGGGAATGTTTACTGTTGGGAGACTAATTGGGAATGTTTGTTGTTTACATGTTTGTTTGGTTGGGTTTTTTCTTCCTATTACAGCTGCATTTCTGCTCCTTGCCTGTAATTTTTATGAATAAATTGAATGATGCAAGGTTTCCCTCTAGCCTGGAGGCCAGCTAAGCACAGCCACTTCCATATGGTTAAGCTCCCTTAGCCTTCCAAGCACAGGCTGCATCTAGCCTGCCTCTTGGGAAAAGCCCAAAGCTGGGCTAGGGCCCTAGCTGTGCCCAGGAAGCCCTTGGGAGACAGCTGGTCAAGTAGCCAAGATCAAAAGAGTGTCAGGGCCTGCCCTGACATTTTATGTTCTAGGAAAAAAAGTAGTTCCAGGGCATGAATTCATGCCCTACTATAATTTAACTCATTTCCATAGATATAATCTTAGTATTATTTAGGTCAGTGTGACTCCAAACACATAGATGCTGTTTATTCACTTTCCTTGCTAGGAATGAATGAACTCAGTTGAATTAAATGGTGCTACTACAGCACAGCATAATATTTATACAAATAGTGTAACAGGGGTTTAATATTTGTTTGTAACCAGCCATTAACTGTGGAATATGTAATAATATTCTGAAAACAGGGGAAGATTCGAATGTGGTAAAATGTTTTTTAAAAAGGTGGCTACTCTTCTACATACTTTTCTGAATTACTTATAGTTACATTTCTTATCAAATACTGGAGTGAATTTATCCAGAAATTGTTATTATAGGAAAGCTATTATCTATTTACAGTGCATTTGTTTTCAGAAACTTATATAGTGCTGAAAAATTTGTTTTTTCAGAAGTACAAAAAATCGAGGGTATTAGCACTTCTTTTAAAAGATTCATTACTAATTTTTGCCAAGAAGGCAAACAAACACAAAAATCTTTTTTTGGTGACTATCAGTATTCTTTGCGTCAAGAAAACAAAAATAATGATAAATTTAGGGCAGAATGTCAGAAATCAAACTCCTTTAAGCTTTAAAATATTCACCTTTTAACTAGCTGGAAATTATGCTTAGGATATTTTAGACAGTTTTAATATGTAGTTGAACAACAGTGGGCTAATTAAATAATAAAAATAATATTTAATTTAGTTGTGGGGGTAAATACATTTAATTTAGAATGACTTATAACAAATTTTTATTTCTTGATATTTAACATCACTGTGCATCTTTTGCAATGTCTACAAGTCATCTTATCTAATCTTCATCTTTTATTGGTGAGCTTTTGCAAAGTTTTATTCTTTCACTGATGCAGGAGAGCACAACTTCAAAAACAATGAATATTAGTGTGGGTGTGGATACATTGAAATGCTGCCTAGAAGAGACTCTGCTTCTCAGCATAGTCCTGCAATATCAGTTTTGTGGTTCATGAATTGCATATGCAAATTACACTGCTCTTGGGGGAAAGTTACTTATCAGAGCGCTAATAATTTCCTGTCAATGGTAAAATAATTGCCTTCAAACACTGTGACCCCAGGTGTGTGGTAAGACTGAATCTCAGGGGAAGGTCATGAGGTCCCAGTGCCTTCTCTGGACATTACTTCCAGTTAGGGTTTCAGCAAGCTGCACTTAATACCTCTAGAGGTTTCAAATTAGGAGAAAGAACAAATCTATATATTTTAACCACTTCTTTCTCTAAGTGATGCTTTTAGCAGAGTTTCAAGGAGTCTGATTTAATTATTGCACAAGCACATATATAATGAACTTGATGTATCCAACTTTAAAAACCCGCTGTATCTGAATCTGATAAATAGGCAGTAGCCAAATACCAGTTTCATTGTTCAGTAGTAGCTATTAGGCTTGACCAACAAAGAAGTGATTATTTAGAAAATTGAAACTTAACGAAGCATACCAGGATTTTTAGCTTAGCTTAGTTTGGAAGTTGAGATGATATATAAGTCACTTACTTTGTTTAGTGAAATCACTGAGTTCCCAAAAATTCTTCATGCTTGGAAAATTATGCATAGCTTGCAACTCCATGAATATAATTAGAAACAGTAGGGTAGGAGCAGATATGGAAAGATCCCTTGTAAAAATTTGAGAGAGGTACTGTACAATTATTCATTATATACATCTGAATATTGATTTCTAATTTATAATTTAATAGATATTGTGCACACTCTCACCTAAATAGAAAATATTTTTTGCTCTTGGTATGGCATATAATGATTAAGGAGATCTGAGAGTTTTCTAAAAATTTTAAGTTATTTATCACTGATACTTAAAAAGGAATAGTTAAGTAAGTAGATCTGAAGCCGGCCTGGAGCTTCTTTGGTGTGTGTCTGAAGCATCTCTACTAACTACAACTGTAACTCATGATCTGAAGAGCATCCTGCTCCTTGCATCCTGCTGTAATGCCTCTGGTGCCTCTGCCTTTATCTCTTCCTTCCCTTCAGTTTGGTCTGCAGGGATGATAGTTCTCAGTGGATGAATACAACTCATGCAGTCCAGAAAAAGAGGGATTCATATCAAACAGTTGCTAATGGGTAGTCAACTAGTAGCCAGCCTCAAATCTGAGTCAGACAAAAAATTTACCGCAAGTTTGAGATTTCTTGAGGTGCCTTTCTTTCAAAGATGAAGCTTTTTTCTCCAGCCAGTTTCTTGGAAAAAGCTCCAAATTAAGATCCAGCTTTGCAAATTACTTTGCAAAGTATTCAAGCTTCAATATCAAAACATTGTATCATTGTATTTTTCAGCAATAGTAATTGTATTAAATATTTCAGTCCATTTGACAAAGGTACTTTGAACAGATGTTAGGCTGAAACATTCAGGGAGAAAGATCATGACACATTTGGTGACAATGCGGTACCAGTGCCAATAGCTTCCTATAAGCTGTGAAAAAACAGATGTTATTCTGGCCAAAATTGTGCTTTCCTCTTGACTGCTGTCAGCAGGGTGCAGGCCTGACTCTGACCCCCACTCCCTGAACTAACCTTGAAGCTGCTGTTGCAGTGATGGAGACCTCTCAATTAGCCTGATCCTGCAACTGTTTGACACATGCTACAGCAAAATTGTCCTTGTGGCAGCTGCTGCCTCCAAAGTGATACTGTCTGCTTATAACTCAAAGTATAACTCTGTCATACATACACTTAGTGCAGAATGGCTCTTAAAAGGCATTTTAATCTGCTGGCATTTTAGTTCGTAGGCCTCTGGGGTCAGGTTGAAAAATTACACTAATGCTGAACTTACTCTGATATTCTGGGCAGCCTTCTGAATTTTAAATGACTATTCTCAGAAGGCTACCCTTTTCAAAAATTATCTTAAAGACTGCACACAGAATTTAAACTCTGTTCAGTTACCACACCAATATGCAGACTGAATTTTATAAAAATGTAGGGTAAGAATCTCTGAATTTATGGATACCAGCAGTTATTTTAGTTTTCATTATCAGAGTATCTGTTCCTACAGTACTAACTATATGAGTTCTGTGTTACAGTAATTGTTAATATTTGCATCTGAATTAACTGTTCTTCATTGCTGGTTTTGTTGCTGACTACCTATTCAAATACGTGGGATTATTTTGAAACCTACTTAGGAACTGATTCTTTTATAGTCTGGAAATAGGCAAGGTGAAAGATATGGGTCCTTTTTCAACCAATATCACTTCTTCATTCATTTCTGTACATGTACGTATTTATGCAAGTATTTAATATTTTGCTTATTCAGCATTTGTTGCTCCGCCCAGTGATCTACATGGATTGTTACTGACTCTCATCATACCCCCAGCCTGTGTTGTACAGCTCCCTCTTCTGCTGTGGCCTCTTCTGTTGCAAAATTTATCAGTTGAGCTTGTCCAGCTCAACCAGTTGGGCTCCTCTTCTGGTCCTCTACCACTCATCTCCTCTGATCTGACCCTGCCCTCAGACTCTTTCCAAAGTGCAGATTGCAGTGGGCATCCAGCCATGGAATGGGACCAGATTTTGGGCACAAAATAAACCCCACTGCTTCCAGGCAGGAACTGAAACCCGTTAGCCATCTGTTCTGCCTGATCATTAGGGATAAGGGCTACCCAGAGGTAGATTTTAGCAAGGCCTTGAGCAAATGTACCTTTCTGATTTATCTGAACCCGCTCTTGCTTGCAGCCTTAAAGACATGCTAAGTATTCTATATCCTCAGTATTGAAATCAGATTTTGAAAAGCTGTAAACTGTTCCCATTTCACAGCACATCTTCTTACTCAACTTGACTGGAGCTGTTCTCCTTTGGGAGGAGGTCTTTCTGAGCCAGAGGGAAAGGAAGGATGAGCTCAATATATTCCTTGTTCTACCAGCTGCCACCAAACATATTCATCTTCCCTCCAAGGAGCTGTGAGTCCAGATCCATTCACACTGTGCACCCTGATGAGACAGAGTGACATCTTCCATGATAGGCGATGAGGCTGTGGTTCCAACCTCAGGGGTTTTTTTAGGTTGGTTGTTTTTTTTTTTTTTGTCACATCTAATGAAGAATGCCAAAGCAGATGTGTTTCACTGTTGTACTTTCAGGAGCAGAATGAAATAAAAAGCCTAGGATGGCAGCTACAGTGAACTCTTGCAGCATGCTGTATACCTGGACTGCGAGGAAAGGAAAAGTAATTATTTGGCTGCTCAGATAGCTCACAATCTTTTCGGAGTGCTCTAGCAAGCTCTATGGAGAAGGTTTAGTGACTTCTCATCTACACAGTGTTGGAAAAGGCTTGTTCACTCTGCCATGTGTCCAGCCTTTTGCTAGCTAGCAAAGAGTTTCTAGAATGCTTCTTCAGCTCCTTTTAAGATCATGTATCTTATTTTTAGATTGACAGCAAACTGTGCCTGGCAGTGACATCTGCAAGCTATTCTTTCTGGGGCTGAATGGTGGCTTTTGTGTTAGATGTGTGATGCATAAACACACCAGTTCTGCTCTTTGAGTAGAAGGAGGGCACAGTTTGCTTCAGAGGGTTTATTTTATCCTTGTCCTAGTCTAACATCATTGCCTCCATATGAACTGGGTGACTCTGATTGTTAGTTGAGGTAGACAATGGTTCTGATTATGCACTGCAGCTTTTTGGTACAAATACATCTCAAATAATACAAATAAGAAAGTAATGATAATGCTTCATGTTATTTACTAATCAGGAGGAAATAAACCATTACTTTAGGAAACAAATTGTTCTGTTAATGTCTATAAGCATACAGCTGTATAGAAGATTTAAAGACATATCACAAAATCTCTGTCTTTTGATGCTTTGCAAGACTCCTCTTTCAAAAGTTTTGGCTGGGGTCCTTAGGAGGACAGAGTTCTGATGTCAAAATATTCTGCTTGATTAGTAGTTCATTTTCTCATTTTGGGAAAATCTTTGCTGCAAAAAAAAAATTTAAAAAAAAAGTAAGTTCATGGCCCTTTGCTTCCTCTTGGGAAATACAATTACCCCCCTTTTTATGAGCCTCAATTGCAATTTTTATCCAAAAGATTCAGGTCTTGAACAACACAATACTGTATTACTTGCTTTTATAATGCTAGTGAACCATGTCAATTTTTCATTAAAATGAGGAATGACCTATGCTTTCTTATCCTTTTGTCTCTCCCAGAATTTGACACAGAATTTCAATGTCACAGGAAACAAATAACATTACACCTATGCAAAAATAATTTACTCCATCATATATCATTCTTAGCAGCATCACACTTTCACCCTTTTCAAAATTAGAAGATGAATTAATAAATTGGTGTTTGTTTCAATCATAATGGAAAACTGTGACTACTTAAACAGGCTCATGCCCTCCCTGTAATTGAAATTTGCAAATATTAATGAGATTATACCTGTGTTCTGTCAATAAATATTATCAACTGAGTTCATTTGTGTGGAGGTCTTGGGATTTCTCCAGAATGATCATGCATTGTCACTCTAAAGGTTTCATATTAAACCTAGCAGATCATAACTACCTTTTTTTAATTAACTCAAGTCCTCTCAAACTTTATATAACATGTCAAGGGGTATAAAGTATACAGCTCTTGCACAGATGAGCAGGCAGGAGGAGTGCACATTGATGTGACTGTTGCTTATGAAGAGCTACAACTCTTTGGAGAGGTGCAGTGTCATCCTTATCTGAAGGTAACCAAGTGGCAGATGATCTAGATGTGCCCCAGGTGTAACTAGTTCCTGAATGAATATATATCTCTCCTGGCCAAAAAACATCCAGCACTGTTTGTGGGAGGCATAGCTCTAAGCTCCTACCTCATCCTTAGGTGGTAGCTTTGTGACAAAAAGTGACCCTGTAGTTAACAAAGTCCTTAGTTACTCGTAGGGAAAAGCTGCTGGAAGGGGCTGAATCCTTTTGCACAGGGCCTGACACAGCCAAAGCTGAAGGCATGTACATGCACACAGAGGGCAGGAACACCGCCAGTGACAGCACCACTTGGTGTCACCTGCCGTACAAATATCACCACTGGGCAAGTTCTAACTATCTGAGCAATGTTTTATAACCTTGAGGAGTCAAAACATGGTTTTCAAGGGGTTAGAATCTCTGAAGATGTCCCTGAACAGAAATATCCAGGATCAGCCTACCTCAAAAAGTCAAGAAAACAGTTTCTCTTTTTATGTCTAAGGAAAACTTCATAATCATGCAAATCATTAAAAGGCAAAATACTTGAATATTTTTAATGCCTGTGAAAACTGATATTCCAGAGCTGAAAAACTGAAAAAGATAAATTCAAAATTGTCACACAAATATATTTTTCTTAAAATGCATTTGTTCATTCCAGTGACACTTGACTGAGCTCCAGCTTTTCAAGAAATATATAGTGAAAAGCAGCATGTAGTGAAAACGTGTCAGCACGTTTGATTTTTTTTCTAAATTTATTTATAAATGTAGCTCTCTCTATATTTTTGTAATTGTTTGGAATATTCTGAGCATTCAAAGGAATGAAAGAGATCACTTATCCTCTGTATTTGGCATGAAGGGTGTCCTAATGCGCATTTAAGCTTTTCATTGTAGAAGAATGCTATCCTGTGGATTGCTTACAGAAAATGGGAGAGGCTGTATCTGATACAGGCAGTCAAATGACATTGTATAGTACACAGTCAGCACATTTCAAACTAAGAAATCCTTTTTTCTGTTGTTACCTTCAAGTTTTCCTTGAACATATTGCCAGATAACTGTGGAAAAATCATACTAAAAGTACAACTACTGAGAGAAAACTTAAACTGTCATTGTGTTAAACTGTAAACTTAATAAAAATAACTTATTGCAAGTATTGCCTCCCAATTTTCTGTGTTCTGTGTTTTGAAAAAGGTCAGACTGAATTATCATATTTTTCCTCCTGACCTTAAAATCTATGTCAGCACATTTTATTTTTTATTGGAACCTGGCACAGCATTTCTCTGGTGATTTTCTGAAAGTTCTATCTTTTATTTTTAAATAAAAGCAGAAAATCAAGGTGGGGGTGAGGGCAAGGTGGAGGGGAGAAGCACAAATCTATAGCTGTGACCATGACAAAAAAAACTTAATAAAATCCCCAAAGAGTTTTTACCTTTTTTTTTTTTTTTTTTTTTTTTTTTTTTTAATGAAAGAGACTGGCACTTGAATTTTACTATTTTACTATTTGATATAGTCTAATTTTAGGTGTGAATAATCATATTGCAAAGCTCTTTGTATCTACACTGGGCTTGAGATTGCCTTTGTGCTGTGCAAGAATTCTCAGTCCATTTCTTACTGCCTGAAGCCCGCCACAAAACTAAGCCACCCCATTTTTTTTCCAGTTAATTAAGAAAAAATTTCTGTGCTGTAGGAGATGTTCTGAAGAAACACAATTTGAAGATAATTTAAATAAGGAGAGATTCCAAAAATAATCAGTATCCCATCATTCATATACTTTTCCTAGTGATAGAAATTCATAAAATATTGGCATGAGTTTCAGTATCATCTCTGAATTTCTTTCACATGCAGGATATTTCCTTAGTATAATAATGGAATTTTCTAAAACTATAACTATGACTCCATAGTATATGAGCTAAGAAACTAATACTAGAAAAATAATCTTTGCTGCATTCATTTCAGAGAAATAAATATGTTGTTAATTAATAAAATATGTCCAAAAAGTCATTGCAGAAACCATTACAGTTGATTTTTTGGCGATATTCCAGAATCTCCTGGTTTTTTATAAATTTCATATTTTAATTTAATTATTCTACAGATTACCAAATCTTATCACAGTGTTCAGTGTTAGATATGAACAGGGTGAAGGGTGAAGCTCTCCAAACTGTATGTGCACAAGGTGCTTTTCACTGTGAACTTCTAAAAATGCCTCCTCTTTTTTTTTAATTGGTCATGTATTCAGAAAATTATCACATCTGTGGACTTCATAGGATCATGTGTCTTGGCTGTGCCAGTGTGAATATTCTTACGTGAGAGTAAATGCTTAGTCTCATATTTCAGTCTTTTTCTTCCTTTATATATATAAACCAGATCATACAGGAATATATTCTATTTCAAAAGACACAGAATTTTCAAAATATGTTGAACTATTGCTACTTTAATATTTAATATTAGTTTGCATATATATGTTTATTTAATTATTTATATATTTCTCTTTAGGCATTTCCAGTGTATAAATTGGAATATTTTTTTATACTTATCTATCAACAAAACTCATTATTTTTTAAATTTCTGTAGATTGTAAAGTTGAGCAAATCAGGCTTTCATCTAGTGGAGTTATTGAATTTATCTTCCTTTATATATCTGGGCATTTTCATTTTTCAAAATATGGTATTTGCAACTATTTATAAGGAGACAAAAGATACATAATGGGACTGAAAATGTTCAAATACTCAGTAAAAAAGGACACTATTCTACTAGCAGGACAGAGATATCTGTACTAGAAATGGCCAATATCTGTGATTTTTTAATATGATTGAAACCACAGGCATCTCTCTGATAAGACAGACACTATTTCATAAAACTTTTGCATATATTAGCTCACACACCTGCCAGTTGAATATGTGACCAATAACTGAAACAAATGTATTTTATTGGAAATTATCCATAATTAAATTATAGTGATTTCCAAAATAAGGAACTTGCTTTTCAGGATATTCTTTCACAACATGAGCTTTAAAAAATATTTTAGAAGAAAACAACGGGGAACCTCCCCAAGCTTTACTATATCCACCCTAAGGACTCTTCAGGTATTTCCTGCATCTAAAATAAGAGAACAAGCTGTTCACCTTTTCTATTATAGTAGGTATTCCACAGTATTTGCTTGTTACAGCACAGGTGAAAAAGAGAATGCTACAGAGCCCATTCCCAGTGTGGTAAGAGGAGCATGGTCCCATCATCAGACTATTGTTCTCACTAAACACAGAACCTCTGCCATGCTTTTGGAAGACCTTGAGATCTAAAGATTTGATTTATCATATAAACAGTTAATTGCAGCTTCTGCAGCATCCATGACCGTAATTCCATATAGAAGTAAAGGTGAAGTCTAGGGCAAGATCTATAAGCTACTTTATAAGTTTCTGGGACAATCTGAACTTTTGTGGTCGGGTTGGAAGACCTACAGTGGACACCTTTCTCTGTGGCATTAATGTGAACATGTATAGTCAAGGAAAAGTGTGGAAGGGCTCTGAGGATGCCAGAAAAAGGTCAGAGTGTCAACTCAAGAAAAATGGTGATTCTTTTAATTCAAAATATCTTGTATGGCTGACTGGACCTGTAGGTGCCAACTGACTAAGCAGAATTTACCAAGCAGAGTTTGGGTCTGGATTGAAAGAAAGGCAAAGAAACCAGACCTGCAGTCTGCTAGTGATAGCTGCATCACTTTTGCTACTGTCTCAAGAGTACCTGTGGCATAACGGGGGGAGTTTCAATGTGTAACCAAAAAGTGAATGCACTCGAGGCTGTAATATCCCCTACAGCAGTAAGTAAACTAACTCTGATGCTGGGCCTCTCAAGGACCACTGCCCTTGGTGTCTGTGATCTGAGATAGGTCCCACCTGGGGTGAGAACATGGGAAGATATCAGGCTCTCCGGGGTGATGACTCTCCTGTACGTGATCCTGTGTGTGACATGAGCTGGGCTCCCAGCGTGACTGAACTGTAGGAATCCCTTTGAGATGCTCAGGTAGGACAAATTTTCAACAGCTGCCTTGGTAGCTAATTAGTCCTATACAGGCTTTGATATTTGGTTCAGTCAGTACATGATGAAAAGACTTATTTACATATTTTCCACCTGTCGCCTGTTTTTCTGTCATCCTAGGGTTTCTGAAAGTGTAATACAATGCCAAGGTTTCCTGGAGTAATGGACTGTTTGAACCAGAACTATTTAAAGGTCTCCAATTTTATACTATTAAGACCCAAACCAGATTACTCATAATTTTAAATTTTTTAACTGTATTATATTTTCATCTTACTTTTTCATGAGTTTTCTTTCCTGGGAGGAATTCAGAGAAGTCCACTGCAATAGCAGAAGAAATAAAAGCACATGATCCTAATGGAAGTGATTTTTTTTTTCTTTCAATTTATTTGAATGAGATATCCTGCCTTTGTTAAAAAAAATAGGACTAGGAAACTTAATATGTTTCTTATTCTTCTGGTGTCATCTGTACTGGATTGTTAATCTGATTGTAGCCTCAGAAATAGGTCATGACAGCCAAGTACCCAGTCGCGTCCTTCTTTTCTTTGCAAACTTTTGTACTTAAATTTCTTTTGCATATTTATAACCCTTCTACAATTGTACACAAGTAACTGATATTTCTGCTAAATCTTAGCAGCAGATAAATTTGCATAGTGAGTTGGTACTTGAATTTGTGAAGGAAAAAATAAGAGGCAGGAAAGGACAGGAAATTGCTTTTGTGATGTGTTAAAGTACTCTAAAATGATCCAAAACCAAACCGTCTCCACAATGTGGAGCTTTTTTGCAGTCAGCTACACACTGTGTCACTTGACATGTCAGCGGGCTGTAATTTACCACAGAAATGTAACCTGCCATGCATTAATAAATAAAAAATGCATAAAATATACTTTCTTTCATTTTCTGATTTTTTTCACCGTCTATAATAATGCTGGGCTTCATTGTATTGTGTATTGAATCTGCATACAGGGCTGATGGTTATGTCACTGGGAAGGAGCTAAATCTCTGCTTGTCCCTCCAGATGAATGCTGGATCTCTTCAGTATCTCGCACATTTCTGCACAGTTCATAATGTCATATGCCACTGCCTCTGACTGCAGCCTGCAAAGTGACTGTCACCATTATGTTGTTGACATGCTCACCCTTTCTGGCACGGTTGCATTTAAGGTAGGGAAGCTGATAATTTTTTCAGCTCAGAAGCTAGCGGTGAAGGATCTCCTCCTGACTAAATATTGAGGGGAGACATAACTGCAGGGCAGCACAGGTCACCCCACCCTACAGCACAGAATAACTTATCTCTCCAACTACCAGCAGCACGTCTTCAATGGTGGCAGCAGAAACTCACCTGCTGTGGGTCTGTAGCAGGCCAGAATAGCCCATTTCCATGGAGAGGTTAGCGTCTTCTGGGTGGGAATGGCTGTATTTGCTTGTCTGCCCTAGGAAATCCCAAACACTTGTTTTCTCTTTAGCTGTCAAGTCCTTCCCACCTCTAGGATGATGGTGTGATGAGAAATGCGTGGCTTTGCACTACAGAGCCTGGAAGCTGGGACTCCTGCTCCCACTTGTGTCTGAACTGCAGAGTGGGTGCACCTGGGGGATGGGGGACGTTCCTGTCTCAGTGACTGGATGTGCATCAGACCAGAAGGGCAAGAGAGCCAATTAACCAGAGAATCCCTAGGATGCTCCAGGTTTATATTTGAGTTTGTTAGCCAGGAGTGGCTAATTTCTTATTAAATAGTTTTTAATTTTATTATGTCTATAGTAGAGCATAGTTGCCCAATAAACCCATTAGTTGACCTTAAATGCCTAGATATGTATTTTAATAATTTCATTTGTTCTATAGATCCTCTTAGAAAGAGGCAGAAGGGTATTTTAGACATTAATTTTTTAATTCACATATAACTTTCCATAATAATGTAAATGCAAGTTCTAATTAACAGTGTAGAAATCAAATTATTCTGTTAATCCGTGACATACTATTAAATTTGATATTTTAACCATGATGAACTATAATTAGATGAAATATAATTAGATCAAAATAATGTCCTGAACATTTGGTATAAAAAGAAAAATATATGGTTGTGTACATATGCACTATTATGATAAATTTATTATTTAAGAAAAAAAAAGCTAGTCTATTCTAAGTTGGTTTAGTGGTCTTGTTCAGAACATGGCAGGAGTAATTTAAAAGAGTTCTCAGTTTTATCCACATTATGCATAATGAAACTGTCAAATTGAATCATTAGTATACTAATTTTGGCTCTCTTAATAATACTTTTTGTATTGTATATTCTTACACAATCTTACAATGATGGGGAATATATATATAATTGTTGGGTGCACTAACAGCTTGTCTATATAGAAGGAGAACAGTTTTAAAAATAACCACTGCTTTCAGATGTTCAGTTTGAGAAACCTTATTTTAGTCATCCAAAACAAGAAGAAATTAAAATCAAGGATCATGATGTCATACCAGTAACTTACCTTTTTACCAAGCTGCAAAGGAAGTAAGCAGCCGTATAACAAATGGCAAACTCCTAAAATTACTAGGAAGGCTTTGAAACCAAGAACTCAAGTGTTAGGAAACGTCACAACCAGAGCACTTTGTTTTCAGCCCTCTTATAAGGATGCATTATGATTCAGACTTCAATAACATGAGTGTGCAGTAGTTTTTCTGAAAGAATCTTGAGTCATCTGGTAGGGTGATTAGAATGGGCTCTCCAGTGAGCAGTTCTTCAATTACAATTTTTTTCTTTTTATTGTTTACCGAGTGCGCCTGTGCCTTATTCACCTGTTATGATCTCATTTTGAAGATAGAAATCCTGAGTTTCTCATTGGTTTTTTTCAGTGTTCATTGTTGAGATTTGCAAAAGTCACTAATGTAATTATTAATTTTCATATATCCTGAAGAGTAAACAGGCTATCATTAACACATTTTTGCAGTTCAGAACTGAAGTTCATCTAAATGTTAGGACATTAATTCATTTTTGCTGTTCAGCTTTGAATTCTACTATTCATACAGGTATGAAGACCTCATAAGGAAAATGAAAGAACAAGGTGTAGAAGATGCCTGGTTTCTTTCATATATATATGTATAAAAATCTGCAGAAGGAACATTCCAGCTGTTCAAATGTTCATTTCCAGAAAAGACTCATTCAAGCAAATTTCTCACTTTTAAAACCAGAACCAAAGAACTGATTTTCTTAAAAAAAAAAAAAAAAAAATCCCAAATTAAAAAAAAAAAAAATTGAGAGCTCTAGTTTATGAAATATGGGATTCTGGGATGGGGGAAGTTTGTGTATGTGTGTATGTTAGGAGTGCAATGGTACTTCTCCATTGTGAGGAAGCAACAAACCCAGAAAATACATGAGAGCAGATAGGAACATGGTTGATCACTACTAGAGTAGTGGTCTAAATTTTTAGAGACAGATTGGCTCATTTATTTGTTTTTTGTTTGTTTGTTTGTTTTTCATTTTTTAATGCATTTCTATATGTCCATAACAATACTAACAAATAACAGATATAGAAGTCTATCTAAGATCTATATTGAAGATCTGTTATCAGTTCAAAATTCTTGGGATTAAAATTACAGGCTTTTTTTTCTCTGCATTTGAATGGTGTATTTAATCAGTAAACTGGATTTGCAATAATTGTTTGTGATTTCCTTGTTTCCATATATCACATATTAGAAATAGCTACTGTATAGGGCTTTTCTCTACCACAAGTTCTTTGTTTGAAAAGAGCCTTTTGTTTTATTAATTACAATATCAAATTGCAATTATTACTCAATCTGGATTAAAGATTTTTTTTTAAATACAGTATCTTTGAGTACTATTGTTTCTAGTAGTTCATCTTTGCGGTTTGGTTTGGTTTTATTTGCTTTGCTTTGGTTTCCTACCACCACCCAAAGGTTTCCTACCACCATCCAAAAGGAGCTAATGATACTAAGCCCCAGTATGGCACTTTGTTTTGTATTCATATGGACATTCTTTTACAAGATCCTCAGCTTCTAGTGTCATAGGAAAAATATGCTTTGCTACTTTTTACAAGAGCAAGGATGTTAAACTCTGGTGTCTTGGCTATGTTCCAGATTGACTAATTAATATTCTGCATAGTTTCTCTAAAATTTCAAATTAAAAGATTAGTTTTTAATTTAGACTAGTAGCAAGTAGAGTGTCATATATTGCCCTACAGAAAAGGCTGCATTTCTTACTGCAATTTAGTATCACGAAGCATCATCAACTCTGAGGAGAAATAATTGTGGAAGTGTTAGAGTATTCCAAGAAGATAAATTTGTCTGTTCAGAGCAGTGCTTATCAGTTGCAGGATATCAGATCTTTGATTGTAAATTCTAATTCATGTAAAAAAACCAAGTTGTAAATGAGTCATGTGTGGTACATATGGTACAGTAACATGACAATGTTATCACATAAAGATGAACCAAAATGGATTTGAAGATTCCTGTGACCTTACTGACCCCTAGGAGGACAGAAGTAATCAGAGTCCTTGGGAACAGATGTGCTCAGGGTTGTTAAGTGGTGCTCTTGACTTGGGGGGAGATGGGGTGTGCACACTTGCCTTTCTATTGAATGTCACAGCTGGCCTGGGCAGATGAGAGCATCTGGTGCTCCCCCTGCAACACTGCTCCACAGTCCCCTTACCACAAGCTCTGTGTTCTGCTTGATTCCCACACCTGTCACTTGCATAATAGAACTGAGAATGACCCCAGTGCAATACAGAAACTAAATTATGCAATCCGCAGCAGCAAATTTACAGTTTCAAAATCCAACCATATAATTGTATAAATACAGATGGAACTAAAAATACAGTACTGCAGCTGTGTTTCATCTTGTGCTTTAGGAGACAACAAAGGATGAGTATGCCCTTAATGAACCAGCTCTCTCTTTTCCCACTCTCTTTTATCTTTCAAGTATAAGTACTCAGTAATCCCACTCTGAAGGTGTTGAAAATCAATGTTATATTAGATTATATTCAAGGTTGTTGAGTCTTTTCCACTGGTATGAGTAGGATGAAGAAAATAGTGGTTCTAGGATCTTTATTGAAAGAAGTCTTGTGATGTGATTTGAGTGAAGGTGATACGTCTGATATGTATTCTGATATGTATTCTGATATGTACATTTTCTGATATGCCTCAGGATCGTAAAATGCTAACCAGGTCAACCTGTGGACATGCCATGTGTTTCTGAATTACATAGTAACCCACAACAAGACAACTAGGAACAAATTGAAATCAGATCCGAGGAGTACTGGCTTCTGAATTTGGGATGGGCTTTGGCTGGGAGATTTCAGATGATCTCTTTAGGACATCTGCTTCCTCCCTCTTATTGTGGTCTGTGCTTCCAAGAAGTTACTATATCTTTCCTTTTCATACTTGAGCCAGAACAATCAATCATCCCAGATATATGTAAAAAATATTCTTGGCAGCTTGGGCTGCCAACCCATTGGCACCTGAATTTTCAGAGCTTTTGATATACTCATTTAATCTGAGCCAGTCTCTAAATGGGAAGGTCTAGTCTTAAGTCAAAATCACATAATCCTGGGGAAACTGAGTGCCTCACCTGCTTTAGCACAACTAGATGGCTTGGTCCTTGTCTCTCACCTCCCCTTTAAAGAACACTGAGAAGACATTGATTTGAGGAGTGAATCTCACTGGGAGAAAGTGCTTGAAGAGAGTCTTGTAAGAAAAAAGGGTAACATAAGAAAGGCAGGCGGTCATTCCATGTCTGGGCACAACAGCTTGCCATGAGCTAATTGCTTCTCTATTTGGAGAATGAAATAAAGTAGAAAGAAAAAAAAAAAAAAAAAAAAAAAAAAAAAAAAAAAAAAAAAAACTTGGGTAAAATAGCACTTTTCTGGGCTGGTAGTGGTCTTTTGAGCAGGTGTAAAAACCTGATGGTGGAGGAAAAGCAGAGGTCTTGTTGTCACATTATACTACAACTGGCTCCTGTCGTGGCCTGCAGCAAGGCAGGATTAACAGCAGGGTCAGTGAGGCAAGGATAGACCACTGCTTCTACACATTACCTCCCAAAACCCCAAAGACTCTTGTCAGAAAGTTTTAATAGCTTCATGATTCCTGTTGATACTGTGCCTTTTTAATATCAGGGTTTTGAGACACCCAGGTGCATTACCCTGTAGTTATTACCCATTGTTCAGAGCTGCTGTCTAGAAGTCATCAAAACAATGTTCAGGCTTGGAAAAGCCAAAAAAAAGGTATTTACTACAGCATGTTGTCCTTTGGAAAGGTCATTTATTCAGTGCAAGTTTCATAGAGCTCTATCTTTTTCTACACTCACTTTATCAGGATAGCAAGAGAGAGAACAATACGTTCTTCCAGTGTAGACATAAGTACCTTGTGTCATCAAGTCCCCATATTTTTACTGAGTCTTTTGAAAACTCCAGCCTCTTGGCACAGGTTATTACTGCGAAGAGCCTGGTATGGATGGGTGCTGGAGCCCTGCTGCAGAACGTGGTGCACAGGGAAGCTGGGATAGAGCCAGTGTGGTGGGCTGCGTGGGAGCCTGGCTTTTGGGTCACAGAGCCTGTGTAACTGATAGCAGAAATAATCTACCAGAGCAGGGCTCTGCCTCTGGAATCAGACTGTGCCAGACTCTCTGGTGGGTCTGGAGACAGATGCACAATTTAAGGATGCCTGTCACAAGGTATAAGGTTCAAAAGGTTCCAGTGCTCCGAGACAACTCACTCCTCTCCTTTTTGTTTGGGACAGTGTAATTATCTGAGTCATAGGCAACCATCACGTAGAGGAAATGTGCTGTGGTGGTTAGATTTTTTCTGTTGTATACCCAGTATCTGACCTTATGCGGCATTTTTACCATTTTTCCTTTAATTTTTAATTCTTTTTTCTCAATCTAGAGGTTATGGTAGGTTGGCTCAGGCTATCTTTTCCAGGTCAGAACAGAAAAGGACAGACAGTCAACATGTTTTATGTGCCATAACTATTAGTTTATAACTGTAACACTAATTAATCTCAAACAGCCTTTTTAAAGTTTACAGTAACAGAAATGTTTGTAAATAAACACAGACAAAGGGTATCACTCTCTAGAACTTTTATGGGTTAACTTCATTACTATGACATCCCTTACCATTGCCCGTTTCTAAAATATATGTAGGTATATTCATTAAGAAAAAACAGATGCAGTCATTGTTAATGAGGCAAATGATCTTAATGTAAAAAAAACCAGATTTCAAACCATAAGTCCTTAAATAAAAGTATTCTTTTATCATAGTGAAAGTATGATGGGCTAATGTCTTATGAAAATGTAGTAAAAAAATCAATAAAATGTGTCTACAGTTTTGAAAGTTTCATAAAGTAATTCACATTCTTTTTTATACGATGCTAACTTCAATAATTTTGCAAGTTACTTTAATGATAGCGGTGATCATTGCATTCCATTATGTATTCAGAAACAGTAGTGGAATTGTGTGTATTAGTCAGAATAACTGAAAGCTGGTAAAGACATTTATGCAGTCCACAAATGCATTATGAAAGTACTTAATCTGAGGCAAACACAATTGTATATGCTTTTATTATGTACTCTTTTAAATTTAGGTATAACAGAATATCTTCCCGAGCATTTTAAGATACTAGACAAAATTGAATATATTGCCTTAGTTCATCCTAATTTAAAGAAGTGGTGTTTATTTTTTTTTTAAGAAAAAGCATTGAGGGTTGGTTTTTTGTTTTTTTTTTGTTTTTTTTTTTTAATTACTGGATTTTTTTAATAAGAAAACTTTTGCCAGTGAATGCAGGAACTGTCATGAGGTGATACATTAAGCTACAGCTTCTTTTAGCAAATAGCTATTTTCTGAATGGCAATTTATTTTTTCCCTCTGAGTTTGCTTAATGATGTTATTCATAGAGTGATAATTTTTCTCAGTGTGAGGCCAGCTGCTCCAGGGGAACTCAGCAGGGGCTGGGAGCTGCTGCCTCTCTCAGGTCACTCCACTGTGAGGCAGCAGCTTGTATGCCCATGGAAACTCACGAACATCCAGCCCCCTCCCCAAAGGAATATCACCCCTCAGTTCCTGTTGTGTTGCTTGGTTGTTTGCTTTTTATTTCAATAGCAGGTAGCATCTCGAAACAGCACAAAAGAAATACGAAGAAAACTTGGATATTTCCAGTTAAATATGGACTTCATGAGTGGAGAGAGTGTTTTCTGGCTTTTATGAATGCATTAAGTAGTTTTTTGACACTTCAATGTAAATCTGTCAACAGATAGCTAAAATATTAAGGAAGAGGACATTTTTGTGACCAAGGTGTGTAGAAGCCCAGAAGGCTGGTTCATCACAAGGTGCCAGTCCAAAAGTCAAAAGGGATTATGTTCGTTGTTGAACTAAGGAAGTCTGAATTTTGTCCACAAAATAAAACAAGCAAACGAATTAACAAATACAAAGCTTTAAATATCTTTTGACATGTCTCTTCAATGTCTGCCTTCTATACCTGGAGGCAATGATCACATGTATGTGACAGCTTCTTGATGCTGACACAAATATTACTTGAAGTGCCAAACACACGTCTTCACATCTACAATTTCACTTCATTTCTCTGATTTTTAACCCTTGGAGCCTAATTTCTAGTGGCCATGATTAAAAAAAAATATGTGAGCTATGTTTTCACTGTTCTATCAGTCTTAGTTATAAGAAGATTAATAAGGGATAAGTATTTTCCTCTGACATTACAGAATAATTTGTATGTGGCTCAGTGGCTCGTCCTGTAAAATGGACATTGTAATATGGTCACTGATTTTTTTCTAATGACTTTGAAGCACCCACAAACATTATGCTTAATTAGGATGATGTCCTGGTTTTGTCTGGGGTAGAGTTAATTTTCTTCTTAGTAGCTGGTAGAGTACTGAGTTTTGGATTCAGTATGAGAATAATGTAGTGCTTATCCTAAGTCCAGGATTTTTCCCATGCTTTCTCAGTGAGCAGGTAGACAAGAAGCCAGAAGGGAGCATGGATGAGACAGCTGAGTTGAACAGGCCAAAGGGATATTTCATACCATAGAACCCCCTGATCAGTGTATAAACTGGAGAGAGTTGGCCAGGAGCCACTGATCACTGCTCTGGGATAGGTTAAGCCTTAGTTAGTGGGTGGTGAGAAATTATCCATATTAATATTATTAATATATATTTTAAAGTTATATTCAATTACTTTTTTTTTCAGTTATTTAACTGTTCTTACCTCAACCCACAAGTTTTACTTTTTTTTTTTTGACCTCCACATCCCACCTTGTGGCAGGGCTTGAGTGACTTTGGTACACAGCTGATGGTTGGGGTTAAACCATGACAGAGGAGCTGCAAGAAGTTGTGAAATACAAAACTGAACAGCTTTTTTGGGAGAAGGAAAATTGTCTCTCAGTCTCTTCTGCCTTGCATGGCCCTTTGGAATTTACCATCTCTGTGTATAATACTCCTTTTACTCTCTCGTCTTTAACTAATACCTCTGTCTACCTACTGAAACCTTCAACAACAAAATAGTAGTACAGAGAAGTGCACAACTGTCTTAGCAATAGGCTTTAATTAATTTCTTTTTTTTTTTTTAATTACATTTCTGTTCCTTTGGATTTCCTAGAGGACTGGCAGCTGCTAATTTAGGTAGAAATGGCCTAGATATCCATAGAGATAGGGGCAGGAGAACTGGATCATGGACAGTTTTTTGAAAACAAAGATTCAGAAGACATCCTGGACTATAGGCTATGGGTTTGCTTGCAGTTGCTCCACTAAGATGAATGGGAGATGTATAGGTTCAGTGACTTTGAAAATGAGGTTATATAATCTCTGCAGGGGTCCTTGCTTTTGTTTGTGCTCTCATCCCCAGTGCCAAGCAGAAGCTACATGTGTCAAAGAGATTATAGTTTCCTCCTAATGCTTTGTGTCTTACACCCTTTCTTGACTTGAAATCTGGCGTTCACCCATTGCCTTGGACTGGACTCTTCAGGCACCATGTTGATTATACTGTTACATTTAGACAGAAACAAATGCATCTTTAGGGTGAGAAGAGTGACAGGAGTGTGAACTATAGTTCTTGTCCTTGTTCTGCTCAGCACTGAGGTTGTCTATAATATTATCCAATGTAGCAATTTTTTGTAGAATCCCAGAAAGCTGCAGTTTTTCCTTATCTTCCTATGTAAGAAAAAAAAGACAAATTACACTATTTCTAGTATAGAATTGTTGGGAAAGGCATTTTTCCTTTTCATTTATTGGTTTAGTCAAAAGCATTTCTGCAATAATTAATAATTTAGACTAATTTTAACTTGGTGCTTAAAACCGATTGTTAATTTCTCTTTATCGCAATAATTGCTCAAACGAATGAAAATTTCACAATGAATCTTCAAGTTCATTATAGATCATGGACATACGGATGAATAGATGCATTTGTTACTTCTGGAAAATTAAATTCTTATAGAAAATATTTCAATGTAGTTGTATAAAATGAAATTTAACAGTGGTAGTCCAATAAAGAAGCTTTAATAATTAAAGGAAATGTGAAGAGTTAAAAACTAGAATTATCTTTTTTCTGGTACTACTGTAGACTAATTTAGGGAATACGGAGTGAGTTGGTCTCCATTTTCTTCCCTACCAGAATTATTTACTTAAGTTCCAGTCAATTATATCTATGTAATGTCATTGCAGGCTTTAAAAGACAGTGGGGTGGTTCAGGATTATCTTGGGGTTTAATTTTGCCTTTGGAATCTTTCTTACCAGTGATATGTGAAAAGGAAAGAGCACAGCTTGGCTTTCAGAAGCTGGGGTAAGTTTTTGGCTGATGCTTAGGAGCAATAACATGCAAAGCCTTTGTAAACTGGTCACAGACAATGTCCAAATCCCTAGAAAACAATAAAATATATTTAATACATTTTAGAATCTAAAACCAGTTTAACTTGTAGGTACTGCAGCGTTTGTGTTGCAAAGTGATTCTAAAATATTTATCTACACACCTTACGCTAAAAAAGTTTATGGCTACAAAAAGCAAGATCATATTAAACAAAGAAATATGTTCAAGTATTCCATTGTTCCTCACTGAACTCACCAGTAAGATCTTTACCAAGAACTGGATCCACAATGAATACTTGGTGACAGAACATTTTCTAGCAAAAGATTTATTAATTTTCCTAAGAAAGTTAGAAGTCCTTAAAATAAAGCTGAAGATTTAGTCTACTAAGATTGGACCAGTGTATTTTATGTGCACTTAAATAAACTCCGTAATTACAGAGAGGACAATGCAGTTGACAGGGATGATAGGTGTGATATAATTAGACCCCCATAAATACTCTCAAAAAGTACCAAAAAAAGTTGGTGTACTATCCTGAAAATGAAATGCCAAACAGTTTGGATTTCCACCTGTCTTTGAAGAAATATATTAAGTGCATGGTGTAATTAACATTTTTAAAGATAAATATGCTAAAGCTAAATTATCTGCTTGATATTGATCTAAAGATTTAACAGTAGACATGTCCTATAAAAACCCTGAGCCACGGCAGACATAAGTGTTCTCTTCAAACTCTGTTTGTTTGTAAAGCATTTGCACTTGTTACTTCTTGATGTTTTGTTCCTAACCAATGTGAGTTCTGTGAACTGATCAACTTCTCTATTTCAGGGGCTCTGTAGTCCACTCATCAGTTTTTGTTTGCTTGTTCCTATAGACATTGATCCCACTTTGCTTTTCACTGCTTCCCATCCCAGGTCTCCATTTTTCAACATTTGATGTGATTCCCTGCACATTCCATTCCCCTTTTTCTTACCCAAGCTTTCTTTCCCTATACTAATATTCCCAGTGTCTCTGCTATCCTCACACCAGGATTTGTCATACCTGTTCTCATGTATCCACAGCTTTGGGTTCCCATGGCCAGCCTGGGGACTCTTTTCCTTATTTCCATGGAAGCTGCAATTTTTATTAGTGCCTGAAAGTTACCATCTCCTCTGTGGCTCTTTCACCTTCTAGTGCCTCTTTCCTTTTCTTTTAAAACTTATTTTGCCTCTGAGAGATGTATCATTTAGAGCACTAGCCAACAAAAATCTACAGGGAAGATGGTTAGAGCCAAGGTGGGAGTAGTTTTGCTGCAAAGTATTAATTTGTTATTCTTTCTATTCTTTGGGATGCAAATAATTAGTAAGGTGCTTCTAGCTGCTTAGGTAAATACATGGCAAAGACTCAAATTTTTTTATTATTTTTATTTTTTCTTGTGAGAAATCAATAAATTTTTGACCACTGATTCTGAAATTTCAAACAGGGATCACATGGGATATGTAAAAGTGCCTGGACAAAGAAATGCACTAAGTTCAACTAAATTTCTTATAGTTGGTCAGTAAGCAAAAGTAAATATTCCTGTCTACTTTTCTCCATTTATGAGTAACCAGGTGAGTAAAGAAATAGGATGTCATTTTATCTCATTTTTGTAGATAACTATGGTTATCTACTGAGACTTAGCTCTCATTGATGGATTTATGAAGCTTGTTCAGATTATCTTCTCACTTTCTATGACCAGGTGTCTCTTTCCATTTTTTGTTGTCTCTATCTTGTCATGGTTATAGATAGTAAGACTGAAATTGATTTAATGTAATCTTGCATTTTTGTTAGATGGTATTTAGAGTTGAAGAAAGGAAAGAGGCATTTTTAGGGTGTGATTCATTTGACTCTTTTCAGATGTCTACCTCAGGAGTGGATGAAACATACCAAAGAAGTTCCTCCATCACAAAGAATACCTAGAGGGACTAGATCAGATGTGGAACTCTCATTGTTGTCTTTGCACTGACTTAAATTAGGAACTTCGACTTTGTTATTAGAATTGAATAATGAAATCCACTTCTGTATGGAGATAATATACAAGCAATCTCTATCATCTAAGCCTTTAAACATATCTAGTCCAACATCCCTGCCAAGGGCCCAGACATCTTTCACTAGATTAGATTGCTCAAATCCTCATCCAGTCTGACTTGAACACTTTCAGGGATGGGACATCCCTGAACAACTTGTTTCAGTGTCTCATCACCCTCATTGTAAAGATATTTCTTCCTTGCAGCCAATCTAAATCTACACTCTTTCAATTTAAAATAATTGTGTGCTGTCATGACAGGCCTTAGTTAAAAGTTTTTCTCTTTCTTTCTTATAAGTCATCTTTAAATATTGAAAGGCCATAATAAGTTCTCCCTGGAGCTTTCTCTTCTCCAGGCCGAACTCCAGCTCTCTCTTTTTTGTATTCCTAGGAGAGTTGCTCCAGCCCTCCAATAATCTTCGGGGCTCTACTCTGGACTCACTCCAGCAGGTCCATATCCTTCCTCTGCTGGGGACTCCAGAGCTGGACACAGCACCCCAGATGAGGTTTCACAAGAGCAAATTGGAGGAGGAGAATCACCTCTCTCAGCCTGCTGGTCATGCTTTATATGCAGCCCAGGAAGCAGCTAGCTTGCTTGTACAATGTTGAACATTATTCTTTGTGTCTTTTCCCACAAATGAACTCTACTTCCAGTGACAGCACGTTATTGTCTAGGGGGAAAATATTAGAAAAAGAATGAAGGATGAAGCAGAAAGAGACTAGTAGGAATCTTCTAAAATCCGAAATATTATTTATAAAGATACCTTGTAAATAAAATCTAAGACAATAAATCTGAAATTATTTTCAACTTGTCTTACTAAAACAAGCAGAACTTTTCAAAAAATGGCCTATGACAGTTTCTTTACTTAGACCATGTTTGCCCTTAAAACAATTTGCTGATATAGCCAGGCTAGGAAAAAGTGAGGTGTTTTCACCATGCTGAATGACATAAGTAAGATAGCATCTTCCTGGCTGTAGAAATGTTTCTTAAAGAGCAAAAAAAAAAATTTGCAAGTACAGCTTATTCTCTTCCTGGAATTAAACTCCTTTTGCTGTAGCTCTATCTCCATGGTCAGGATTTACCAATATAAACAAATGTAAGGATCTGATCATTAGAAGATGCCTCTGCCTGAATTAAGGTGCAAGGGAGAATGTATGCCAAAATCAACAGTACAGATTTTATTATACAGTAAATGTGAGGTAGAGAGAGAGATGAAAATAGGAGGTGGGGGAGAGAGAGAGAGAGAGAGAGAGATTAACAAAGATGTCACCACCACATGGATTCCAGTAGTGTCCTATTTGTCCTCTTCTTCTGGTCTTCTTGAAAGTGGGGGTCCTAAGTAATTCTTCTGGAGGTACAGCTCTACACAGTTCAAATGCCAGGTATCCAAGGGGTGGTCACAATTTGGGCTGGCATGGGTTTAAGCCATAATTTCTTTTCTCACAGCTTCCCACAGCAGGAATTTTTGTCTGGATGCTAACCAAAATTTTACCTCAGTTAGGCCTGGAATTAGCTCCTTCTGCTGTGCTGTCTACACTTATCTAAAGTTCTGTTATGATGGCTTATCTTGTGGGGAGAGTGTTTTGAGACATGTAACTTCGTTCTTTAGGGCCTCACAACACAGTATAATGCTTTTCCAGAGACCCCTTGTAAATCTAGTGAATACTTTCTGCCTTTCAGAACTATCAATCCTTAAATTCTTGCTTTTGATAACCTTATGAATCAGCTCCAATGAAAAACCTTTTTCTTAACTGACCACATAAAAATATCTCCATGTCATATTTGGAACAAGTTCATTTGACCTTTTGTTGAGGACCTTTTCTGCTATACAGCCAATTTATACTGGTCTCTTGAGTGGTCAGTTATCAGATATGTATATTCATCCAATAAAGATATGCTGTCTAGCTGAATGAGTGCCAAAATGTTATGACTCCCTCTCTTCATTTCTGCCAAACAGTAAGAAGATTACTTAGTAATCTCTGGCATATTGTGTTTTGTCACTATGCAAGACCTGAATGTATCCAGACATATGTTATACAGAGCCTTTATCTCTTCCTTTTCAGTGGGTGGGAGAAAGTCAATTACTTATCAGGAAACTGCTATGTTTTAATTCTTGAGGGTATTTAGTTCAAGAAGATAGAAGAATTTGCATATTTAAGACATTCTTTTCGTACAATCCAGGCAATACCTGGTTCCGTAATCTTCTGAAAAGTTCACAGAAATTATTCCTAGCATTGAGAGAGGAAGGTGCATGTTGCTTTGTGCACTGGAAAAGGGTGCAGCACCTTTCCCACATAATTTTGAGTACATCAGCTTTTGCTGGAATCAGAGCACAGCTGGGTTGTTGAACTATATAATCTTGTCAGCTTCGGGAAAGCAAACTAGCATAAGCAAAGACAGGGTTTTGAATGTTCTAAGTCAACAGATCTAAATTCAATTTGTAAATTATCTCATTTTAATGACTTTAAATTGGGTTGAGGTTTTTTTATTGTTGTTGTTCAATTTAAACAGACAATATGAAATATGACAATATGTAGTCATGAGACTACATGAAAAAAAAACCAAAAACCCCAGAACCATTTTTAATGAGAACATTCATATGAGGCACTATACCTATATGACTTATATATAAAAACATCTGTGTCCTGACAAGACCCTTCAGGAATATTTTACAGCTTACCAAGCCATCCCTCATCTTCTGAGTAAATCAACAGTACAGATTTTATTATACAGTAAATGTGAGGTAGAGAGAGAGATGAAAATAGGAGGTGGGGGAGAGAGAGAGAGAGAGAGAGAGATTAACAAAGATGTCACCACCACATGGATTCCAGTAGTGTCCTATTTGTCCTCTTCTTCTGGTCTTCTTGAAAGTGGGGGTCCTAAGTAATTCTTCTGGAGGTACAGCTCTACACAGTTCAAATGCCAGGTATCCAAGGGGTGGTCACAATTTGGGCTGGCATGGGTTTAAGCCATAATTTCTTTTCTCACAGCTTCCCACAGCAGGAATTTTTGTCTGGATGCTAACCAAAATTTTACCTCAGTTAGGCCTGGAATTAGCTCCTTCTGCTGTGCTGTCTACATTTTAATGAGAACATTCATATGAGGCACTATACCTATATGACTTATATATAAAAACATCTGTGTCCTGACAAGACCCTTCAGGAATATTTTACAGCTTACCAAGCCATCCCTCATCTTCTGAGTGTGTCAAGGCTGCACTGCTGTGCTTGGGGGGATCCTGATTTATACCCTGTGTTAACATAATGCCCACTGGAGATGTGGTTACACCAGAGTCTGCTGTGCATGAAGTTGTCCCAATGACTACCTTTACTGTCTTAAACCAACAAATATCTCTGCCAGTAAACAATCTCCCTGCTTCTAACTTATTTATGGGCTGCCTGTGAAAAAGAGAAAGCCTGCTTCCAGCTGCTTGGACAATCTCTTCCAACAGATTACACTGTCTCCCCAGTTACTCCAATATGACCATTTTATTATTCTTTACATATATAAAAATGATCCAGGGTAAATTCAGAGCAAGGGACATAGTTTTGTATGACAGAAACGTGATACTATTCCATCTGAACTGATATTTCCCTAGGATTCAGCACAGGAAACTCAGTGTGATGAGAGTGCCGCCTAGTAAAACACAAGACCTCATTCAATTCTGTCTAATAGATATTTTTTTAAGAAGTGTGAGAAAATCTCATCTTCTGCCAAGCCCTTAATGCTGTTTGCTCTTATGACTAAATATTGCCAAATTCCTTTGGGAGGTTTCTAATACATAACCAACATAACATCACATATGTTATCCTGGAGATTCCTCATAACTTGCCACCTCTATTCTTTCACCTTATGTGTTATCTCAGAGTTAACTCTTTCAATAGACAGGAGGGTATGAGGAGAAACAAATTTATTACACTCTTATCATGTTAGGTTATTGATGGCTCTCGAGTGCTGTCATTTAAGTCACACAGTGTAATCTGCACTATTAACTGTTACAAATCATGGTCTGAAGAGAGAAGTTACTACACGTATTCAAGGTTTCTTTAGGCAGTGAAAATGCCAGACCCTAGAGATATGCCATGCCACTTATGCTGATTCAAATGGAAGGTTTAATTACCTCTGATTTTGTTATACCATCGTACAGCAATGGAAAGAAGGATCTGTTGCTTTGCTATTGGCTAGCAGAGCTGAGGAACTGACCAAAACAAGATAAGTTATTGCAAACAAGGTTCTGTCTGGCACCTGGGGCTATTTAATTAGCCAGAGACTGAACTCCAATGAGAACAAATCACTAGAGGAGAGAGTTTTCTTATTTTTCTTGTTTCTTTCTGAGCAAGGATAAAGTGAAAAGGTAAATGAGGTAAAAGTTCAGATAAGAGCTTATGATTTTTCCATAAGAATAGAACAATTTTTTTGCTTTCTTTCTTTTTTCTGTGGTCTCTGTGGTGCTGGAACCTTTGGACCAGAAGGAAATGAGATGACAGCTGGATTCCTTCTCATGCAGGGGTGAACGCTTTTCAGCACTCACTGCTCCACACTTGTCACTGCCCTGCTGAGTGGCGTGGATGTGAGAAGTCCCTCACCAGATTCCAGAAGAGAGAAACAGGCTATTTAGAAAAGTTTAAACTGCTAGTCTGAACTAAGCTGATTTTATTGCCATTGGACTAGGAAGCAATTGTATGAACTGTGCTGTTGGCTCTGCAGAAGGATCAGACTTTTCAGCTTTTCACCAAAGTTGAAAAATCAGCAAAAAGGAACAGGATGTTTGGGTGGCTCTACAGAGTCCATCCAGTATTTTTTTCCCAAATATGCTTCAATACTGAGTTGTGGACTAGTTCTGTATCCCTTGGCTAGTGCTTAGTAAACATGACAGATCCAAAATATGTGTTAGCAGGAGAGTCAGTTTGACAGGCAGACAGTTGTTTTGGGAAGTCTTAAACAAAGGCTAATTTAAGGCATGAGCAAAGTGATCCACAGTCAGCGGAAGCAGGAGAGCAGTCCTCCCACAGCTCCTCTAAGTTAGATTTCTAGTCTGAGCCACCAACATAAGCAATCATTTACCTAGGAATCCCAGTGAATCAGACACTCACTCATACTGGTCTTTTTTGTGGGAGAAGATTATGGAAGGAGCAGGGCTGAAATGTCTTAGCAGCACAGATCAGACACTGGTTAAGCTGGATTTAGAGCTATGTTGGTTCTGAGTTTGTTCTGGCTGCTGTAAATGCTCTTTTCCTCTTTGATGGCAATCAAATGTTCATGCTGACATTAAGGTGTCCGCTATTACTTTATTTAAAATTGACACTTCTTTTCTGAAAAGATCCAAATGTATCACTAATGATTGTTCTTTACAGCTGCTGTACACCTAGAAATGAAATAGTTGTTGATACTGCTGTTTCTCTATTCCTTTCTTTTCATAAAACACTAAAGTATTGGGAAGTAAATGCACATTTGTTCCCCTTTCTGAATTCACTTCTTACTTGGACAGCAGTTCAAATTACCAAAAATAAGAACAAAATGGCTTTCAAAATACTGATGTAATAACAATACATTTTTTCAGCCACTGCCCCAGTATAAAGAACTCTATGAAATACAGAGTAAGCACATAGAATGAGCCCAACAGTGAGCAGAAAAACCTACAGGTACTCAAGCTGCACATCCACTGTGTACATCCTAGACATATCAGTTAGGTAAAAAAGTGCATTTTGGATAATTTCTTCTCCAATACATACTTGCAACTCAGCTTTGCAGAAGACCTCTGTGCCTGAGCCAGCATAATTTCCAAATCTTTCTTTGTATAACTTTCATCTTTAAAATAGGATTTCAGTGCCTATGGCTGAGAAGGTTCCCTCTTGAAGCATCAGAAATCATTCAGCTCCTCTACAAGTTCAAGAACTTCAGACTTAGCTCACTCCCTTGGAGACAAAAAAATATTATCATTCCCTCAACGCGCTTTGCTAAGAAATACGTTCCCTGTGAAAAAAGCTAAAAGAATGATCTGGAGTTGTGCTTCTGGGCTTGGTGTATCTGAGCAAGTTTTCCTTATGCCTTGAGAATGATTCAAACAAAAGTGACTAGATACAGTTTGGCTTACTTTTCCATTTCAGAACTTCAGTCAGATGAGAAAAGTTACTGTTGGACAAGGACCCGTTACACTAATGAATTACTTAATCAGATCTTTACAGCAAGTAATATATCTGTAATATGGTTGGTTTGATAGATAAAAATCCCATAAAAGGCTAATTTTTTTCTTATTTACATTATAAATACTTTAGTACCAGTGTTCAGACATGGAAGCTTGATCCAGCATTCTGTGCCTGAATTTCAAGTGCAAACAATATTTAGTTATTCTAGTATTTGTCTAACATTTCATTAATTACATTTTTACGTAAGGAACAAATGCAATAAAAGTACTTGTCTGAAACAGGCCAGCCTTCTTTTCCTTGTATCTGTAATTATCAGCTGAGAATCCTTTCAGGCTGGGTGGCATGCAGTGTGCTAGTTATTCACTACTTGAGATTTGAGCTTAGCTCTGACTGAAACCATGAATAAAATTAGCTTAATTTATTTTGATTGTAGTAAGTATTTATCTGTATGAAAAGACTATCAAAGACCTAGGCATAATTTACAACATTTCCCAAGGTAGCACTTGTAAAACAACAAAGGTGTTGATAGACCTATTTTATGCCTTTTGGCAGGCTTTTGTGAGGAAACTTGCCATGTTGTGTCGGCATTATGTTGTTCTCACATCCAGTTAATGGGTTTCCTACCATTGAAACAGGAGACCTAAGAACTCCTTAAAAACCTTAAAAATCTTCAAAATCACTCAGAAGTCCAAATTTAAACAGAATATTTAACTGGAAATTTGGAAGACCAAGTAAATAAACTTGATTTTTTTCTTTTAAATAAACTATAGTGTAACAATTTTAAATAAACTAGAAGAACTTACGTAGAGACTCCAGTACATTTCTTTTTTCCAAGTTTGTATTTCTTTTTTTTTTTTTACTAATGATATTATTGTGTTCTCTTATATATTCTTTATTCTTATTGCCATTATTGACAACTTTATTTTACTACTAAAGTGAAATGTCCAGCAGAGCTGTTAAGATACTAAGCTTCTTTTGGCAGACTCTCTAGTCCCAGTTTTCCAATTTGAATTTGAGTCATAACAAAATTTTTAACAATATCTCATATTAAAGGAATTCCACAAACTTGAGATGCATGAAAATCGTCCAGCTTGAAAACAGACTAGTTTGCCTTTTGACAGTGTGAGTCAGCACTGCATGTATTGATTCCAAACCACACAGGCATTGGAAACGTATGATGACCCAGTTTTAAAATGCATATTGTTGATTAGAATAGTAATTTCATTTTGGTGGTAGAATGAACAATGCTGGACCACATCCAGGCCCTTAAAACAGTTAATGGCTGCCCTTCTCCAACAGATGGCCACTGTATTTGTTTTATGGGATGGTTTGGATCCATGCAGCTTTCTGCATCACCATCCTATTGCAACTAGTTGTGCTGCAACTGGAAGAGCCACTTCCTCAAGCAGATGACATGATGGTGTAATTTATCCAGCATGCAGTCTAACCACTGTAATGGAAGGATTAATTTCTGATTTTTGAAGAAAGTGTTGGAATTAAAGAAGGGAAGTTATTACCAGTTGTTCATTCACTGATGGACTAATTTACTTTGTATTATAATAAATTTGGTAATTTTTGATAGAAAGAAGTAATACATACATGCCTACTACTATTTATCTTAAAGGTACTGTGACATTAGATTGCAGCATGAATGAAAAGCTGATGTGTTTCAATGCCTTGGCAGCTTGCAGTGACCTTCAGGAGAAATGAAATGCTCTGTTGGCTGAGGAAACAATTGAGCTGAAACCAGTCAGGCGCAGTAAACTCGGAAATAGTCTTTCCAAATTAAAAGCTCTTACGAGCAGCTCAAAACAAGACAAAAAGTCAGAATATAACATCTTGCTGCAAGGTGATTTTATGCTCAGATTAAAGGGGAAGGAAAAAAAAGCTAAGTTCAGATCTAAAGGAATTCCCATTAACTTGAAGAATTTGGAGATTAGAATGAACATTAACATCCAAAGGTAGCTGATATATGAACACACTCTAGAAGCCATAATCTGTTGAAAATCACTGAGATAAATTTAGGCTACTGACCTTTTAGTGCATTAGGGCATGAAATAAATCACTGGCTGCAAGTAGTAAATTTGCTACAATCTAAATGCTTTCCAAGTACTTCTAGCTGTAGAACTCTGCAGTTGAGAGCACTACGTATCACGAATAACCTTTTAATATTTCAATTACACCTGAGTATTCTTGACCCAATCTTACATTGTTGCATACCCCAAATTTTTTGTTAATATCAATGGGTATTTCAGGAAATGAGAAAGAAAAAATCAGGCTTTAAATCAGTCAGCAGCATCCTCATAAGTTAATGGTTATTTACATACTGATAAAAAGTTTAGCTTAATCTCTAATAAATTTCCATAGATTTAAGCTGCAGTGCTAATAAATATATTCAGTATTAAAATTCACTTCATTGGATCCCTTTCTTTACAGGATGTGTGCTGCTTTACAGGTGGGTACCCTGAGGAAGTGAGCCCATATTGTGAGAACTAACTAGCTACAGATGAAAGTTCCAGTCCATGCTTCAAACATAACAGTGTTTCAGGAGCAGGTGTTGTAGTCCTGCTATTTGTGCTCTGCTGACAGAGAAGAAGTTTTCTTTTTGTCTGTTCTAGCAACACCGTTGTAAGCAGTCTCCTAAACTGCAGGCAATATTGTCACCTTCTTTCCGTCCATTCCACAGTCTTCACTTAAACAGTTTGAAGGAAAAAGAGAGACTTGATGGCTTATGTTTGGAGGAAAGAGTTACATCTTCTGTTCTTCTGCATTTTCCTGACTCTAATGTCACTTACACATGTTTCTCTTTGCAGAAGAAATAATAATATAATCCACACAGCACACATCCATCTGTAAATGTCAAAGTGAATTCCTCAAGGTGTCAAAGCTTCATTCTTTCCCCTGATAATTGAGTTGGATAGAGCATTGACTAGGGAAGCTTTTTCTGAGGACCTTATAAACCATTGTTCCCTTGAAAACTCAGAGGAGTTATTTGGGTTCAGCACTTTTCAATATAAGATTTTGGAAGAGATAAAGACAAGTGCTGTATCTCTGCAGCATGACACAATGTTGGTTTTATTTTGCTAGGCCTCATTACCCTCTTTGTGAGGGAACTGGAAAACTGTATGGAAGAAGAAAAATTTTTCTTTGTCTGCTGAAACTCAAAGCTCGTTTACTTCACCAGGTCAGCAGCAGTTCTGTGGCTCTTACCTTGGCTGGGGTAGTGAATAGTTCCTCTTCTCTTCCAACTGACAAAGATTTTATGAGGGTGGGGATGAGCTTTTAGCAAAACAAATTGATTTCTGGAGTGTTATTCAAGGAAGGGTCCTATATGTTCAATATTTCAACAAATAGCTGCAATTAGATAACTATCAGGTCATTTTTATAGGTTGGATTTTTTTCTCTTTAAAATCCAAGGGATTTAGCCAGTCATGCCTGATTTGCAGTGTTACACACTTAGGGCATTTTCCCTTCCCTGAAATGACTATTCAAAGCATAAACTTTTATACTGCTCAGGGGAATACAGCTTCTCAGACAGCTCTCTTGTGAGACTTTCAGGGAATAGCATGAAGCAAGTTATTTCCTGCACAAATTTCTTAGCAAACCCAGAGACATGAAAATTCCAGGTTTCCTTCAATTCTGAGGTTGTACTAGCATCTAAAGAGACAAGAGCGGTCAGGCATCATAGACCTGCTCCTTAAAAATGCATGCTCCTTAAAAATGCATGCATGCATACATACATACACGCATAAATATATACATAAAGCCACTCAGATTAACAACAATAAGGATAATATGAATAGTCACATGTGCCCTATGATCTGCCCTTGATTCTTGCTGATCTTGCTTGCAGTTGAGATGCCATCTTCTACTATGCCTATTGTCATCCAGACCTCTTTAATTTTACACTAAGATGACATGCAATGAAGGGTTATTTATTCCACAATGTCAATTCAGAAAAAAATAAGGAAAAGAAAAAAACCAAACACCTTTTTGTCTCTTTTTTTTAGTTGACTTCTAGTCTTTTTTTACTTATCATATTTTCAAAGTCTGCTCATGAAACTCTTATATTTGGCCTTTCTTCAGGGTTTGACTTACACGATGTCCACAGGAGTTTGGAATCTAAAACCATAATGCACCTGCCCTCTCAGCGTATTGCTGGAGTTCAGAGCTCTGTACAGCTTACTTGGCTCTCTGCATAATGCCCTGTTTGGCAAAGATATCCAGATAGCATATCCTATTTATACGGTGTTCTCAGAGTTTGGTGAAGCACAGAGTGGGAGGATCAGGAGCATGCTATTATAATAGCTGACCTTGCATGCAGCAATCAAGGCAATAAACAAGTTACAAGAATTGTAAGGTACATAGAAATAGTAACACGAAAGAGGAGAGGGAAAGCTAAAAACAGAAGGAGGCACTGAAAACCCAAAAGTTGAAGATCTTTCTCATTGATAGCAACCACCAAATATGTATATACCTTTTATTTAAAGCTAATTCTTCAAGGATAAAGAAGAGTTTTTTCATCTTAGCCTCCCTTGTTATTGATTTTTTTTTTTTTGTTTCCAGTACTCATCTTATATATTCCTTCTTTATTTTGATCCTCCTACTCCTCAGCTTTTGGGATATTTTTAAAACTGTGTAACATAATCCTTTCATATTTGGCTGTCCAGCTTGGTAAGCTGCACAACTATCAAAACTTTATCAAGGTTTGAGATTACTAGGTATTGATTTTAGGTGAGTATAACATTACAGGAAAGCAAGGGGTTTATCTGCAATTTTTCAGAAATATATGTATCCTTATCTAGCAATGCATGAGAGACAAAGAAGTGATTGCCTGTTAGGGGATCATGTGTTAGTCTTACTGGGGAAAATATTTACATTTATATGGCATTTATAAAGTCATCGTAAACAGGAGGCTTGGTAGTCAGTATATTATTTATTAGATAAAAAATCACTACTAAGATTCCAGTTTTAATAGAAGCCAAGAAATTGTGGTGAAACAGTTGGCAGGAGTCAATCTACAAAAACTAGAGGAGCAGAAAGGCTTACTTTAGTCTTTTTGTCACTATAAAAAAATAGCGGGATTCCAAGAAAAAAACAGCCACCTTCAGCCAAGACCAATCTTCCGTTTCAGAAGAAGAGAAAGAGAACAAGTAGATACTGTCTTCTTCTCTCCCATCAGCCAGAACCCTTCCTGAAAACTTCACAAGTCCTTCCTGGAGTCACTCTTACCTACTGCCCTCCTCAGTGACCCTTCTTTCCCATGCTGATCGTCTTTCTAGTCACTCTTTGAAGCTCAAATGTGACCTTTGAAGATCCAGCTGATGACAGCAGAGAGCTAATTTATTTATTCTTAATTTCCAGTTTTTTAAGCTCTGATTCTGTTTTAGATGCAGGAGTTAAAAACCTACATTTCCTTGAATCCAAAATGAGCAGTGGGAAGCATTCAAAAGGGTTCTAAATATGAAAAGAAAATTGAATTCATCATTTAGCTGCACTAATTAAAATTTTTTATTTGTTCAAGTGCCTTCATTGTTTATTTTAATATCAATATTTTATTAGGCATTGAGAAAAGAAACTGCAGTTCTTGGAAAAATGCAAATTCACTTTTGTTGCTTTAAATAAAAATGCAAATTCCTTCTTCCCACTTATCTCTTCAAAAAGAGAACACAGCAAAAAAAAAAAAAAATTCTTTCTACCACTTACATTTCCTTCTGTGGCTTTTGCCACACAGAACAGTTACCTAGGTACAAACCAAAAGCGTTAATTAAAATGACCTTGGTAAATAGGTGAAAACCTATCTGTGAATAGTGTTTTCATCTTAGCTGTGCATTTTATGATACAGCAGGGGCCAGATTTATGAATTAAATTACCCTTTCACTGATATAAAATGATGGACATATGAGCACAGACACAGAGGTCAAGGCATAAACTAAATCACTTAACTTCATGAAAAAAAATCTTATATTAACTATCATTTAGGGCAGTGTGGGGGCCCACCTCTTCATGAAGCTGCTTTATAACTCTAAAGAATTTGAAGCTCTTCAGGGAAAGGATATCATCCCTTGTCAGAAATTAATATATTCATATGCTTGAAGAGTAAAGGATATGACCATAATGCACCTACAGAGACAATTCCAGTATACCATGTAGGTACAGATCTAGGATTAAACTTTATAGACTACTACTAAATTGCATTGGTAATGGCAACATAAACCTTGGGACAGGGTAATTTACCCTACTTGTGTGAAGCATTTAGGCATACTGTGTTTTAATGTCCATGCAGGTGCCTATCTCAATATAACTATCAGCTTTGACATATTAGCGAGTGACCGGGTGACAATATGTTACCAGGCATCAGTGGCTCCATGATAACAGTGCATTGTGCATGCTCCATTTCCTTATGATAAATGGGAGGTGTTTGATATGGGTTACCCTCCTTAAGGAGAGTAAGCTTCTTGACATGTACGGAGGATGCTGCTGCTGCAAAGTGAGATCACGTGTAGGAACGTCAGAGCAGCTGATTCCCAGGACTTCATTTTCTGTTAAAGATTTATGTGAGATTTAAATCCAATTTAAGTTAAATCAGTGCAATTCTCCCCTGCAGGTGGAATGTTGGGATTACTGCATTAGTACACACTAAAATCTGTATTGGTACAATCTATGATTTAAACAGTAACCCAGTGGTAAGTGGGCCCATATTATTTCTATCCCACATGGAAATGTGATAAATCACACCAGTCTAAAGCCAAATTTACATTGCAAGTTTTACTGGCTTATCTATATTAGCCAAAACCTGACAGTGCACACTCTGGTAGACACAACTGTAGAAGTGAAGGTACCTGAATGTATGTAAAAAAAGGCATTAAGAATCTTAAGATTTTGTCAGCAGTAATCTACATTCAAAGTTGTTATGCTTCTGGTCATTCTAGATCTAACACCCTTGCTCAAAACAGTAAAGAAGGCAGAAGTTTTAGTTAAAAAGTCGACAAAAGCTATTTTGACAGTATATGTTTTTCTGTTCAAGGAGCTGGCTTAAGTTGTACTGGCAAAGAAAGCTATTTTATCAGTGATCTATTTCGGTACTAAAAATGGGTGGCTGGTGTAATTCTATCAGTGCAGCTCTTATCACCAAAACCTGCTAAGTGCAGCCAGGCTCTCAAGGTAACTTATTTATCATAGGAAGAGGAAACATGTTCTGGAGTAAAGTATACTCGCTGGAATACAGTTTAGCTGATTTAAATTTCCTTGTCAAGAGAAGTATTTTGCTTGTCATATTCTGTCACAAACAACTCTTACACTGCCCCTGACCTGAAAAAACTTTTTACTGTGTAAGTGGTCTTATCAAGTGTTATACCCCTATATCACTTTCACTAAAAAAGTTAAAGTAATAACTGCAATGTCTATGTAAAGTTCTATTAAAAAAAGGTCTAAAAAAAAAATTCTGTTAAAAAAATTCTGTCTAAGCCAATATTTAGGCTCCAAAATTTTTTCTTTGGAAGTTGTAACTGGTTGCTTTTTTTTTTTTTTTTTTTTTTTTTTGGTTTTTAACTGGAATGAATACAGATTCTATTTTGATTGTACCCAAGGTTCTGATCCCCTCTGCTGTATCCTCCTTTGCCTGAGGTCATATCCATGTGCTGCCTCCTGACAACTCAAAATTTATACTCAAATTCTCTGCAAAGCAAGTTTCACATAGCTATATTGACAGATAGAGGTATACTACAGATAAAACTCCACAATTAGTTGTGTTTTTGAGTTTGGTTTGGTTTGGTTTGATTTGGTTGGTTTGGTTTGTGGGTGTTTTTTTTTAATAACATAATCTACAGGCTTAATTTAATTGCAACAGTTGGAGAAAATGCTCAAAGCAAACCTGTCTCTTCAGACATGTTTATTTTGGGATTTTAGCAATTCCCTTTGCTATACTGTGTATTTCCTCCTCATTTCTATCCAGAATTTATCAGCTATTGCTTTCAGGATCCTCAGGACTCTTGTCCTTCACTGTTTTTGTCTTAGGTTAGGTGTGTCAGACTCTGCTAACAGTGTTATTATTTCACATAGTTTTAGTCAGTTTTCTGAAAGATAAGCTACTTTATCTCACATTTTTCAAATTCAAAAGAGATACATCCTCTGTCTTCACAATGCAGCAAAGAGATGGGTCTTCATAGTTATTGTATCTTGTTGAAAATTAACCTCAAATACAAAGATTCCCTGATCTTGAAGTTGCTAATACACACCTGAAATGTATTTATAATCAACTGTGTAACATGGAAGAGTTACTGTATTCTCTCTTACTTCCTATATCTCATAAAACCTGCACATCAACAAAAGCACATGCCTCAAAAAAAGCATCTGCAATTTGATGCTTGCCTTCACAGAACCCATACAAAATTAGAAGTGTATCTGGAGTACTTTTCAGAAAGAGGGAAAACTCAGTAAACTCAGAAAACTCATCTTTTCCTAATATAACTTCAGATGTATGAAGGTGCTGTGACTTGGCAGCCACTTTTGTTTGAGTAGTTGGTAATGCACGTAGACAGCATTCACATGATGCTAACAGGGTCAGAAGAAAAGTAAATTTAATATTTTTATAGATGCAGGAACTATTTGAACTTTGGTATTTGTAAGAACTCTTCATAGACAGTAAGCATTTTTAAAACAGCTAGTCTTTATGAGTTTTCTGTTGAGTAGGCAGAAGGGAAGGGAAGTATGGAAAACATGGAAAAATTAGTTCACTGACAGCTGTCCAGAATCCCTTAGTTCAAGGAGAGAAAATATAGCAAAATATAAAAATATTAAAACTTATATGAGAATTAAATGGTTCCATAGAATTAGCAGCAGCATACTTTATATGAGCACAGTTAAATGTAAAGCATAAGCCCTTATCTCTTAGAAATGCTTTTAACAGTCCAGAGAGATTAATGGTATCAGTTTCCCTCAGCTATTTTGGTTCAACCAAATCATTAACTTGTTTTTGACCATACAAGTAAATTTTATGCTAATGGCCATGTGGAGACATAAATGCCCTATAATTATAGGGCTCCATGACATCAGTATTGTAAAAAGCCAAGATGCCACTAATAGAAAGAATTTTACCTGACTACATTAGCTAAGAAAAACCCTAATTTTATCTGAAGATACCATCTATAATATCAGCCTTTGGAGTCCTCTTAGGCCAACATCTCCCAGTTGTGACTGAAGACAAGTCTAACAATGTAGTGACAATACAACTTGTTCAAAACAAGGACAGCTTTTTGCAAATTGCAAAACTCAAGATATTGCGTGGAGATCAGTTATCAGATATCTAGATTTGTAGTAAAAGCTGTATACATATTACAGTCATTATTAAGGTACGTTTAATTTAAAGGAATCTCTTTATAGAGAGTTCTAGTTATTGTGAGCTGCAAATTGTTTCAATAATCTAGCCAATGCAAACTGTTTTAACTGCAGGCAGTTTTTAATCTACCTCCCTACTTTACTGTAAAGTTCACCTTGTTCAGTGAGTTCAAGGAAGACACTGGGGGGCAAACCAGATAGTTAACAGGCTAAAGAGTACAGTGCTTCCTCATGGGTACAACCACTCTGCTGTACGAAGCACAGAAATTAACTTGTAGATGAGTTCAAGTACATCCTCACGCTCTCAGCCTGTGCAAGCCTCACTTGTTTCTTCCTGTAACAAGGACCTGTCACTACACTGGCAGTGCTGCTGCTTCTGTCACGCAGAATGCACTTGGCAAGGCAGCCTCACTTGAACTTCCCAAAAGCCACAGGATAGTGTCCCATCAATAAATTGTTTTGATTTGGTGGCTACTTGATTCTCATGTATGCCAGTCAAAGATCCCTGTTGTTCTTCTACAGTAGGAGTCAATCTCTTCATTTCTAGTTAAGATTTTGATGGCAGCATTTCGCACAATGCCTGCCACACAAAATGAATCCCCATTTCTATTATCATATCCTAAAATAACTTCAGTACTTAAGGTCTAGTCTGTTAGTTGGCTTTTCTCCCTGCCTAAAAATAATCAATTTTAGAATGAAGATGATTATTTATGGAGTCCATAGAAAACACCAAATATTGGGAATTTGTTTATTTTGAATGGAGGAGAGGGATTTAATCAGTATATAGAAGTAGTTTCCTTTGAGATACAGTTCTGACATGCAAATTGTCCTGTCATTAAAGTCTGAAGGAGAGAGTAGAAGCATATTTATGTCAGTTATTGCACTATTACCAAACTACCAACTCTGGCATTTGCACCAACAGTCACAGTGCAAAGAAACATGGACATACAAATATATGCACTAAAAACACCCCTACTATGGGAGTGGCATCCCAGGAAATGCCAGAATCAAGGTGTTTATGACATCTTCATGCAGTTCCCCAGGCTACAGCAGGAGACAGGCATCATGCAGTCACAGCCTGGTTTCTGTGCACTTTTCCAGGGCACAGAAGACCACCATGTGCAGCTGCATGGGATACTTCCTTGTCCTCATGGTCCAGTATGCCTTTACCCAGAACTGCATACAAACTATTTTTATTTTGAATTTAATAGTGTGTTTTTTCTTGTGTTTTTCCCCACTCAGATATTCATTACCATTTTGCCTGAGTGATTTGCAAATATTAGTAGTTCTTCTTCACAAAGACCTCTAAAATATAAAGTATCAGTTCCAATTTACGGGTTAAAAATTTATACATAGGGAGATTAAAATTAAAATTGTCCACTGATTTGGGAAGTCCTGTTTGAGATGTTGAAAGAATAGACATTTTGCAGTATTATACAGCAGTCTGATTAACTGAAATTCAACAATTTTTCCACTTGCTACTACCAGAATTTTTGTAAATCTGACACCAGGATTATGTGAGCCATGAAAAAATGAGCAAAAATTAATCTGATTTAAACAACTCTCAGATATTCATATACACATTCTGTGACTTAATCATATCTCCAGCATGGCTTTGCCATTAAAATATGTTCTATAGCATAGAACCTTCCCTCTTCCATAGGAGGTGAAACAAAAGCAGCTCTCAGTCTTCTCCTCTGCTTATTCCAGAATCGTTTGTACGGCATGTCTGTCACCAAACCAGACCAAGCGCTTGTTAAAACAGAAAGCAGAAATAAAATCTGAAGATAATATGTTTCATCCCTCAAAAAATGATCCTATGACATCATAAGGACACTTAAGCATTCCCTAACAAATCTGAGACACTTCCTATTCCTTTATTGCTTGGGAAAATATGTATTTATATCCAGATAGTGAAGCCACTTAGAGTTATATAGCACTCTAGAACTTACAGCTATGATCATTATAGATCAGCATTACAGGAGAAAGAAGCATTTCAGATTGCCAGGTGATTTCAGAAATCACCTTGACAGCCATTTCAGGCTATCCTCCCAGACTTCTGAATGCTATTCCTTAGATCATCTCATTCTCTTTCTTTTAAGGAAACTGTCTTGATATACTCCCATGTCTTACCACATTGTGGTGTGTCTTTCTCAGACCCTCTCCCATAGCAGTTTCCCTGACCACATGCCTTTTATCTACCTCTTCACCCACCTAGTTTTTCTCTTTCTTATTTTGTTTTGCCCTTTCTCTCTTCTTTCTCAGCATCTTCAGCTTGAAATTTGTCATGGACATCCCATTGCAATTTTTTTATCTTGTTCCTCTCTTAACTTAGATTCGTGGTCCCACATCTGCTTCATGCTTGGTTTTCCATCTCTTCTTGTTGAATATACCTCTGAGGCCCATTGATACCCAGTAAATCCTAGTCATTTAATGGATCCAAATCTGGAACCCTCTCCTCATCCTGTCTCCTATCCCTCTGGCTGAGCTGTCCTGTTGACATCCTGCTGTTCCATCACCTCATCATTTTTTCAGGTTCCCTCCTCACCCCCAGGCATTCAAACATTCTTCCTGCTACACAGCTGCTCTTCCATCACCACATGCCCTAGCACGGGGTGTACCTATTGTCACCTGAGCTAGGTGACTTTCTCCCACCATGCTGACTGCTCATGTCACAGGCTCAGATCAGTACTTGGGATGAGCCGCACCACAGTGTAAAGTGGTTCATGCCAAATGAGAAGAGCAAGGAAAAAAACCCAAACAACTAAAAGTCTAACCTGCTAAGTATGAGTATTGATTTTGTTTTTTCCCATGAAAATATTTGTTTTCATGAGAGAAAAATAAAAGACATATCTTTGGCATTAAGTTCATATCTGTATAATATTTGGGGACCTTGCTCCCAAACCACTGGGGACTCTAAAATCAAAAAACTTATTTGTCCCCGCAGGCATTCATTATTTGCTTTTTTTTTTTTTTTCTATTTGTTTGTTTCATGTTTATTTTAGCACTGGTGTTTCCAAAGTCTCTTTCTTTGAAAGGACTCGAATTTACTGAAATGTTCCATGCTGAGACAGATACTTAGGATGAATGCTCTAAGCCCCTATTATTCAAATCTGGGGAAGTTACAAACCACAGAAATTAAGATTTTTTGATGGAAAGTATTAGGCAACTTTACAGTTTCTGATATTGAAGCAAAGTTCAGACTATGACCTGATTAACAGCTGTAGAGTTAATAAGTATGCAGAAGACATAAAAAGAATCGATCAGCTCTCTGTGGAATCTTTTGAACAGCTTAGTAACTTTGGCACAAATTTATAAAATGCTATTGCTTTTTAAAATGCTGTACACAGAAGAGAAGACTGGAGAAATAATCCTGTTTCACTTTTGATATTTTTTATTTTCTTTCTATCTTTTCCTTCCTTCCTTCCTTCCTTCCTCCCTCCCTCCCTCCCTCCTGTCCTTTTTTTTCCCCCTTGGCATCTAAAACCTGAGGAGTAGTATTCAGGGTTGTTTTTTTTTTTTTTTTCTTTATGAATCTTTTTCCTTTTGGCTTTCATCCCTTCAGTCTCTAATTTAGTACAAACTGTTTCAGTAAGCAAAACATGATACTGCAAGTGAAAGTCTATATTTTATGTTAGATATAAGCAATATGAAAAATAGAGCATGAGGAAACTTGCACAGTTCTAAAATCTGGAGAGTGTTTCTTTTTCATCACCTAATTTGTCACTAACATCCAATTTATTTTTGTGTTTATGTTCTTAATATCTAAAAGAACATGAAATCATATTTATGTGAAAAAAGTCCAGACTTAAAAAGTTGGCTGATTTGACACTCATCTATGACTCCTAAACACCTAGCATTCCTGAAACTGTGTTTTAGCAATTCAAAGCAGCCTGAAGTGACCAGGCCGGTTTTACTTGTATAATAATCATAGAATCATAGAGTATCTCTAGCTGGAAGGGATCCAGCTAGGATCATGGAGTCCAACTAAATGTTCCTCAAAGGACTACCTAAAACTAAACCACATGAATAACATCATCCTGAAGATACTCCTTGAAGTCTGACAGGCTTGTGCTGTGACTTCCCTGGGGAGCCTGTTCCAGCGACTGACCAGCCTCTCACTTTTTCTCATGTCCTATCTGAACATCCTCTGATGCACCATCATTCTGTTTCTACATGCCTAAATAGCTTCTGTTTAAAAAGCTAAGGTGTATATATATATATATTTGACTATCTAAAGATTTGGTCTCTAGGGAAAAATCTAACTGGAAAAGGTTCAACTTTTCAAACAAGGCATTCTCATCTGCTTCGTAATCTCCTATATGACAACTGTGAAAGGTGGACTGTACATCCAAACTAGTTCAAACCTCTCTAGATGAAACATTAAAATGTCTGACTGTACTACAGTGTTCATTTTGAGTATTTCAAATACAGATATTTTTGAGTCTTCAAAGTACCTTGATTTTTCAAGAGCTGTCTGTCTCCACTTTGAGCCTGTAATTCAGCTCCAAGCCATCTGGAGTGAGCAGTGTAACACCTAACATTTGCAGTGCACTCAGCTCTGTAAAGCTGCTGTTTGACAGCCTATAGCGAATTGCCTGCTTAATTACAATGAGTTTCTACAATTCAATACTACTGACATTGACAGAAGCCAAGTACACATAACTGTGGATATTCAAGTTCAAAACATTTTAGATTCTTTTGCTTTAAGATTAAGTAGCTCTTGCTTAACGGCTTATTATTCCTTTGCTAAAGGAGTCTTCATGGTGATACAGGATCCATAAAAAATGCAACATTCTAAGACATTTTTGCTACTTCTTTTTTTATTTTGAAGGTGTTCTGGGAAATTGATAAAACCAGACATTGACAATATTTCAGAACATTCCACCAGCTAGTAGAAAACAAAGCTATAGTACCCAAACTCCCAAGCTCAGAGAAGCTGTGCACATCCTGACAGGCTCATGTCTAATCTGTTCTTAGAAACCTTCACCAAAGAAAACTACACAACCTCCCTAAGTGGTCTAATCTGCCGCCTGTCTGCACCATTCACAAGTCTAAACTAATGCCTGAGTTAAGCCTGCAGTTTCTTCATGCTCGTATTCTGTCAGGAGCATATCACGTGTAAGATGTCTCCCTCCCTTCCCACAAGTGGCCATACATTCCTGCCTCCCTTTGGGCCCTGACATTTATTTATGCCAATTCTGCACTTTTTTTCTCTGACTATAAATCAGACTGATGAAATGGCATGTTTTTATTTAAAGACTAGACTTTTTTTTTTTTTTTGAGTGCTTTGTTTTGCAAGTCCAGTTTAGAGGTCAACCATGTGAAGAGCTAAATCAGCATAACTGAGAGGAGACAAATCTCCTAGGGGGAACTAGAATGAATGGCTAAATGTAGAAAAGATGAATTGTGTTTGAGCTGTTAAAAATGGCATAGTTAATGTTAAACCACAGTCTGCAGGTCATCATCATGGGATCAGCTCCTTACTTGCTTTCTTGTTCCCAGTGGGTTCCTGATCAGAAATTGAATTTAAAGTGCAAAGTAGTCAGGAGGTCATATTATGATGGCAGAAAGATGATGGAGCTGAAGCAGTGTAACCACATAGACATCGTGAAAGTTGTGGTTCCCAAACGATCTTCTTGCTCTGTTTTCCTGCTGTTTTGCCCAGCCTCAGTTATTCCTTATCCCCTTTCCCACTTGTCTTTCCCCATCCCTTGGATGAGTTCTGACGTGCCTCCAGCCTTCCAGTGTTTTTACTATGCTCAGTACCCTGACTAAAACGTACTTGCCTTTTTTGCTGGGATGATGGTCTGCCTCGGTTCAGCCAACTGTCAGATGAGCAGCAGCAGCTGAATCTCTGCCATAGGTGGGAGTAGGAGAAGGAAACTGACTGTCACTGTGTGTAGGTGTCCCATGAAAGGGGTTTAAAGTCCCTTACACCATAGGAAATGTCAAGATGTTATTCATTCCTTGTGCTAAGTAAAGCATGTGCCAAGGATGGTGTGTTATAAGCATGGCTTTTCACAAGCAAAACCTCAGGATTTGTAAACCTGTGGCTGCTGGGGTTGCAATCTACTTCAGTCATGCTCCATTCTCATTTGTTTGACTAGGCCCATTGAATTCAAGTAAACTCAGCACTGTTAATACGTATTCACACTGGAAAAAATACTCTGTAAAGGATCATTATTTTAATCAATAGAATGATCTTAATTTTCCTTAAGTCTCACAGAAACAAACTGACTGCAAAACAGGCAAAACCAAAATACAGTCCAAGAAAAAAACAGAACATAAGAAATACACAACAGTGTTTGCAAAAAAAAGAAAACAAAAACAAAAAATTAAAAAAAAAAAACAAAAAAAAAAAAAAAAAAAACCCAAAAAAAAAAAAACCAACCCATGGCTGAGTTTGCAAAAAACCCTGAAGGCAGTGACAAATTTGGGTTTGGGACCAAGTCTGTCCCTGAGATAAGGTCAGCATACCCTCGCTCTCCACTTGGGGTCTTGGTAGGTGGGTGTCCTCCCTCATCCTGTTAGACCTACTTAGAGAGAGGAGAACCATCCAAGTCATCAGGAAAGGACAAGTGCCAAGAAGAAGATCTCAGAGTGCTATTAAAGCATCCTACTGTAACAATGCCTTGGCAGGCTAGATCTGGACTTTGATGCTGGAGCTTTTAAACAGTTTATTGTGCTAAAAAGAGAACTTGCAGAGACCAACACTGGAAATCCTCATTTCCCCTCAGTTCCATTTTTAAGTGTTCTTTTCTTCACTAGTGCTCTAAAGTTTTTTACATAAATTCCTAAACATCTGGAGCCAGAACCTCTGTCTGGGTGTTTAGACTACTTAATTTTAACCAAAGCAAAGCAAATGTACATACCGGAGGATACATATACTTTCGTTAGCTATAATCTTGCATGAATGATTAATAAAGTGCTCTTTTCTTTCTACTATTTAGCTCCATGTTGGCAGCCTCAACAGCAAAAGGTTATGGTCATTATTTATGTGGTTGATACTTCACATTTGTTTTCAAGCTTGGGAAAAGTGGATTGTACATTTGAAAAAAAATAGCTGGCCATAGTCACTGATTTACTCTTTCTCCCCTTTAAAATTTTTGTTAAAATTAGATTGGTATTATGGTTTGCTTATCCTACAGAGTTATTGCCTTATATAAGACTAATTATACATACAATAAGATTTTAAAAAATTTATAGCTTGTTGAAATATTTATAATGAAGACATTTTTTTTTCTGAGTTTGCAAAAAAGAATTTGTACTTACATTGTATTTTTCTATGGTAATATTGCATTGTATAGTAAGAAAAAAGACCAGTTTCAAATCCAGTTGTATACTCAATAGTATTATTTCCAGTAGGATTTATACTGAAACTAAAACAATTTTTCTGTGGTGAAGAATTACTCATTTAAAATCCCTCAGTCAGCTTTTAACTTTCAGAAAAAATGTCCACTTCTACTTCGGATTGTCATATTAGCCTGACTAAATTCAAAGTTTGAATTTTACCCTTAAAGCAACAAATTGTTCCAATGACTCTACGACTACTATATGTCCTAAAGCATCAATCAATACAAGAACATTCCTTCTAAGAAATGTTCTTATTTTTAATGACTATTCATAAATTTGAAGGTTTGTGATACAAAATGCAAGTGTAGGTCACTGTTGTTTTTTCAAGCTACTCTTCATGGTACATCTGAAATGTTACTTTCAGTGTTGCAGATCAGTAAGATCCCTTCCTCTTAATTGCTGCAATAGTGTTCTTGAAGCAAGTACAGAAGTCAACTGTAACTATTGTGATTGCATGGCAATAAAAGTGGGTTCCTAGTTAACCTGCACCACCAAAGAGTACTGATATATTTTCTCTAATTTACATTTTATACTGTAAAATATCAATCATGTGATAGTATAAATTTGCTTAGATATTGAACAGGTATACAACACATGCATTCTCTTAGTTAAGTTGATTTTCTGAAGTCTGAGTGTGCATCAGTATATAAAAGGCTGGCTAAATTTTTTTTTCTTTATTTTACTATCAAATCTGATTGGGTTTTTCTTAATGCAGGACCAGCTTTATCCAAAATTCAGGGTAACATCCATAGTTTGTAGAGGGCCTTTAGAATTATACTCTATTCCTTTACTTTTTTTTTTTTTTGTTATCTGTATCTTTGAACAAAAATCTTTGAAGAAATCTTTGAAGAAATCTTATATTTGCCCTTTTTAAGTCTAATCAACTACTAAATATACTGAGCCTACAAAAAGAACAATAACAAAGTATTTGTCATTTTCAGCCCACAGCATGATATACAGCAGTTATTGTTTTGGGTACAGTGAACATTTTAAAAGCTGATTCATGTAGTATTTAACACATCTTTTTAGACTGCTCTTTTGAATGTCAGTTAGATTGAACCAGAAAATTTAACAGCAACAGCTAAATACAAGAAAGGATTTATGTGTATTATATATATATATCTTATGCCAACATGTCATTGCACATGCATGACAGAGAGAAGAGAATGAATGTTAAAGAGAAGAATTATTTGCAATTGCCAACTGAGATTTAGTAGGAAATAAGAGTAAACTAGAAAGCTGCACCACCACAGAGACTGGATTCAATAATTTATGTAGTCATGAAGACTGACAAAAAGTGTGCTGTTTATAATTTTAACACAAGTTGATCCTTGTTATTTTAAACTGAAAGCCAAAGAGAGTTCTGAACATAAAAAATAATGAAAGCAGAAGACACTGAAACAGGATTGAAAACTGGAGAAAATAACAGTAAATTCAATGTTATGTATTCCATTTTAGTTTAGTACTTCTTGTAGTAGTACAGAGAAATGTTGCTACTTACAAAGGAGTCCATTTTACGTTAGCCATTACAAGATCTGCAACAAGACTATGCTATGCTAAATGAGAGAAGAGGACCTTTCTGTGATTAAGATCCTTCTTCACAAAGTTCTTGGTCTGTTTCTTATGTATGTAACTCAGGGAAGAGGCCTTTTCCTGGTGTCAGTCACTGCACTGCAGTTCTTGAGAAAGGCATAACAGAGTGTACTGTTCACTTTACCAGCAGTGAGGCTGGGATAAGATTCTGAGGAAAAGTAAACAGAATCCCTGTAATTTGTCAGATGCTCTCTCTGATATCTGAATTTTGAAAGTTGTCTCAAGATAAAGACCCATGTAGGGAAAGATACAATTTTTTAAAGGCAAACAATTTAATTTGAAGAAAATGCATGTTTGCATTTACTCATTCAGACTGGTTGATGTCTTTGGTCTTTACAAATAGTTGACAATATAGATGAAATTGAGCAAACAAACAAACAAAAAACTCAAAACAGTATGAAAATTAGGAGTACAAGTAAGAATATTTACAAAATAAATAAATCTTAGAGTCTTTTCTGGTTCTGATCATTAGTAGTACCCACTCCGGAGTTTCACATATAACTCAATATTTAATTGTCTTAAAACTTTAGGTGATACAACAAACCTCACTGTTAGATACATCACTATTAGATACATCACAAATGTACAGTTGAACCAGCTTCTGAACTCAATATTTCTTCTTCAAACCAGTACAAGACTTCAGAATTTGGTCTATGCTTTAAAAAAAAAATACCCATCTTTAAAGTGGTAGTTATTGTTGGCATCTTGTTAGGGGATGGATAAATCACATTAAAAACACCAAAACTTTGCATATTTTTCTGGGAATTCTCATAATAATTTATAATGACCATATTGCATGTATTAGTTTTAGAATGTGCATATACTTTGGTGTTTCAAACAATCAATGCTAAGCCTAGTAACACTTATTATTTTTTTACTGATGATCCAATGACAACTCAGTTGACTTTGGATCTTCCAATAAAATGTATTGTTTGGATTATCTCAGAGTTCAGAGGACTGTGAGAATGCAAAAAAACCACAAATATAATCAAATGTAAAGGTCATAAAAGGATGTAAAAGTGGTTGAAAAGGTTGTCTAGCATGTAAAAATATGAGAACATTCCAACTACAGAGTATATTAAAATCAATCTACAAGGGATGACATTTTATCTTGTGTCAGAAATCAAATATTTCAGCATGACAAACAACTAAAATGTTTTCTGAGAGAAGTTAACTAATGGAAACAATCTGAAAGGGAAAGTGACAAGCTTCCACATTAAGGGGAATAAAAACCTAGATCTGTTGAAAAAGTGTGAAAGCCAACATATAATCTAACGATATGCAGACACCTGCAGACTGGATGTGTCCTTGGAAACTCCAGACTGATGTGTGGCTGCACAGGGGATGCTACTCAGGGGACTTGAGTTTGCCTTATCTGAGGTGAAGTCCCAAGAGCAGTAGGGCCGAGAAGAAAAATTAAAAAAGAACACTTTTACAAAGCTTTTGAAAACAGGTTTACAGGTTAAAGGACAGAGCACATCAGGAATGGAAGCCTAAAGGTAAAAACAAAATGCAGGAAAGAAAAATTGAATGAGAATGCATTCATAAGAGGAGCATGAAGGATGACAATAGTTCAGTCAACTGAAAAATCAAAAATACATAAAAATATACTAGGGCAGATAATATAGGAATAAAGAAAAAGAGCTAGAAGTCACATTAAAAGAACAAAATATGATACCATTTGTACGGGAGAGACATACCTATTATCCCTTTTAATTCAAATTGCATGAATATTACAATAAAAGTGTAGTTTGTCCAAGTACAGAGAGTGGAAAAAGGGATATATTCTTTGTCTAGTACATCACATTTTGACTTCAGATTTAGGATCCTAGAAGGCTGTAGACTGAATACAGACCAGATGGATAAAACATTTTGAGAGTATTATTTATAAGTATGTGGCAGAATTACCCACTGGCAACTGAGGGTAGAGAGTGCTGCAGGGATATAATGTCCAGCAGTTTCTAAGAACGTGTCTGTGAGAAGACTTCAATACAAAACTTCAAGAAAATATTTGAGGCAGACCTTTTTCTGAACAGATTCCAGCCAACAGAAAGATATTCTCTGGTACTATGAGGGCTGAAGACAACACAAATGAGAATTACAGTGAATTGACAGAGTTCACAGCTTTTCAGAAAGGAGCCCAGAGAGCAGAATAACAAAAAACAAGAGAGCAGGCAGCGAGCAAACACTGAGATTTGAGAAGTAAGCTTAATGGGAAAGGAGGGAGGTGGAACAGGCAGCTTTCAACAAGTACTTTTAAAAGTATACCTTCAAATTGTTCCACCCTTATAGAAATAGAACAAGGGACAAGTATGGCTAAATCCAATGCTGTTTAATGACTGCCAGATAAACAGAAAAAATAAGGAAAGGGAAAAATAGATTGGGTTGCCACGACAAAAATGTGGGAGCAGAGCAAAGACCACAGAGACACTGTACACAGAGCTAGGAAGAACACAAAAGCCTCTTGCTCTCAGAAAAAAAAATATTTGCGATAAATTTGACAAGCAAAAGCTGAACATAAAAAAGAGAGAAAACTTACTAATAGATAGTTCTTGGAAGGTCAAAGAATGTAATATTGTCACAAATATATTGAACAATATGAGGTCAGTCTCTAGAGATAAGATCCAAGTAATTTAAATCAAACCTTTGCAGATTTTAGATCCATATTGGACCATGTAATTGATTTGTTGTAGATATAGTCAAAGTCCAGCAACATCAAAATCTGACCAAGTTTCTCCATTCTTTTTTTTTCAGCCTGATCTCTAAAGTAATTTCTATAGTATCTTGATATCTCTGCTGACATAATGTACAAGTCAGAATAAGTCAGAATAATGAGTTGAGCCAATGTATTGGTGGCAGCAGAAAATTTCTTTCATCATCTGAAAGATGAATTGTCTGTTTAGGATGATTCATTGGAGGTACACTTTTTTTTAAACTTTCCTTTAATATTACAAGCATTGTTCCTAGGAAAAACAAACAAGGAAACAAAAGTGGGATGCCTTATTTTTATGTATTTCTCAGTTGTATACTCATTAGCAATCTGTATTTACCACTACCTGCTAATCAAACTCATAACAAACTTTGAAATGAATAATGAAATTAAATGAAAATGTAAAAATTCACAGTGGCATGTGAAAGACAGATTGTTCTGTGTTGTGGTTATATCACAAGGACTAACAGGGGAAAATTGAGCAGAAAAGTAAGGCAAATCCCATGAGGAAGTATCTGATTTTCCTATTCATCCTGTTTACTTGTTAGAGCTTATTTAATTTTCTATATACAAATGAGATTTAAATTATATTACCTATAGCCTAAAGCAATAAGCATTTATTTTAGTTTATAAAAGGGTAAACCATATTTTGCTGTCTGATTAGTACTGCATTATCTCATTTTTTGGCAAGTATTGACTAAAGGAAGAATTTTGTCTTCATTCTTCTGCAATATTCTTCTCCTATGACAGAAACAAAGGTAAAAGAATATTAAACTTTTAGTATTTTATATAAAATCCACTGCAAGGTCAAAATGCAGTCCATGGGGCAGAGCATACATTTCAGTTCTCTGGTTGTATCTGGAAAATTACCCCTTGATTTGTTTGGCAATTAGTTTCCAAAAGATACCTACAATTACACAGAGAAAGTCTTTTCTGCAGCTGTTGGTATCTGGGATTCATAGCATACTCATAGAAATTACCTGGGCAGGCTTAACTTCTATATGGAATATAAAGTAATAAAATAGTTATGATAAGTCACTAATTCTGAAGCAAATTGCATTTTTTTTTCCTGTGAAGGAGAGTAGAGCAAACTGTGCATTGCAGAGATTGTTGTAGGTCCTTGATTTCTCCTAAGACCATGAACAACAGTTGGTGCTCTCTATGAATAGTAATCTCTGTTACTCTGGTCAATTTTTTTTCCCTAATCATTGAGGGAATGGAAATCCAAAACTTTTAAGTATTATGGTGTTTGTAAAGTTTTGTAATTGTAATTACCTCTAGCCACCTGTCTTCCCCATAAGAAGAGTTTTACCCTATTGGTCTTTAAATACAGTTAGATTATCCAGTCACATTTAGCAGGAAAACAGTGTTCAAAGTTTTCCTCATTAGAAAATTAACAGTTTTCTACTATATCTGAGCATGCCACTTGAAATAAATTTTGTTGGATTCTACACTCTAAAAGCTGCATTTTCTAGTATGTTTGTTTTCTGGGTATATTGAATTTCAGGTGTTGTGCAATCTGTCGGATAAGTGAAAACCTCACAGCTGAGAAAGGCATAAATTAAGGGGTCAGATATTACTGGTGCTTGTCTATGTAACAGTCTCTAACAGGAGAAAGCAGTTCCTTATTTCATTTGAAATTATGCTTAAAGCAGCTTGGAAAATATTAAAAAGAGATTTTGTATTTTAAAATGTTATTGGAATTTGTTCACCAATCAAAGAACATGTGCTTACTACTAAAACATCCCAAAATGTAATATAGAATTACCAAACCAAACCAACCAAACAACAACACAAACTAACAAACAAAAGCCAAACAAAAGCTGCGGGGGGGGAGGGAGGGGAGCAGAAATAAGCAACAAAACACCAGTGTCCTGGACCTTGCACTAGAGAATCTCAATATCCACACATTTTACTGAGGGCTCAAAGATCCCCGGTATTATTAAGCCTAGAGTGCCGTAGATGGTGTGTTCAGCCTAGTCAGTTTCTGTTTTCACAGCTTTCCCTTCTGGTGTTTTAAAGAAGACCATGCACAGAGTGTTTGTAAACAACAACACTAATTACTGATTTGAAGTTAAAGAACAGATCTCCTCAGTATATTTTATCTTTGCCAAAGCTTGGAACATCTCAAAAATGATCTTACAAACCCATGCCCTACCCAAGAGATTATGTAATATGCATCTGTGCAAACCTTTAACAAGGTTTCAGAGTCAGGAGACTATAGAGACTGAATCAAATTTCTCTGTATTCTCCCTGGGGTCAGTGACAAATCAGCAGCTGTTTGTTTCTATCGATATAGTCCGTCTGCTGCTGATGCAAAAAAAGACAGGTTTGAATTCTTGTGACTCAGCTCAGGCGAGACAGTGGGGTGGGTGGGTGGCTGGGTTTACAGATTTTAGACCAGGTGTGTTGTTGTGAGATAAGCAGAATGGAAAATGCTGATGCTTAATTGCTGTGTACGTGTATTGAGAGGATCACACAGTAAAACGAGGAACAAAAGACTTACAAGGTAAGTAATTCTGTTTAAAATTGTTGTATAATATAACAACATTGTCTTGGGATTAGAAAGTTTGTAAAATAGGCTAGATTTGTGCTCTCTTATGGATGCTTTCTTTTAGCTACTGCAGCAACTAATTTTTATACTATTTTCTGAAATGTGGTTGTATTTTTAAAAGGTGTCCAGGTCAAGACTAATGCAGTAAAAATTTGCACTGGTGATGATCATGAGATTCATTGAAATCTCCTCTTTCTTCTGTGGGAAGTGAAACAGTGGGAGCTTACAAAAACCCAGTTCAGTCTTCCAATTCTCAAGGGCCACCTCCAGCTTTAATAATTTATATCAATGTAAAGAGTAGCCTGTTGGAGTCAAAGTACTTTACTTTCCATTCTTTTCCCTGTCCTTTGAGCAGCTGCCTGCTGGGAGCTGTCAGGAGGGGTGATTGTTCCCTGAGACTCTTGTGTAACAGTGACCTTTATGCATGGAGAGCCCAAAGTGATTCCAGTAATACTAAAGCACTCCAACAAAGGAAATAATATTATAAGTAGTTTTCTGCTGATATTTGTCATAGCTCAGATGGCTGGGACACATTAGAAAGGAGATGCACATAGTGCATTTCTTAACTATGCCACTTCATGTTACATGTATCTTAGTGCAAAGGTTTGTTCTTTAGAAACCTCCTCTATAAAGCTAGTCTAAAGCCTCTTGAACTAGAAGGCTTGAAAGACTTGAAGTGAGAAGTTCAATGAGCTTCAGATCAGGTTATGAATTTCACCCTGCTTTCCACTGTGGTCTACCTGCAGGTCTACAAGCCATAGGTTTCCAAACATTTTTGTGTAAACCAGAGGCATTTCTGACTTGACTAGATCACTCTCATTGTCATTTAGAATCTAACAAAGTTGAAAGATTTATAAAGAAAGATCTTTTTAAAAGTAATTATATATTTTTTAAAAATTAGAAGGCAATTGCATAGGTCATCTCCACATTGAACAGATTGGCGTGGTAAAATTTTCTGTGTCTGCTGTAAATTATGTCTTTGATTGCATTTCCACAGTGTAAAAAACTGCAAAATTTTGTGGGGTAAAAAAATCAAAACTGAATAATACATCCAAGACTGAGCAGTTCTGAATACAAATGTTGGTGATATATAGCTCAGTTTTGTCTGACTTACACTGTCCTAGATCTACTCACAATTTATAGAGGAAAAGACAGTTTGCCTAGATGTAAATAACAAAGACATTATAAGTTCAAATGCATGTCTTAAATTAACAGCCAGTGTATTTTTTTTAACTGTTATAACTGAGTGTTCACATTAGGATTTGCCCCATAATATTCATGAAATGGCATTCATAACTTGTTTTAGCATCAAAACGATCTCACAAATACGTGATTTCACACAGCCTGTGTTTTGGCAGCCTTGTCTCAAGGTGACATAGGCAGAGATAACAGAAGTAGCACTCCTATCTGAAAGAAATGTTTTTATCTCACCATACTGAGGTGGAAGAACTCAATGTTACTTAGATGCAATGTGAGCATTTAATAGAAATAAAAAAAAATCTTTTTAATTACTTAGCCTTATGTAGTATGTACAGGTGTGGTGCAATCTGTATTTCCAGTGTTTTTATTTATTAATATCAGTGCTCATCCAAGTGCCTGTATAAGTATCCTGAACAAGTTACTGACAACACATTTCCTTTTTCCTATCCCTTTGGGAAACCTCATGACCCATATGATGGGTAATAAGGCAATTTATTACACAATTAATAATCCATGGTTGTTTTAATGTCTAACCTTCCACATTCTTTAAAACATAGATATATCTCAAAGGCATTTCAACACCTAACTTTTCAAAACTTTCACAACAAAAGCTAAAACAGGAGATAAGCAAACTCAGGAATAGACAGTTTTTCAATAGACAATCTTTTTTTCACCCTTCTTTTTAAACAGCCCCTCCACAAGCAAAAATTCTGACTAGAGGGCAAGCTGGAACCTGGGAAGATATTTACTCAGCCATATCTAATGAACCTGGAAGGCACATCCTAAAATTCAGTCCCTGACACTTAAAAGATTGGCCCTGGGTTATTTCTGAGGGTGGTCAGCAATGTGCTGACAGTCAGCAATGTGCTTGAGTCAGTTCTGTGCTGTAGCAGCAATGAAAGCTAAACTCTATTACCAAGTTATTTGCAGTCGCTCAAGTAAAGTGACCGTGTTCCTCATGATGGTGCTTGTGAGACTTCATCTGGAGAAAGGGGTCCAATTTTGGGCCCCCAACACATGGAAGATGTTGATATGGTAGATCAAGTCCAGAGAATGGCCACCAAAATGATAAAGGGGATGAAGCACATGAGGTGTATGGAAAGGTGATAGAAGGAAAGGTGGAGCCAGGCTCCTCTGAAAGATGCAAAACAAAAGGGCATGAGTTATAATAATTGGGATTTCAGTTAAATACTGTGAAAACCATTTTTTGATCCTTTTACAGTAACAAGGGTCAAGCCCGTTGAGAGACTGCCCAGGGAGGCTGGGAGAGGATTCTTCTCTGATGATATTTAAAACTTGACACTGGATTACCTTCAGTAACATGATCTAAATTCAAAGTAAGATCTAAATCTAACAGTGGCCCTGCTTTGAGCAGGGAGTCGAACCGGGTGACCTCCATAGGTCTTTTTAAATCTAAACTATTTTATGATTCCGGTAAAAACCTGCATGCTTCCCAGGTTCATAATCTTTCCCTACCTCAAATCTTTCCTACACTCAAATCTTTCTTCTCTATTGAGTTACAAAAGAGCTGTTTGTTTCTTACGCCAAAACCTCATAGCAATCAAAAGTTTTGGATTTTGTCTCTCAAAAAAACAATCCCCAAATTACTTTCTTTACTACTTATGGATTTACTAAAATATATACAAATTTGAAATTCTCAGTCACCGTGTCATTGAAAATGTCTACAAGCTATATTCAATTTGTTTCTAGATACTCTCTTTGATTCCAGACAAACCAGCTACCCAGGCTGCCTTTTTGACCTAATTATGTGCTGTAAAATCCAGAGTGCATCTTTTTCTAAAGCACACTTGATGTGATATGGATTTATTATCCGCTCCACATACAGAACAGCAGGAAATCAATGGGCACACAACTTATTCATCTTCCAAGAGCTGATAATGAAAAAATAAAAGTCAAACTACTGACCATACGTTCATATTTACTCTCCAAAATGTGGTATGTACAGTGTGGAAGATTAATAGAAGGGGAATGAAAGTTTTTTGTGAATTTTGAAGGCAAATCTTCTGCTAGTATAAATTATTTAAACATTTTCAAAGTCAATAGTGCTATGAAACTTTACAGCAGCTACAAACCTGTCCTTTACAAGTCTTAATCTTCCCCATTCTAGTTAGATTTTGAATAAAAATACTTTAATCATCTCCTTTAGATCTCAGCCAAAGCTCACCAAGTTCAATGAAAATATTCCCAGCAAAGGCAAGGGAATTTTGATCACAACTATTACAATTTAAGTTGTTCGCATTGCAATGTCTACCTTAGTCCTGTCAAAATGACTTTATTTATCTGGGGGAAAAAACTGAGAAACTCTGGGATATGCAGAGAATATATATTTTAATATACATTAATGAAACAAACTAATGTTAAGGTTGCTTCAAATGCCTCTGCAATCCGAAGAAGGAAATGTCATTAGTCAAGTTTGGTACCTTTTGGACACCACTTTTATGAAACATACCTCTTTTTCCACTCTTGACTACTCTATGCTAATCTCTCTTTCTTTCTCTCTTCCCTCACTTCATTTTCAAGGTTTACACACACACACACACCCCCTTCAATCTCAGCTCAGTGAAGTTCTGATGGCTACATCAGAAAAGTACTACACTGGGGGCTGAGAGGCAGTTCAAGTGTCTCACTCAAAGCAGTGTCTCAGAGAAGGATAAAATGTTCTGTTACATAAACTAGAATGTTTTGTATATGGATAATGGAAAAAAAATACCATCAAAAATCTGTATCTCCTTTGTCTTGCCACAGCAGACAGATCTCATTCTTTTATTTGTTCCCTTAGAGAGTCAAACTTGAACAGCTTCTAGTATAGCCATGAGAGAAAAAAGAATTGGATTTGAGATGAAGCAGTATTTTGGGGTTTGAGGTTTTTTTCAAGACCAGTTACCCTTTTGATCATATTTTAAAATGTTAAGCACTAGAATTGCATCATTTGGATATGATGCCACACAGAAGCTGCTCAAACAAACCCTTATTTGTTGCTAGAAAAACATTTGACACTAATTTCAGATTAAGTAGCTGAGTCATGAAAGAATTAGAATTAATGCCCAATTGGTGCTGCTCTGATTTGTAACTATTAAAAGAAAAATAGTCACTTAAAACAGCATGAAGAGAAACCCAACACTTGTTTTAAAAAATATTTTTGCTACTCCGTTCTGTGTGATTATTCATATTATTAGCAAATTTAATATAAATGATGGCATTTTTTGAACTTCAAAAGACAATTTTGAATTCTCTTCTGTTAGAATGAATTTCATATGGAAGCAGTAATTTTGTCCTACAATGGTTTTAGATATTGGAATGATTTCAAAGTTGCTTTTTCTTAAAAAAATCCTTTTTAAGCATAATTCAAAAAGAACATTTGAGGTTTTGAATTTCAATGGGACTGTTCTCAAGGACTAATGTCCACATTATTGGGGTGACAGTTTATTAGTCTCTGATGTAGGGCTGTGAAAGAAGTCTTTTGGCTGCTATACTTCTTCCTGCTAGTAGAATTCCCCAGCAATAGATAATAGGCATCTTTTTATATCATCATTATTAATATTTTTAGCCATTTATGTTGCCCATGTTTCTGTGGTATTGCACCACAGTCTTGAATTATGATACAGTCTGCAATGAACACCTGTTTTCATACATATTATTAGACTCCTTGCTGTAGTATTGATAAGTATTTAAACTATCAAATTAATTGAAATAATAATTAAATTAATTTTAAAGTACTCATTCAGGATAACTGTGAAAAAGAAGGAAGTACCAACTTTAACTTTTTTTAAAATTTTTCTTCATTTAAATTTTTCAGGTAGCACACAGTTTCTTCAGATAAAATTTCAGCCAGATTTTGCTTATGGAGACTCTTGCACATACATTTGATCCAGTCTGTTGTCAGTATTCAGTATTGCCAGCGGAAGAAGAGATTCATTTTAACTGACTTGATCTTTTTTGTTAGAACAGTTCAATATCCTGAGTTTGTAGGGATTGAGCTATGGTTATAATGGTTTCTTTTTCAGTAGATTAGAACAGATTGAGATAGATTTCCTTTAAAGGGGTTTAAACTCAGTTTTTTCTGCTAGAAGAACAAAAATGGGAAATACTGGATGACTGGTGTTTGAGTGGATAATACTCTGCATTTAAAAATTAACAAATAAGAAAACTCTGTGTTTTCCAGTTATGGCAAAGCCTGCCTTGTGCAGGAACACAGCAAGGAACAGAGTTACAGGTCTGATTTGTACACATTGATCCAAAGATTTGAATCCGACTATTAAAACTAATGCCAGCTGTCTGCAGCACCCCTGGGACATATACGCCAGATGGAGTTTGCCAGAACAGTATAACCATGTCCCTTCCCTGCCAATATGTTCCTTTACACCAGTGGGACTTGGGGAAAGCACTTGAGCTAACTGTGACACAGGGGAACTCCTTGGCTAGGGCTTTCTGCTTTCTTTGTGCAGAAGACACAATGGAAAAACAAGAGAGGAAAGAAAAAAAACAAGCAGTGACTCCATCTTATCAGTTACTGTAGCTTTTCAGTATGTTTCCTCTGTACTGTTTGTTTTGCCATTATGGGCTCAGTACCACAGCCTGTTATTTGATTGCTGCTTAAATCCTTTATGAGTGATTTTTCTGAGGAAGGTTTTCTGAATTCCAGAATGGTTGCACTTGAATTGAACTTGATTTCCAACTCATCAGGCAGTGGGTTGTATAAATCCACTGCTAAATATGACTATTCTCTAATTTCCACTTGCATGAACTGCATTCATTCCCTTGTAAAGGTAGTGGAGCTCTTCTGCAAGCTAAAGAGCCAGGAACATCCAAGGCTCTTTAATCTCTTAACCAGTGATAGGCTAGGACCATACTGGTGGTCATTTCAGCTGATTTAATGGAGTCAGCAGTTAACACAGCCAGAACTAAATCAGTGCTTCAGACAAGCACTTTTATACTCTGTCCTTTTGGGACCTTGGTTTTTCCTATTTCTAGAAGGGTTTTTCTAAGTTTGCAGCTATTTAAAAAGCACAGATGTGGTTTTCTTCTCTTCCCTGTCACTGGTGCATGGAAAGTGGAAATCTAACAGTGAGTTATTATGCTAAAAAATTCTGCTGTCTGCTTCTCAGGTGCACATCACAAAAAGACTAATTTTATGTGGATTTTCCTGTTTGTTATCAGGGGCAAAATAAGACTCTGATATTTGTGTATACAAGAGGGGTTTTTTACATTTTATTTTCTCTTCTTTTCTTTCCTTTATTGCGTACAGGGAAAGAGAAGGATGGTTGCAATGCTTTACAGCTATCAGAAAAGATATGTTATGGTGCCCTGATTGTAAGCCAATAATTTAAAGAAGTCAATACATTTGCTTTTGAATAGGGAATTTACGTGGCTTGGGAATTAACTGTACCACAGATGACATGATGCTTTGTACTACAAATGTCACCTGTGGTACAGTTAACCCCACCAGGCATTTTCACATCACTTAGGATATCTGTGGTACACAGTCAAAACTGTGTTTTTACATTTCCCTTAAGTTTACCGTGTTGCTGGTTTCTCACCTACTTTTTGAATATGTATACTTACACATCTTCTGTGTTCTTCATGTTTTTTTCCATTTTTTGGGGCCCTCTAGAAATTATCCCAGAAAATATTATTAAAATTATCAGAAGCTGTTTATAACATGCCTGTGCATGTGTGCTGAAAGCTATAATAACAGGGCTTCTAACAGGTGTGTTTTCGCTGGTGGTTAGAACAGCAAACAGCAATGAATTTCCAGGGAGTCTGTCCAACACAAGAACTGTTGCCTGGTGAACCTGCCTTCACCCTGTGTTACTGTGAGCAGGGTTGGAAACCATGAGGAACAGAGGTCTCTGTGAGGAGAACAAGTCCCCATTGCTCCATTCATGGTGAAAACAAAACTGGGAACTACTGGCTCAGAGTAGTACACAGGCAGAGCTTCAAAGTTTCCCGGAGATCCGCAGGCACCCACTGATCTCCAAGTAGTAAGGAATGGTCATAGGTGGTGTATTTGTGTGTTTACCTGCTCCTGTGCATTTTCCTATTGGTATGAAATGCTCTGCTGAAGTTCTACTCTCTCAAAATCAGCCCAGCTGCTGTTTCAAGGCAAGAGGCTGCATAACGCACTCACTCCCTGCTGCAGGCTCCTTTTAGCTGATTAGTCATTACTGCAAGCACTATTCAGTTGCACAGCTAGTGTCTCACCCCAGCACAATGAGCTTTCCTTCCTTCTTGTAACGGGAAATTAATAATCCCAGTGTCAAATACCACAGTCTATTGTGATGAGCAAATTTTGCTCACTGTTGTTTTTGGTTTTTTTCCTTCCCTGCCCTCCTAGTCCCTGAATGGTAAGCTACTGGTGAGCGATCTGGACTGTCTGGCTCTCTGCAGGCTATTTCCTTTTCTTCACTTTTCATTTTGAAAAATATGCAAACTTCCATCTGCTTCTTGAATACAATCCTTCTGAGATCTATGTATGCATGAGCTTTTTGTGCTGAAGAGGCAGGTTTCTTAGGACTGTAACATTTTACGTGAATGCATTTTGACATCGGTTTTCTGCTTTCACATGCTCATCCTACCTGCATATTGTGTTTCAGGTGCCACTCAGAGTAATCATTAAACTTCTATAGTGCTTGCAATGCAATTGGGCACCAATATTAAGTAGAAGCAATGGCAAAGCTGATAAACAGTAAAATTTCAGGTTTCTGTTTTTAGCCAGGGTGTATGTGCTTCTGCTCTGCAGCAGATGTTTCTGCCTTTGAGGCAATTTCAATGCTGAGCTATTTTAAAGACAGATTATTCTACATGAACGAGTAAATTCATAATTAATTCTGCTTTCAACTTTTAAAGATTTTTTTTTTGCCACTGAGAGAAAAAATGGGACTGCCTAAAATGAAAAAAAAAAATTCTTTTTCCATCAGATGGTGTTCCAGTGACAAAGGATAATTCATTCTGACCAGGGATGGCTTTGATTCATACCTAACACTGAGAGGTAGGACGTGAGTCAGATAACTAAAGGCTGTCCTTATATAACTGAAGAGATGCATGTAAACCAGACCCCATTAGAGCACATTGCCTCAAAATTCTTACCTCTCTAAGACAGGTGATGTTGAAATGAGGTGATGTTTGCCTCCTGTCTTCCCATACAAACTGCTTTTGTTAATTAAACCTGGGACAAAATTCATTTAGTTTGGAGACCCCAACTATGCAACCTCACCTCAGAACTGTCAGAATTGTCTGCCAACTTTACTGCAGTTTCTGGATAACTTCTTTAGGGTAAGAGAGGTCATTTTGCTGAGCAAAAAATAAACAATGTTAGCATTGTTTATTTATAATGTTTATTTATTTATAATGTTTATTTATGTTTGTGTGTTTGTTTGTTGATACACTGTTGTGTGCACTGGTATGTTTTCTGGAGGAATATTTTTATGTCTTCTTGTGATGTAAATGCAAGGTGCTGTGGTGATTTCTGGCCTCCTGGAAGGAATTTGGGGAAATTGGAATAACAAAAGGTGTTTTCAATGTTGTGTCCTTGCTGCAAAATGAGAGAGATGTTGTTCCAAATAAAACTCTCTAGTTTTCAGGCAGTCCTATTTAGTCACCCAGATAACAAAGGCTTACACTTCAGTAAAATTGGATGTTTCAGTGGATAATATTTTACGTTTCAGACAGACAAAAATGGATGGAAAAAGCCACAAAGGAAAGTGCAGACTGAGCTGCTCTTTCATCAAAAACTGCTGAAATTCATCAATGTCAGGTGAGCTGAGATGTCTCTATGGCTCTGTTCACGGCTGTATACCAGGAGTGGTACAGCTGCCCTGGAATGGCACAGGGAGATGTGGGGCCAGTTGCCCTCTGTATCCTGCCTTAGTGACTCAACCACGTCTCTCTCCCAGAGGATGTGACCCACAGGTCTTAGCTTGTGTATCTGAGTGTAGCAGAAGAACACTACAAAAATAGTCCTTTGATGTGAGGTGCTCTGTTCACATTCTTACAACTCTTGCAGCTTTGACTTTTTCTTTACTTCTTCAGTGTCTGTGGTTTTTGTGTTTCTTATGTGTGTGTTTTCAAAATGATGTGATTATATTTGCTTTCCTTTCAAGGGTTGTTTGTGTTCAGACTGTAGTGTTTTGGAAAAAAAAAAGATATTGTAATGCAAAAATTCTCCTAAAACATTTAATTTGAAGAATATGATCTTGTAGATACAACTCTGAGTGGGGCACAGTAAGTTTTTGGTCTTGAAATAGCTTCTTTTTTCATCACATTGATGGAAGCCTCTGGTACTGTACAGTGTTAGCAATCAACCCCTAGGGAAGAAAGAAAAAATCATTAATTCTGACAGCAGAAGCAGTGGCTCTGAATGGCCTTATGGATTCAATTTCTTTTTCTCATTCCATTGGGCATATTTATAGTGCATATTCTTGAGAATTTCTGTTTTAAAGTTAATATGCAGCTTCAGACAATACAGCAACACCTTCCAAACATCTCTCTCTTGCTAAAACTTTCTTTGGTCAATATAATATTTTAATTTTTATAGTCTTCCAAAATTTCTATCTTCCATAAGGGAGGCAAAGTGTGGGATTTTTGGACTTTTTGGTTCCAGTCCTCTTTTATGCAGGTACAAGTTATTTTTTCAAAGAGATATGTCATTATCTTCCATAAATACTGAGGTAATGTTGGTTCTAACAGTCAAATAAAATTATATCAACTGATTTAAGACACAGAATTGGAATTTTAATACCACTGTTTCCCTCTTGAGTGCCATTTATCTAATAGAATAGAAATTGGCATGTGAGGAGAAGATGGGATGGTGGAATAAAGAAGCAGGATTGGTTTTGGAAAACAGAAACTGTGTCTCACTTGGCTAAAAGAGGAAGTGACAATCAACCATATTTTATTAAATATACACAGAAGAGAACAATTTGCAAATGCTCTGTTCACATAATCCCACGTCACTGGGGGTTGAGCCAAGACTCAGTGTCAAAGACTCTGTTTTCCATTTAAAAAACTAGTATTTCAGACACAGACTAATTCCTAGAGGCACCCATTCATGCAAATTAAAGTTGTAGATCAAAATTAATGGATTTTAGTCCTTAACAGAAGAGAAAGATTAAAAAATATGTGAAAATAGCAGGTTCCTTCACTTGCCCTCCCCTTGTAAGAAGCAGCTTTTGCTTTCAGTTGCCTTTATTAATTTTGTGTTGAACCAAGTATACTGTCAGATTTTTTGTCCAGATTGCTCAAAACAGTATTTGGCCAAGCTGACAGCAATTACAAAAGCCTTTATTTGAGCCCAAATTATCTTTTCATAGCTGCTCAAGTGAATCAGTGAATATGAAACAAAAACTGAATAGGTTGCATTTTTACAACTATAAATGAACCTTCATTCTAGGTACATAAACTGTCAAAAATGGTAAAACAGTATAAAAAAATCTCTTGCCTATTTAATATTTCTTAACATTGCCAGATACCATCAGTTTTTGACAATCATTCATGTTATGTCAGTTTTAATAGTGTTGAACATAGTACATATTTCCCTTGGCTTTAACTGACATTTACTATTTATGTGAAGTGAGTTTTCTTTAATATAAACGAAGGCTACTTTTTCCCTATATGCTTTGTAAGTTGTTTTTTTTTTCCTAGATACCTACTATATTGTAACATTGATTAATTTTATTTCTTGACTTGTTCACTAATTACATTCGAACAACTTGAAGAAATTAATATGTTGCTGAGTTGTGTTTTAGTGAAGTAAAATCTAAATTAGCTTGTACTAAAGACAGATCAAGTCCCAGTTCCAGAAAGTCCTTATTTTTCAAGCCTTAAGTCCTACTTGCCTCCTATTCACTCCTCTTCTCTTCTCTGCTTTACACCAGATATCAACTCAAGTTTAGCAAAACATACAAGCATGTGTTTAATCTTTGCTGCTCAAAAATCACAATGTAAAAACAAGCCAAAACAAGCCAACAACACTTGCACTTGTTTTTATTTGTCTTCTGGTTTTATATTATCTGGTCTGATAATATTTTCAAAATTTAGCACAGCTATTGAGGCCAGAAATATGCCTAACAATTATACTCAACAATTAAGTAAAAATAACTCCTAGAAGCTAGTTCTTTAGGAAAAGCACATTAGGACACTCCCAAAAAGCTATAAACACTCTCAACACTGAGTTGTCTCAAGCAAGCTACTTAATGCTCAATTATGGATTACATCTAATAGCAGAATGAGTAAGCAAATGTTTTAACAGACTACTTCTGCCAAGCTAGCTTTTCCCTAGGCTTCTCTCAGGCTGAATATGAATCAGCTCTGCTCCAGAAACTACATAACTATGTCTGTGTGTTCCTAATTTGCTCTGCTGTGTCTCACTTACTGTCTGCCCGGTTTGGAGGGCTGGTGGGTCAGGCATCTCTCAGAATGCCTTAACAGAAGACTTTTGTGTTTTGTGTACTTAAACTAGAGCTTTTTTCAGTTCAGATTTCTTTCTTGTCCTTTTAAAGACGTAATGGCTTTCATTACAAACTGTACCCTCTGCTGTGGTGGGTATCTTCGCAGCAGTGACTGCTTTGAGTTTGCTTCATTTTCATTAGACAGTAGGTAACAATTCACTATTCTGAGGAGCCTCACTAACAGTTAATATTTTATAAATACTTGGCCATTTTGTATTACAGCATGCTATTTTAAAAACAGTTTTTTCCTATCATTCTTATGGGAGAAAAGGGAGAATAAAAGGTAATTGTGTAATGCTTCACAGATTTGTATTTAAAGTGATTAAAAATTGGGATGATGCTCTCATTGTGAATCTTCTTAGTGATGACAATTGATAATAAAAATACACAAAGAAATTTAATTAAGTATTCCACATCCTTTTGCATTTCCTGGGGTTTTTTTTAGTTGTCTAAATAATAGCTTTGTTTTTTCATTATATTTTTTATATTTATTTCTTTTTCATGTTCCAGTTAATTACCTTTATATTGATCAAAGCAGCTTGTGAGTCTTGAATTACAAGTACTAAACTTGAGAGTTTACTTCTCGCAATTCCAATTCTTCTGTGATTATTAATGTTACCACATACTTAAAAGTGCTTGTGAGGCTGAGGCTTACTTTTGAACACAAGCTGTAGGAGATATTGGAAAGACTGAGCATGAACAATTAAGTTATTCTACCAGCATAGGCTGTAATCCTATTGCTACTGTGTGTTGCTCACAGTCTTCAGGACTCTGCACATAAGCTAATCATTTAAAAGTCAGATTTTAGGAAAGGGCTTCTGCCAGCTCCCTCCATCTTAGCACTGCCTGAGGGTGGGATTTGTTTGACCTAACTCCAGCTGCCAGAAAATGAGGTGTTTGAAAGATATCAGTCACCTATTCTGGCACAAAGGAGACAGATTTACATGCACAGAGATTTATCAGCAGGATCCATAGCTGATGGCATATATGGGCAGTCAGAGTAGCTTTTGGGTAAAGATAAAAACAGGAGAGAGAGAAAAGGGAAAATGAAAAATTTCCCTAGGGAAAAGTGGGGAGAAATGACAAGATCCACAGCTGAGCACCCTCAGGTCCTGCTTCCGTCAGCATCAAGTGTTTTACCAGCACACATGCACAGAAGATTCTGTAGCACCTGTATGGATGTCTTCAAGACATGCTCAAGCTGTCAGCTTTTATGGGCACAACGTTAAGTAGTGATGGCAGCACATTTTGGGAGCAGGTGCTGCAACCAGTTAAACTGTCTGCATGCATGCCATCTGGTCCACTGAGTAACCAAAATGTTGGGAAAGGATGGAAGAAGGGTGACTCTCATGATGGTGGTGGTCATTCACACAAGAATGAGAAAATATTGTCATAAGAAAATGCAAAAACATTTCTGTTGTGACTTCAATGAGAGAATTGAGCTGCAAGTGAAAGACAGGCTGTAGAACTGCAAGTAGAAAGCCCTTACCTTGGGAACGGATGGATCACCACAGGGTATACTGCTGCAGAGGGATTCCCATTGAAGTTAGTTGTTTAACTTTTCGTTAATATGAGTTGAATCCTACTCCATATACACACATCTGACAGCATAATACTTTTAATGTGAAGTTCTTTATTTGCCTTCAGGAATCCTCATAGGCCATGCTCTTGGTAATACTATCTTTCTCTTGGTTATACTTATATCTATCTTTAGCTTAGCAGCTTTTAGTAGAATACTTTTATTTATATCAAAATGACATATTCTCTAAGGAACTGACACTCTTCTAAAATGATCTGAGAAAATGGTCTTGTTCACACTCAGCAGTTGCAGCACTTCAACTGTGCTAGGAAGCCAAAAAAGTCCAGTATGCAATAACTGAAAATTATGCCTAAATATTTCAGCAGCTCATGTTGTTATGTCATCAGTTATATCTAGCTTATCCAGGCTTATTCCCATAGGGTTTAATGAACTGCATAGAGTGGTAGTACTTCAGACCCATTAGCAGCTGGAGACGTAAAACTATTTCAGTAGAAGGAATCCCTTCCATCACAGAAATAGTTACACAGGCACAATATGTCATGTAGAGCAAGGCTAAGAAACCATTGTACAATGATTTACTGACTACAGCACTGGATTTTTATTCTCTTTTCTGCTTTCTACCACCTGCTGTATCCAGTTTTTAAGTTAGATTCTTCTTTTGACAGAGCATCATTCATGCAGATCACTGTCCTGTTAAGGTTATTTTGATATATTTCCTTTGTGTGACTCCCTCTGTGAAGATCAGTCTCTTCACCCAAGTCTACAAGGTTGAGGAACTGCCTGATGTTCTGGCTAGGATCTCTAGCTCAGGAATGAAAGGACTAGTAGGAGCAAAACTAGTCCCCAGGCTCTTAAACCTTTAGTACCTTGAGTATAGTGAAATGGCTTACCTGATTCCAGCTCTTGTACGGCTCATCTGTACTTCATTCAAAGTGGCTACTCTCAGCTTTTGATGGGTGCATTAATCTGTACTTTATACCGCCCATCACAAACCTACAAACACACAGATGCACTTACACCCAGGAGTTAAGCTCTGACACTCAGACTGACATAATCTGTGATCCAAATATCAGTGGTGGGATTCAGTGGCAGCTTCTCTTCCCAAGGAGTATAGATGCTATTTCTACCAACAGTGAGAGATGTTTGAGGACCAGCAGTGAGTTTGGCTGGTTTGTCTGAGATGTGTAGATCGTACCTTCATTGGTCATGTAGTAGCACCTTTTAAAACGTTTTTGTTAAATAGCTATCAGTTTTGCAAGTATATGCATTTAACAGAATAACAATTTCTGACAGCCTAACTAAGTTTGAAAGCATCAAGCACTGGCACTCAGATAATGACAGTGGCAGGAATGTTTTTACTGCATTAGATGCCAATTAAATTACTGATTTCATAATTACAAATCAGCATGTTACAGTGGATAATTAATGTTGTCACACTCAAGCTGAGATACTTTATATAAGCACAACCCTTTCCTCTGTTGATTTGCTTATTCAGGAAACAGAAAATATTGCTTATAATTTTTTAATATTTGAATACATCTCTTTTAGGATTCCTGCTCCTGCCTGCAGCCATAGCAGCATTCTGTCCTATACAATGGCTCAATTTAATGAGTGTGGACAGTGTTCAGAAGGGACACAATGACCTCCAGGAAGAGAATTTAATATAAAATTAAGACTAGTTTGGTGGGTAAAAGAAGAAAAACAAAGCACTTAGAAATAATTGCCAGGTATAGCATTTTACCAGTAAGAAAACCTGTTTAAAAAAGATTGTTTGGAAACTCACAGTAACAAGGATTTGGCACAGAAGGTTTGTTTGCTAGTGTGGAGTTGCTCTAAATTATAAAGGAGGTCATGGCAAGGTAGCACTAGAATAAGATCTTCCGTTCTATAACAAAACAATATTCCTGATCTTTTAGATCTTTAAACTTAGTTGTGGCCAAGATGATTAATTTTAAATTGCTAAGTCACAATAATAAATGTATTGAGAATCTGACCAAAAAAGACAGGACAAATTATAGATTAAAACACTATTGTCCATCTCTGAGGGGAAAATAGCGTTTGATTTTTTTTCTCAAAAATAAGAAAAACCAGTGATAGTTGACCCTGTATCAGCACAATAATTCTACTTTTAACCAATGATGAGCTCTACTGATTTGTGTTGGGAATTGGGAAGCCAAATCTCAAGGCCATTCCCATCTTCAGGGAGTTTAAAATCATAGCTCTCTTCATCGGGAGAGCAAGGCAGACTACTGAAACATTTTCCAACTCTCTCTTCCAATTGGGCCACACTGAAACCAGGAATGCAGACGTGATGGGACCAGAAGTACAAATACAAGACACCTGTTTCTGCTTTAACATGGAAGACACCGCTGCTATTAAGCAGAGATGAGGTTTCAGCTTCTGCTTTCAGAACTCTTCGTGCTTTTGTTATATTGAAAAGAGATCACAGTTTCCTTCAGCATGGTCTTAAAAAAGGGTAACCCTGACATGGGTCTATCCTTAGATGCACATTCTGATTTGTAAGGAGATCAGGCATGCATGGGAGACAAATATAATCAGAAGTTGCTTTATTATTGTCTTCACCATCTACAGCATCTAATGCCATCACTCTGCAGCACACCTATCAATGTGCTTTCCCTTCCCAGCCCTTTGATTTCTTTAGGTTTGTTTTCTTTACCAAATCACAAAATTCTGATCATAGAGTAGAACTCCTTTCCTGGCTGCTCTACAGGATCTTGTACCCTGCAAACATTAGGTTTGACTGTGGAGCCAAGAGACTGCCCAGTGTACATGATAGTGGAGAGTGGCACCTGCCGACCCAAACATTCATATTTACACTGAAAAGAATCCAAGAAAATACTTTATGATATTATACATCTAAAAAGACATTGTTTTCTCAGTTTATGGCTTTCTGATAAAAGTGTATGAATTTAAAGAGGTAAAAAATTGAAAACAAGTCTATTTTAATCTAATTGTTCAGGATTGAAGTAGAGAAAATGTTATATTGTAAAATGTCTTTATCTTATAGTAGAAAGATAATTGTGGTGCTTTTATGAGTAGACAGGAATGATACAATAACTGATCAATCTCAGTTTCCTACATATAGAGACATTCTCTATTATTGACACCGATAGAGCTTTCAAACATTTACTTGAAAGTCCTTAGGGCTGGGTTTCATGTACCATTACTGCTTTTGTAGTCCACAACTTTTAAAATTGAAACTAAACCTAGTTTTGATTATTGAGACAAAAGCAACTCTCTCTTTATAAATATGTATATACACCCGAAGTTAATCAGTTCACTGCTCTGGAATTAGTTGACTTGTTTGCCTTGCTGTGTCGCCAATTAGCAGGAACTCAGGGATACTGGCAGTTGACAGCTGGAAAGAGATCCCAAGTTCTGTGGCATACGGTTTGCTATGTTGTACAAAACCCTGAGCTCATGGTATTAATGCTTTAATTTGCTTATTAGAACCTTCGTCAGCAAGCTGTCTGCTACTTTCTAATGAGCAAAATTTACCTCTAGAACCCTGCAAAGAGCTGATTTCCCCAACATAAGGCTCTTCTGATGTTTGGAAAAGCAGCTTTTTGCTTGGTATTACTAAAAGGAGCTGTTAAATAGAAAAACAAAACAAGAAAAATCACAACAGATAAACAGAATCAGGGAATAATAGTGAAGGCAGTTCTTTGTCCAGGAAATATCATAATTCAGAATTATTTCAAAATAGAACACCTTTAGAAGATAACTAGATGTTTGTTCATGGGACTCTAGCTTTAAAATAAAAATACACACTTTAAGAACTAAATTTTTTATTATTTTTTATAGGGTGCAACAAATGGTTGGATTCAAATAGTTCTTCAATAAATGATTGTGAATGGTTGACTTTTTTTCTAACATAGAATACATGTGAACAAATATAGTCTACTAACATAATAGGTACAATATAGAAAAACAGATTACTTCCTTTGAGATTTAGTATAAGGTATAGTTATTTTCTAAATGTGTTTATTCTTGAAAAGCTGGATAAATAAAATGCAATCACCCGACACAATAGGATCAGAAAGTTAAGTCCCACAGTAGTGAGCAACACTAAAGTTAATTACTTTACATCTTTAACTTCATTCTTCTTAGAAAATAATATATTCTAGAGACTATGTCCTATATATCTTATATATATTTAGAGAGTCAGAATGCAATTCTCCTTACACTTCACACATATCTGTAAGAGCAGTGCTGATGTTGCATGCTCCTGAAGTCCCTGCCACAGCTTGGGAATGAGCAGCCAGCCAGAATCTATGGCACAGGATGTGGCTGAAGTCATAACAGCTCTGTGAGAATTACACACAAACAAGTCAAGATTAGTATTGATCTATTTTTGCATTATTTACAGTTACCCTTGAGTCCATATGCATGGTTTTGATGGAGCTTAGCTGCATTAGGATTCAAGCTAAATATCACATTAGAAGCCCCCCCAGGGAGAAAAGCTTTCTGAGTACAGTATAATGGAAAACACATATCTGCAGAGTGCTAAAGATGACTACACAACCTCCTGTGTTGGCTGCTGTAGAGATTAACACATGACTGTGCAAAGTAATACATATTTGTTGATAAGGTAGAAGTAATACGTATAGCTAAGGGACTAAAATGAAAATTGCCATGTTTCGTCCTTTCTTTGGAGAAGTTTTGTCAGTGAATGAAAACATCAGGAGAATGATAATAGAAATGAAGAAAAACTTCTTTCCACAGAGAAATTTGAAAACAAAACTTGACAGGAGTGAAATGACCTTGCCTGTTTAATAAGCTTAAATAGGCTCCTGCTGGCAGTGCTCCTGTCTGTTGAAGGACAGATAACAATCCTGGTGTTTATGTCAGGGTTTACAATCACTGTCACAGAGCTTGTCCTATACTGTCTATGGGAGGAGCAGCAGGGAAAAGTGCAGAGTAGAAATCAGTGTTATTTATGAAAAAAGATATTTTACTGAGAGTTGGAGCATTTGAAATGTACATATCCCTCATCAGAGTTCTGACATACTGAGCAGATCCACAGATGGAACTGCTGAGTCAGCATATCCCTAATAAAGCCTCGCAGAGACAGTTTTGCAGTGTTAGGAAAAATGTATCTGTCTTGATCATGTGTATAGGTACCAGCCAGTGATCCACAGAGAAAGTAGGATTGTGTGTAGCACCAGTTTAAGGTGTTAACATTGGTGTCAGCAAATTGTGCTGGGGCGACATGATATGTGGGGCTGGTACCTCAGTGTACCACTTTTTTGGTCTGTTTTCCTGTATGTCAGCTGAAAGGACAGCAGTCAGCAGAACAGCCACAATAATGTTTTCCCTTACCTGGGATAATTTTCTTTCTCAAGGCTTTAGAGGGCAATATATGTTGTAGTGTCTCTAAGAGCAGTTCCACTTTCCTGGTGAGTTTAGTACCTTGAGTAATAGATGAAGGAAAATAGCGAGTTCCCTACTGCATAAGAGCACAGGACTTGCTGAGTAAGATTCACTAATATTTTTTTCATTCTTTATCAGAAACCCTAACAATAGGACAAGGAATAAAGAATTCATCCTGAAAGAGGGAAAATTTAGGTAGAATTGTGAGGTTGGTGAGGCACTGGAACAGGCTGTCCAGAGAAGTTGTGGATGCCCCATCCCTGGCAATGTTCAAGGCCAGGTTGGATGGGGCATTTAGCAACCTGGTCAAGTAGGATGTGTCCCTGCCAATGGCAGAAGGCTTGGAACAGGATAATTTTTTATGTCACTCCCAACCTAAACCATTCTATTATTTTTTTAACAATGATTGTTGCTGAACAAATACATGTAGTAGAAAAGAGTGAAATTGATGGCTGTCATGGTTTAGGAATAATATTCTCCAATTTAGTGTTTCTGCTAAAACCACACTTCTGCTTGCTCCTCCCTGCCCCAACCCCCCCCCCCCCCCCCCGGGGGGGGGGGAGGAAAACATCACAGGTTGAAATGTCCTAGAGAGCTACCAGTAGGAGTTTACAGGAGTCAAAACATCCCCACTGGTGAAAAAAATAATCTCTCTGTTGTTGCCTGGCCTGTTCTAATGTTGTTTTTAAAAGATTTCCTGCAAGACTTCACACTGTATCAAAGCCCAAAGGAAATAGTCCTTGTCTTTTAGGGCTCATAGGGTGGTTTGTTTATTATTAATAAAACTCCTTCTCAAACAGAAGCTATTACATGTCAGTTTCTGAGAAGTGCTATGTTACTGAGAGCATGGCCAGGGTTATGATGCTCCTACAGCACAAATATTTCTACATTGTGTTGCCCAACACACACAGCTCCAAATCCTCTTCAGCCAGAAAATAAAGCAAAGAAGATTTCTGTCTGTACCATCTGCTTAGACCAGTCCCTTTTTGCAGACTTCCTGCAGGTTTTCTTTCCTGGAAGTCCATCAGGGTCTTGCTAGTTGCTCTTGAAGAGATATGACAAGAGAATCAGTTAAAAGTACTTAGAATGTCACAGAATGATGACGGAAGACTAATAAAGTCAAACCATTATCAGCACAGCCTGTGTAAGCCAGGAGCGTTGAGAGTGCTTTCTGCTGACCCAACTGTTCTGCAAGGCAGTAAAATCTGTCAGATTTCACAGAATGGCCCTCACCCACCTCCCAGAGCACATGTTCACCATCAGCATTCATTTCTGTATGCATTCCCTGAATGTGATGTGAAACCTCAGCTGAGGTTCAGCTTTCCCTCATCAAGCAGAACAGTCACATTGCTGAGAAATCAGAAGGCTCTAGCTGGACATGGTGGGAAAATGCATCTCACAGATATAGGAGCCTCATCATTTAGGTAGAACAACCAAGAAAACTGCTTGTAAGAGCTGATACAATAGAGAGTTAATTTGAGTTCAAAATTATACTATAGTGACATAAAATTTGTGGTAGAAATTATTGTAAAATCAATTTTAACACCCCAGCCTATGCAGGCATCGGTTTCATTTTCTATTTGGTTTTCTGATCTCGATGCATTTTCCTAGACTCTTTTTTGTTTGATCACATCTTGTTGAGTGTTTTTCCACTTCTTCCTCAGTGCTCACTCCCTTGTGGGTTCATTACAATTTATTTTTCATATGACTGAGCTTTGCACACATCTGTGCCCAGTGCAGGAGCGTCTTGATATGGTTGTTGGCCAAAGACGGTATTCACACAGTTAAATCTTTGGCTCTAAACAGTTTTTCTTCACTGGGGAGTGGTAAAGATCTGAACTATCTTTTTCCCTGTTTAATCCTTGGAGCTTTGTATAAGAAATTATTTCACATATTCTTAAAATGGATGTCAAAGGTTTCAGTGTCATTGGGAGAGCTCACAGCTACTAGTCAATGGTTAAAGAGTTAAAGAGTATTTTTTGTACTGAAACTAATTTACAATAAACTCATTTACAGAAACAGTATAAATTTTTAGTAAGTGGTATTTTTTTCAAGAATGTCAGAGATGCAAAACACCCAAAAAATATCCCTGTATCCCTTCAGAGCTGGCTTTCTATACTGTATTTATTGTTTTCTAAATAGGCAGTAACACTTGCCAAGTATTGCATAAGAAGACATGAGGGATGCTAAAGATGTGTCAAAACCGTCTTTCACTAAGGTATTTTTTAAATTAATCTTTAAACTCTAAGCTTAAAGCTTGGTAAGGCAGCTCAGTTCAAGGAGGTGTCTTTTTTAGGAAATGGACTCCCTTCTGTTATATGGTTAATTGTCGTCATAGACTCTGAGGTTTTACACTTATCATATTCCGAGCTCCATAGAAATTATTTGAAGAATTAATCTTAATATGTTTTCAGATTGCATTGAAAACCTATAATGTTGTCTTCTGTCTTTAAAAGCCATTGGGTTATGGATTCTTTTCTATGAATTTTTGATAAAGTGGTCCAGAACAAGGAAAAGAAGTGGTTATTTGTCAACTAATCTCGTGAAATTTGTATTGGCTGTTTAAATGGTTTTTTTGTAGAGCTAACCAATATCATGCAAAAACTGCCAGCAGATACATGAATAAGAAATAGTTTTGTCTCATATGGTATTTACTGCTGCAAAACTTCTACACTTTTTATGATACAATAGATCCCAGTTTATTCAAAGAAGAAAAATTTAATAACGGAAAAAATTTCATTGCTTAGTTTCATCATTCAGTTCTGTCCCTAATGCAATTGTCATATTAGAAAAACCAAACTTGCAAAACTGAATATTTCTAGCAGCTGGTATTGGAACTGAGGTTTCCCTTGGGACAGTGGGGAAGAAATCCTTGGTGTCTTGCACACATCTATAAATGCACCTACTAAATCAGCTGTCCTCCCCGGCTCCAACAATTGCATGTCTGTGCCACCACACAGCTCTGTTCCATGTCGCCCAGCCTCACTGGAACCTCACCTCCTTTTTAAAATATGTATAAATCAGTTTTGTGTGTGGTGCTGCCTGAGTGCTGGGCAAAGCAGAAGATTGTGTACGGGTGCAGAGAATACCATTTGCCTGATTTATCAACACCAGTGGCATCTCCCTTCACCATGGGAAGCTCCTTGTGCTGTATCCCTGCAGCCTACCTATCCCACAGAAAAGTGTCTGTCTTCTTCCTGATGGCAAAAGCTGAAATAAGTAGAATACCATTTCCCTGCTATTTATCCCCCTCATGAAGATATGAAAGCATGTTCTGAGAAAATAACAAAAAGGTAGATAAAATGCAAGTGATACTATGAAACTACCACCACCACCAAAAAAAAAACAAAAAACAAACAAAAAAAAATATATATATATACATATATAAACTATTCAGTGCATACTAACCTTTCAATCAATCAAAATGCTGGGATGTTTTCAGTCTTGATATTTTCTCAAATATTCATAGCTACCTTAAAGAAAAAGAGAACAATTTTATTTCTTTTGAGGGCATGTACAATAGGGCACTAGAACGTGAAAATCAGTTTTCTATGTTGTGTAATATTATTCCGATGGGGGAAGGGGGAATGATAAAAGAAGTTAAATGGTTTGGGGTTTGGTTTTGGGATTTTTAAATCTATGATTCACTAAAGAATGTCTTACAAAGTCTTGTATTACTTGTTACAGCAGTTTTTTATGATGATTCATAGCTGTGACAATTCAGCCTATTGATATCAAAACCACTTTGTGCAATTGCTCTCTGCTCTTTTGTTCCTCTGACAATATGCAAAACTCTACTTATATCACTTGGGATGTTCCAGTATTTGAAATTTCTTTCTTGAGTCAACTGTTTAATCAATATATTTCATAAACCAACAAAGTTTAAAGATTGTTTTCTGCTGTTCCAGGCATCAGTAGCCTAAGGAATGGCAGTGGTTTTGTAGGTTTAAGTTCAAAACAGTGATTTTACCAGCTGTTGGGGAAAACTGCAATTACATTTCCTTTGTGTTTACATTCTGGATATGTTACAAAATTACTGTAATTATGTAGAATAGAACGTGATGATTATATGGTTGGCTTTTTGCATTTCAAAACTACAAAGATATTATAATAACATCACATGTCTAAGTTGTTCTCATAGGAAAGTAAAGGGTACAAGTTTCCTGCTGGCCTTAAATCAAGCTGTTTGTGGTATAATTCAGGTCAACATGTGCAGGTTGTAACCACTGCAGTAAGCCCTCCAGAACATGTCATCCCTGAACAAAAGGTATTCCATTTGCAAACAACCTTTGAAACACTGAAATGATGTTGAATCTGTTTATCTGGCCTGGCAACCAACATCTCATTCAAGTCTCATTCCCAGCTAGTTTGATTACTGAAAAATTCAAACAAGAACCCTCTTTGTAATATTGATCAAGAAAGAAAAGCATGTTAGCAAAATGGGTATGTTTTTAACTGTTGCATGGATAGGTAAATTTTTTTTTTTTGCATAAATTACTTTTATATGTTACTTTCTTGGATAACGAGAGTTTTGTATCTGTGACTCTGGTGAAAGAATATTTTTAATGGAAGAACTCGGTGACCTGACCGTGATGTGGATTCCACTTCTATCAAGGTGCAAGAATAAAATGGTTTCTTTAAATAGTCATAGCCCTGACTCTCATCTTTGCAATATTCCCAGTTTCTAAACCAAACAAAGCGAGTTCATCTGACAAGTGGCAGGAAAGTACACTGGATGCCTGGGGCTTTGCTCTCTTCTGTGGGGAGAATAAGTGTCCTACTTAAAATTGTTGCAACCTAAGGAGCCTCACTGTGCATAACTTTTGAGTTCTAGATGTGGGATAGTATCAAATAAGTCATCCAACAAGTGCTTTTGGAGGGAGGAGGAGGTAGGAAATGGAATGCAAAAGGAAATTGCAGAAATGCATATCTTTAAAAGGGTTTTTTTTTTTTTTTATTTTAATGGAACTCTTGTTTGAAACCTTTTTTTCTTCTCTCTTATCAGCTTAGCTTTCCCTGTAAATGTAGAGTCTAAAACTTAACTGGGAAAAATACAGCAAAGCTTCTTTACTAATGTCAAGATAATCTTTTAAACATAAAACCCACAGGATAACAGTATGAATGCTACTCCTAAAACTGGGTCACTCATCACTCTTCTTAAGAAAAGTTATACTTCCGTTCTTCACTTTATCAGAAAAAACATAGTACTCTGATAAGACTAAAAAATACTGCTAAAACAGCAGGATATATTTTAAATTACTTTTATTATTCCAGTCTATCTTGTTTCACGGAAGTTTTCTAATTTAAAAAATTTTAGGGATTACCCAACTAAACTCTTTTTTACTATTCTTTCTTCCTAAATACTATAACTGTACTTATATCTGGAGTCCTAAAACTACCTAACTTGTTTCCCATTTTCTGCCATGGGTTTCCTAGACAACTGAAAACTTTTCCAGAACACCTTCCCTGTTGCCCTTTCTTCATCTCTATGAGAGTGATTATCTCAATCTATACTAAGACTGAGACACAGCGGTGAATTTCTTATGCCCTCCTTGCACTTACATTACGGTTGGCTCTGGTTGAGGACGCTGAATATATTTAATGCTAATTCAGCACTTCTGCCCCCATGGAGAAAAGCTAAATAAAGTTTGAAGGGGGAGGGGGGGGGAAGGCGTAAGGCATTTCTTAGGTGAATGAATGCAGCATTTTTTTTTTTTATCAGACCCTCATTAGTGGAAATCAATGTATCATCATTGACTTCCATGGAGGTATGGCAAATGACATCAGCTCAGAGCCTATATGCAGTGATGATATTTGCATTTGTTGAAGCTTTGAACAAGATCTATAAAGCTTTCATATGGAACAGATTTGTTGCACTGGGAGTTCTTAAGACTTTCTCTTTGGAGTGTTTGGAATTTGCTGGTTTTCAGTCTTTTGACAGTGCTATGAGGTATCATATTTCTTGTTTTGCTGGGATTTCCTAATTAGCAATGCTGAGCAGGAATTGTTTGAAATGCAGTGTAAATTGCTGCATCTCTGTCCATATTGCACATTTTAAAATTAATCTGTTTTATCAGAAATGTGTCTGTAGAAATTAAATGACCACAGCTGCTACACCTGGGTTCTTGAACCTGAAAGTTTGTCTATGCAAGTTCTCATTGAGAGATACAGTTCATTTGCATATACATATTTGCAAAGAGGATTACTCTGAATTTCAGCAAAGCTAGCTTGAAAAGTTTAAATTTTTTCCCCAAAATAATGATGCAATTTTGCAGAATTTTTTCTCTTTTACTTTCCTTATTTTCTTTCATTCTTTTTTTTTCCTGGCTCTGTATAATTTTAAGGTTATTTGATGACAAATAATCATTGTCCATCTGAGTCACCAGAGGATCTACAACTGGTGGGCAAGCTCAGCTTCAGAAAAAGAGAAGTCGAGGTTATATGCCTGCTGTGACAGCAATAAGCCCTAGGGCAAAGCCTTCTGTTCTGGAGAAATGAGGGTTAGGTCCTTTGAACCATCTGTCTCACAGGTCTCCAGAGAAGATTATGAAGAAAGGAGTAAGCACTTACGGGACATAGATCGTCTCAGATATTGATTTAAGAATGATTCGTTCTTTGTAGTCTTGAAAGTAGTCCTAAATGGAATAAACCCGGTAGATTAAACCCCTTCCTCAGACATGCATCAGTCTCTACCTGCACTGAAATTGCACCTGTTTAGGGCAGGAGGTAGAGACCGTGGCTGAAAATATGTCTGTATGTTTAATTTAACTCTCCTGGTGCCTTTTCCATTGCCTTGTTGTTGATCCCTTAAGAAAACTAGAGGTAGAAGTGGAGGATTTATGAACATGAGTAGTCACTTCAGCCTGAGCACAAAGATGTAAGGTGCTGAAGTGACATTAGCATTTTGGTAGACCCACAAAATTATTTCCATTTTCTGGCATCCAGCTGCCTCTGACATCCATTTCAGTCTCTGCTGCTGTATGGAGAGAGCACCTTAGGTGTCAGAGAATGGCCATTGATGATCTTTTTGCGTCACATACTGTGCCAGATCCACCCAATCTGACACTTAACCATAGCTGTTATGCAAAATTAAGGGAGGATTGTAAGAGAGCAAGAGAGCTCCTTCTCCATAAACATCTGCTTTGAAAAGCTGGTGTTTTGCTGATAAGTATTTTGTTGTGTGGGTTTTTTTCAGTATTGCTAGAGTTCTTTAGGCACAATGATATTTTGTTGCAGTTTTGTAAAGTCCAGAGTTAAGGGAGCACATAAAAACCTCAGTTTTCATTGAGGAATGAATTAAAATAAGCCTCAAGTTATAGGAAAAGTAAAACCTAGAATGCATGCCCTAATTGCACAGGGAAGAGCACAATAAAAGAATAGAAAATAATGGCTCTGTTATCATAGGAGGGAGGAAATCCTCTATTTATATTTTAATTCAAAAGGAGTTTTTCAGCTACAAAAGATTTCTGTGCTACAGCACTGCTGGAACGCCTAAGAAAATTTTTAATCTGCATGTCTTTAAAACTCATGGGTTGAGTAGCACACACGTGGAGCTAAATCAATACTCTTCATGTCCAGCTTGTTATGTCAGGGTGAAGAGCTAATGGAGCCTCTGCTTAACTTTTTGAACCTCGTTTGCAAGCTCTCTATGCAAATTTTTCATATTAATGTTAGTGGAAGTCCCAGCTGAGAAAGGCCTAGGAGGTTGCCTTTAAGTCTTCTTGGCTGCATCATGTAACTCATACATTCATAGATTAATTAGGAGATGCTAGGGCTGCAAACTAGTGCTGAAAGAGAAGATGTATTAGTCAAGATTTGTGGCTAAACAAACTTTCTGTGCATCTTCAGAAGCTCTGTCACTCTTCTCCACAGCCTATTGAAACATTATCACAAGTAGCATTATTTCAATATATCTAGATATTGAGCAGTTTCTACTGATTTCAAGGTCTTGTGTTATTCTTACTCTGGTGTCTGAGCACCCTAAGGATGTACACTTAATTTCCAAAACTGATATGCATGAGAAGTAAAGTGGTTATTCACTAATGCTAATTGGCTTCTAAAAAGCCAATTCATTTTTCAGATAGCACTAATCTTGATATGTTAAATAGAAATAGTGAAAGATATTCACCAGTGTGAAAAGAAAGTTTTTGAAGCATTCATCTTCCTTTCTCAATGAAGCAGCTTCTGTCACTTGCTTGCCTATCCTTGACAATCTTCATTTATCAAATGCCTCTTTTCTAGTTGTTTTCCCCAGCCATCCTATTTGCTTAGCTGATGAAACTCCACAAGCCAAAGAGAGCAATTCTTGGTGATCTGTTCTAGAGGATCTGCTGGTGTTTTGCTAAAGCTGGAAAACACTTGGGTGTAGAAACAAATAACATGAGCTTACACTATTTTAATTTCAGTTGCTTTCTCAATTTTTGATGAAAGCTGCCTCTCTTTTTGTGACAAAAGATTTTTTTTCAGGCCTGATTATTTCTTATGCAGTATTGGATAAAGAATATTTTGAATACACGTAAAACTGAACTCAGAGATATTTTTCTGGATTGATACTGTTCTCATTCTTCCAGGAACCACAAAAAGCAGCAGTTCACCTTAGAGCAGCTTGTAATTATATTTTTCCTTTTTTTTTTTTTTTTCCTATGAGAAAAGATGGTATATTGAAACTGTCTGAGCAATACTTTTTTTTGGTAGTCTTAAGTAAAGTAAATATGACCATGGGGAGGAACTATCTTATCCCAGTAGACATGATGCTGATCTCTTTTGTGCCAAAGTAAATCAAGAATAATTTTACCAATGTCAGTACAGCCACATCAACTCAATTCTAGTGGGAATATGAAATATGGCACAGTATCTCTGTAAAGAATAATGAAAGATTGCAATGGGAATTGTTGTGCCTGCATGTGTCTGCAGGAAGTCTGTGGAATTTGGTATTTTAGAAGGTGGAATAAAAGAAACTTTGAGTTTAAATTAATCGGGGCTGAGTTAATTAATCTGACATATGACAGGAGAACACTGTGAAACTTTAACCATGTCATCTGAGGCTGGACCGAATATCTCTGCTCTGTAAAGGAAAAACATATTTCAAATCTGCTGTTAATATGATAATGGTTGACAGGATTTGGGCAGGATGGGGACGGACATAAAAGCAAATTGGAAATAAAGACTGCTGCTCTATCTCAAATGTGGCTGTTACATGGTGCAGAGCAACTCTTTCTGTGTGTGTTTTTGATGGAAACCAGGAAACGGCAAGATAATTTTGTTAGCACAGGCAAGTTTTTGGATTCTTCATGGCTGACAGTGTCTTCACTCAAAGTACAGAACCAATTTCTGAAAAAGCGGCCGTTTTCAACTTAAACAACCGACTGTGTAGTGATAGGCTGCTTTTTTAGTCTGTACAGACTGATACACAATCAATCCATACCCAGAGTGCTGCCTCGTGCACCTGGCAGCTGTCCCTCTGCGCGCCTGTGGAAAACTCCCATTTCCCCACCAGCTGCAGGTGTCACATGAGGCTGCTGCTGCTGCAGCCAGGAGAGAGAAGGGGTCCAGAAACAAGGTACTGAGATCAAAGGAGTTGAATCAGATACCAAGAGGTTCAGTGCAGCATTACATTGATACATTGCCAGCCTGGAAACATACTAAAACCCTTCACATTGAGAAGATGTGAAGCTCCTATAAACACAGATTAAATAAATAAGTTATCCAGTCAGAGAAATTAAGTAATAATTAATCTAATTTATACGCTTATCAGTTTTGGGAGTGAAAGTGATCAAGGGGAGACATTTAACTGATTTTACAATTGGCCTGTACTTCATTCCCAAAAAGAACTTGCTTTACTGGGCAAACGTACTGAAAAGATAAGTCATGATATTTGCATTCAGATTATATTTACAGCTCTCCACAATCTGTGCATCTTTGTAAGTCAGCTCAGGTCTGTGAAGTTACGTTTGCGTGGGACTGTACTTCCTCTGGAAAGCTGATGAAGCTGAGACTCTTTGGGTCTCGTGCATAAAATCTGATTTGGGATTCAGAATACTGCTGTGTAGATTTCACTCAGGAAGATAAGCTCTTTTCTCTGAGCAATGCCTAGCATTTTTGTGGGAAGCAGCGTTTGATCTGTCAGGGGAGCCAGGACTTCTGCTCAGCAGAGTCACCTGGGGGCAAGAAGCCTCAGGGTGCCTCAGGTCCAACCTCTCACTGCAAACAGGACAGTCACACAGCAAGTACCTCAATGTCATCCCGTGCTTCTCATCCTCCCACTGTGGACCCTTGAGGAGAGTCTTTATAGAAGTGTTTCCATCTATCCCACACCCTCCTCTCAGGTGGCTGCAGACCAGGTCTCTTCCTTTCTTAGGCTGAACAAACCCAGTTCCATCCTCTCCCTCCCTTGTATCTCATAGGCTGCAGTAATGGGTATTCCTGTGGATTTTCTTGCCTCTGTTTACAAATACGGATAACAGGAATATTTGGAAGCTGCAGTTGAGAGGGCAGGAAACAAGACCAACAATATAGCTACCTTCCCACTGCCTAACACTAAAATAAAGCAAAGCTTGCCTTTGAACTCATGGAATAGGAAAGACAGAACCCATGACATAGGAGAGAAGAATCCATTATTATTATTTTTCAGCTTTTCATTTACAGATTGTATCAGGCACTGCATGGTAAAATGCAGTAAGCAGCTGTGAAGAGATGAAGCAGCTGATATTAACACATACACAGATGTGGAAGGTAAAAAAATCCATAACAGTTATAATAATATATGCTAATTTTACCCACTGCCTTTTGCCCAAAAATAATTTGTGTTATGAATGCATGTATTTAAATATATTTTAACATAAAAATACATATATTATGAGAAATAAATTCATAGCAAATGTCTTCTTTTTAGATATGGGTGCCTTAACTGAATTCATGAAATCTTTGGACAGCGTTGTCAGTTTGTAATGTGCTGATGAGCATGTGTGAGTCCCACTGGCCCTTGTCATTTTCTCACTGTCACACAAAGCTGTTGAGGGTCACTATGTGTTGTAGCCTTCCTTTCCCAGTGAGCACAGTATATCCCTGCTGCCAGGGCTGTGATATGAGTGCTGTCATAGCCCCACCCTCTCCTCGCACCCTTTTGCACCGTGCCTCCTGTAAGTGTGATGAAAGGCATCTCTCTGCGCCCAAGCAGGGATGATGGGCTACTGGCTGTTCCTTTCTCTGACTCTCAGATAAAGCAGGTTTCCTGCCAAGAAAATTCACATTGGCCTCGCCTCTGCAAGGGGGTCTCTCCCCAAGTGGAAATTCATTATTTATTTCCTCCAAGAACAAGTGATTTCCTCATAAAGCTGACCTATTTCTGTAGATCATGCCACAGTTTCCGCTGCTGTAGCTGTCTATACAGTTGTGCTAATGTGCTGGATTTGCATCAGTAAAGCAGTATTCTTGTCACAGGTAGCAATTTGTACTGAATAATTGTTGTAGAGCTCATGTACAAGAACCCACATAAAATGTATATTGTGCATATTTATTATACATATGAAATATAATGGGTTATAGAAAAATACATTCATTTTTGTGGCACTTTGAACAGTACTCAGGTATAAATGAGACTTTGTGTGCTGTACATATCCCTGTTCTAGGTTACTTTGAAAATATTTGTTCATGATTTTTTAATTCTTGTTTTTCTTATTAAATATTTATTGCAACACAGTCTTGATATTTAAGACTACTACCTCAAGACATTTACTGCACATTTCACGCCTTTTTTTAATGCAATTTTAGTCTGATAATTTTTTGACTTGTTATAAATTGTAGACTCACTGCACTAGGTTTACACTGTAGTAACACATTACTCAGTGTGGAATGCTGATCTCACCTTTTGCCTGACAGTTAAATAGAGGGAAAAGAGGAGATTTGTGCATATTTTGAAATGCGGATGCACTAGCACAGTGTTTACCAACTTTTATTACTTTGATGCAAATTTCCTCAGCCATGTTTTATCATACTGAAATTTGAGTCCAAAAGGAAAAATGCATATTTTTAAAATGCAGGTTGCTAGTGTTCACCTTTTTGGTGGCAAACCATTGAGCTGCTTGGAATTCATTCCATCATGCAACCAAAACTGGAACTGAAAAGCTGATATGAGTACAGTGGTGTGGTGGCCATTGTGACTTGCCATGGCTTCACACACCTTTAAAACATTCTGAATAACAGCTGAAAAGGTAATATGTGGCATGTCAACATTTGCAAGAATGGAGGGTTGTTTCCCTGAGGGTAAGTGTGCTTCATATTTATGCAGCAGGTAGAAAAAGCAATCTGTAGAAATTCCTCCCAGATTCCATCAAGAGCTCCTGGACTATGTGCGGTCATCTCTGAAGGACTGTGCTGGAGGGCTTCCCAACACTACTGCCCCAGGGCTGTCTGTCAGAAAGATTTATCCCAGAAACAAAAACACTAGAAACTCTGGCTTCTTAGAAGTTGGGGCAGGCTGATTATCAGGGTTGAACAGATGTCATAGGCTCAGAAATTTGGGAGTTTTCTAAAAATTATTTTCATGGAGCAGAGGGAAGTCAGGGGAAGACGGAAAATTAAAATATGTGTAAGTGACTAATCATTGATTTTATTTTCTTTTTCTTTGTCCCCAGTCACTCAGTTATGGCTCTCTGTATCTATTTTCATGACATTATGATAAATTCATTATTTTTGTAGGGACTAACTCTGATGGTGATTTGAACCTTCCAGAGTAGCCTTGACACTTTGAGAGCTAATACCTTCTGCCTAACTCTGTAGAAGTATTAAGTGTGATTCAGCTCTCATGATTTAATCTAACTCATTTTATTTTTCATTGGAATGGACATGGTATGGGCAGGTGACCAGATTTTGTCCCATGATTTGAAGAGTGACTTTCATGTGTATAAAGAGGTCACTTACAACGTCCATGTATTTAGCTGTTTGCTATTTTCTAAACTTAAAAAAAAAAATCAAAACAAAATAAAATTGAAAATTTCTTTTTAAATTCTTCCTTTAAAGGATCAGGAGACTCTTGTCAGCTGTTTTTATAATATTTCTCTTAGGATGCTTCCTTTTTCAAAAATCCCCTGCAGCTAACAGATTCAGGAAAGGAAACCTGTAGAACAACTCAAGCCCATTATTTAAAATAAACAAACATAATCTTCAGCAAGTCTTATTTTGGCATGGAAAAAGACTGTAGTCTTAGGCACAATGGATAAACACACATTGCAAAGAGACAGACACTAAACATGATGCTCTACTGTTCACATTAGCACAAACAGAAACAGTTAAATTAGAAATCAAATCAGAAAAAAATAATTATGATCCCATTTAATTTGATTTTTCACTTCATATGTATTCATTTAAACTGTTTACAATAAATAAACTGATTATATTTGTGATCATTTATATAAAATTACATGTATTGATGTTCACAAATATTCCACATTGAATTGTCTTTTATTGGTAGATCTGTCATTCCTGAAATTTATTGTATATAATTAATGAGTCTTCCTCACATAATGGAAGATAAATGCCATCTAAGTTTGAAAACAATCTATTCCTTGTAGGATATAAACAGTATCCATTTTATAAATAAATCTACATAGTGTCAACACATTATTGACTAGTCTCCTCAAGCCTGATGGGAAACCAGTCCTTTCTGCAGATACAGAATGCCTGTAAAATGATAGGACATTTAACAACGTTATTCTCAGGAAGTTTGACTACTGCCCTGGAAAAATTTAAGTCATTTAATTCGTGCAATACACCTTAGAAAGAAAGAAAATATTTATATGCAACTTTTCTCCAAAAGTGTTTTCAAATCTCCCTTTTTTTCTCTGAAACCTCAAAGGTGGTGATGATTGCCATGGCACAGCCCTTAAAATGCATTTTGTTTTCCTTGTGAACAGCTCAGCTGAAAATCCTGTAACTCAGAGCAGGTCTTATTGATGATACATTAGGAACCCTTGAGAGCTCCCTCTTAAGGGATTTATCACATTTGTTTCCCTCACTGTCTCTGTTGCACACAGGAGTGATAACAAACACTGTTTGGATCTAATGCCACAATCTATATCTCTAAATATCACTGGCATCACAGAATCAGACCATTATGATTTTCAAAGTCTCATTCCCACAACTGAGAGACAAGTTCATTGTCTTCTTCATGTGACTATTAATATCCCCCCAGGGAGATCTTATAGGTTCACAGAAGCGTTTTCTAGGGTTTGTTTGTTTATTTGTTTTCCAGAGCCAACTTATTAGCTCTCAAAGATACTGTGCATGATAGTGGCACGATTTCTCAGAGCAGTAGTTGAGATGTTTTATTAGGTATTTCAGCTGAACATTTACTCTCTGAAACTGAGCTATCCAAAGAGGGCTTTTGGGACACTATCAATTCGGTCTAATGTATGAGCTCGAATTATTGTATCATTATAATATGCTGCTTGGTGTCTTTTGCCATTGATTTGCCTACATTTTTAAATTGCTCAATCAGAAGCCATTTATCTGATAAATTATTAATGAATAAATGTTTGTGATGGAAAAACAAAATACTCACCATTGCAAATCTTGTATCCTACAGGCAACAGCAGTCAGAAGTAAACTGCTCTTGAGCCAAGTAAGTGGTTTATGTAATGTAGATGAAAATTATATGTTGAAATAAACACTTCATTGGAAAGAAAGGATGGCTGCTATTCTCCTAGACTTTTACAAGATTCTTGTACATTTATACATTCTTTCATAGGTACAAAATTTAGTTTCAAGTGTGCAAAAGCATCTGCACTTTTTATACTCCAACTATACTGCAAAGGTGCTCAGATTGGTCATTCTTTGCAAAATTTTTGTAGAAACCTTTTGATTTAATGTTGATCCTCTACTCACAAGTATTTTTTCCCATCTAAAAGAATAATTGCAGAGTTAATGTCTTTTGGCAGGTGACATTGACATTGACGATTTTGAGGGCTTAACTGTATTCTAAATTTGTTGGGACTTGATTTACTTTGAATGAAAGTAGATATGTTCATGCCCCAAGCTAGAAATTGTAGTGTGGGGTTTGCAATTAAATACCATATTCACCTTTGTGTCTGTGTATTCAATATGGAGGCATAGTTAGATTATTAACAGAAAATAGAAAAAATACAAGATTATCTAAACTATTCTCACTAAATGTTGTTACTGTTTTCTCCAGATGTCTTTGGCATTGTTCTCAATATAAAAGTAGTTTTTCCAGTGATTTACAAAATGGCTGCAAAATACATTTCCGGTCAATGTCGAGGGCGAAATGTAGCAGAGTAGCAGTAGCACAGGCAATATATTACCTCTTTCCAGTAAATTTCTAACATTCCTTTTCTTGTAACTCACTTAAACTAGGTGTAATTAGCCATTTTCTGTCATTAGGTATGACTTTTGTTTGGGATTTAGTATTGCAAAATGCATTTGTTGTAATTTTCCTTCCCCTTTCCCCTTCCTTTCTAACCTGTGCTCCAGATTCCAGGCTGCCAAAGTTTACAAGATACTGACACAGTACTTCCAGAAACATGACCTGACATGCACTACCTCTGAGGCCCTACTGCAAAAAAATTTCTTTTCATTCTTAAACAGGGAAACTGAGGGTTTGGGTCCTTTCAGTTCTTTGGTTTGGCTTGTTGGGTTGGTTTTTTAATTTTCAAATATGCAGTGTCTTCTCTTTTTGTACAGGCTCAGCGAGTTGTACACCATTTCGGCAGAGATGTCTGATCTTTCCATCTGCATACCTGGAGGTGCTTTATTCCCTGAATGGTCTTTTCAGTAACCACTAAAGACTTCTTGGGACTGAACACTGGAACAGATGAGTTAAATCCTTCTGGAATGTTCTTCGTCAGATGTAGACGTACTGGACTTCCTGGATGTGCCTGAGGACACAAAGGTTAGTGTCTTCCTTAAAAAGCTTCAGGTTTCAGGACTCTTTCATTTCATCTTTAGCAGCAGGGACTATGTTTCAATTTGTTGCTTGAACAGGGACACAAATGAGTAAAATGGCGATTAACACAACATATATATATAGCTGAGGTGATGCTTTCAACTGCCTTGTAATATATGTGCTTAGTGAGCTCAGGCAACCTAAAGGCTTCTAAATGACTAGCTGGCCACCAAGAGAAAGCTGTGCCCATGCTCTGAGCTTGATTGCCATTAACCATTTTTGTGGCATTTCTTCTAGACTTGTGTTTAGTGCATTTCAACCACTCTCACTTGATGTATAACCTGTGAAAAGGGGACAATATTCTATTTTGTTCATGAGATGGTTCTTCTTTACCGTCAGTGGGGATCAGAGTATTTGTTCAGCTGTGTGCTTGACTGTTCTAGATGGCATGGAGGCTTCAGGGGAATGCCAAAGACATTCACAGCATGTTGGAAAAAATTTATTTCTTCTTAATGGCAGCTATTCATATTCCAGAAACTGTGAGATTTTGATAAAATGCTTTGTCTACCCTTTGGTTTCTCTTCAAACATTATATAATCTGCCGATATTATTCTGACAATACTTTGCCACCTCAGGAAATCAACCTTGACCAGAGCAATTCACTGACATAATTTTTCTACAGTATGATTGAAAACATAGAAGAAATAATTTTGTAAGCAGATACATGCTCAGAAAGGTGGTAGAATGTGTGTGGGCATATGTGCTCATCAAGTCATGTCTCAGACACATAACTGACAAGGAAAGTAGCAAGATCATAAAGATGCATCAGGATTTTCAGCATGAATCATAACATTATAAAAAACCACTATGTTTATAATGATGTGGATCATGCTATGAGCAGTAGAGAAGAAAAGTGAACAATCGTAACCTTGATTTTATTCTATGATTGCCATCTGTTTTTCATTTTTTGCAGAATATTCTTTAGGGTTAATGCTCTGTTTAGGTTTCTGGGAAGAGGGGGGATAGTTCTTTTCAATTTAATTCTGTCAACTTCATCTTATTTCATATGGACATAAGAAAAAAAAAACTAGTTTTACAGATACTACTTTTTCTCATTAAGTATCTCTTATTAAATCTATTAAAATCTATTAAAATAATTTTAGGAAGCCTATTGGCTAAAGCACACAGAGCTCAAACTTGATGTAATTAAACTGTATGAATTGACTTCTGCTTTTTCTTTTTTTGTGGAAGGATTCTAGTACTATCATCTGAATAATAGCTTTCTAATTAGTCTTCGTCTGTCTGCTACCCTAGCTAGCATTTGAGTTTGTATTCTAACCAACTCCCTGTATAAAATAAACAAAAGATGAAAATATCATCTCTCATAAAAAAGAAGTTTGCCTACTGGCACCAATATCTACTCCAGATAGGAGGAGAAAAAAAAAAAAAGAAAAAAAAAAAAACAACAGAAAACCAAATACAGTTTTGTCTAAGTTCTGTTGAAGTTATGGAGAACCTTTGTAACAGACTTCAGTAGGAACAAGAACATGAATAAAAAAATACAGACTCCATTTAAAAGCAGAAAGTTAGAGGAGTTACAAGATTGTACAAAGTTTGCTGTGTAGAGGAGAGCTGTGTTAGTTCTGTGATGCGCCCTCAATGTGAGACCTAAATATTTTCCAAGAAAGTAAAATTGATATAAAAGCATGTGTTGTAGCTTTAATATGTGGACTTTTAAAATAATATTACATCTTTTATACCCGTGTGTGTGTGTGTGTGTGTGTGTGTGTGTACTATGAGGAGAATGAATATCTCAGTTGCAGAGTTAGAATGCCAAATGTATTGTAAACTCCATCTTCCAGTGTTGTGCTTGGGAGGTTTGTGTAATACGTCTGTGTGTGACTGATAAATAAACATGAGGGATAGGATTATGGGTTTGTCTAGCTCAGCACAGCTGTTGATTGAACCTTGCTGTTTCAGGTCAGATAATGCTGGAAGATAGGATTGTAGAATGGTTTAGGATGGAAGGGATCTCATAGACCATCAGTTACAACCCCCCTGCCATGGGTAGGGGCACCTTCCACTAGACCAGTTTGCCAAAGCCTCATCCAGCCTGGCCTTGAATATAGCCAGAATATCCACAACTTCTCTGGGCAATCTCTGCCACTACTTCACCACTCTGAATAGTGAATTTCTTCCCAAAATCTCATCTAAACCTACCCTCTTTTAGGCTAAAGCCATTGCCTCTTGTCCTGTCACTATGTGCCAATATAAAAAGTCCCTCATCCTCCTTTTTATAAACTCTCTTAAAGTACTGGAAAGCTGCTATAAGGTCTCCCAGAAGCCTTCTCTTCTCCAGACTGAACAACACTTAGTTGTCTTAGCCTGTCTTCATAGGGGAAGTCTCCATCCCTGTAATCACCTTTGTGGCTCTCTCTGAACCTACTCCAGCAGGTCCACATCTTTCTTGTGCTGAGGACTCTGGACCTGGATGCAGCACTCAGGTGGGGCCTCACGAGGGCAGAGCTGATGAAGAAAACCACCTCCCTCACCTCTTTTGAAGCAGTCACAGGATGTGTTTGGCCTTCTGGGCAGTGAGAGCACACTGTTGGATCATGTCCAGTTTTTCCTCCCTGAGAACCCCCAAATCCTTCTCCACAGAGCTGCTCTCAATGAGTTTGTCTCCCAGTACTTGTATCCAGAATTGCCCCAACTTAGGTGCGACTTGCACTTGGACTTGTTGTACTTCGTGAGGTTAAGTATCCTCCATATCTTTCACTTTGCTTACAGTATTGATACTGAAGCATACGTTCATTAATACCAATATATAAATTTGGATATAAAATGGTGTAAAAAAATTTGCTTTATTTTTCTTTTTGTGGATTTCATAGTTGATACTACAAAAAATGTTGCAAACACTATTTGAGATTGGCGAACAAATGGTCTTTAACAGGTAATAGACATGTTCGTTTAAACAGTGCAAATCACAATGAATAAGCCAAATTATCTGACTGGATGTAAAGCCAGTAAAGTTCTACCTGTCCAAATTTTCCATGGTTAATTTTTATTACTTGTTGAATTTTATCAAAGATGTGCAACTAGATTTATACACAAGGCCTGCACAAAATATGCAAAATACACAAAAGCTATACACAAAAGCTTAGGTAGCAAAAGTAAGAAATTACCCTGATGTAAGCGAGTAAATTATGGTTATATTGAATTGAGTACCTATATTGTGCATTTAATGGGGGGTGGGGTGGGGGGGTGGGGAAAGAGGCTCGTGAACCGGGAACATTTGGCATAACCTGAGATTTAAAACTGATCCTGGAGATTTTGTGCTAAGCCTACAGCATACAGACTATATCCTGGAGGCTACACCTTCTTCCCAGAGGTTGGGAGGAGAGTCCCCTGACATAGGAAAGACTGAATTCTGCCCTTCCATGTCCTAGGAGGTTGAATTAATGTGTGGAAACAAAAATGTCTTCTGTCAAATATATTTTGTGACAAAAAAACCCAGAAGTGATCTATCCACCATTTCAGAAGTAGGTCAGAGCTGTGAATCCTAATCTAAAGCAACAAGACTGAAACTCAGCATAAGGTCCCTTAAGATCCAGAAAAACAGGTTGTGTTTAAGATATGTCTGTACCCTTGTCATCACCTTTGCCTGTCTCGTTGGTCTCCCTGAGAAACCACCTTTCACTCGAGACTGACCTAATCTTCCTCTGAGCCACTACTTCTTATCAGAAAGCATAAAGCTACATACAAACAATGTAACAGCAAAACAAGGCTTAGGCATGAGTTTGAACCCTGGCTCCTGCTAGTCCATCCAATCTATTCACTTATTTCCTTGTTTTGCCCCACAGTCCCATTCAATGCACGGTAGATTTCAGGGAGCGGGTAGGGAAGGAACAGTTTCCAAGAAGCTGTTAAGAATGCAGAGACCTTTTTTTGGGGTAGAGAGACAGGGTCACCCACACTCTGGGCAAGGGAATCAGTCCTGCTTTGTTCAACTTAGAAACACACACACTGCCAAGTGTTGCAAAGCCCAGGCCCCCACTGACTCCAGTGGGAGCACAGACAACTTTTATTGTAAATGTTTTCACTGATCATCATTTAAAGGACAGAGAATTTGAGGAAGATAAGCTGAGACACCTCCTCTTCCATTTTGAACTCCTACATAGTATGTTATGAAAAGTATTTGCAGTATGTATTGCTTTCACATAGTAGAAAACGATTGCTCAAACAACTACAGTGGCCTCTAATCCTTATCCTCAGAGCTTTTTTCTTTTTTTTTTTTTTTTCCCTTTCATGTCCTTTCTGGCTTTAATGAGATAAAGAACTCACATGAATTAAGTTATGTTTACCTTGCTACTCTTGTGGCAGAAGTTTATCCCTTGTGTCTTCTTGTAAACTCATGGTCTTTTGCTTTCTTTTGTGTAGTCTTTTCTGGAAACTTTCAATACAAATTTACCTAAGTAGCATGGTAAATTTCATATTCATTAGCTGATTCTGATATCTGTCATACAATTTCCTCCCATAAAAATTAAAAAACTTGTAAACATGGATTTTTTCAGTAAAAAAAATGATGAGAGAAATATGATGATAAGCACTAACAATATAATAATTAAATAATTAAAGCATAAATCCATAAATTCTAGAAACTTTATCCCTTCTATTAAAAATGTGACTATCAAACAGTTTTACAAGAGGTAACAAAGGCTTTATGGCTTTCTCTCTCTCAATAATTTAATTCATGTAAGATTTATAAAATATTTTATTTAAGAAAATGTGGGCATTTTTACTTACTTGGAAAAAAGGCATTTTAAACAGCAGGATGTAATTTCAGACTATTTGCAGTCAAGAGGCCTCTGCTGAGCAAAATACTCATTCAATTTAGGAATGCAGATTATAATAATTTTCCTATCTCCCTCACAGCAGGATTCCTGCCATCGTTTTGCAAACCCACAGGTTGCAGTATTGAAAGACTAGCTAACTTCAGTTTCAGGTAACACATGCTTTAAACGTATTCTCATTAGCTCAACTTAGTTATAATGCAAAGCTGCTTAGTTTCACCAAGTGAAATGGGATACACTTAAATTGCCTCATCTAATATAATACTCCTTAATACATGCAAAGTGGTTTATGATGGCAAAGCTTGTAGAGCATGAAAATCGGCAGGGAAAGTAAGGTTTTCTGGCTAAAATTGTCAAAAAGAAGTCCTATTTTATATCATTTCTTTTTAAAGTGGTTAAGAATGAGGACAGACAGATTGGAGCAAAAAATAATCAGTCTAGAAAAATGCAAATGTAGCACATTAACCTTTTAATATATTGGCTCTACCGAACAAGAAAATTATCAACTAAAGCTGTACTTTCAGTAATATCCTTTGCACTGTAAAATTAAATGTAAAATACACAGTGTCCAAAATGCATTGCAGTAAGAAACAATATTCTTCATTCTATCTATTTTACACAGGGAGTCTTATATTGTGCATCGTGTTTCCATTTGCTAGTATTACAGCAATATCCAGCTTGGTGTGGCTGTATTAATTTGCAAGGACTTTTTAATTTCAGACAAAGCCCAAGAATTACTTATCTCTCTTCCTCCTTTAAATGCTGAGTGAATATACCTTAATCTTGTATACCTTGCAGCCACAAAATCTGGTTTCAATAGACCCCAGAAAAACTGGTTACAACATTTTCTGTTTTTCCCAATATCCTGCACCTGCAGTCTGACCATAGGACTATAAATCCTTTCCCTACATCCCTTTCCAATACTTCCAGAAAACTCCAGAGAGGTGCTAAGCTGCTACAGGCTTTGCAGATGACACCCAAGTGTGTATCTCACTTTCTACAGATGTAACCAGAGCCGTCATAAAGATGTTGCACTGCCTAGAGGAAAATGGCTCCTGGAGAAGAGCATCTGGCTGAGAATAAATTTGGGTGAGATCCAGACAATACTGGTTGAAAGACAGAAATGATACAGACAGCCAGTTGAGCAAGATTCCTATGTTCATGCCTTAAGCATTAGTTTGCAATGAGGCTGTTCATATCCTTGGAAAAAGGCACAATAAGCACATTGCTCAGCTGTGGCCCCAGAGAACAAACCAAGAACTCTTCACAGTCCAGTTAAAAGCATCTGCAACACATTTGGGGTTTTTTTCAGTCTGTGTTAGTTTTCACTTTGCTTACAACATGAGGCAGCAAAACCAACAAAATCTAGGAAATGCTCACACACCTCCAAGAAGAAGACCTAGCCACAAAGATCTCTGATTCATTTCTACAACTCACTGTATCCAGGGCTGTTTGGCTTTTCACAGTAAGAGAAAATTGCTCCTGCAGTGTAGTGTCTCTAAGGCTCCTATTTGCATCAGGACAGTAAGCACTGATCTTGTTCTCAAAGGTACAGCCATTTTGGGTCTCTTGATATCCACAATTGCTTTTTCATTCTCTGCAAATGGACAACTTCTACAAGAAACAATCTGAAAACTTCTGAGCAGAGAGGGTTCCTGAGGGAGGTTTAATGATTCTCTTCTGGTTATGCAGTGAGCTTTTAGGGTCTGTACATACTGCAGACGCCTTTCAACAAAGAATTTATTTCCAGAGGTCCTGTATGTCTACTTAAATGAAGACTTCTACTCTTGGTGGCAAACTCTGGGAGGTCATGCAAACCTCCTTCATCAGGATGCAACACCTGCTATGATAACAAATAACTGGCAAGTAGAGGTGAAAGCATGCATGAAAATTATAAACAAGTAATTTCCCATGAAAACACACTACTGGAGAAGCCACGCACAGTACTTCTGGGGAAGCTGGAGTCCAATTTCAGGATGGACCAGGCCTTTGAACCAGGTCCCAAACGTTGATGAAAAGTTATGAATGTCTTTATGAAGGAGAAGTAACTGTAAAACTGTTGGTAGTCACTGTAAAAACCTTGAACCTTCTACCTGGAAGCATTATATATATATATATATTTTTTTTTTTACTCAATTTTCTCAGCAGGGAGCAGAAAAAGGCATCCTGGGGTCTTTTTCTTGAGGAGTTTGTTGGTGTAAGCAGTCACCTACAGTTTAGTTCCCTAGATTTTCTGATGCTACAATATGACCAAGTAAGATGTGCTTCTCTATCTCCTTTTTATTTCTTCCTGTTTACATTCAGGAGTAAGGAAGAATAAAATAACAATACAGGTCTTCAGCTTTTTGCCTTTCTCACAGATGATTGCATAGTTTTGGTTTTTGGGGGAGACTTGTCAGAAATTTCTGTCTCAAAAGCAAAGATACATTCAGAGAGTACTGAAGTCATCCTGTTAATTTTCCATGTATGTTTTGTGTATATGAACTGGAGCATTGATCTTGATTGGTTAATCTTTGGGCCTCATAAGGAAAATAGAACATTTTCCTCCTGGTAATGCCTTCCTTGTAGTCTCTTGTTGGCTCACCAGCTGTGCTGCTTATCACAGCTTCATTCACTTTTTGAAAACTCTTTAAAATTTTCTCCATTAAAAGCTGTGTAGAAAACTCAGTGCATGCCTGTGAAACACTTGTAGGAACATGTAGTTATTGGGAGTAATAAAATAAAAAATGCAAAGCTACTATTCAGTTGGTATGTGCACAGCCATGCCGTCATGAATAAAGCATTTGTTTTGCTAAACTGTTCGTGTATTCCTAGAGGGGTGCTTAAAAGACAGAGCTTGTTAGAGAAGTCATGTAAATGCAGAATTTCTCCTGTTTCAATGTTCAAATCATAAGGTATAATCATAAATCCTGACAGCAGTCTGACCAGCTAAAAGGGCACATGGGACTCCACTAGAAATCTGGGTATTTCTTTTCCATGACCACTTGTATAACCCAGCTCCTCTAAGGAATGAACAGCCAGCCAATCCGTGTCATGGTCTAGTGGTGTTGTCCCTCCCAAAATGCCTTGTCACTGCAAGAAGTCCCAGAAGAGACAGGGCAGTGAACACTCCAAAACACTTTCCTGATCAGCCTCTGCCTCCTGGAGCCTTTGCAAATCAGAAGCTGCAGTGTGAACATTTTGCTCTTGAGGGGATATAATGAAAGCTGACATGCTTTGATCTTCTAGGAGACTCACAGGAAATACTGCCACAAAAATACTGGGTTCCCTGGGGACTTTATGCTTGTTGATTTGGTTGGTGTTTTTTTCTATATTTTGAACTGTTACTTGAAAGCTTAAATCATTCTTCCTTCCCTAAAAGAGACTTACCAACGCAATTGCAATATGTGTACACTAAAACTTGCCAAATGCCTTCTGTATCCTTCTTCATTGTTCTGAAAGAGAGGGTGGCATTTTTCTCTCCTTTATTAGTTTGCTGGTATCTTGATGAAGATCAAGAAAACTACTGTCTTAATGGGCTTGACAAAGTGATTCCTGTTTTAACAGCTTTTGCTTCAAATACCTCTTAATATTTCAAATACTGTGGTATATTTCAAATATACCACAACTGTATTCGCAAAAATTTAATCAGAAGTTTCTTTTAACTTACTAACGTAAAAGGAAAAAAAAGCCCAACTAAATAGCTTTCTTTTCCTTATTGTTTTGATTTGCTGTTCTAGCTAACTTTTATGTTTTGTAGCACAAATGCTATTCTCTGATTTTTCCTCCTTGAAGGTTAATGTGCATCGAAATGAAGTAGTAATGGCATTTTCTTTCCATAAAGCCCTTCCTTTTACAGCTGTATAAATTGTGTGACTCCATCAAATGGTAATATATACATATTTCTATGTGGATATCTGTTGGAACTTTTGAGAGTGTGAGCTACACCTTCATGAATTCAAAAGGCTTACCATAAACAAAGTTTTTGTGTTTGCTATTTTAATATCTTGTGGAGGCAGCATTCTAAAACTATGCAAATTCATACAATGGATAGAACTTTGTGATGTAATTTTTTTGTCCAATGTTTTGTAACACTAAGTTATTCCTAAATTATCTCCTTAAGAACAAAAGTCAATGTTCTCATATATGCTTCAGGATTATTGGCATGGTCCTCGATGGATGCAAATACCTGAAGTATAATACAAGCAGAATCTGAGCAGGGAAACCCACCATTTGAAGATTCACAAGGATCTTAGCTTGCACTTGTCACTTCAAATTCTGTCATCACCCAACCCAGAAGCATTGCTGAACTGTCTGTGTTGTGTACCCAGCTAACTCTTGCCTTCCACAGGCAGTTCAGATTTCACAAGACAGGTATCTCCAAAAACTTGTGTTCTGCATTGTTTGGACAATGAGAGTTTCCTAGTAATCTTGTGATTCTCATCTGAGAGAATGGACAAGTTTTTCTTGGTCTGAGTATTTAGGTTTTAATTAGGAAAAAAGTTGAATCGGGACTGAATTCTAAAATTTATGTCTCATTTTCAGAGGTAATCCACACCCAATACCAAGTCAGCAGAGATTGTGAAGCCATAGGATAGAAAATGTTTTCACTAAAATACTTCAGTTTTCACTGACTTGTGCTCATGCATTTGCATTCTTATTTTGTCATGGATACAAATGATGTTCAGTGGTAAATGGAAGAAAAACATGGAAAATAAATGGGCCATGCATTTTATCCACTCCTACTTACTGTTCCATATCAAAAATGCTTATTTAATATTTCAGATCCCTGAACATCTTAAATATGTGGATATTTAGAAAAAAGGCTTTTCTACTTTGGCAAAATTCAAAATGTCACAGGAAAATCACCCCATTTGTGATTCAGATTAAAAGATTTGGTACTTTTCAATTTCATGTTCTAAAAATGGCATGGATCTGAAGTTTATTTTCTTCATATCTTCTCTTAAAAAACCCTCCAAACAACTGGAAAAATTGCCCAACCTAAATAGCTATTCCTTTCCTCACATATATCAAAGATTTTAAGTCATTTTCAGAAGTTATTATAGCTTCCTCTAATCCTCTTATTCTCAGTAACTCTTGGAACCTGGCAGCTCAATCAGGTATGAAAAATAATCTAATTTTCATAAGCACACTAAATATATTGGAAGTTGGAATTTCAGTAAATAGATGACATCAAATATTCTTTTTTTTTTTTTTTTTAATCAGTGTTCGTTCCAAGATAGTTGCACTACCTACAAATGGCAATGAACTCAGATAGAGGACTGGAGCACTTTTGTGCTTATACAAACTGTGCTGGAGACTTGAAGACATGCATTTGGAATCTTTGTCCCTGTTTCTGAATATCATGACTCTTTATTTAGAATATGACTATATCTCAAACTAAAAATAAAATAAGGAAACATTTTCCTATCTTTTTTTTTCCCCCTCACAAACTGCATAGATCTCACAGGCCCAAACTTGAATAGTACAATCTGTTCCTTGGCCTCATTGGAGGGACCGAGGAGTTTTCCTGCCTACAAGCATAAGCATGTAGCAGAAGTCTCTAAATTGAGAACTTGCTCATTTTAAGCTGATTTTGTAATCAGAAGCCCAGATCTGAATCACATTCTGGAAACATTTGTCTCTTGGCACTGATCACAGGGAGAGTTTAAGGTGACTTCATCTCCCAACTTAGGCATTTTGCTGAGGAAGTCATCATGATGGAGAATGAATCCAGATCCTAATTCGGCCACATTCCCAATCCAGATTCCACATGAAACCTGGCTGTAGCCAAAGGGGATAGGATCTGGGTATTTGACCCCAAGCACACAGATACTCTCCTCAGACCCTTTGTCAAAACTTGCCAGAACGTTCAACCTTGGAAAATAAGGATGTATGGAAATATTGACACAGCCTTGAAAGCTGTAGCTCAAACGTGTCTGCAGTAAAATGTATTAAGCTTGTAGCTTTGACACAGGAATGGGATGATGCATAACTCAATGAATACAAAAGATCTTTTCCTTTGAAACTCCAGACAGCAATGCTCGATCTCTGCAAAGCTTAACAATATATAAATAGCTCTTTGTCACTTTCATGAATGCTTGTTTACAAACCCCTCGATCCCACTGAGTGCAAATAAAAATTGACAGGTAACACTGTAATTGAAGGTGCATGTGTACACGGTGCAGTGTTTGTTTATTTGTGCTATGTTGTGCTGGGCTGTGCCAAACACAATGGAAAAAATGGAACCATTGCAGTCATTTTAGCAAGTTATTTGGCTGCATGCATGATGTGATCTACTTCTGGGTCTCGTGAATGCATTCAGCTTTACTTGTTAACCAGCAAAACATTATTTATTAATGACTTCTTCATGCTTTATTAAGCCTAATGTCAAAACACCTCTGTGGGACTCTAGGCATGTTCTTTCTTTGTATTAAACCCGTCTAAAGAAAATGAAAAATTATGCATCAAAGCTGCAGATAAAACCTAGTAGATATCCTTTCAATTTCTCTTGATCCTGGCAGATGATGTTTCTGAATATTTTGAAAGCACAGCCCTTGATTGTATGCTGGCTTAAATTGAAGCATTCTGCAATCTCAGATGTGTGTAATTAGGGTTCCTTAGAAACCCAACAAGGCTACTGTGGTCTCCAAAGCTGAGCAGAGTGCTCAGATGGCAAAAACTGACAAGTTCACCACAGAAATAGAATTCTTGCTTTTTTTCTGTGAACTGAAGTTCCATATCACAGGGAAAGGCTACTTCATGGGAACATTGAAATTAAGCAAAGTAAGAACAGGTTGATTTACCTGTGACTTCTATGGTTTGGGATGGTTGGTATGGTTCAGGAAAGTAATACTGCAGACCAACAAACTTTTCCACCCTTGATCTGACAGAGCACCTTGTTCTCTAGCATTGACTTGAGATTCAAATCCAACATGTCTTAACCAATAGCAACATCCTAGGACATATTTCATAGTTCTTCTATATGTGCTGATATTTAACATTGATTAAGCAACACCAGCTTTTAGACCCTAGAAATATAGACAGAATGGAATAAAATTATGATTTTATGCAGTTGGAAGAAATGGTCATTCCAAGAAAGTCAGGATGTTCATCAATTTTTACATGAAAGAGAAGACTTCAGCTAAAGCTCCTAGTTTTTTCTCATCTTACATTTGAAAAGGAACCTTTTGTTCATGTACATGTAGGTTTTAAAAATATTTTGGTTAGCAGACTTAATAATGGCCAATCAGAATTGCCCGAGTTATAAAAATAAACAGAAGTCATATTAGAAAACTTTAAAAGTTAGAACTTTTAAGAATTAGACATTAGTTCCTTTTATGAAATCACAGTATTTAACATCTGAAGTGACAACACAACAGTTTAGCTGTTGAAATCCAAAGTTTTGCACAGTAGAAATGCCATTTTGTTTTTACTGAAGAGAGAGGTTCATCACAGGTTTTATTGGAGAGCACAAATAAGGTGTAGAGCCTTAATTTTGCTCTCAACTAATCCTGGCCTATGTTTATGTATCAGATAAACAAGCAGCAAAGTTTGACCAAAGCACAGGCCAAAACTATTGGGGCACTTTCCAACTACAGCAACAGAAATCTATGGATGATTCCTGGTGGGTGTTGTAGATAGATGATTTGGACTCTGCATAATCACTACTGCTTTATTTCCTACTTTCTGTTTGTAATTACTACCAGTTATGAATATTTAATGTGAGCTTGTTTTGCGCTTTTCCTTTTTCTTTCATCTTGTTACTTTCATCATCTTTCACAACATCTGAGAGATCAATGTAAGGCAATGGGATGATTGGGGAATGTACCATATCGTTACCATATCACAGCAAACATAACTAATTGTGAGGGCAGATCCTCAGCTGGTGCCTGTAAACGGAGCTGACCCAATTTTGGTAGAAGCTGTCCAGTTACAGGCTGTCATTCAGAGACCTCTTGGCAGGGAGGTTTCAGTAACATAAACTGAAGAGTGCCAGACTTCCCTGCTGGAGTGCTTTGTTCCCTTTTCTGCCAAGTAGACACTGGAGCCTGGTTTGTCTCTTTCAAAGTGGGTACCTCATCATCAGAGAAAGAGTCCTGCCTGTCTGGTGCATGGTTTTTGTCTGGAATTAGCTATAAAGCTGTGAAATAAACCAGGGGTAGTAGAGTAGGGCTCTGCTCTTTCTCCTCTGGTTATCTTTTGTGGTAAATAATTGATCCTGCTAGAGATGTTAGCCTGTAAATCCCAATGGGATGGAAGCACCCCTGCTAGTCCAGGAAAAAATTCTAAAATGACACAGAGGCAAGATCAAAATTAAAGTCACATCTTTCCATTGGTGCTTCCTAATATTTAGCATGGTTAACTGCAGAGGGTTTCTCTTTCATGGTGTGGAGGTTTTCCCCCACATTATTCAGCCACCATAGTTATTATGGATTTTCCTCTTCCCAGCCTTCCTAATGCATTGCCTATACTACATGCAGAACACAGTGTGTAGATGATGGAAGGGTGCTAAGTGTGGCACTGCAGTGCTATGCCCAGCACCTGTCTGCTCTAGATCCAGCTCAAGAAGCCTTGCACTGCCTAAAGGCCAAAGAAAACAGATAATCTGCCTTTCTAAGAAGTGTAAGGCAATGCAGGCTGGTCACCGATACCATGGCACTTGGGCATGTTGCAGTATCATCTTAATGGCTGCTATTTGCTGCTCTTACACTGCTGTTTGTGTGTGCTCAGAGATGTGTGCTAATAAGAAAGTGGAATTAGAAGATGTCACATTGAACCCTTTACATATTTAGTTACTTTTTCTTTTAGTATAAAAAAGATGTCAATAAAATTTCATTTGTTTTAGAACAAGGTAAACATTATTCACTACTAAAACTAACTAGAATCCAGAAACCCAGCAGCAACTCATTTTAGACCAAAGGGAAGCTGTTGAGAACTTGTCAGGTCCCTCTAGATTACAAGTGAAACAAGAAAGTCTGTATTATACAGATTTCCCAGGAGGACACAATTAAAAATCCTGTTCGAAAACTACTTTATATGCTTTTGTTTTTAATAAAGTCCTTTGAGACCAGCAGTGGTGTAATATTCATACTGCTTTTGGTCTGTCTATGGTCTTCATGCTGCTCATTGTCAGTACACCACACTTTCTTCTCAAGTGTTTGCTGTTTAATGAGAAACTCAGGATTAGATGGAGGTCACCCACTTCTTTACACAGATTCAGTACACAGTTTCCTTTATTTGATTTATTTGATTTCCAGAAATGCAATTTCAGATGACTGTTGTGATGTGGTGATATTCACCATTCCTGTGAACACACCATTTCTTCAGAGAACAAGCTGTTTATAACTTACACTGGTTCATACTGTGGCATTCACCTCTCTGTGAGGACAGCAGAGCTGTGACAAGCTTCACTGGCCTCACTCATGAGCTGACTTTGGTACCCACTGTCACTGGCATTGATGGCTGGTGCACTGTCACATCACCTGAGCCGTGCATGTGAGAGAGCTCACGGGCCATAGTGAGGCACGTTTCCCCCTGTAATATTGTTCAGAGGAACTTGCTATGGATGTAACCATCAGCTGGGACAGGACTCTGGTGAAATTTGGGTTCAGTCCTCCCCTATGAAATTATGAAGCCAAGGACACAAAAATCCTCCTGTCTTAAATCGGTGCAGTTAGTGGCAGGTTTGCTCTGGAAAACAAAAAGAGGACAAATGTGCTCAAAGAGCTGGGTTCTGTGCATTGTCTTCAAGGTGATTTCACTTAGTCATGTAATTTTTACCCTTTGTTGTACACATGTGCCTCCATCATTCTCTGTCACACAGTGAAATATAATCTACTGCATATGAAGTAATAAGAAGAGAGAATCATGCAAAATTAATGTTTTAATGATTGGACTTTTGCTTTGCTTTGCTTATGTTTGGGGGAAAAGCATGTGTGGAAAGCTCTTCTGTATCCTCAATTAGTGCTGCTCCAGGCTATCTTTGCTGTTGTAGCAGTTCTGATAAGCCTACAGAAGAGAATCCCTTTCTGTTGACAGCACATTTTCTGGTATTTATGCAGCAGTTCAGTAATGTCTTTATTGTGTAATGTTGTATTTTAATAGTCAATTAAAATTCCCATTGAGTTGACAAAATGGACTTAAGAACCTCTGAAGACTATTTGGCCAAAATTACACATGAAACTGTTCTGATAATCACGGCTACAACACTACTACATTCAAACTTACTCAAAAGCCTCACCTTATCACAATAGGAAAAGTTCTGAGGCAGGAGAAAACATAAATACATTCCTTCATAAAGGAGTCTGTTATTGAATTGAATCTCATTTCTCTGTTATGACCATGTCTCCTCTTTTTCCCCTCCAACACCGTCAGCACTTCTCTTCTGCCTTTGTTCATTTTCCCAACTCCTTTCTGTGTTGTCTTTTTCTCCTTTTTTTTGTTTTTGTTTGTTTCCTCTGGTCCTCATGTTCTCTACTAATAACAAATAGTACAGTGCCTTTGTGATGAGGATAAGGTGATGAATAGTCCATTAGTCAGATTTCAGAGGCTTCACACAGGGTTTGTGTGAATTCTTTTTTGTTTTGTTTTGTTTTGTTTATGCCTTTCATAACAAATGTGTTTACAGCCTGCAGGTTAAAATGAATGAAGGTAGCAAATACCTAAGACAAGCTCTGTATGAGTAAGTACACCACTAACAGGCGGCAAGGCTTGCAAACACAAGTCGTTCCCACTCACTCATTGCTCTCTTCAGCCATCCCTACAACCTTATCTTCAGTCCCATGATACTTGGTGGGTTTCTTAACACCTCAGCTGCTGGAACTGCTTAGTGCATGAAGAACTGTTCTTCCACTCAGCATTTCTCAGTTCTCCCAGTTTCATTGCAGGATATTTTGTTTCCAGACATCATCAGTAGATATTCTTTCAGCATTTTTAAGATGATCTCCTCAGGACCTTACCTCATACAAAAGGGTAGCAAGCTTATGATAATAAATGCACTGCCAGATGTGTTGCAGGATCATGTTCATAATATTTAGCAACTCTTGCAATTGCTCCACAGAGGAAATTTGTTCCAGCTTCCACAGACAAACACTGCAAGCAAGGCAAATGACAGAACTTGGGAAAAGCCATAAATAGGAAGCTCACAATTCAAGATACAAGCAAATCCATATTGTTTGAGAGAATAATAATAATAATAATAATTTCAGCCTTTTGGAAAGACAAGGAGCGACAACATCATTTCATTGCAAACAACAATTCAGTACTCCTCATTCTATTGCCTCTGGCCTTTTGGTTTTCCACTATAGTGTGCAAATAAAAGTGAATTGGCACTTTCAAATGTACTTCTGTGACTCTACAGATGTGTTATTAATGTGGATTTTTCAAGGCACAAATTGACTGTGATTAAATTATATGAAAAAATACAGTGGGCATCTGCTTGCAGGTCATTCTTCCTATTGTTTACTGCAGATGGTGAAGAACCATTTTGAACAAAGATGAATGTTTGGAGAGCACACAAACTTTTACAAGGACTAAAATCCAGGGCGTGATGGGCTGGGGAGAATGAAAGGAATATATTTAAAAAATTGAAAAAGTAGTAAGGTCCATGAGAATTGTCAGAGTGAGGCAAGGGCTTGCTGGAGGCAGGTGTATGAGTCACTAGCAGAAGGGCAATCAGCAAGAACTAAAACTGGCATTTTTTATTTCAATATTTCTCTGTACTTGAATCATTCATTCCACCTACTGAAATATTTGCTTCTTCCCTGGTGGGACCTTCACAAAGGTCTGGTGCACAGTCTGGTTTCAACTGCACACATACAGCAAGGAGAAAATACTGATGCCACATGGAAAGCTGGTCCTTGTCTGCAGTGGCCTAGAGATGCTGCTGTATGCTCCCGTGCACCTCTCAGCATTCCCACACAAGGGAGAACACTACAGCATGCTTTTTACGTGCAAGCCTGAACTCTCTGCCATGAAAAGCAAGAGTGCATAGAGAAATGGCAGATTTTTGCCCTGAAATGTGGCCAACATAAGCACCCAGGGACTAGCGTAGCCTATTTAAGCATGCACTTCTCTTATTTGCATGTGTTATGTCACAGTATTTAGTTAATGATTACATATAGGTTTTTTCAGACCTCTGCTTTGTTCACTGCACAATAAGGGACTACTGAGAACAAACCAGCAATACACAGAAGAAATATGCTAATCTCTGTAAGATGCCTGTCTTGTGTAGTAAAAATGGAAATTATGTCAGTTAACGCAGAAAAATGAATAAAGAAAAAATTTTTAAAACACCTGAGACTTCAAAAGTGGATGTTGCAATTTTAGCAGTTACTGCCCACCAGCTGTGCTTTAGCTGATGGTTTCTGCCTTCACAACTGAGTTGTATTCATGGTTAACAGCTCAAAACAAGCCCACTGGCTTTTTGCTGAAGCTGACTCAATCTCTCGGTGAGGGCATTAGTTGGCTGTGGATGTTGTAACAGCAAGGAAGGGTGCCTTCTTAAATTGCATCAACTCTATCCTGAATAAGACATACCTAGAGAGAAAGAGAGAGAAAACTCTCTTGGTCTCTGCCACAGGCTTCCTGGTAGTGGTGGGCAGGTGACTAAAATTTTTTCACATTTGTCCCCTAAGTGCATTTTACTCCCAATTCATTCCATTTGGCTAAGCAAAAGGAAATATTTGGGGTCTATTGGCAGAAAGCTCTCAACTGCAGTTGAAGTTCCTGGGTAGGCTCCCCCCAGGCATGCCATTGGAAAGCGGGCAGGTTAAAGGCTTTTCAGACTCACTTTCAAGTTCACTGTTATATTTTACAATTCATCTTGAACACCTGTGGTCAGTTCCCTGTCTTGTGGGGGGACACTAGCAATACTCTCATCTCACACAGGCATTGTTAAGATACATTTTTTGAGCTTTGAAAAGAACGTCACCAGAGAAAAATCTTCATTTAAGGAAGCTGTCATTCCTATTAGAGGTAGAAAGTGAAATTCAGCCCATCTGTTGTGTACCGCTGTCCGATTTCAGCTTTTTCTCTCATACTTGTAAAACTCTTGAATGTGACAAAAAATATGACAATTTTTTTAAAGTTGCTCTTCAGAGCATGTGGCAAATGATTCTTGGCTATCCTTTTCACACTTTCAATGTGTGAGCAAAAGGATGTATGAAAAGAGTTGTCTGCCTTTTCTTTCCTTTTCTTTTTCTTCATTCGAGCGTGTAATGCCTCCTTTCCCAGTATTACCCAGAGCCTTTCTGCGTGTGCCCTGTTGTCTGCATTGGTTAGCTTTACTCTGTCAACTCAAAGTAGTGTTGATTAGGAAGCTGATATGGTTGCTAACAAGCTGTGCCTAATGTGTTGATTTCAGTCCACAAGACAAGTTTTCATGGTACTATTTCAGTTGTTAGTGTAATAAAATGCATGGTTCATTTATTTATTGGAAATTTGCCTTACATCATCACTAGGTGTAAGAATTCTTTGCATTCCTATGATGCCACCATCAAACAATGAACCAGACAAGACCCACCAGCTCAGTTATCTTTTTGCGTGCTGCTTAATAGTGACACTGCATTTGTGATGAAGAAACAGCAGTTTGAAATATCCCCTACTGATAGTGCCAGAAGAAAGCTGGAAAATCTCCAAAACTCTCTCATTTTGAAAACATTGCTGAATTTCTTTGTGAATATATGAATATATATCTCTTGCTTATTTGAGCAATAGGATTTTTTTCTCACTTGACTGTATTTTCTACTTGTGGTACATATTGGTTCAGAAAGAGATTAAAGCTTACCTCATGTATCAAGGAGGGTGAGAGGTGAGAATTTCTGTGTTATGTGTATTAAAATTAGGAATTTATATTTTTTATCTATAATCCATTTTGCAAACAAGGAGGAAGTTAGAGAAGAGCATACCCTCCATGTTAAGCACAACTGAATTGTCACTGTAATGGAATTGTTCCAGAATTGAAGAATACTGCTTAGAAACATGAGGATACTGATTAGAAAACAGAGTAACAAGTCAGTAAAATCAAAAGGCCTGATTTCTACAAGAATTGCAGCCCCTTTTGTGTGAATAGAAACAAGAACAAATTAGGAAACCTGCTTTTGTATGTGGCCATATATGAAGGAATGAGTATTTATTCTTTATTTCAGGTGACATTCTGTACCTTTCCTTCTGATGCTGGTGAGCAAACCACAGAGATACCTCAGGCTTAGGAAAGGAAATATCAGCCTCCTGGATCCTGCTGCCACCTTCCAACAAGCAGCCAAGGAGGCAGCTACCCACCAGAGCAGTGTCTGACCTGGCCTTACCCCTGCTAGTGACTTGTTTTCAACTTTTGTCAGGAAGGACAATCATAACCAAAATTACAGAAGAACATAGAATGACACAAGTTTGAAGGCAATGATGAATTCATGGATGGTTGAATGGAAAAAGGTTTCCTTTTTTTACTCCTCTTCTGAGCTGTCAGCCAGCCAAAACAAATTAGAAAGTGAAATTTATGGCCCAGGTGAAGCCAAGAGAAGGCAGTACATTAGAAAAGCCCCCAACTGCAACCCCAGGTGAACTGGATGCAAATTTAACAATGTTGTTATTGCTCAATGAGGAGGATTTCTCAGGGAAAAAAGGCAATAAGCACAGAAATGTCCTTGGGCAAGTGTTAGTCTCTAGTGTGACCTGAGCAAACTCAGTTTTATTGTGAGCCATGTTAACAAGAAGCTGAGCCTATAAGTTCTGTAATAGTAACAAAAAAGCAATTTATGCAAAATGGGGACAATCTTCATCTCATAGTATCTAGAGAATATGCAGTTCTATAGGTGATTAATTTAAAAAAAAAAAGACAAAAGAAAAAAAAGGTTTGCAGAAGTTATTTAAAAGCTTTTTAGTACGCTGCGACCGGGAAAGTATTAAGAAAACCAGAAAGGGTATGGCACTTGAGGAAAAGGCAAGGCATTGTGGGAATACAGTGTGATATAAAGCAGGATTCATTTATGTAATTATTACAGAGACACTGTAGTCATACAGTAGTTAAAAATTATGCCACAATTCCCCAAAATATACCTCTCTTCATGAAGGCAAGTCTTTATCTTTTCTATTTGGTGTTTTTATTGAAATAAATCTAAACATATAAAGAAATTAATAACTATTTCTAAAATGCTGTAACACTGTTCTGAGTTTGTTATGTCTTGGATTTGTTGTCTTTTTTTTTTTTTTTAATTCATAACATCTTCAAAATGATTTAATCTAGGCATTGCAAGCATTGCCACTGAACAGAATTGCATACTGCTACCTTTATGTATATTAATCAAAATTGAAAGACATATAGCTTTACACTTTAGAAAGCAGTCAGTAACTCACACTGAGTGGTCCATTTGATATGCATAGAAAGAAAACAAAAAGTATTAAATCAGCATTTAATATCAGATTTCTTTAAGTGTGTAAACTTAGCTACCTGACATCATTAATCAGATTTGGTATATTAGGTCATAAATATTTACATTTCTTTTTAAAGTAATAAACAGCCACATTTGCTGTTACTATACAAACTATTAATTATGGTAGAGACTTTCAAAATAACTAAAGCAAAGTGGATATCTTGGGTTAAATCAACCTAGTTATGAAAGATAGAAACAATAAAGGATTTTGAATGGATTTTAGAAAGTAGTCATGGGGAGCTCCACATCAATGTTCTTTTTTAAAAACAGATGTCCACATTCTTATTGCCACTTCTGAGGTGCTGAAAGCCTTTAATCACTTGTCATTTATTTCAATTTTTAAAATTTGTTATCCATTTTTTATGTTTCTGCAGAGGCACCAAAGGATTTTGGCCTAAGGGAATTAAAAAATTTTCTATAATCAGGAAGAACCACCAAACACTGCTATTGCATTGCTGTATCCACAATACAGTCAGCAGACTCTTATAAACATTAAAGTTAGAAAAGTCAACCTTTAGATCTGAAATAAATCAGTAGTTTTCAAACTTATTGGTGAGACCAGGCCTAAAGAATACACACACATTATTGGCATGGTACTCATTAACTCTGAATCATTTTCTTAGCTTTGGTTTCTCAGTCTCAGGGTCATGGAGGTGCCTCTCCATCCCATGAGCCAGAGCCCTAATCCAGGGCTGTGGCTGAGGTTTTGCACCTACCCCATATGCTTAGTGTTTCTTTCTGTTTTGCTCCAGCAAAGTGTGTGGTATGAAGGGAAGAGGAAAAAGGTGTGAAAAACACCTGCAGGTATCAAGGCAAAAGTCTGCTGCTTTCAGCACCACATTGACACGTGGAAGCAGCTTTGGCCCCAGTAAAAGTAGGGACTGGAGGTTCATAGTCTGTATTTCAGCACTGAGAAAACAACCACCACATTTTAACTAATTTCTCAGTTTTATGCCTGATTAGCAAGACCTTGCTGATGATTAAATACTTTCAGAATACATATGTAATCAACTTTTCACCTAAATTTTATAGTTTACAGAGAAAGTAGCAATTGGATAATGTTAGGAATTCTTCAAAACACTGCTATCACAAATTAAATAGTAGCAGCTTTTTTAAAGCTTGCTCCTGTTTAAAGGCTTTTTTTTTCCAGTCTAAAATATTTATTCCAGATTTCAGTTTTAGAACAAGAGCAAATTATTTCTACAACTAAGTAGTTTATAGTTTCCTTTAATTTATTCCATCTCTGTCATTATATTGTCCTTGAAACTATTTTCTGTCACTGTCAAACATGATAGCCTCAGGACAGAAATGAAAGTGAGATAATATATCTCTATGAGCTTTTCTGGTGAAATGTTTTTAAAAGTTTTCAAATGCAGCCATTTGGATTTAAGCAGAAGATGAAAGAACAATGAAACTAGGAGATTAAAGGAACAAAAGCAATTATTTTCAATGTTATTATTCTAACATTCCAGCATTAATCCTTGAACACCGTTATAATTGGACCAAATGATTTATATAAGTAACAGAAAATTATTTTATATTACTTCTTCTATTCCTCTGTGAAGAATAATGTCTTCTATCAGAGTATTTTCTCATAGTTAAGATTCCCAAAAATGTGTCACTGTGACATTTTTCCAAATATGATCTTAATAAGAAGCTTAACTTTAATGTTTCATAAGATTATCCGACCAGTTCCTAAAAACATATAATACGTTCATTTTCAGAAACCAATGTAAGTTCAGTGTGTGTTGTTTTTCCATTTCAGAGATAACCTCAATAAAACAAGAAAATCCAAAAGTAGGGCTTTCATTGTTGCAATAGTGTGGGAGGAAGAGTGAGGGGCAGAGATTAGAAGATTTATGCTTTCCCTGTATTTTTTCAATGTGTGTGTTATAGGATTTATCATTTATTTCTCATATGCTAGTGTTTTAAGATATTTTTTTTAAACTCTCTTTAAGCTGTATTATATTTTCTAGACTGGAATGCTTGTCATTTAAGCTTTGAATTTCCACAGACTGGCATCCTTAGAGGTAAATTGACTGGCTGACTTGGGGAAGCTATGCCTTGCATTTCAGGAAATGTGATTCAGGCATCCTTGCATTGGTCTGAGTGTTGCAATGTTTTCTTTACACAAAATTGCTCTCACATATTTGTTTGCCTTTTTATTTTCTCCTTCCTTAGAACTAGCTACTTCATCAACACATTGCAAAAAAGCAAATAAGCATATTTTCTCCATCAAAGAGACACAAGGAAGGACTGGATCAATAAAGTCAGTACAAATATTCAGAGGTTTTACTGCTTTAACTCACCTCAAGTTAGCCATGGCCTTTCTTCAGCCCTGTTTTGATAGCATTGCTGATGAGCCAGAAATTAATATGTGATAAATGGTTCACATAAGATTGGCACATTTGTGTGTAGGAGCTGAGAGCATAAGTCCTCCTCTCCACCCCTGGGACTTAGCAGTCATTTTGTGCAAAGAGGATGGAAAACCCTGTTTATTTTGTTGGTTTTATCACATTACATTTTCCCCAGCCAAATGAAAGTTTGCTATGTCTTAGATTACCTCTTCAGCCACTTAATAATTTCCCTACCAGAGATTACTATCATTACAGAACAAGAGCTCTGGTGGGTTTCAGCCTTTTCCTGAAGGATACTGGTTGGGTAATGTGAAACAAAGAAAGCAGTTTGGTTTACCTGCTCTTCTACAAGACACACAAGAAGGGATATTAAGTGAGTGTATGTGCGTGCATGCATGTATGCTCATCCCTTTGAAGACAAGGAAATTGCAGTGGTGCTCAAAATTTTTCAGTCATAGCTGGTTTCCTTGCTTTACAGAAACACACGGACATGCAAACATCCACATCTATCTTTATATAATCATATGCATTTCCATATTCATGCACAGACATGTATTTTTTAACATATTTACCAAAAAATGTAACTGCAAGTTGCAAATAATGGTCACATTAATAAAGTCATTGAAAATATCTAAAATGTAGTCTTGAAAGGAACTACATGCAATTTTACGTTATGTGGGCATGCCTTTTTCAACATTTCTTTACTGTCAAAAGATTTTATAAATCATAAAATCATAGAATGGTTTTGGTTGGGTTGGAGGAACCCTTAAATACCAACTAGTTCCAAGAGCCCTACTATGAGCATAGGACACTGGCATGAATCCTAAACATTTTCATATCAAAACCCCACTGAATCACATGGAAATAAAATATTTGTCATAAATGTTGACTAGTATTTCTTAAAATGCTTTTCCTAGTCAAACGAGAAGTAGTTATTCGAGCATTATTGAAAAACATGATTCAAAGAGAAAAAAAATCAGACAAAGTGCCCAGTAAATGTGGTTAGTTCAATATCTGGGCATCCTGCTGGGAAGATGCTGCCTTTTAGGGACACCAGTAGCTTGTGCCTGACCTCAGCAGTACTGGGGGTGCTTTGTGTCACTTGGAGGAACAAGGCAGAGGTCAAGAAACAGGAATGTGTTTACAAGAGGTTTAGAAAGTGCCAGCAGATGGCATGCATGAGTCCTCAGCAATGGGGTTTGCATTCGTGGGGGAGGAGAGTTTTGAAACAACAAAACTTCCTTGAGTGCCCCAGATGACTTACTGTGAACAGCCTTTGAACATTATTCTAAATATCAAGATTTCTGAAGAGGTTATGCTAGGTAAGGAAAAAGCAAAAGACCCCAAACTAATGACGATGTTTTGGAAGGGATTTGTCTGAGTCATTAAAAAATATATATCACTGCAATTCTCAGAAAGCTCAGTTCCTATTACAGATACAGATTAAGGATTCTATTTTATGCACTTTTTGATCTGCACACTTGTCTTTGTTGCAATTTTTTAAAAAGCACATTAAAAACATCAGCATTGCAAAAAAGGTTTAAAAGGAACTTGTCTTCTGAAAGATGTTTGTTTCATTGATGTTTGAGTTTGCACAGAAGTAGTTATAAAAACTGCATCTCTGATCACCGGAAAATGGATTCTAGTCAAAGGCACCAACTGTCCTGACAATGTGATGTGATGTCTTGCTCTCTCTCACTGCCAGACTCAGCTACAGAAACAGCATAATTATATGAGTAGCAACAATTTCCCTTATCTAATATGAACACTTGCTACTGTTAACTGCATTTCAATGTGCTAAAGAAGAAAAAGAGAGTTAAAATGTATGCTGAGGTTCTTGGGTCATTTAATCCAAGGGAGAATGTTTTCCTGTTGGGTTTGTGGTGGAGTTTTGTTCATTTTGTTGGGGTTCTTTAAATTCTACGCATTTGAAAATATTCCAGCCAGGCCAAGTGCAGGTAATGATGGCAGAGCCAGGAGATCCCGCTGCCCAGGGCATGCCTCCTGCGCTCCTCTGGGCACTTTTTGGTTCCCTGAAAGTAAAATTTCTGTTCTGCCAGACTCCTTGTGCCTCTGCCATTACGACAACCTTCTGACTGTGGCATTTGAGAACTAATTTTTTCAAATCAACTCAACAGAAAATTCTCTATTTCTATCTTTCATTTTCTCATAAGTAGATTTCCCAAGTGTAGACATAACCAACAGATAGATCCAGATATCCTCATGCTATTTATAAAGACAACCAACTAACACTCCAAAATTCCTCATCTAAGGATTATTAACACCAAGGAAGGTTTTTCTAGAGAAAACTCTGTATGTCATATGAGGCAACCAAAATAATCATTTTGTAAATGACCAAACCCAAGTCACAAAAGTGAAGCAGTTGTAATGATATTAAGAATTTGAGAGCTTTTGATATTAAAATATCTAGCTGGCTCAGTATGACTACAGTTACTTTCAAAGCATCTCACAGAAACACTGAAACAACAAAGATGTCTGGAGAAGATGAAAAAGATATGTATTTGAGTTAGAGGAGTTAGAGTAGGGCAAACTGGAGAAAATATAGCTAAGAATGACGAATCAAAATTTGTTGTATATTGAACAACCTAATTACAGTGATTATGGTTTTTGTCATTGCAGGGTTGATGAATATTTTCTGGAGCAAATGGAAATTTCCATCCCACAGTTATTGTAGTTGTCTAATATTGCTTTATGTTAGTATCTTAGAGGACCGTGATAGTATCAAATATAAACAGATTACTGTGGACAATCACCAGCCAAAAACAACAAAGAGGCCAGATTACATCTAGGCCTTTTGATCATCAAAGCTTTAATATGCTTTATAAGCTGTTTCATAAATTATGAATGTGAAATAGTTGTGGCAATAAGATCAAGGTTTACATATTATTACAGTAATTATTTCAAAATTAAATATATGTAAACATATTTAAAATTAATGTATTTATCATATATAATGCCCAATGAGCCAAACACAAAGAAATATCTAGGGGGAGATTTATCATCTGTAGGTCACTTGTATCCTATTTGTAATGATTTCTTTCCTACACTAAAGAGAAAAGCTAAAACAATTTCATAAAAGTGTCATATAGTAAAAGATTACCCTTTCTTTGGAATTATTTTTAATTTGTTGCAGAACTTCAGAAGAAAATATGACAGCACAAGGATTTATTTTTCCCTTTTTGTTTCACACATGCTGATTTACATATTTTGCTGGTCTTGTTGAAATAGTGCACCATCTTCTGTGAACCGAAGAGACTTCATTAGCAGCAATGATACCAGCAGTTCAAATTAGAATATATAAAATTCCTTATTATTTCATATTATCACAAAATAGGGGTCTTTGTCTCTACAAATAAGTAAAAAAGTATCAAGGTTTGAACACTCATTATCTGTTCCTGGACTTCTAAAGAAAAATATAAAAATAGAGATCAATTTTTAATACCCTGCCAAAGAAATTCAGGTGAAGGTTCAATGAAGTTAATCATCCTTTCCACAATAATGAGGAATTAATACTCAAATCATCTATGTTTGATACACTTTATATTCAGCAATGTCATTTAAATGTTAAAACTGCAAGAATTATGGGACCTCTCAAGCTAATATTGATCTAATGGCTACAACTCAATGACAGTGTCAATTATTTTATATATATATTTAATATGAGAAGTACTGATGGTATTAGAAACTGTACAAGATAGATAGATCCTCCTTCCAAAACTAAAAAAAAAAAAAATAAAAAAAATCCTGATTATTTTTCCTTGTAGCTGAATTGTGTTTTAATACAAAACACTTACAGGCTTTTATTACAGAAAATTAAGGAACAGCTTACCTGTATAAACTTTAGACTATTTAAGAAAATTTGTTTAAGTGTTATTTAAAAATCCACTACAATTTTTTTTTTCTATTTTTATGGTTGGAACTATTGTTCCCTTGCCAGTTGTTTCCCTTTTTACGATACCGTAACTTACCTATCATCAGCAGTCCAATATATGCATTGTTCCATTCAAATTCACCCCATGAAAATGCTTATGCTTGTTATTCCTTCTTTCAGTCCTTGCAGTAAAGTGAAAGAAACCTGGTGTTCTGCTCATTGTTTGCACTGTGTAATTTTACCCCTCCATTGAATATGTCCTTGCTATTTTATGTCAGGCTTTTACCAAACAAAATTACCTTTGGGTGTAGATCACATCCCAGTTTATCACAGGGTGGTGTTAGGGAATAGTCAGGCAGTGATCCAATACCCTCACACAGAGCACTTCAGCTACCTGCATCTAAAACTACACTGTGCAGACTCTTGATAAACCTGGGTCAATGAAATACAGGTTAAAGGTATACCAAATGTCTGCCTGAGCATCCCACTACTGCTTGGAGGCTTTTATCTCCTGCTTTCTCAGCACCTTCCTGAATGTCCTACAAGGCAGGTCAGGTATTGCTCAGACTATTAGGGATACCAAAGAAAACTCTGCAGCAGACCAGCTACAGAACACAGGGGTTTAATTTCCAGATGTTCATTACAAAAAAGCAAAAGCATGTTGATTGACCTCAAGCTGTTTCCTTGGGGCCAAGAAAGTTATGAACATTTTTTTGTCAACACTCTGAGGGTAGTGTCTAAAAGAAGTCCTCTGGGCTGCAGCTGCTTTAAATTGATTACACACTTATTAGTAAAATACTTGTAATAGTAATGTCAATCCTGAATGGAAGGACAGTTCAACAGAAATCATTTCCACAAACCCAACAGAAATCATTTTTATAAAATTGAATCTCAATCTTTCTCAACAAAAATCAGAACAGAAACAAAAATACTGCCTTATTGGGATGTGACAAATTTTTCACTGTGAAGGTCTGAACACTTTTCCATTCTGCGAGTGGTTAGTGCTGTGGAAATGCATCTCCATAAGTCTGTGATGCTCTGGAAGATCTGTGGGGATTTCTCATAGTGGTTCACAGAGTATCCTAACTATTACTCCCAGTGACCCTTTATGTCAATTTTGACTTTTTCTCTTGAGTCTCAGTGTGCCCTGGGAGTGACTCCAGAGCTCATGTGTCCACACCTTGGCTGAAACTTCTTCTTTCATGCCATTCAGGTTTAGAAAGTTACATTTTTTTATGAGAATCACTGAAGGTGCTGACCCAGCCTCTCTTCACATCCTGGAAAATTATGATTAAAGACACCATACATCACAATCTCTGAGACACTTATGGATATTTAAAGATGTTATGCCTGGAATGTGAGCCCCCCTTGAGGTGAGGGGGCTGTCCTGTCTCTTCCACCTTGTGTGTGGGAACATGCTGGATCTGTCTGACAACAGGATGAAAGAAGGTGGCTGGTCCTTGTTGCCTGCTCATTGGCAATATGGGGAAGATATGGAACTGGCTTTGTATTTCTGCCATCACTGACTTTCCTGTACACAGACATGTATATTTCTTTCAAAACCCCACAGCTCTTTTCTCCCTGTGATACATTACCCTCTATTTCATCAGTACAAGGAAGAACAGTTCTAACCAAAATGAAAATGACAAGGCACTGAGAAATGTCACAAAAAGAAGACCTTTCTCTACAGGACACATTCTAAAATTTGTTCCCAAAACATACCAGGGCAACAAGAAGAGAATGTGCCTCACAAAATACAGTAAAGCAGAGCATACATATGATGATATCTTTAAAAGTAAAATTTAGCTACTTAAATACTGAAGTCCTTAAAATCTCTGATAATAGATATTGCTGCGAGCTTCCAACTCTGTGTATGCCTACTAAGACACACAGCAGTACCTTCTACTGCCACTTACTAGTCAACCAGGCAAGTTGTCTCTCACCTTCCCTTCTCACCCCTGTATGAGTTAAAAGAAAACAAGCATTACTGCAGCTGGTCTTTGCTTCCAGTTTTCTAATGACTCTAATTCCTTTGAAAGACACCTGCTGCATATGTTCCAATGTTATATTGAGATTCATAATTATGTCTTCCTATTGGAAAAAAAATCACAAGTAAACATGGTAAATGCTGAATGAATTTAATGTGTTGCATAAAGCACTATAAAAATTATCTCCTGGGAGAGTCCCATTTGAAAGAAAATGATCCTGAGAGATGTAATAGAACATTAAACATTACTGAAGAAACCTAATACCTCTTATACAAGATATTAAGTGTTAAGTCTTCATTAAGTTCTGAAGAATCCTCCCTATATTGAATAATGTTCTTGTTGCCTTGAAGAAAATAATATTGTAATCACTGCAAGTGGGTGAATGGACTTGCTTGTTCATAAACTTTTCTCTAGCTGATGACTCAAATGATAGGTTTGATAGTCAGTAGGTTTGATAACTTGTAGGTTTGCTGACTGGCAAGAACCTGCCCTAAAATCTGGGAGTAGGATGCAATTAATAAATTATTTGATTCTGCCCTCCATTGGTATGTTGGGTTCAAGCCCATACAGCAAGGATCAGGTTTCTTTTATCTAATTAAGGAAGAATTTAATGGGTTTCTTTTCTTTCTAGGTTGCTACAGAAGTCACTGTTTTAAAGCAAGCATTTTATTAATATCCATTTATTTACTCATTGGGTTGTAAATAAGAGGAATTGGTGTCCTGGAGCTCATAGTCAGAAGTGCCTCCTGAAAGCAATGTTTTGGGTACTGAGTGGTAGCTACCCTGTGTGCCAGGGATCCAGCAGCAAAGTCATCATTTGTCTTTGAAATTGCTGTAAGAGGGTTTCATGCTTCTCACAACCCAGGTTCTAGAGAATAACTGATAATTCAATACAATCTGAATGAGATAGTTCATCTATAATATAAAACACAAAGAAAAAGAAACTGATGCTGACTTCTGTTGCATAAAAGTGTAAGCTTGACAAAATGACAAAGAGGATGCTGTTATCAACAAAGACAACCTACATACCCATTTTGATTTTTTTTTTTTTCATTTCAAGCCAAAATATTGAAGGAGAGGGTGGCAATAATGATTTATAATTCTAGCGATCGTGGTACCATATCTTTTCCCTATAAAATTAAATTGTATATATTTGTTCCTTACAAATAACTCAGACCCCATTGGTGTGGCAAACAAAGTATTTTTCATGGCAGACCAGCAACATCATTTAAATTTTTTTTAGCTGAGTGAGTAATACATGAGGTATTTATTTAAAGTGCAGCAAATGCTACTGAATTTGTAGTGATAGTCTGTGACAGTGATAGTGTCTTCTACCAAGTCTGTGATAGTGTCTTCTGTAACACATTATCCAAAAAAATACCCTAATCTATGGAATGTATGCTTGTGTTCTTTTATTGTGCTGTTTTGCTTACTATGTCTTAGTAGAAAGAGAACACATAAATCATCTCTGACATTACCTGTTTAATGAGTTTATGACCTAGACATGCTCAGAAATGGATTTATAATCCTTATTTTCCTTAAGTGAACCCTCATAGATGAGTAACTAGGGTATATCACTTCAGCATCTTCACAGAAAGTGTGGGTGAGTCTCTTGAAGAGTAACACCAACCAGGGTGCCATTTTCTGTGGAAGGATGTGGCTGATCAGTCAAAGCTTAACACAATTCATCTCATTTTGCAACAAGTTTTTCCCCTTACCATTGTATCAGTCCTGAAAAATCTTGTCTAGCCATACTCATTTTCATTTATTTTATTTCAAAATTCTGCCCAATCTTCATTTGCATGCCTTATCCTACCTAACACCTTGTGTGCTCCTTGCCACAGACTGACCTTTATTTCAGATCTTGCCTTTCACTGGAGATGCTACAATGTTCCAGACTCATATTTTTGTTAGTTCTTGTGCCAAACAATGCTAAGAATTTACTGTTTCATTGATAGTCTCTTCTTTACATGTATCATGCACATTAGCTCACTAATTCATGGGTATCAGAAAAACATACAACAGCCTTTCGGAAGTTTTGGGTTCTCCCAAACTCTGTGTTGCCCTTCATCATTCTTCTCACACCATTAACTGTATTGAATTTCCTTTAAGACTGAAAGCTCCTTCTAGCTATATCAGCTGGTTAAAAAACCAAAAACCTTAAGCTGTATAAAAGCTTCCTCTAGTCTTTAATCAGCAATGCTAAATATGCCAGGGATTGTTTGAACCTTTTAAATTTAAAAGCTTTGGGAAGACATATGTACCAAACTGATTTAAATAGGTCCTGCATTATTACAGTTTACACGTTGTGTGTCTTTCCTTCCCTCTGTGATTAGCATTTTTCCTCCTATTTTTAGTGATACTTTTGGAGAAGGAAGAGCCTTCAAAATGTCCATAGTATTTTAACTTCTTTCTGTAGTCAGAGTAATGAGTGCTGAGAGAGATAAATTACAGCAGAAGTCATCACTTTTATCAGTGGTGCAATTTCATCTCTCCTACTTACATTGAATTTTGTTTTCCTGGCATTTTCTCACTCTGTCTTTTAATGTCCCATTATCTTCTACTAAGAATTCCATGTTTTTTCAGTGTAATATATTAAGTGCTGCAGAAAGAAAAAATATATATTCCATTATATTACAAATTCATCCCCTTTCACTCTCAGGGAATGTCATTTTCATAACATTTCAACACTTTCAACCTACAAGTATGCTAAGTGTATTTTGTTTGGGAGGTTTCTTATATATTTATTTATTTTTTAGATTTAAAAAAAAAAAAAAAAAAAGAAGAGAGAAGGAAATGCTGCTTCATGCAATATGGCCTGTGAAGCTGAACTGTTGTCATAGCTGGTATCTCATTTTAACTTTGCAGGTCTTGATGAAAAAGGATCTGAGTTCAGGCAGTTATTGAGCGTATGCTCCAGTGGCTGCCAGATTGATGCTTCTGTCATACAAGAATGTGACAATAGTTGCTATGGGTTTCCTGGTTTGGTTAATTAGATTTTTCCCTGTATAATTAGCACATCTTTAGACTGAACTTCAAACTATGTCACCAATTTATTTTAAAATTAGAGAAAGTGTTGGAGAGGATTTTATTCCGCTCATTTCTTGTAAATGTCTGTGCTAAGACCCACTAGGAATATCACAGAGCAAAATTGTTAAGAGGTCAGTATGTGATGTGGAAACGGGCTGTTTGACCTAGTTTTGGCTGTGGCTCAGACATCTGAGCTCACTGAAGAGCGGCTGTGAGGAGAATCTCTCTTTGTTTCATTTCTCAGGATTGAGGTGAAGCTAGTGGGAAAGAGTGGGGTAGCTTTGCAATTATATGAAACAGCTATTCAGTTCCAGAGGTCATAGCAGACACAAAAGTGTTATCATAGCACAAGGAGGACTGGCTCACTGTACAGGGAGGGAAGGAGGAAAGCAGCACTGCAGAGCAAAGAAAAGTATGTACACAGTATGAAACCTTCTAAGTCATCTAATTCATATGGGTAACCACAGGAGTTCAAAAGCCTTTGCTTTGTCCAGTAAAGTTTCTATCCTTTCATGGGCTCTCACAGAACTATTGTAAAACTATCAAAAGTTTAATTTAAAGAAGCACTGTGTTCATACTACACAATATGACACAGTTATGACAGGAATGCTGTTGGGAATATTTGGCTGAGGTGGCATAGTTAAGCTGGAGTTCACTCCATAAATCCTCAAACCTTTATTTCAAATTATTTTTAACATAAGGTCTGTTGCTGCTTTAAGGTTAAAGAGTATAACTTATGCAAAGAGAAATTTTTCATTTTGAGAGGCTTCTGAAAAACATGTCAGCAGTTTGCAATAGAGAAGCTTTGCACCGTGCACTGCAGCAGCTCCTGAAAGATTTCTGATAGGCTGTGGCACATCAATACAGAATTGTTTAAAAGTATATTAGCATAAGGAGACATTCCAGTGAAATAGAAAGGGGACAGTGGAAAGGGTATAATGGGATTCTGATATCCCTGTGCATGACCTGAAGCAAAACACATCAAGGGTTGAAGCTTCATGTGCTGGAGCATGTCTGGAGAAGGGCAATGGAGCTGGTGAAGGGTCGTGAGTACAAGTCTTATGAGGAGCAGCTGAGGGAAAAAGGATTTTTCATCCTGAAGAAGAGGAGGCTCAGGGGAGACCTACCTTCCTTCAAGTTGCACCAGGGAAGGTTTAGGTTGGATATTAGGAACCGTTACTTCACCAAAACTGTGGTCAATCATTGGAATAGTTTTCTAGGGAAGTGGTGGAATAACAATCCCTGGAAATGTTCAAATGTTGTGTGGATGTGGCACTTGGATACATGGTTTAGTGGTAAACCTGGAAGAGCTGGCTTAATGGTTGAACTCAGCAATCCTAGAAGTGTTTTCCAACCTAAACAATTTCACAGTTCTATGGTCCTTGGTGCTCCCTCTGACACCATGGCGTCCATGGGCTTGCTGGTGTCCCTGCAGCAGGTGCTGTCTGCACTGTGCCACTCATTGAGCCTCCTCACACCCTCCTGCTTTCCCTACCTTTCTAAAATCACAGAGTATTGAGCATGAATTCTCTGCCTTTATGGCAATAGAAGTTCAAGTAAGCAGCATTGAAGACCGCTCCGTAACTCATCATCAGTCCAGACTTTCCAGTGGTGACAGGGACCTCTGCTTAAATGCAGATAGCACAAAAGAGGCCAGGTCATAAACCTTGCCTGCATTTTTTTTTTTTTTAATGTGAATTAATGTTTGTTACTGTTGGAACACAGTTTCCATATTGTCATCCAAAGGGAAGACAATAAAGACAATAAAGAACTTCCTGACATTTCAAGACATCAGATTGTTTATAATCATTCCCTCTCTGTCAGAGAAAAAAGCACAAAAATCACTTTGGTAGCACAGTTTTATGCCACTAGTTGCTGCTTTTATAAACCTAACTAAACTTTACTTAATCCAAAACTATGACTTCAAAGAAGAAACACTGGAACTAACAATGCTTATGTAAACACAGGTGGTCTTGAGAAAAAAAATGACAAGAGATTTTATGGAAGGCAAAAGGTGAAAGAAGTTGACAGACTTAGGGTGTCTTACTTTCGTTTAAGAACCTGTTTTGCATGGGTGCCTTGAAACATTGATATCTTCTATTCTCATGTTATTAATTTAGTTTCATTGCACATACTGCTCCATAATGGGGAGAAATTTGTGTTAGCCCTTACTCTTATGAACTACAACTTCCAATTATGTTCTTCTGCTATTTAGTTCCCAAGAATATCTTCAGAGTTTGATAATAATTTACGTTGTGTGTCTATTAAGTCACTTTTATAGGATCCAACATAACCAGCACCTGCTTACGTGAAGCCTGAAGACTACTTTGGGTTTCTGTGAAGGCCATTTGATGTCTGCCTTCTTTTATGGTTGACCTTGAAGGGGAGTTCAGTTTGGTAATTTATGGCAAACAGCATCCAGGAAGACCCATTTGCAAGATTCACTGTCACTTAGCACTAAACGATCGCTCCTGACTGAAGACAATCTGAGTCCCTGACAGGGCAATCCCATAAAAAATATTGCTTGGCCACCCAGGTGTCTTTTCCAATTATCTGGAGTAGAAATTAATACTTTTAAAAGCTGCTAGTTTTTGAAAGGTTATTCCAATTTATTCCAGTAGTTTCTTTTACACATTATGATAAATTGGTTTATTACACCGTTATTTTCCATGTCAGCTTTTTAGAAGATTGAATCATAATGTTGAAACATTAGAGTGAATAGCAAACATATTATTTTACATCTGAGTAATATATTCCCTCTAAAAAAATTTGCTCTGTTTTTAATAACAGGTAATTTTATGATTGTATTGCTTAATGCTGTTTCCCCACAATATTTATTTCTATGTAGTAAGGACTGGAGGACTTTCTCTCCAGTTGTCAGTGACAGCTTGGACAGGACACAAAATCTATGCAAGTGTAATAATCCAAATCGCGAGCGGTGCTTTTAAGTATAAGAATTCATGAGTTCTCAGTATCAGCTTAATATATGGAGCAGCTCCAGGGAGAATAAATGGTTAGGCTCACTTTAGTGAGCTTCTAAATTTAGAAGCAAGTTTTTTTAATGTCATGTTTTTTTCTTTGATTTTTTTTTCTTTTGGTGATAATCTCTGGGTGCTATTTTTGTTCCCCAAATCCTCTCCAACGGATCTATAAAAGGACTGTAATTAGCATTTTAATGGGAATAGTTGAATCTCACTGTTTCCCTACAGCGAGCATATTCCTATTTATGTAGAGCTCAGCAATACTCAAAGACATAAGAAATTCATAGTTTCTTTTTTTCTTTCTTTTTTTTTCTGTTTTGGAAGCTGAGAGAGGAGGAGATGGGGTGGGGGAGGAGAAGAAACAAAGCTAAAACCCTTATCCTTTTCAGCACTGTATCTTCTTGTAGAACAGTTTCTTTTTCCTGCATGAATTACAAATTTTTTGGCTCTCTATCATCAGTTCTGCAGGTGGCTGAATACTTTGAACTCCTATTGACTTCTTTCACAGCACAATAAAGTTTCCATCCTGAGGTGCACAGCAATGCCCCATGTATTTTTTAATTGGAACAATTATCTCAGAATGGTTCAGTACAAAGTACTGTTTCAAAAAGACAATTTCCTGTAGGTAAATGGTGTCAATTTCAAAAGTAGTAGGTTACTGCTAATGAGTGTCTGACACTATTTTTCAAGCAGGCACACGTACAGATAAAGATTTGGATCTCAGCCCAAATGTTTAGAGAGTAAGACCTACAGCTCAAATAGTCAGATAATGGCATCAGAAATAATCTTCTCTCAAACCGAGAATTTCTTCCCCTTCACAGCCAGAAATTTCTGTTGGCTGTGAGTAGGGAAACCTACCACAAAACCTGAGCACCTCACAGATATTGCATTCTTGTTTTCACAGGCAATGGATCTGTTTTCCATGGCAGTGTGGAGGGTAAAGCCCTGATGAATTTATCTTCGTAATGTGTGACGTGGAAAAATAATTAAAGTCCATAATATGTAATATTTGGATTCTTGCATCACATCTTAGCTACAGGTCCCATATAAGCAGTAGTTTACAAATGGAATGGTTTCATGGATAAGAAACAGGTTTTATTGCAGGAGAGCAGGCATGGGTCCTGTTGTAGATGGGACAAGCTGGTGGCACTGTGTGTGAAACTGTGGATCCCGTGTGCCCTAGCTTCGTCCAGGAACTCATGGGCGCTGCCCTCTTCACCCCCACAACATTCACATGCAGCCTTTGTGGATAGTCTCAGGAGGCAGCTGAACAGTGCTGAGCTGTGCCTGCACTTCAAGATTCCTGGTTTTGCCAGACCACAAATCAGTAAATCTGTAGCTGTGTTGACTAGTCTGATCATTCTTAAAAGTAAATTCTCTCTGACTCTATTCCCTAGAAATGTTAGTGGGTAAGGGTTAGGAAAAATGTTTTTCCCCAGCCCTATCAATATTTTTTCCCACTTTATCATATTAATGTCAATGAAAAGGTCATATACTTGAAATTCAAATCCATGGAGGAGTGATTTCCAGATCTTTTTGGTTAAAACACTAATAATAAATAACAGTATATGCATAGCAGCTTCTTGTTTTCCTGAATAACAAGATTTATCTCCCATCATGATAAATATTGAAGTTGGCTTTAAATTGGTCAGAATTAGTCTTTCTGGTCAATAAATCTTGATATTTCCCTCCACAGAGATCAATATCTGTTTAATATATCAGATTATTGAATGAGATTAATAAAGGTAGCTCTGCATGAAGACTCTCATAAATGGAGAACAGTCCAAGTTTAGGAGGATTCACAAAGGTTCACAACATACTATATGGACTATTTCAGCTGAATGCTAAGAAACTGCTGAACTGTGCATTAAATAAATTACTATATTGCTCAGAGAGTTACAGTAAGGTCTATTAAGTACTTATTTAAAACCTTGGCAACAGTGAACAACAATAAATAATTCAAGTAGCACCTCTAATCTTGTTTTCTTTCTCCTTAATTGGTTTTACAGCATTGTTTTGACATTTACCCTTGAATTTAAAAAAAAAATACTCAGAAAGAAGAAAATGCATGCTGTGCACTAATCCAACTGTCAATGGAGTACTTACATACTGATGCATCAGAGCAGCACAGGAGCTCCACTCTGTCTTCAGAGCTGGCAAAGCCCATTATTGGTGTGCAGTCCTATGGGCTTCTGGGCTGGCAGAAAAACTGAGTTTAAGACCTGTGTGTTTGTACAAATATGAATGCATAAACATAAAATTACTTTAAAAATATAGAGATATTGCATCACCATCTTAGGGAGACTCCAGATGCATGAGAAACCATGGCTGATCTATCACCCAGGGAGGCATCTAAATGCCAAACACTTGCCAAGAAGGACAGATGGATCCAGAAGAGCTCAACAGCTGGAAAAACTCAAGAAGTAAAGGACAGCCAACACTTTTGCTGTTCAGATTTTCCCAGCCTATTGGGAACTCGAGTGATTCTAGCCTTCAGGTTTTAAACTCAAAAGGACAATGTCAAGTCATATTTCAACTCAGCTTTTAGAGCTGGAGAAATTGTTGTTGGTTTTAGTTTTAATTAAGTTTACAGAATATAGGACATAGTTTGGTTTCTGCAGAAGTTTTTCAAATTTTTTTATCTAAACTATTTTGTATTGACTGACTATTTTATTAAAAATATTAAGTTTATAGAAAGGATTTTTTTTTTTTCCTGAAGAGAAAAGGGAATAGGAAAATAAAAGCCACGTGTTTTCCTTTTCATGAGTTTTAATTTTGTTTCATAATTTTCTTTGATGATATATAAGTTTGCACATCTCAATACAGGTAAATTAAACATACATAGACATATGAGAAATTAGATTATACTGTCCTTTTTTGAGCAATGTCTGAATCTATTCAAAGAATGCATTTAGTGAATGCCAAATTGGTAAAAATATGGCACATACTGCATTTAGATATCATATTGACACCTCTTGGAACTTCAGATGGAAGTATTAACACTTTTGTCATGTACATATCACCTCCATGCATATTCATATTGAAACTTTTATGCATAGTAAATAATTTTTTCTGTTACAGACACAGTATGGGTTTGTATGTGCATCCACTGCTTTAAAAATTACATTTTCCAACACATCCTTCTCTTTCTTTTCTTCTAAAAAATAAAGAAATTTTTTTGAAAACATTTTTCTTACTATGTACTGAAATACAAAAGTTCAAAACAAAGACACCATGAATCAATGTAAAACTGAAGAATATATTTTTCTTACTCGGAGAATTGTAGAACTACTCTTCTCTTATCTCACTCATTATAATGGGATGTAATTAAAAAACAAAAAACCCAACCAACCAACCAACCAAAAACCAAAAAATCCCCTAAAACAGTTTCCTTTGTACTTGGGTCACCAAAGTGTTCCCAGAGTGCAGAAATCCTACCATATCTCCTTAGAAAGATATTCTAATGAGTGGTGGAAACTGCACTAAAGTTAATAGCATCCCTTCTGACAGTAATGAATTTTCTCTCTTCATTGTGATATGTGGTTGAGGTGACTTGTATTGACACCTCCCCGGTAAGTCCAGACAATAAAGGTAAAACCCACTGCTCTTATTTCCCATTCAATTTCCTGCATTTGTCTATAATAAACATATTTGTGAATCTTAATTCATTCACCTATATCTGTTACAGATAATATTTGACTAATGAAACATGAAACAAATCTAATTAGCTTCATCTCTGTTTTGAGCCAGGTTGCCAGCCAGTCACTATTAGGATAACATAGCTTTTATACACCCTACTTAGCTGTTCTCAAGCAAAGACTGCATTGCTAGCTCTGCTGGTAACCTATCAAGGAGGCTGGGTTAAGTCACTTCAGTCCCCTAACTCCATTCCCACATCAAAACAGAGAAATATTTCCCACTAAGTCCTTAGATCTTGTTGTGAGTTCAGGGAACAAAACCTCATTCCGTCACTAGTATTTTCTTTGTAATAGTGTTTGTAATGTTCCCCTCTTGGAACTGGCTGAGGAAGAACTGGGAGTCAAGCCTGAATTAGTAGTTACCCATTAAAATCTTCTCTCTACAGAGAAAAACAACCTTCCACAAGTGGCAGGTGTGACTTTTGTGAAAGTGATGCCACAGGCTGAGAAGAACTGCCTTTGGAACATACCTGATACTCTCCATTGAGAGAGCTCTTACTGCTTACTTACACTAGAAACCCAGGGAAGTAACCAAATACCTAAATACATGTCCTTAGTGCATTTTATGTGCCCCAGAGTACTGCAGTTCTGTAAGGTGGGAGTCCTCCATCAGTCCTGTGTCAAAGTTGTTAGCACCATGCATGTATCCTGAATTACCATAGAGCATCTCAGCTGGTGCTGAATGCCTATGCTAGGTACCTGCATTGCTCTTCACTCTTTAGGGCACTGCAGTGGAAGGAATTTTTTCCTCCTCCCCACATAGCATACACTGGATCTCATGTAGAAGTGCAATGTTACAGTCCATGAATGGGAGATGTCTTGAGAACATGTTTACATATGCAAAGCAACATTTCCTGGAAATTTAAAATATTGTTCTTTCAAATTATAAATATTTTTATCAGTCAATTATACATTTATATATGCTAGTACATCACTGATATTTAATTTGTCTTAAGTAACAAACATTCATGGTAGTATGACTGAAGTAATAACTTTGTGGGTTGCACTCTTAAAATATTCTGGTCTGGTTTTATTTTCTTTCTTTGTTAAGGACACATTCTGTCTGCAGATACATGACTTGTGCTCTAAAAGAGTTCTTTCCCTAAAAGTAGAGAAAACCAAATAATATTGATCTAATTGTACACTTACTAATGAGTGTCTCAGGAAAGAAAATCATTTGGGAAAAAGGAGGTGACATGTTTGTAGTCTGGCCATATCTATTATCATCTTAATTCCATAAAACTATAGGCTGACCTTGAACTGAACATGCATTTTACAAGCCCAGATGAACAGTCATGCAAACAGACTGGCTACCACTCAAGACAGCAAAAGCAGTCAGCTGACCAGTCACTTAAATTCAAGGATAGATCAATCATAAACTAGAGATTTTGCATACAGTTTTGAAATAAATCCCTACAGTGGCCTCTTCTTGCAGCTGAATTCCACATGCTCCGTTGTTTGGGCAACTGTCTTTTCGTTTGAATTTGCATTTACCAATCTAACAAGTTTAGTTTTCACATCCTTACCAAAACATGGGATTGGGAGGCTCATTCTCTCAGATGGCCTAATTAAAATCAATGAAATTGCCCTGGTGGCTTAAGAGAAATCTGAGTTATATACTACACACAGAACAGCTGTGCAGGATCAGCTCAAAAGTGCATTTACTCCAGCAGTCCATTTCTGACAAGAATAAATAAAGCGTGTTTATGGAAGAAGTCATGGAAACAGGGCAAATACAGAATGATACTTTAACTTGTACCCTTGCTACTCCCGGCAATTTGCATTTCAGAGACTTTGTGAGCTGTATGTTATAATCACTTCACTGTGTTTAATATCTTTTGATGGATTTGTCATTGAAAGTCTTAATCTGCCTTTGAATCCACTTATACTTTTGACATTCACAAAGGGTTCCACAACTGAATTATGCCTTACTTGAAAAAGTACTTCCTTTTGTTTGTTTTAAACTCACTAATAATAATAATGTCATTTGGCTCTTCCTAGTTCTTACATCCTGAAATAATGAATAATCAGTGTCATGTTCAGCATCTACATGCAATTCACAATTTTATAGGCTTAAATAATATTTTCCTTCTACCAATATTCCTTTTTCAACCTGAAGAGTTCCAGTTTATGTAATTACCTCTCACAGGAAGGGCATTACCCAGCCTCTTTGAAAAACTTGCAATTCTTCTTGGTCTCAATTGAAGTGACACAACAAGAACCATTTGCAGAATTGAAATGTAGGTACACCAGTAATACACACAGTAGCACACAGTTTCCTCTGTTATTATCCCTTTTTTCCTACAATTTCTTTGCTATTTCAACTGCCCTGAGCACTGAGATAATGCCAATATTTGGCACACAGCTATGTGCATCCATTTCTCTTGTTGAGCAAGAGCTGATTTTCGTGACTACGCTTTAGTGCAAACTACATGCATAATACAAACATATTAGTTTGCCTTTTTGACCACTGAATTTTGCCTGCAATCTCATTTTTCTATCATTTGGTACCAATAAAAACATAGAATCATAGAATGGTTTGGAAAGGACCTTAAAGATCACCAGGTTCCAACACCCCTGCCATGCGCATGTGCACCTTCCACTAGTTTGATCAAAAATTCCTTCTGCAACTCTTCTTAATCAGGGGGTTTATGGACTAATGTGAAATTTTTGTTTCCAACAGTTCCAGAAAATTTTGAAACCAACAGTTTCACTCTTCAGCCTCACAATTCAACAGTTTCTAAGTCAGTTTTTTCTGTGTGCAATGACAAATCAGAATAAAGACTCCTCAGAGAGACTGATTGTTTATCAAACCTCTTCTTCAGAAAGAACTGGAATTTTGATGTAGTAATTGAGCTGCAGAAAGACAGAGCGCTGTCTTTCCACCTGTCTTTGATGGGTTTCTCTGTGAATCCCAAATCCCCAAAATTTCCTCTCTCTGACACATCCTCACCTGTTCGCTCACCCCAGGCAGGTGATATTCTTCACATTATTAATTTAAGATTAAACCGGCGTTAATTTCTTTCAGTGGCAATTTTGGGCACTCAGGGGTGATGCCCTTCAGTCACTCCAGCTAGCCTTATGCCTGTCCTTCCAAGTGGCCATAGTCCCACTCTCCAGTGAAGCTGGACTGTGTTTACTGCACTCACCATAAAATGAAAATTTTAGTGCCTCTGAGACCGTATTAGTACTGCCAGCAAAGCTTGTCTGAGCAAGGCATTTGACACATTCTGGACAGGGTGGCACATTTTGGGGGTTGTGCAAAACTGTTTCTAGTAACCATTTGAACAAAAATAGAAAAAGATATTGAAAAAAACAACAGCAAGAGAGTTACTGTACTGTATACGATACTTGGTGAAAAAGCACAGCTGTATTAGGGGATCCCTGTGGGGATCTGTGACAACATCCAAACCCTTGAAGTTAAAACACTATCTAACACACTTTAATCAGAAGCCATGTGGACTTTTTGGATGCTCTCTTCCATCATTGCTTTGATTAACATCATCTGTTCTTTCTGGCAAGCAAATAGATAACTAAAACATGGTCAGATACTCTTGCCTGAAATGTGACAAATATGCCTTGCCAGCAGATGAGAAACACCTCTTTCTCAGGGGTCCACCAAAGTCAAAAACTTGTGAGGCATTTTTCAGTTTATTTGGCATGTGAAATTTGGGAGGTACACTTCTTCAGTAAAAAGCTGTCCTCTATGTGAATATGTCTCCTGAATAAGAACTGACACCAAACACAACAGGCTATGTGAGTTACTCCTTAATATAAATGAAATCTGCTTTTTAATAGCTTTCTTTCTGAAGACAAGGTGATTTACTTAAATATGCTTAAATATTTGTCTGTCGGGCTCTTATGTCTTCCTATATGTTTTTGAAACCCTTAACCAGACTTGGCAGAAGATAGAGAAGTCGGTAATAACTACAAAGGGAAAATAATTTGGGTATAGAAAGTGACCATTTTTGTTATTAGAATATTTGCTTCTACTATGTGAAATGTTTGTGTGCCTGAATCAAAATAGTAAGTATTAGAAGTCATACTTAGGCTTAAATATCAAGGTATTATTGAATTTTGTTACCCTCTTTAAAAACATACTTAGAGTGATATATTTAAAAAAATAATAAAAAATAAAAACCTAATGAAGGAGGAAAACAAAAGGTTTAATTTTTCTTCAAGCAAATCTGTCTGTATCTGGAGGTAAACATGTAAAGCAAGGTGCATACTGAACTGATTCAATTTCTGTGAAATTTTTTACATCTAAAGAACAGATTTTTGTCCCATGTGTGTTGTATCATATCCTCTGGGTCAGTTTATCCTTCTCTCCAACAAATCACAAGATTATACTGCAAGATTGTACTTGCACTGGTGGGTGCAAGGAGCAACATCTGCAAAAATAATGAAAGTAAAAATGTTTCAAGCTGGTGAAACTGTAACAGACCTTACATTTAGGAACAGCCTTTATTAAAGGCTTCCACATACATTTTCCTGTTAGAAATACCGGATTGCTAAAAACTGAAAACTGTCTTTTTTAATATAATTTTTCATCTAAAATGTGAAACACAACTAACACTAGATGCCAATGAAAAGAGCTGTCATTTTCTTGATAGCATGAACCATGATATGTGTGAGTTTGTGTTTAAAAAAGTAATGGTTTCTTTCAAGAGGCTTTTATATCTAAAAATGTGCACATTAAGATATCCTCCCAAAAAATATTGGTTGTTCACATGTTGACTTTCATTTCAAAGAAAGAGGTCACAGTTCTCATCCAATTTGTTTTACAGTTAGACATCAACTTTCCATGGAAGAAAAGTTACCTAAGGATTGTGGATTACCTAATACCTTTTGCTGGCAATGAATTACATAGACCTCTGATTTAATCTGCCTTGGCAATTTCTATGACCCTGTGTTTCTTCTAATCTCTTCAATGTACCTTCATATCAATAGAAATCCTGAGAGTGGTGTCAAGAAAAGCAAATTTATATTTGTAGGATGTCTAGCTAACATAGAAGCAATTAAAGGTGAAGGAAAAGGGTTTCTTATTTCAGATGTGTCAATGTCCTGCCCACAATGAGAGCAACAACAATTAACAGCATATTTAACATCATCACTTAATTACTCTGCTTTCACAGGTGTTTTTACAGGTGCTTTCACAGCAATCCTTCCAAATATCCTTTCAGATAACCTTCATTCTTATAAAAAGCTTTTCCTTGAAAGCAAATATTTAGATAATTTTCTTTCTCAGAAATCCTACATTGAGTGAAATGACTTTGTTCAATGCCATGAGGGATTAAAAAAAAAAAAAAAAAAAGAGTGTGATTCCCGCTAAGAGAAAGGACTTTGTGCTAAGGTGAAGTCATGAAAATACTCCAATGTAAATAAAATACAATGAACATAAACAAGAGGAATTTCCTCTGTAATGAGGGAAGGGACTCAACTTTTTCTACCCATACAGGTAAAAAGACATATTAACGTGTAGAGCACACATAAAGTATAGTAGTAAAGGGGAGGAAAGAGATTTTAAGAGAAAATACTAATCTAAAAACTGCTATTGGCAGTTGTCAAGAATATATTGTCTTCCATGTTCCCTCTTTTTCAAATCTTGTAGCTGGTCTGCATATTAGAGTTGTCCCCAAGATGTCAGAAGTCATGCTAAAACAAAATTAATAGTTTGCACACCTATAATGATTTTTACTTTCAAAAAGCAAGCAGCCATTGTCACTTAAACAGACTTAAAAACTGACTATATTTAGAGCAGAGATGTGTTTTGCTAGCAAAAGAAACAATTATTTAATATTCCCTCAAAAGCAATCAGGAGGAGATGATGATGAGACAATGTCCTTTATTGCCTATCCCTTTGTGTCTGTAAGTCACCTTGCACAACTCTGATAAAAGACTGCATGAAATAACTCCTAGACATATACTAGAAAACTGGCAATACAATTTATTTTCACTTTATGAGCATGCTAGCACTCAATTCATATTCTCTGCTCCGTATCTGGGCATGCATATTTCTTTCATACTCACTTTTCTACTTACTCTCCTTGCTGGCTCCTATACTTCAGCCCATTTCTTTGTATCATAACTTCCTCATGCTTTTTCCAATTTTATTCTATTTTGAAGCTCAGTTCCATGCTGGTTCTCATTTTCTGAAACTGATTAATTATTTTGAATATGAAATTTCCATGTCCAAAAGTGAGGCTAAGACACGAGACAGACATCTCAAGCCTGCTTATTCAAAATCTAGGAGAGTTTGAAGACACAAAAAGCATCCTCTACTGTTAGGAAACATCAGGAAATTTTTTGTTGGATCAGCAATTTCTACCCCACCTCTAAGTCCTTCCGTTCTGGTGGAACAGGGGATGTTCCTAAAGAGGCAAGAACAGAGAAGGTTCCTGTTCAGGTGGTAAAATTATGCATCAATTGGACGAAAGACCCAATAACAACCCATTCATTTAATTGCCTGAAATATGCCAGGATTTCACACAAAATCATCTCAGGCTTGTAATACTAAATTATTTTTATTCATAGCGAGTTCAAAGGAAGCTAATGACTCTCAGCCCCTTCTACAAGTGAACATTAACAAACAAGATGGCCAGGCAGAGATAGGACCAAATGGAGAAATCCCTATGGACTTAGAGGTCTGGCTCCCTGGAGATAAAATGTTTGTCTCAGGGTTGGCACCCTGGAAAACAGCTGTTAGGGAAAGCTGAAAACTCCTTTTTCAGCACATTTGGCAACAGGCTGGCTGTGCAGCTTGAGGTAGCTCTGCCCTCACCATCAGCTGACCCAGCTGCTGAGGGCTGCCTTCAGTCCTTTGGATCCTGCTGCACAGTGCTCCAGCTCCCAAAACAGAAAGGACAAAACCAATCCAGCCTCTTATCCCCAACACCACTTACTTGGACCACTTACTGTGAAGACCTACATCAGCAGGCAGGCGGGGAATCGACAGGTCCCTTGTTCTGAGCTGGGCAGTGCGTTTCCTCAGAAGACATCCCTGGTCCGTGCTAGAGCACCACCACCTCATCCCCCTCCACAGCACTCAGCACAGCCACCTGCAACACACCTCCTAGGTGACATCTGGGGTGGTGCTCTGCAGCTTTGTGTGACATGGCACAGGACTGAGACACCGGGCTTCATTCTTGGGTGTCATGAGAGAGAGCAGTTTCATAGGTGTGACATTTTCTGCCAATAAAATTTGCTGGATTAATTTCTCTGATTAATTCAAACTTTTTTTTTTTCCCCTTGGTAACTGTCTGAAGATAAAGTAATTTTTGTTTTGGCAAACGCCAAATCACTTTCTTTTGGTGAACAAAAAACCTCTCAGATTATGTATTTTACATTTTTGTGTTTTCCATAAGCTGAAATTTTGAAAAGTATTTAGAGGCTTAAATCCCCAAAAATGATCTGTCTTATCACTCCACTGTAAAAAGTAGTTTGAAACAGTTTCATATATTATTTAAAGCCTTGTAGATTTGTTAGTTCCTGATGGCCATTCTAATATCATGAAGTGGTTCTGTGTGCTTGAATTTTCTCAGCAAAGCTGTTGTGAAGATTTAGGTTAGAAATAACAAATATATAATGAAAATAGTAAAAATGTTATAAATTGGTAAAGGAAATTCAGGGAATTTTTGAATTTTAAAAGCAATGTGGAGGACTGGTGCAGTAAAGCAGAGACATTTTAATTTTCAGACACTTCAAAAATTATTTTCACTGGTTTGGATAACACTCTTAAATGAGTGCCTTGTCTACCAAGCATTATTTTTTAAATCTTCCTTAGGTAGACTGCTAAAACAGTCCTTTAAATCTCCACACAACCCCTTTTTGCAAGGAATCTAATAAGAAACATCACAGTTATAGTCCAGATTTCCACGACTGCAGTTGCTTCTCTGTTAATGAAGAATATTGGACCCCCAGAAGAATGCTGTGGAAATGGAGGAGGTTCCCCTTTCGCTTTGCGGGAGGACTCCCACACTTCACTGCTGCACCAAGGCAGTCCCTGACCATGATTAGTGGCACATTGCATGAAATTATGCAGATAACAACAGCTACAGGTTGCTCTGCCCAGTGTTGTTTTTTGTCTGAGATTCTGGTCCACTATACAGGAAATTTGTTTCACATCAAGTCCCATACTAGAATCTTTATAGGAGCTAGGCTTTATAGGCTTGCTTTGTGTGAATGAAAAGAATATGTCCTCACCTTATAAGAAGGGCATAATACACCCCAAGTAACAATTACAGAATTACCAGAGCCAGGGAAGGAGTCTAGAAATCATGCTGCCTAATGTACTTCAACCTCAGGGCTAAAATTTTTTTAAAAATTAAAAAAAAAAAAAAAAAAAAAAGTAAAGAAACACAAGAGCTTTATCTTGATGCAAGACAAGTGAAAGGCAACACCCCTCAGGCCACACTGCTGGCCACAAGTGTCAATATCTTGGAAAAATAGAGGTGCAACCAGTGCTGCTACAGTCCCCTCTGGCATCAGAGAAGTGCACCCAAGGACTCCCTGCAGAGATTGGGAGTAGCCAATTATGTAAAGGGGAGCTTCCCAGCCTGAGTTCCTCCAGCTGCTCACTATGCCAGTGTTCTTCCTTCCTTCTAAAGCTTTCTTTCTGGTCTATATATAGAAGTAATGCAGATGTCTGCTGTGAGGGGGTGGAAGGCACTGTGGAATAGCTGCTTTCCAAAGCTACAGAAGTTTAGGCAACAGCAATAATGCATTTGACTCATCCATTCCTTGGCACTGAGTCAGCATCTTAGAGCAAAGGAGGGATTGCATGCTGCAAGGTCACACACAACTAGTGACGATCAGCCTTACAAGAATAAGAAGCAAGAGCAGCTTATTTCAGTCACTTTAGTAAAATCATTATAGAAAACGGTTACCCAGAACTAAAGGGATTCTAAACACTGCTCTGTAAGCAAATTGATGCCATGCAGCAGGAAGAGGCTGAAAGCTGGCATGTGCCCCTCCACACTGTGCCTGACTCATGCTCTCACTGACATGACTTGCTTGAATGAAACAATCAATGTTGTCCTGTGGATGCCATCCAGAGCTTCACCAGACAGATTCTGGTGCTAATTGGTATTGGTGCTAATATCAGATGGTATCAGCTGCCCGTGTGTAAATGTAGGAGTGGAAGGGATCTCTCACTGTTTGTTGCCAGCATGCTACTCTCAGTTTTGCCTTGGTGAGACTGTTATGATGTGGATGAGTGAAGTCTTATGGCTTTCCCTCATATTCCTCCCAGTCCTGCTGTGGAAGGGGACATTAGCTAGGCAAGGGTCAGAGAGAGGAAGCCCGTTCCCACTATGGACTGGATGGAAAGGACACAAATTTTGTTTGCACACATCTTGACTTTCTGTAAGCCAGTTGATGATTTTCTTAATTTATAGCTCTTATAATTTTTCTGCCTTTGGGACTGAGTTTGCTTTTTCCTGAAAACTGGTCTCCCTCTTCAGCTGTTACCTGGGGGGTTGGGAGTGAGGAGGAATTATAAAATTGCCATTAAAGAAAGATTACTATGCCTTTGCTTCCTTTTTTGCTCATATTCATACCTGAACATTTACTTCTCTTGTTGCCATACACTGGAAGAATTTTTAAAAGGCCTGCCACTAATGAGGAATTTCATGTATTAACCCCCAAGTTGATGTAGTAGCACACAACAGACTTAGTTGTGTGATCCAGCTTAGATCCAGCTTAGTTTTACACAAGGTGACTTGAGTTCTACTGAACAATTTCACCAGCACACAGGGAAAATCAGGCACTCAACATTATATTTAGAGTTTGCTGGAAATTTTTCAACTGAAAAGATTTTCAGTATAAACCAGGCGCATTATTGATGAAAATGTGATTACAAACTACATTATGAACTGCCTCTCGGTATGATTGTTTATTTGGTTTTGCTGGTACCTGTCCAGCTGGCTAGAGAAAAATAATTGTCTTTCAGCTTTTCTTTCTATGTTTTTTGATCAGTCTCTGATGGAAAATGTTGAGGGGGGAAATGGCAAAAATGTGAAAAAAACCAGCATTTTTCAAAATACTGTTTTTTAGAAAAAATGTCCATTTCTCACTTCTTGAAATTTCAACAGTTCTACTTCTTTTGTATACGTGAAAGGAAGAGAAGAATTGTTCCACTAACATGTCCCCTTAAGCAGAAAATCTTGCCCATATGTCTTGCCTGCCCATGGCTGCTAGCAGGTTTTCATCATATTTTGCCCATTTACATCCTTTCTCCACCCCTTCAATAGCCCCATGCCATTTGCAGAACATTTGCAGGTGCTGTTTTTCCCTGGCATTCCCTGGGCTGCTCCTGCACCAGGGTGACTATTTAATACAGCATGTTGGCAGTGCTCCACGTGGAGCACTCGCCAAGATTTCCCCTCTCTCCCCCTTGGTGGATGAACGAGTGCAAAATAAACTCAGCAGAAATTTGCATTCAGGCTTACATGGACTGAGCATGGAGTTTTGATGGACTGACCAAACTTATGAGAAGTTTTCCCTTTTCTTTCAGTCAAGGGGATAAGGGTTGTCACATCTTCAGTTTACTCTGTGTATGAAAAGAGCTGCACAGAGTTAATAAAAGCCACAGGAGCAGCTCAACTGTGCTGTTAGGTCCAGAGCATGAGAGATCATATATCACTGTAACCTACCTAACCTTCCCTGTACTAAATGACAAACTGCTGCAAATAGCCTTTGGGTCAGGTCTCACATTCACTAAAATACTTGTCCTTCAGCTGAGGACTCTGTTGAACTCATATATCACACAGCCTCTTAAATCACACTGACTTGCATAAATGCTAAATACTAATTAAAATGGAAAAAAAATTGCTGAAAGATAAAGTCCATGAAACAGGTCAAATCAAGGCTTAATTATATTTAGAATTTATCTTTTTAGATGACCTCAGAAAGATAGAAGACTGCAATTTTCTACATGTTTATTAAGTTCTTACTGTACTTTATGCTACAACTTGTGTCACCCTCAAAAGCCATTCAGACTACAGCTCATGCTTAGCCAGAAAAGGATTTCCAGTTGGACACTTTAAGAAGCAGGATGTGGCAGCCTTGTTGAGCTCACAGGTGCTTGTCTGGTGCTAAGCTTTTCAAATTGTCTTTATATTGGACAAGTCTGCTGACTAATGGATCCTAACAAGCAGTTCTTTAAAGGTTTTATTTGAAAAATTTTCACAGAGCATTGTTTGTTGGGAAAAGGTTTTTATTTAAAACCTTTCAAGGACTGATCTAAAAACACATTTTGGAATAAAACAGAAACTAAAATGTTGGCTTTATGCAGCCACACAATGTAGTAGTCATGACTTAAACACTTCACCATGCATGCTAAATGCTTTCTGAGCAGTGTTTCTGCCCTGAGGAACAATCATGTCAAGAAGAAGCAGCTAAACAGTCAGCAGACACTGAAGAAAGGGAACAGACAATTTATATATCAAATCAGTCAATTCTTTGAAAGTACCACGGCAGTAGTGTTGGGGGTTTTTATGTGACAGAAGGCAGGAAGGTAGCAGATATGCTCAGGGAGGTCAGTCAGTGAATATAGAGCTTTTAGGTGATGGAGAAGCTGACAAACTGGCTGATTTGATGTGAATTGAATAGCACTGAGGTTTTCAGAACTGAGTAGCACGATTTTGTGTAGGGCACACAGTATAAATAATGAAAAAGAGAAGGAGACATCCTACTGAGTCACATGTTTTGAGATAAGATATGAGTTGCTGGCAGGGAGATGCAGGACCTATTCTGAGCACAGCTGCAGAGGAGAGGACTCAGAAGAGAGAAGTGACAAGGGAGGAGAGAAGGAGATACAGTGTAGGAGGTCAGGAGGAGTCACACACATGACAAGCATTCCTCTTCTGCATTTCAAAATATGATGTAAGCACAGTAGCCATATTTGATTATAACAGTATAAGCAAGTTTGTTCCAGCCCTCTCCCCATTCCTAGAAATCAGACAAAAAGGGTGGCACCGCACTATCTCGATTTACAGTCAGTCATTTTCCCTTTTGCACCTGGGCTGTACAAGTGTGTTATTACTGCTGGCCTCTCACTGAGCAGCCCTGGATGCAGAGGTGTGATCCCCTTCAGCAGCTGAGCTCTGGCCTGTGCTGCCTGTAGTTCTGGGTTGGCCCCTAGAAAACTGTTACCAGCTGGTGGAATTTAAAGAAAGTCCAAAGCTGATTTGAATTACACCCCAGCTGTGATGAATGTAGGAATGTAGTGAGAGCTGAGCTTCTGTGAAAACTGCATGGAAATGTTGTGCAAAGCAAGGAAGGAAAGAGCCCAGCATATTTTTTTTTTAAAAAAGTCACAATATATCTGCAGCTTTTAAAATGAACCTTTGAAAGGAATTCAGACAAAATTGTGATTGTTAGGTGTTTGATACATCTTCTGATTAGTCTTTGTTGGAATTATCTGTACTGCAGAATAATTATCTATACACAATTGCCTGCATTATAACCTAATCACATCTCTATAGCTTTCTGTATGACTTTTTAAATTGATTTTGTAATAGTCTCAGTGTAAAAAACAGTAACCTGAAGTGATTAGTCATTCATTATTTCCCCTGTCTCTCACTCAAAAGAAAAGAGATGAGCTAATCAAATCCATACCACTACACAGTCTTTTCCAGAAGCAGATAGAAGTACCAGAAGCTGCTTTTAGGGGGAAGAAATCATCTCAATTCATTCCCCAAATGACTACACAAAGTTCAATGTGGAGTTCTTACAATACCTTCCTTGAAACCTCTCTGGGTTTATTTACATCAGAGAGAGAGAATTCTTGTAACTGTGTGTAAGTCAAAGACTTATTTAACAAAAAGGAGAAACATATTCCTTTTGTGTCCAGTACTATCTTATTGACAGAAAAATTTTCACTAGATTAATAAATATTAAACAGCAAAACACAATTCTTATCAAACCATACATACGAAAGTACCATACGTAGAAGTTATAACTTGCAGCTAACTATTCTGGTTTAGAGTCTAGAGTGAGATTAGAGATTGTATATAAGGCGTGTTGTTTCATATTCTTGTTTTAATATACAATTCCTTACATATATACATATATATATATATATAAAATATGATATGTAGTTATATATCAAAAATTATAACAAGAGTGTAACAAAAGTATAGCAATAGTGAACAAAAATATAAGTATTCTATATAACCTTATGACAATACTTCATCTTATATATGATTTCTGTAGACTGGGACAATATAGTTTTATGTTAAGCATTACTTAAAGGCTTAAATAAAATCTGCACATGTGGCTGCTATTAGAAGAACACAAGCCCTATGAGGAACAACTGGGGGAACTGGGGTTGTTTAGCCTGGAGAAAAGGAGACTCAGGGGTGACCTTATCGCTCTCTGCAGCTCCCTGAGAGGTGGTTGTAGTCAGGTGGGGGTTGGTCTCTTTCTCCAGGCAACAACAGATAGAACCAGAGGACACAGTCTCAAGCTGCCCCAAGGGAAACATGGGTTGGATATTAGGAAAAAGTTTTTTACAAAAAGGGTGATAAAGTGCTAGAATTGTCTGCCCAGGAGGTGGATGAGTCACCATCCCTGAATGTGTTTTAAAAAAGACTGGATATGCCACCCGGTGCCATAGTTTAGTTGAGTTGTTAGGGCTGGATTGGACTCAATGAAGGTCTCCTCCCATCTAGTGATTCTGTAATTCTGTGAAGAGAATATTATTAAAGATGTAGATGTCACTATTTAATTTACTAGTGCATATGTAGTCAATGCACTCAGTACAACACATCTTTTCATGTTAATCACTGTACAGGGCTAGAGAAAGCCCCTAACTTGAACAGATTAGATGAAATTAGATGAAATTAAGAAAGAACATACTTTAAGACAAGGAGCTGGGGCACAGATATTCTTAAACACTTTGTTGTTAGCAAATAGTCATTAAGTGAAAGGGAAACTCATTTGGACATTCTGAGTCCTAATGAAGTCCTAAATTCAGTGACCATCCTTCTCTGCTAATGTTCACTTTATTCTGTTATTCCCCTTTTTTATCTCATTTTATCCTGCTCTTTATCCTGCTCTTTACTCTGCTCTTATCCTTCTTTTTTTTTTTCAACCACAATATATAATGGTCAAAGATAATACCGGAAGTGCCAGAGGATACAATTTCCATTAACAAGCTGATGATGTCAGGTGATGTTACCAATTTATTTACTTAAGACTGCAGATCTGGCAGCAGAAAACTAAGAGGGAACTTATATTTCCCCAATTAGACCTCAAAAGATGTAGCAACAAGCCCAGGGCATCAAGCTGGCTGATGTTATATGGGGCTAAAGTGCTGAAGGCTCAGCATTGTAATGACCCCAGTGCTCTGCAGTTTGTATTTTGTGGGACACCTTCCAATGATCTACTCTATCTCCCATCCTGCAGTCTCTCAAAGGTGCACTGGAGAGGTAACCTTGGGTACCAGCACTGAGGAAGAAGATTTAAAGCACCACCACAAGCCTTTGACAGTCCTACTGGGCTCAATAGCCGCCTTCTGACACTGGATTTGCTTGGACACAGCATGGTCAGCCAGAATATCTAGTTAGGTCATAAAAACCATAATTTGCTAAAAAATATTGAAAAAAAATTGGCTTACTATCAGATTTGAGCTTATCTTTTGGACAACACATCAATACTGTTTGCAAGCTGTTCTCCATGGCCATTAAAGCTGATCAATAGGCTGCTGATACATTGAGTAGGGTGGGGTTTTTTTTCATTCTGTTTCTCCTCTTTAATCACACGCATCTAGGAAACTAGGATTTATAAAAGAAATTAGTCCCTGAATATGCACTGTAAAAGGATGAAGGTGGGATAGAGAGAGAAAAATCAGCTCTTACTGAGACAAACAGCAATTTTAGGCTTGTATGGCCAGCAGGTATAATTCAAATGGAGCTGAAATTTGAAGAATATTTTTATGCTAATTTTTTGAGAGAAGGACTTTATTTCCTATTTATGTTTTATCCAAATATTCTGTTCCACACAAATGCTCACAGTTCTACCAGATCGGAAAAAGGTTTCCTTGTCCTGTAATTAAAACACCTCTTTTCTCTCTTGTCTGCACATCAATTGTCATTTCACATGGTGACATTTGGCATTTTTGGAAGGTAGAGCCTACAGCATGTAATTTTTTTTACTGTGATTTAGATATTCAATTAGTCTAAGCACAGGTTGTATCAGTAAGTACAGGGCAAAACAATTATTGGGAGAGGGTAGAATAAAAAATACCTTTTAATTGTGTTAGCAGAAGCTAACTCTGCGACTTTATTTACTATATATAGATATATATATATATAAATATATATATATAAATGGTTTGCCATTTTAAATGACATGAGAAATTAAAGGAAAATAGCACATTTTGAAATATTTGAGCAGGAATTCAGCAGAAATTTTCACATAGACTCAAATATAGGAGTTTTTGTTATGTTCCTAAGTACTGCTACCTTCTTAAAATGTTATATATTCACATAGAATGATACTTTTGAAACAATTCTTGATAATAAATAAGAATAAGGTGTCTCCAGAATTCAATAGAAGCAGATACAATTTTTCAGGAAAATATTTTTAAAATATATACAGACCTTTCTTCATATACATGTGTATATTATGTCCTCTGTGACCTCCCTACTTCTCACAGAGAAAAATCTGGGAATTTGATGCATTACAAAATCCTAATATCACCCTCCCACCACACACTAATTTATCAAAACATTTTTCCTTGAAAATGGCTGTCTTCCAAAAATTCGAAGCTATGGGCTACATTCTGCCTGTGTGTTTTGGTTTCCTCTAAGTTGGGCTGCAAGGCAAGCATGGCACTCACTGAGTTCCTAGCAACAGCAGGGTGAGGGATCATTTGCTCTCATGGAGAGTGACAGCACCTTAAAGAATGGACAGTAGAAACAGGACACCTGATTTCTTCAGAGCAATTTTCCAAGTTCTGACCCTAGCTTCAGGAGTTTGGTGGGAAAACAGAAATTTCAGGCACTGTTGTAGAAAAATAGCATGGTAAGCCCGCTTGGAGGAGTTGTTGTCCTTGTGACAGATAAAAGAAAGGAGCACCTTTGTGCATCAAGGGAAAAACAAAGCTGGAAAGTAGAGAGCGCAGAGTGCTGCTGGTAGAGCTGCTTTTGCTGCCTCCAGTACCCACACTCTGCTTGAGAAAAAGGGGGATTCCTGCTGTGGCAGTGCTGGCAGTGCCCTGGAGCAATTCTGGGCACCCGTGCAAGCAGCCTTCACTCAGCAGCCTCTGCAGCAGCTTGTCCTGAGAGCCCCACAGCCCTCAGTCTCTTCTACACATCTCTGGTAGTCTGGTAACTGCAGCATGATAAGATCAACTTTGCAAGGTTTACTGATCCCTTACTTATATCATTCTACAGACAAGGATCATCTCTTGTTAGGACAAGAGAACAGGACCTTAAGTTGTGCCAGGGGAGGTTTAGATTCGATATCTGGGGAAATCCTTTGTGGAAAGTGCTGTCAAACCATGGAACAGGCTTCCCAGAGAACTGGCAGAGGCAGTATCTGAAAGATGTGCAGAGATGGCACTTGGGGACGTGGCTTAGTGGTGGACTTGGCAGTGCTGCACTGACAGCTGGACTCCATGATCTTCAGTCTCTTCCAACATAAATTGTTCAATAACTGTGATTCCTTGATTCTATATTTTCTGCAACAAGGCTATGTTCACACAACTCAGTAAACAGCTAATCATAGTATTGATAACAAAAAAAATCTTTGCCTGAAATGATCAGTATCTGCATGAACAGTGACAATGGCAGATACAACAGAAATTGTACAAGAACTAGGATATACCTAGTAAAACAACTGTTTTACATGCATCTTACTTTTTAAAATTATCCATCTCTGGATGGAGACAGCAGCAAGAACTGAAAAACAACAGGTAATTCTTACACAAATGCACCTCCCTCTGGAACAGCTGGGCAAATCTGATTAGAGATTTTTGAAACTAAATTGGATGCTTCATCAAAAAGTGATTGTTAGCAGAAAGCCTGCATGGGAAAAACACAAGATAGCAAGTCACTTTAATCTTTCCCTCCTAGAGTACGACTCCATTGAATTAAAATTATCCTTGGCTTTCACAAATCTATTTCCTAAAGGAATATATTTGATGGTCCTCAACAAGTTTGTTCCTAGGCCTGCTAAGCACAGAAGAAATTTTTTTTTGGTTTTGCAGTAGTATTGTGAAATCATAAACCTGTTGGGTTTGTTTTTTTTTTTTTCAAAAGGATCTTTTTTATGTATATTTATGCTTATATAATGAATACAAATACCTGATGCTCATAAACCAGCAACCATATGTGTAAAAGTTAGTGTCAGGCAACACAAAATGAATCTTTCACTAAATCAATTTCAAAAAGTGATAGAAGTGTTGTAGTACCTGGTAATCATTATGTAACTTCTCCAGGCAAGAAATTAATGAAGATTTTGATGAAAAGTCTGTTTCTTTTTCTTACTTGCACCTGTCCCACACCCTATATAATCTGATCTCAGTACAGGTCCAAGGTTACCGTATCCTCTCATTTTATATCATCTCTCAGAATCACAAGTATCAAGGGCTGCACCCACACTGGTAAGAGAGCACCAGGAGAGAGGCTACAACACTGTCCTGTGGTTGTTCAGTAGCTGAGAGCATTCTTCCTGACATGCACTTGGGTTCAGGCCACCTAGAATTCCCTAAGCCAATGTTCCAGCACTGTTCAGGAGGTTGTTTGTAAAATAGCTGTGGTCACCCTGGTTTAGAAGGTATTTAGCCTTCAGGTTGTAAACTTCTTTTAAGATCAGAGAACAAGCTATAGAGCAGGCTATGCACTTCTTAATTTACCAGTCCCAATGTAGTGTTGGATACTACATTAGCAAAGACACTTCAAGGCTTTAACACCTCTTGGCACCATGTGCATTCTGCCTTGCAGTGTTACCACATGGTGGAATATCAGCCTTTGGCATGAAGAAATTAAGTCTCGGGTGACACATGCAGTTGTGTGTGTGACTGCTATGAGAATATACTGGGAGAAATGCTTATGTAAAACTAGCAAGCATGTGCACCTTTTAGTGGAAAATCCATCTCCCTTAAATTGTATTTCCAGAGGGCTATTTAAAATGTTTTTTAGCAGCATAAAGATGCAATATTGTGCTCAGTAATTCTTAGTAGTCTTTGTGGCAGGAAAATTGTTCTAATCTTGTACTCCTGAGAAGCATAAAAGAAATAAAGCTATTGATATTAGCTCCTGGACTCTGAAGAGATGCTATTGCAGTTTTGTCACTATACTACAGAGACTTGTTCATCAGCATTAGACTTTTAATTGTTGCAAACCAATACAGAATTCATTTAATTGTGTCTTTTAAAAACACTCTTTCTGCATAAAAGTATGTTTAAATATTACCCCAATATGTTTCCCTTATAGATGTTTACATTGCAGAGATGTTTGATATCCTTGTTTTGCTTTACAAGTTTTACTTGAGATCAAAGGTCTTAGATATCACAGCAGACACAGGATGTGCAACATTCATTGGTACCTTTGCATGTCCTTACCTATTTATGTCCCTTCCTGTAACACTCATGTAGCCCTGCTTGCCACTGTGTGCCTGGTCCAGGATTATAAATATAAATAGGCAGGTACTTGTACACTGGTGCTGTGCCAGCCTGGCTGGGGAGGAGCAAGTAGCAGACACCAGTAATGAGAACTGGACACCCAGGCCAACAAAACTGTCAAATGTCCAAAGCTGCCATGGCTTCACACAAAGTGTTCCAGTTTCTAACACCAATACAACGCAAAAGTTTGAAAGATGAGATTTTTTTTAGTGATGATAAAGAATAGAAAAGGAGATGTTCTCCAAATACTTTTCTTCTAGCTGTATCTTGACTGACCTTGCATTCTATGGTCTCAGGATCAGAATTGTTGCAGTTCTGAACTTCAGACAAAGCCAAAGCAGAGAATGAGTCATCAGCAGGATTTTGTCCTGGGTTCTCTGATGTTCCTGCTGAGTCCAGAATTTTTCAGCTCTGTGGGGGTTTCATTTCAATCCACATTCACATTTGTGCTGGAATTAGTCTGGTTGAGGCAGGGGAATGCTTTTTCAGTTGCATTGCACCTGATTAATAACCAGTGTGTTGCAAGCCCCAACCATCTCAGGAATAAATGATTAGCAATGGATCTTGCTGTCAAAAGAAATGATTGAGGACACAAACTGAATAGGATTAAATTTGACACCAGATTTTTAAATAATGAAAGCAAAAAATACCATATCCTGAGCACAGCCCAATCACTGACTGAGAGGGTCAGGAACTAATTTCCCCATTAAGCAAGTTCATCAACAAATGAACATTTTGATCATACTTCACCATGTTGTTTCTTAATCATTTTGTGCCCTTCAGTTCAGGGAGCGGGAGAAGTAGAGAGAAGGAAGGGCCTGCAGACTTTGGTCTCCCATGGAAACTGTTAGGAATAACTCACTCAGATTCTCTCAGTATAGGGGGAAAGAACAGCCCTGAGAAAGGGAGTCTGATGCTGTGTGCCCAGAGGCAGCAGAGTTAGCACTGCGTCAGGTACACCTTATGAAGGGATGTATTATTTATTGGGCACTTTAGACACTGCTCCAAACTTGATCTGAACTTTCCAACCTGCCCAGAGAACAGCTCTACCCTGACCACAGATAAACAACCACTACCTAGGCAAGCTGTCAGTCTGGTAATATCCCTGTTCCTAACGGCAGTTTCTGGGATTTTTAACAATGTGATTTTGAGAATCCTAATTCATGTACACCTGCAGAGATTTGTGGTTTTACAGTTACAAATTTTTCTACTTGTAAACAGGTGTAAAAAAAATACTCAGAAAACTGCTTAATAATTTTTTTTTTGTTTTTGTTTTTTTTTTTGGTGTCACATCAGCCTTTACTCAGGTGATCCAGAAAACATAATATGAAAAAACAGGACAACTTATAGTGGAGTATTGTATTGGAAATCAGCCTAAGCATAGTATTGGGTCTGGTCTTTTTCAAATATTGGACCAAGTACCTTGTGCCAGATGTTTTACACCAATTAGCAACCCGTTCAGAGAGTTGTGCCATGCACAGAAATCATTTACCTCCATGAATGATCATAAGGTGTTAAAAAAATGTAATACTTGAATCCTGGAAGTAAATCCTAGAATTGTATCCCCAAAAGAGAATTATCTTTTGCAGATTGCATGCCAAGCTTTTTCTGAGTTATTATCACAGATGGTGAAAAATTCCCATGGCCTTATACTCATGTTCTTTTTCATTCCAAATGGAGTCCTTTGTGAAATAGCAGCGTGATTGCATATGTTTGAACTCTGACTGTCCACGTAAACGTATGCTGCACTTCAGTGGTGTGGTCTCTGGGAGGGAGTGCTAGGCTCTGTTACAGGAAGTTTAGGACAATTTATTTTCACCCCAAGGCCACTGAAACCCTGCCTAGCATTATCTCTGCTAGACTATACCGCTAAACTGGAACAGTCAGAGCTGAAACACAGTCTGTCATGCTGTTCTTAATCCAACAGACATGCAAGATTCACAAAGGCAAGGCTAGTTTCTCTCTATCCTCTACACCCAGCTCCATGTATCCATCACTTCCCTCAGCTCTCCCCAGTGACTTTTCAGCTCCAGAGTTATGGATCTTCTCACAGATCTAGTGGAAAATTAGGCATGGTTGGCTCTGTGATCTCTTGGTCATTGGGCTGATGGATGAACCCAGACAAGATGCTTCAACTCTATTACCTTTCTGCCTGTGCCCCTATACAACGGGGAAATTATAAAAGTGAGGTCTTCTATCCTGGTGAAAGATCTTCAGCAGTAGTCTCAGTAATTAGGATGAGACTATTTAATTGACAGGAAAATCAAATTTAAGGTTATTCAAGTGACCTTTCCTCTTAGACCTCTGATTTTCTTGTGATTATATTAACTGCTATATAGTGCCTGTTTTTATTTGGTGTAGTAGGTATTCAGAATATTGTTTGAAAGTACACAGTATCTACAAAAGAAATCAAGCTGCAAGTATTCTTATCGTGGGTGTGAAATTTTCTATCTGCTACAAGTTTGGGGATGAAGATACTGCTCACATTTTGCAACTAAGTACCTGGTGAATTTTAGACGGGGTGTAGGGGCAGCTGGTCAGCCTGACTGCAGCTTTTCTGGTGTGCCCAGTGTTTGTCATCTGATAGGGACAGAGCTGACTTCCAGCAGTCCTGCCCTCATCCTTCACCCTCCTGCTGCTCCATGGAGCTGGCTGCTGTGGCTGTGCACCGCCTACATTCGTATCTTCTGGGCGAGAGCCCATGACACCATGCAGGGTAATTTCCCCCAGTTCCCACTGGTGGAGCAGTATAGATCAGCTGGAGCATGCTTGTGGACTTGGCATTTAATGGGCTTTTTGGTGAGTAGTGATACAAGCCTTATGTGTCTGGTACTGGTACATGGAGTACGAACCGTAATGAAATGGATCCGTTCCACAAGAAATACAATTTTATGCTTCCTAATTGAGCAATTAATTTAGTTTTGCCTACTATTTCACAAATGTCAGGGGATAAAGTTGAGAACAAGTGGTTGTTGCATTTGCATCAGGAACTGAGGGCTAAAGAGTTGTGCAAAACTGGTAGTATACAGAATTGTATACTACCAATATATATTAATGTTTGGATGGATTTGAAAGGAGAGTTAATTTCACTTTTTCACTTGCTGATTTGATTCGAATGCCCTCCCAACAGAATAAGAATGCAGATTTAAAGTCTTGTCTTTGACTGATCTCTGTGAGTGTCCTTGAAAGTCGTTCTTTATTCTAAGTATGACTGCACTCTTTTCCTCTGGGAAACACATACTGTCCTACAACTCTAAACTAGTAAGAGACAAATGTCAAGAAAACTTAGATATTTAAATCAAAATTGATTTGCATGTCTAAGACCACAGCTATTTCATACAGGTGTGGGCCAGTCTATGGAAATTTTGAAAAATTAATAACCAGCAAAATCTGTCTAAAATATTCTCAGTGTGTTTCATCCAAATGATACTAATTTTATCCACTTAATACAGTCTTAGTCTGAATAAACCTTAGTTCAGTCATAGAAAAAACAATGTTTTTGCTTAATAAAATGATCACAAACATGTTTGATATGAGCATGTACTCATTTATTATACATTATTTTAATATTATGTGTATCTATGTATGTAGAAAATTAGAAATCTAATCCAGAAAAGCCCAGAGAAGATGAGACAACATTTTGTTTGGTGTTACATCAGTTCCACACTACTGAGGAATCCATTTTATTTAGGGAGAATCCCCATGAAAGCAGTGAAGGCAGTCAACGAGGTGCTTTACACAAGTGGGAGGACTCTGATCATGCATATCTAAAATGTGCCATAGAAAAGACATAATTGCCCATTTTATGGCATGTTGGACTTCACACAGAGTCTGCTTCTAGCAAAGAACATTTCTAAGGAATCGCATCCAATAAATGAATCCTCCAGGCTCTTGTTTTCAATGTTGTGTGCACTTCTTTGGTGTGAAAACTTCTGTGGAGGTTTCATGAGCTAAAAATTGTCTGAGGTGGTGTGCTGAGACTCTAGGAAACAAAACTGATAATGTTGTACCTCCTGGGCATCTATCTGTACTCCCTCTCGTCTATATTCAAAAATCAATATGTGATGATGTGGTTTTAGAAGGCCCACTGTAAGCAAGCAGCTATTAAAATGGCATTAATAGTGCCTTAGGCAAATTGGTATTTGTTAAGCATATGGATAATACTATTAGCATGACATATAGCTGGCATCTGAGTAAGAGCCATCAGTATATCTCAGGCAGAAGGTGTCTACTTCATGGGTCAGTTCTCTGGTGAAATATATAGAGAGTTAAATTGAAATGAAATAATTGCTGAACCCAGTGCAATTTGGAGAAATTACTTGGTCCCTACACATTCCACATAACCCTGAGATTGAAGGAAAAGCTGCAGTTAGCTGAGGGGGCCTACTGAAAAAAAAAAGGTGATGAGGGTGCCTTCATCATGCAAATAAAAACATAAGACAGCACCACACCTGTCCTGTGATGAAGTGCCCAATATGTGTGTGTCAGTGGCTACACAGGCTGTGTTCTGTGTATTTTGAAACTAAATATTTCTTCCTCCTATTGACTTCTTGCCCTCTGGTACATTGAGTTGGCTGCTTGAGATGCTTTCACTAAGTACAAAGTCAATTGACTGTAAGTAGTGATGAAGAAAATGCTGTGTGATTAATATTACAGTTCAAGCCCCTCTGATCAGTCACAGAAAGAGCAGTCATATAAACTCAACTTCATTTCAGAGAATCACACACTGTTAATGGTGGAGAGTCTGCCTGGAGCCCAAAGGGGAAAAACAAGCCACTTGAGGCAAATCTCTCTTCTTTTACATAGAACAAACTGGTTGAGCAGTGTTAAAAGCTGCTTATTGATTTGTGCCCAGTCTGAAAGCCATGCAGTGATGTAAATGAAAATGTGTCAAGAGTCAATATTGATTTTTTTTCTATTTCTACTTCTCTTTTTTTTTAAAGCAAGGCCACCCCACTTGGGAAATGCTGTTAGCTATACCACTAGGTTTGTCAGTAAGTGAAGTAAGATTCTTTTCCACAAGACTACATATGTCCAGAAATCAAATTTACTTCTTTTACTGAGGTAATATGGACATGCTGAGAGCAGCTATGTTCACAAAACTTGGGTTTTTTTCACAAAATTGTTAGGTGAAGAGTAAGAAATGACAGAGAAGAAATCAAATCTTAGAGAAGATAAATTTGCTGGGCTGAGCTTGCAGTATAATACTTGCATAGTAGACCGATTTTTTTGTTTTTAAATCATTGCTTGCAATAGATTTGTGTAGCAATATAAATTATATTCAGCAAGAGCCAAGGACAAGGAAAGGCTGGAAAGGGAATCCTGTTGTCCCTAGAGGGGTGTGTATTCAGCTGGAGGAAACCTGGCAAGAGTTCCCTTTAGAAAGAGGGCGTTTGCAGGTAGAAGACCTACAAGAGTCCCTCTTTCACATGAAGACTAGCAGAAGATAAATGGGTGATCCCTGAAGGGTAATTCAAATACATTATTTGTTGACTTCACACCATGCTTAGTGAGGCATATAAAAAAGCAGTTTAAGAAAATACAGCCAGCAGTTGCCTATGTTTTCTCCCCTGAAGAATCAGATGCAAACAGTAATAACTGCTGTGCTCAAAATCAATGCTATAGCTTTTTCTATTAGATTATAAACTGTAGCCAGGCTCTTTTGAGTAACATTTCTACCTTGTTAACTCTTAGCAAGTAATATTCTTCCAGGCCTTTGACAAAAGCTCCTTCTCTGTAGCCAAAATAATCTTTTTTCAAATTCTGTGCCACAGAATCTGGCAACTAATTTCTTACACCTCAATTAGAGGTGACAAGAGGATGTGGCAGACAGCCCTGATCTTGCAGCTCTGATCTTCTCAGAATGAGCAGCTACCCACAAAGGATAGTCATATTTAGTGTGGAGTAAGGCTTGTGAGATGTTTTTTACTTTATTGGCACTTTCAAGGGTTTTAGATACTTCCACAGCTCCTAGCTTTTCTTCCTGGGCAGAAGAAATTTGCTTCATTTATGGCAGTGGCTCTCTTCATTCACCCATCTCATCTTGCTTCTTTCCATGAAAGAGAAACATTTCTCCTGTCTCTATATCTACCCACAAGAAATTATCACCTCAACTATAGTCTTTCTGGGGTGACAAAAGAGCTATTTCAAACTAAAAATAAATAAACTGGGAAATTAAATTCTAACTTGGAGAAGAAACCAGAGTAAGTATCACAGAGGAAAAATGGCAGTCTTCCAGCTACTGGCAGAAAAAGGTGCCCCAAACTAACTGGTGGCAAATCAAAAGTGCAACTCCAAACATATTAAGTGTGTGGAAATGCTCCTATCAATTTCATGTTGCTAAGGTTCAGCTGATTAAAATAGAAGTTCATTTTTAAGCTCCAGCAAATTGAATTTGGGCTTCTATTAAAGGCTGCAACTGTTATAAATGTTATAAATGGATGCCTGGGCTGATGAACTGAAAGTTGTTCAGTGAGAGACGTACACATGGCTCACACTTTATTTTTCATCAACTCAGACAGGTTTTTGATCCTTTTATTTGCTTTTTTTCTTTTTCTTTTTTTTTTTTTTTAACATTTTGTTGCCAAGCAGAATGATAACTATAATGTAGTAATTTTTTAGTTTGTTTTTTGAAGAAACACAAGGGTAATAACATCTTCTGTATAAACGAAATGTAATTTGTCACAAATCTGGAAAGTAAGGCAATATTGATGTTGTTCATCCATTCTGCCTGCTTTGTTGGGCAGCTTGCTTTCAATTTTGGTTATAACCATTCAGATTTATTATTATTAAAATTCAGGCAGAGGGAGACAGAAGAAGATATAAAACTATTCCACTGCTCTGCTATGTTCTGTACATAATGTTCAGAGATAGTCACTCAGTGGAATTCCGTAACAGAAGAAACTAACAAGAAATATGAAAGACAAAATACTCACAAAATGGATGTATTTTATCAATCTGTTTTAAAAATGTATGAATGGGAGTGATCTGGCATTAACTGCTTTCCAGACATTTTACTTGTCTCACAATAATGTTCTCTGTGAAAATGATTTTATTTTGTTGACACCACAATTTCCAGTGCTGTCTCACACCTTTCTATTCTGGGAACAATTGAATATGAGTGTCTTCAGGCAACTTTGGAAACACCTACTTCTTCTGTGCATCTTAAGAATTAAACAGGAGAGGTGCTGTAAGTTAGACCCTCTTAGGTGCTCTGGCATTTGGAAGATAGGTACTGAGAAGCAGAGGATTTAGCTATCATCTCCTGGACTCCCAACTCCCTGGTGTGGTGCTCCACCTGGGAATTGTGCTGGAACCACTGGAACTAATATGGAATGAAATGAATGGGAAAGAAGTATCTGCCTCTGACCAAACAAACATCTTTCTCTTGACATCTTTGACTGTAAACCCTGCTTTACAGACTGGTGCCTAGCCTTCTTTCTGTATTTTATGAACCAGACACAACATTATTTTACATTTTTCCTTGGTGTTTCTTTCATTCATTCATTCATTCATTCATTCATTCATTCATTCACCTGGTGTGAATAAAGACTTGTGATTAATTATTTGTTCTGGAGCAAGGACTTGAATCTTGATAGCCCAGCTGAGTGACCTACTTGTTGGCAGTAATTAACCACGACCTTAGACATGTTCTGAAGACACTTCTCTGAAACAGTATGACTAGCAAAATGGGTACAGATTTGTCTTGTTTGAGAATTCAGCTTTAGGATGCTTGGTTTGTGCTAGGATTCACCTGAGGTGCCACCACTTTTCTTAAGCTTACCCAAAGCCAAGCACTGTCACAGTTCTGGCATCTCCTCCAACCCATGGAAGGAGAAGTCAGTCTAACACCAGTACAGCATAAAAGCAACAGTTGTAGCTGAGTTCTGCCTGAGCTTTCTGAGATGTTGTTTGGCTTTTTGGGGTATTTGTCAAGAGTGACCTGACCCCATGATGACCTAACATCCACTCGGTATCAGAACTGCCCCAATGCAGACACAAGCTGCAGCAAAAAAGGGAAGATCTCTTTTCCTGGGAGTCCTGCTGGTTCACCTAACCAGTCACCTGGAAGGTGAGGGCTCGCATGCTTCACCAGGCAGTTCAGAGGGAAGAACTTAGAGCAGCCACTGATTTAAATAGCAAGTAGTTTTTGAAGCAAAGAGCAGAAAACAGTCCTCTTTCCCAGCTGAGTGCCCTAATTGCTGCCCTATGGTCACGCTCTGTCCTGCTCTCTGGTCCAAGGAATCCTTAATTATTTAATGTAAAACAAAAGAGCTTTCTCAGGAGCTGCACAAAGTGCTCTGTCCATTTCTCTGTCTCTGGGTACTGGCATATGCATGTGCATACATAAAGACACCAGCACACAGATGAAGAGGTTGCAATTCTCTTGGGAGGTGAGATATGTGAGTTTGAATCCTCTTAGGCTGGAGGGCAAGGGAGGATTAATTTTGTTTTGTTCACAGACTTATACTAGAGGATTTCAATGGGGGTCTTGAAGGAGGGTTAGTAGAGTGACCTTGGGAATGCTCTATGTCTGGTAGAATTTTGTTAAACGCTAAGTTGTTTAACAGGATAGAGGGTGATAAGTAGGGGGAAAGAGGCAAATCAATTTATCTCAAAACTGTATTGGTTAAATTAATCATTTAAATGATCCCATCTAGGGGCTTTATAAGAAGCACACTTTCATGTGTAAGCCACTTGTCTTTTTTACAGATTAAATGCTTTGAAGTCAGTATAATAATATGTTCAATTTCTCAGCATAGGACGCAGAGGGTAGACATGATAATAGCTTATCTGTTTTTATTTTTGGATGAATCTTTTTGAAATATCTCCAGTATGCAAAACAAGATGAAATAATAATATGGATGAAATAGTAGCTGTCCATTTTTTCAGAGAAATCTCTGTGACAAACAATATAAATAAATTTGTTGTTTAATGTTTTCTTTGTTTCTTCAGGTGATATATTCAGGGGTAAATTCAGAGTGTAAATGAAGAGTTTTTGCATGCATTTCAGAAAATAGCATAGTATGTGACTCACATGAAAAGAAAGAGGGGAAAAAACTACTCATTTTCCTCTCTCTAACCCAACCCTTTAACCTTCTTTAACATTTTCAAGGAGATGCTTCTGTCCTCTTGAATTCAACACAAACTCCTTAGTCATGTACCTGGAAGAGGGAAGAATCTGAGTTCCATTGCTTTAGGAATGGGACAGAGTGAGGAAGCAGAAAGGAAAGTCTTGTGTTTTGTTTACAAGAAAAGAAGACAGATATATGGAGTCAAATATTGTGTGAATAGGAATATAGATCATGCATTCAAAAGCCTTTAGAAATCCAGCCCTCCTTCCTTTTCCCTCTACCATCCCCATGAAATTATCCTGGCTTTGATCCTGTCCCTCTCCCTCTTTGTTCAGTGGCACAGAAGTATGTAACCCTGAGAGGTATCAATTGACATTTCCTTTCCTGCCTAACTCAGGACAGGAGAAGGAGCTGTTCGAAAAGTAATGGTTATTAAATGGATTTTTAATGTAAATTCAGTACTTTTTGTGAGTGCTTGTGACAAAAGAATTTAACCTGCCTGATTACTTAGAAAAAAGAGCAAATAAATGTAGACTGCAAACAAGTTAAAATGTGATTTCTAATTTATTGTAGTGCTTAGGAGCATATTTTAACTCAATTTGCCACACTCTCCATGATTACTGTAGACTTGTCAGTGAGAAAAACTCTTTGCAGTGAACTACTTGGATCCTTGCCCTTAAATAGAAGAGGATTTTTATGTCTTCTAATCAAGGATATTGTTTACAGGGCAGATAACTGTTAAGTCTTCTTTCCATTATTGACTACATGATTTGTTTCCTCTTGCAACTGCATTTAGATGTGCTAAAACCTCTCTTGGCTGTTTCTCATGTTCTCAGTACCTTGTTCAGGACGTGATTGCAGCTCAGTTATAGCAGAAGAGCTGAGTATTGAGCTCAAGCTACTGGTCACCTATGCCAAATAGCTGTGGCAGTTGTTTTTGCTGTTTGTTTTCTGCTCTGTAAGAGAGCATCAAAACACGCTTAGGGAATAGTGTATTATTGGATACTGATATAAAGACTTCATCAGCCTAATGGAACAATTAACTCAACCATTCTACCACTCTTGATCTGCAGAATTTTGCTTTAAGATTAGAGTGATAAGGTGAAGATTAACACCTCTGGGTCAGTGAGGCTGATGAGACATGATTTATTAATCCTCAAAGAAAACCTTAATTGGACACTGGAGCACTCTCTTCTTCATTGTTAAACTCTGCCAATTCCCTGGACAGTCAGAAGAGAGGGTGAGGATGATAGACTTACTGTAATTAGATGCACCAAAACTAAAGTAATGATTTTTTCCCCTGGGAACACCATGTGTTATTTTATTCAAATAAATCACTGCTGATATTTATGAACACCTGAGAAACATGCCCTACACATGGTCATTGACTACCCAAACATAACTTATAGAAGGGAGCTGCAGAATAGGATTCATAAGAATCCTTTGATTTAGAGGAACTGTCTTAAATCCTGGCCTTCAGAGCACAGAGAATTTACTGTGCAAGCAGGTTAATGATCAGGTTGATTTATCCTTATTTTTTTACCAACCATTATTCATTCTTTCGTCATGTTCTTTCCATTAAGAGGCGCTGATTTATAGGAGGAAGCACTCCTCTAAGGAGTTTGGTAAATTTTGAAACTAAGTCTCCGAAACAATTTTTTTTTTGAAAGAAATGTCTTTTTTGCAGGCAGTATAATAAATAGGTTCATTATAATGCAGCATGCAGCTAAAGACAGGAGAAAAGTCCATAGGCATACAATTCTAGCTGCTCTACCTCAGGCTCAGGAAACAGAGCTTTGTGACTTGAGGATTCATTAAGACGCTTGGTGCAGTGCAACCCTGATGAAATAAGTTAGCAGTCTCATTAGGGGGTTGGAGCAATCATTTGGAAAAAAGCCTCCTTTACTGCATTTGTTTACTCTGTCGCAGGAAGCATGTCCTCAGTCAACTGGGATAATCATTGTCAGCATTTTACATAGTTACAAAGCGAGCTAATAAGCCAGATTGTCGAATTATGTCAATCATGTCTAAACATCAACAAACAAATTGCTCTATGCAGATGGGAAATTTGTGAGAAAGCTTAAATATTCAGTTCAATGGGAACAGTGCACACTGCGAGGTCATGGTTTAACACTAATATCTGGAGGAAAGTGGCTCTAGAGCAAGATTTCTGTCTCTATAAATTATTTTTGTGAGGCTTTTTGACATTTCAGGCACTGACTGAGAAGACACTTGTATCATTAAGCATTGCATCCTGGTTTTCCTACCTCGACACTGTACTCACCACATTATCACACTGGCATATCAGCTGTCTACCCCTTGCCTCTGCTGAAGTCCTCAGGTTTTATTGCAGCTTCACACTCAGATTGACTTCCCAAGGCTCTAGCCAAGGAAGAGATGAGAGCTGAGGAGTCAGAATTTTTTCTACTATAAAAAGAAGAACATTTTATGTATTCCTATTCATCCCCGTTGGGGTTTGGAGTCAACTTTTAGCCCAGCAATCCTGATGTCAGCTTTCTGAGTGACAAGTGCTTTTGGCACTTGTCATCTTTGCACCAGACACCACTCTAGGGTGAAGGGCCCTGTTTGTGGCTGCTAGTTGCTGAGTGCTTGTGTGATTTCACCCCTGTCCAGGGTGCTACCTAGGGGACAAAAGAATGAAGAGTTTAAAAATGCTATAAAGCTTTCAGAATGCTTAAATAGACTGAAGTGAAGATTGCATCACAAAAGTAAGATAAAAAGATGTTAATCTATAGAAAGAGCAAAAGATCTATTAAATTAATCAATAGGTCTTTTACAGTGGCAAATATGATTTAGTTAAAGAAAACAGAGAGAGTGCAAGAAGAATATAATGAGTTTTCCACTTCTCCTAAAAGCAAGGGTTGAGAAGAGCAGTTATTGACTGACAGGTATGTTCCTCAGAGTGGAAAATCACATTCTGGAGGGTGAGTCTCAGAGCTGCACTGAAGTTAGAGAATGTCTGCACTGCAGTGTCCCTCAGAAATATGGCCTTCAACTCACAGAATTGACCTGGTTAGGAACACTGGAACATAACACACCACAGCCAGCTTCTGTCCTTCCTTCTATTTAGGAGGAAATATCAAGGAGGAGATATACATTGATTCCCTAGCAAATCTAACTCTGGTTTGGTAACATGAAGAATAATGATAAGAAAATAAAATGTACATTGTAGACAGAGACATTGTCCAGGGTCCCAGGTAACGTGACCTTCCCATTATTATACACACCAGTGCAAGATACTCTTTCCAATAGCTAAGTCCCAAAGGGGTTGATTTTGGTTCTGCCCAAGACATAAATTTGATTTTTCAGTTTCAATGAAATGTAGACTTGTTTTTTTGGGGCTTCTTTACTAATATAATGTGTCTTTAACCAAAATCTTTGTGTTCTGGTACTGAAACCCAGAATTTTTATGGGTATTCCATATTGATGAATCATTGGCTCAATATTGACCTGTTTTTCCAGGCTCACTCAGCGACATGTTTACCTGCATTGCTGCTGTATGTCATATGGTATTGACTTCCTCTGATCCATGGTCGTTATCATTTGGGATTTGTTCATTCATCCTTTATCATACAGAGTGCTTAGTCCACATTATATCCCTTCCTTACTAACCTTTCTGAAATACAGTCATAATACAGTCCAGAGTCCAGGAATTTGGGGACTTAGACTTTTCTAAGAGCTTTCCCCTGTAGCATCAAAGATTTAACTCCAATATCATTAGTTCTACTATTGTAACTTCCCAAGACTGTCAGTGTCACAGTCTGGATCAAAGTGCTCCACACAATGCCCCTCTTCCTAATTCCGAATGTTCATGGCCAGTTGCAGATAACTGCTATTCAACAACTCTTCCCTGAAATCTGGGCTAGAGGAAAGCCAAAATCACTAAATTAAACTCTTAATATAACACACAGAACTGATGGGGGTGAACCAACTCAACTGTATCATGCTCCATTTGGCTGGAATGCTGGTGTTATTGGTTTAAAACTTGACTAACCCTCTTGGCTCTTTAGCACCCATAAATGTTATGTTGGAGCCTGATTCTCAAAGAGAGGGAACCAGGGAAAACTTCATCTGCCATCATGAAGAGAGGTGATGATATTTTCTTTTCTCTGTGTGAAACAGCCTTGGCTGAGCAGGAATTTAGGAGGCCCATGGGGTCTGTATGTGCTAGCAGGCACAGAGGTTCATTTTAACTTCATCTGGCCTTTTGGGAGAGGATAAATACATAGAGCATCTTTCTTTCCACATAGCTTCATAATAAACTTCCAGAGGAATGTGAGCTTGACAAATCTCACTGTAAAATTTTAATTAAAATAGATCTTCCATTTAAAAAGTCAATCCCACTGTAAAAAAAAAAAAGAAACCTTCTCAGTTCCGCTTGAATCTCAGTCCCCCTAAAAAGACAAGCATCAGTAAGCTGTTGAATCTTGTGAAGAGAACACACACAACCCAACTGATTGATTTTGAAATGCAATCAATTAGAAATCACAGCTGACTTTTTTGATTAGAACTTAATTTGATCTGGAATGGGTTTGTGTCCTTGCCTACTATTAATTAGCAGTAATAATAGTATTGATCTTCTATGGGAATTTGAAACAGATCTGCCTTCCTATAAGGCAGATGGTTGGTACAGCTCAAAGCACTCTGAGTCACAGCAGAGGTCTCAGCTCCATTACTCCGTTGGCTGGCAAAGGAAGGCTTTGGTGGCAGAAAATGGTTATCCTGAGCAAAGGAAGAACTTGTCAGTAGAATGAGTTCGTCTTTTCAAAGTTGAAACCTGAGAGACATTTACAAGCAGGAGAGGTTGCAGCATTCTCACAGCATTGCAGCTCTGAAGGCTTGGACACTGGGGCATTGCAGGGAAATGTGAAGGAATGCAGCAACATAGTGGCTAGAGCCTGCTGTAGAATTCCAGGTGTTAAAGTGGTGTGAAATATCTGATGCACATTTCTGTCTAAAGCATTAAGCCAGACCTTTCTTGGCCAAAAGCAAACTCAATTGCATTAACTTCTGTTTGTTCAAGGGATAAGCCCAGCAGCTGTTCTTGTTGTGTAACATTTATATCTTTGCAGAGGCTGCAATAACAGATATAACATTTGCAGAGGCTCTGTGTGCCAGGGCTGACCTTGGAAGGAGCAGGATGCTCGGCCTTGTGCAGAGCTATCTCTCACTGGTTGGAGACAACTGGAGCGATGGTTTAATTTTTCTTTCTTTTACATTTACACTGCAGATTAAATGCTGGTCATTTTTTAGTATTTCAATAATATTCAGCTCACAGACTTAATTTCAAAGCAATATTTGATATTTTCATAGTTGAACAAAAACTGTTAGCATTCTTAGAGATAAAAGAGATGACATTTTTTCCTTTTCTTTTTTTTCCTGGTGCATCAAAGGGTACAAATACATTCATACATCTGGTTTCTCCAACAGACCTTGCTAGAGCTTTGAGCGTTTAGGATAAGGAGTGTGAATGTACATGGAGTGATGGTATCTTTTTACTCAGCCCTGTTCTTCAAACAGCAGTGTGAATAAATCCTGAAGCCGGGCACTGTGTAAACTGATGTGGAATGGAAGCTTTTGGGGTAAGTTAGGCAGAATTAGGCTTAGTGATGATTTTTATGTGGTACTAGCCTAAGAGTCCATGTAGAAATCCATGACTTGAAGATATAAATACCACAGGGAGCCCCTAGGGAACTCAAGGTGGGCAAGTGCAGGGAAATTCCCTCTCCCTGGGTCTTACCAGCTGTATGGCTTGTCCCTGGTGGCCCAGGAGAGTGGGTGGATTGGGCAGGAGTCTCACATCTTCTCCATAGGACAGGCTTCCTATCAGCAGGAAACTGGGGAGAAGCAGAGAGCAGCAGGGAGCAGTCACCCCATAGCAGGAAATCAGCAGGACACCTGTACTTGCCTGAATGCCTTGGTCCAGGACCATGAGAATGGTTCCTCTGATATGGGATAGTTTGATAAATCTGCTGCTGCTGATACTATTTTGTCTTGTTTTCTGCAGGTTTAGCTGGTGGGTGTACTGAAACAGCACCTGTCAGAGACAAAAAAAAAAAAAAAAAAAAAAAAAAAAAAAAAAAAACACAAAAAAAAAAAAAAAACTCCTACAAACACAAAGAGAAAGGACAAATTGGCAAACAAAGTTGTCTGCTATATTAAACTTCAACTCCATGATACTTTTCTTTATCTACTCATACATATGCTTTATAAAACAGAATTTAGTGACTTCCTTACTTCACCTAATACAACATAAGACATCTACAAACACAGTCTGTTAGGCAACTATTAAATAGACATCATTAGGACCATTAACTTGGAGGTAAGAGGTGCTTCATCTCATTGTGCACTCTCCAGAAGTCTGCTTCTATTCATAGTAACAACATGGGCACTGGCATCACCACACCTGCTTGGGTGTTCAGTTGTGATCTGTACCACAGAACTACTAAATACATTAAATTTATTCAAACACAGAAGAGTAAAAGTGCCTGCCATTCTCAAGAATGAGAATTGCTCAAGAAAGTAATACAGGACATTAGCATATTAATGCACACAAACCCCACAAATACAGTTAGAAACAAGTAAAGTGGTTAGTTAGCAGCAGGAATGTTCATAGACTCATGAGAGAAGCATCTTCAAAGACTGAGGGATTAAAGTGAACCTGCAGATAGGACAGAAATTTGAAAGACATCAGTGAATTAGTCCATAGCTGACATTAGCAAAATAGAGTTAGGTAATGCTGTAATACTGTTTCCTTATTCAAGGCTGTGATCTCGTATTTGCAGAAAATGGGCCCTGTTGCAGAAATACCAGGGAGCAAATTGTTTGCCTGAGTGGCTGTCAGCACAGGGGAAGGAGTTGTGGCACTGCCATCCATCCTCCATCCAGGCAGGGGTCTCAGGTGGGGATGTGGCACTGCCCTGAAGCACAGGCAGCTCCATCACAGTGTCTCCCAGCCAGCTGTTCAGTATGGTTACCTCCTCACAGACTGGGACTCTTGACCAGATATCACCAGGTCCCCTTTGCACAAGGTGAACCACAGCTGGACAGAAATGACCACAAGCCCCCTCCCACTAGATCATCCTCCTTTTCTGAAAGAGGGCTTCAGCCAAGAGCCCTGAAGAAGGGCAGGAAAGGGATGCACTGCAGTGCTGCTTTCCAGCAGAAGTAAAATTATTTTGGACTGGTGTAATTGTGTCTGCTCTTGTATCAAGCAGCGAGGACAAAGTTTTCCATGAGGCTAAGCTATGATCTGGCTCCAGTGCATTATCACATTCTTTTACATGTAAAGCTACCTATATAAATTGTTAAATGGAAATTTTCCTGGTAGCCTGCTACTCGGTAATTATATCAGCAGAGCAGGGTGAGAGATGGTAGGAAAGAATATAAGTGTGTTATGGGATTAACAAAGGAGGAAGTCAATCATAACAAACATTTACTTAAGAAAATATTGTACATTTGAGTGTGAAAAAGGACTAGTCTCTGTTTTATATGTGGTAAGGGGAAGTAATTGAGAAGGTGTTCCATTCAGATGTTATTGCAACTGGGAAGTTATGAGACAGCCTCAATAATTAACTTGAAGGTAACAGACTTAAAATGTATTAAAAAAGATCCATCTCTGAATTTAACTAGCAAAGCACATAATTCACTGAGCTCTAATGGCGTTAAAGAATTTGTTTCCTCTTCCTTCTTCCATGAGAGACAGAGAGACAGAGACAGAGACAGAGACAGAGAAGAAAATAGAAATATTTCTTAAATTAGCTTTATTTACATTATCTTGTGAAATGGCAGGATGAAAACAGTAATGAGGATTCAAGGTCAAAAAGAATTCTGTCCACATCTCAGTCTGTCTCACATAATTTTGAAGAATAAGAGCTGAATAGAGGAAGAATGAACTGATTTCTTTTAAGTTTAGTTCATTGCAAATGCAAAATTAGTATCATTCCACAGACATGGTGCCAGAGGACAACACAAGCTAACAAAATAATGATAGTCCAAATAAATAATTTATGCACCATATCAAAAACTGAATGAGATAAAGACATAGAGAACACATTTGAAAATTTGGAAATTGCTCAAAGCTTTTCCTCCAGTGTCTCCCAAGAGGATGAGCATGGAGGACTAATACACTGTGACTGTGTATAATTCATAAACCTTCCCTCATTTTTTGATTTTCAGTAGTTACAGTTTATAGCTAACAAAGGAACAGAGTGGAAAAATCCTGGTGAGAGTTGAGAGGAGAACATAAACCAGCTGATTCCTCCACTTAGTCTATTCATAAAGGGCATCTGTTCTCATCCCAAACTGCACATATATTTGCCATTAAACTTAGTACATTGAGAACAGAAAAAAAAAAGCCTTCTACTCACATCCTTATGTCTACTTTATATTTTTATGACAGCTATTGCAATGTGAGATTATAACACAAAAATCCATTTCCAGGTGATTTGTTTTAAAATTATTCTGTGGTGGCTGTTGGTTAATGTTCAGACTGGATTTCTTAGGGATTCATTCAATGACAGCAGAGCAAACCCAGAGCAAACTAGTGAATGATATCAGAAGGCACTGGGGTGTTTCTGTATGAATTACATAGAATGAAACCTCCCCCATCCACAGCCACATTGGAAAGATGTTTCTAAGTTAAAGAAATCTAAAAGTTGCATTTAGATAAGATTTGCCTTGAAATTGTTTTGGTGGTGGAAGCTATATGAAGTCACATTCTGAAGAGATATGGTAGGCAAAAGGGTTGTTTTCAATTCTGCATGTCAGCAATTTGTAACAGATTTTATGGCACAGCACAATTCACTTACACAACCAATATTGTTTTCTATAAGATTCCTTGGAGTTTTAATTTTTTAACCAAAACCAGAAGATAGTGTCCTGTGGCTTCCTGAGGGAAACCCTCTGCCTCCTACTCCGAGCACACGAGCTGAGCCCAGCAGATTTCTCAGCTGCATGACAAGTTTCAAGCTGCTGGGAGGCTGAGAGGGCCCCCAGCCTCTGCTGCCATCTGTCAGAGCAAGCAGTGTCTGCCCTGAGCCGCCACAGCAGACGTGGTGGAACACCAGAGCGGGAATTTCCACATGGCTTCCCACGGTCACCAAACACCTAAAGAAATCACACGGTGCTCTCAGGGCACCTCTGCAGATCTGTTGTTCTGGGGGTGGGTAAATGAGAAAGAAGGTCACTGCTACCAGCAAGCTGCAGAAATCACTGAGGGGCAGCTGCCCTTTGGTGATCCCCTGTGCTCTGATCCTGACAAAAGGGATCCATTCTCCCAGTTCCTCCCTGCCTGTCCTACCTGCCTCTGAGAGCCTGTTGGGTGTTTTGTGAATGTTGTTTACTTCATTAATTTTCTCCTGCCATCAATTGATGAATAAATTATTCATAAGTAAATTTATAAATTATTCTACCAGTTCTATTGATGATTGAATAATATTGACCATATAAATTATTCACTCTTCTTTTCCCCCACCAAATGACAAATAAATTATTTGTGAGTATTGTCTTCTTCATTATTAGATCAACTCTTCCATCTGTTGAGACATTCATAAGATGTCACTCACTCTGGTAGCTGTACAATTTGTAAGCAGGACCCTTTAGGAACTATGCTTTCATGGACAAACAGAACTAGTTTAACTTTATTGTACATTCATATGGCAGTTTCCTTAAATATAAGGTCCTTTAGAGCATGAGGAAGTGTTTTGTATGTTTCACAGCCAAGTAGACAACATGCTGAGATATTCTGGGGTTAATTCTCACCCAACCAAGATATTTTTGAATTGTGCAGTACCGTACTGTAATTTTACAGTTGTTACACTTTGTACTGTAATTTTACAGTTTTCCATATTTGGACTTAATAGTCAGGGTTGAGGCTCCAGCCTTCCCTTGATCCCAAAAGGTATCAGCTTGTAGGCTCTGTAAAGGAGCATCAAGAGCAAAGCTAAACCAGAGATACCTTGACTAATTACCCTTACAAATGTGAACTGCATAGGCCAGTTATTTCAAGTTCCTGGATAAACTATATGAGTTTTCCATCTAGTTAGATCCATGCCTTCTGTCTCTTTCACTGATTCACCAGTAACTGTGTGGCAAACAAGTGACAGCTTCTAGTGGCAGGATTTCTAGAATATTTTACCATGCAGGCAAAATATGTGTATACCCAAAATTATGAACAGTCCATGTGGTTATGATGGGTCAGGGAAAAAAAATCAAAATTAATTTTAAAAAACACATCTCTAGGAAAGTGATACTAAGTCACAAGCCCCCACAAAGAAAGGATTGTATCCTCTCTATTCCACAAGTTCATCAAGACAATCAAGCTTAACAATTAACAAGAAATCAGTATAAGGATCATGAATAGTATGCTGAAAAGTATTCTCTAAGAAATTGCCCAGACAGAGAGAGGAGCATCTCATGCCAGCAGAGGAGCAGCCCTTCAATAATTTTCCTTGTGTGAGGGACAGCAAAGATCAGAAGCACGCACGTCTCTGCTGGCATTTGCTTGAGTCCAAAACCTATCAGTCAAGTATGTGCAAAGATGTTTCAGTTGACTTTTTTATGTTCCTTTTTTAGAATTTAAAACCATGAAGCAGGAATATTTGCCAGTCTGAGTCCATGTAAGAGAGTGAACAGAGACCTAAGCTCCAGCTCAGGCTGCCCAAGGGGAGGAAAATGAATGAACAGGTTGTGCCAGAACAAGAGGACTGCCTAGTGACCAGAGAGCTCATTTATGGGGAGCTCTCCAGCACTGGGCAGCTCTGTAACACCATAACACTGTAAAAGCTGTGTCTTCTGGTTTCCCCCTTCTTTTCCACCCAAATGATCTGTGATCTGTTGTGGTTGTGTTTGGGGGTCCCAGGATGAGGGAAGAGATGAGAATCTTGACTCCATGTTTCAGAAGGCTGATTTATTATATTATGATGTTATATTATATTAAAATTATATACTAAAACCATACTAAAAAGAATAGAAAGAAATTATCCATCAGAAGCTAGAAAGGAATGGAAAAGAATGAATAACAAAATCTTATGACTGCTCACAGCCTTGACACAGGTGGCTGTCATTGGTCATCAAGTAAAAACAATTTAACATGTTGGGTAAACAATTCTCCAAATCACATTCCAAAGCAGCAAAACATGGAGAAGCTGAAGCTTCCCACCTTCTCAGGAGAAAAGATCCTGGCAAAAGGATTTTTCATACAGTATGTCTGTGACATTCTGTCACTCAGGTCAATGCAGCAGTGTAAGATTGGCCCTTAGAACACGTGCACAGCAGAAAATCCCAACTCTTTCATTTTCAGAGAAAGCTGTTAATAGGTCTGCCTCTCTCACTGAGGCACACTAGCAAGTTCTTGTCTAAACTGTCATTAATGTTTTCATTTAGATTTCCACATTAAAATCGGCAGCACTTCTGAGGGAAGTGTTGTGGTCAGGACTTACAGGGGAAGCACCAAGACTTTGCATTCTGAAAAATAACGATCTCCAGGGTCAAGTTTTTAAGATTCTGTTTGTCCCCGTTCTTTCAGCAGGATCCCCATGGGATATGCAGACACAGAAATAGACAGAAAGGTATGACAGAGAAAATGGGAAGGTGGTAAAAGTGTGCCTAGACAGAAGTGGTGTATTGAGAGAGCTGGAATGGTAGGCTGCCCTTTGCAGCTCTGTTCAGAATGGATATGACCAGAGCATGGTTACATTGTTCAAGGGCAGAGAAAAGACCCCTGCAGTAGCTGGGATAAAATGGTGAGGGAGCACACAGGAGAAGCTTAGACATATATAGGTGGGTAATGGACTGAATCTTTGGGACAATTATGACAAAGTTTTGAAATTTAGACTGCATACAGAGAGCAGTCTGAGCTGATCATGTTTCAGATTAAGGGTCTGGGTAAAAGACAGAGCTGCTACTGATCAGAACAAATGTAGATGCTCCATATTAGACAGTGTGATGTCTATTCATCAGCAATGGAATAGTTCAGAATATGAGTTGGAATAGGAGAAATGAGATGAGTAAGTGCACTTAGTAAGTAAGATATGAGCTGCACAGAGGCATGGGGAGTACTCTCATGCAATGGTATTTTTTCTCATTGGGGACTAAAAGCCAGGAGCAAAAATTTACTGAGGCAGATTTACTGTAAATGCAGTGTACCGTCAAAATATATTTGCAGCTCAGTTAAGTTTTTGCTGCTAGTTTTCCCATCAATGCTTTTGACTCCTAGTAATGTTCTGAATTTAGTTCAGTTTTGTTGCTTTTCTGAAAGGAAGTCACCAGAAAACAGAGCTGCAAGAAGCTGCAGAAGGCCACATGGATTTTGCCTTATATCTAAGAGAAATTTAATTTATCTGCCGGTTTCAGTTAATTAGGGAATGTTCAAACAGCCTTTCATATGTCTTATTTCAGATGTGATATTATTTGGGAAAGGGTAATTTTTTCCAAGAAAAAAAAAAGGAGCCATTGTCTATGGACATGAATCAAAGTAGTGGAAAAGAACATTTCAAAATTACTAGTATGACAAAAAGTAATTTTATTTCACACTAAATCATATTAAGCAATACTTCTCTGCCTTCTTATCCTGCACAATGCAGTGAAACTGTTCATGATGAGGACTGGACCCTAAATGAAGGACAAAATAAGAATGCTCTGGATATCTACCTGCTTACCTTTTTCTCAGAAGACTCTTAATCTTCTTCTCTAAGTTTTTCCCAGAGCTGAAAAGCAAACTGCTTATTCCTAGCATGACACTACTATTGGCCTTCTTTTATGATTTCTTTTATGATTTTTGCAGTCATTGCTTCCCTCTTCCATGTCACTGAATTTTTTCCTCAACTTCCTTTTTTCCTGTATTATTGTTATTTTTGGTTACTGTTGTTTTAGTGCTGTCTTGAAGAAACAAGGCTGGTATTGTCTTTTAAAGATTGTGAAATTAGTATCTATTATAACCTCTCTATAACCACAACAGCATTTCCACAGGTTTTTCTATCTCAGTGTCATCAGCTCCACAATTCCTGAGAAATGGAACAGACAAGGAAGATGATCATTCCAGGAAGGTGATAATTTCAGAGGAAAAGGAGGGAAATAGCTGGGGGAGTACCATTAATCCGCAGAAAAGGGCCAACCCTATCAGATTAATCTCATGCTGTATGAAGAGCAGTATTAGGCAATATACTCAGGATGCTGGCAAGGTGACAGGCATCTGTATTTTGGACTAATAAGTCCTATTAAGATCTATGTGCTTGGAAATATTCCTGGAGCACTGTAGCTAAGCATGGATCATGGCAACCCAGCCATCATTCAGCAGAAGGCGGCCGCCCGCCTCGCCGGCTCGGATGCAATAAGGCAGTTTTCCTAAGCAGATGTGCCTGAGACCTCAAGGGCATCAAAGCGCCTGAGATTCCTAACTGCTCTGACAATCTGGCAGCAGATCTGTTTGGCACAGGGCACCACAAAGTCAATAGCAAGCTTTTGAGTTGTTTCTCTCTTCCCAACACCATATTGCTCAATGTCTTTCAGTGAGGTGCAAAAGAGAAAAAAAGAGAAAGGGAAGGGTCAGGCTGAGAAAGGAATGTGATAAAGAGCTGGTTATGGCCTTCTGTACTGTTGTCACTTGACACAGCAGCTTCCTAGAGACAGCACAGTTATGGGTAGGTGAGTCTTCAATGTGTCTGGAGTGAAATGTCCTGTGGGCAGTGGACTAAACAAATAGTCATTACCACTCTATAGACTCGAGAGAGCACAGATATCTGGCTACCCAAGCCAGCCCCGATGGGGGATTGTGAGTCACAAATATTCTTTCAGCACTGATAATGTGCTAGCTTCTGAGAAATAAACATATGTTTTCTTATCTAGTATCCACATACAGATGCTGATTTTGTGGGTGGTCTCAGAGTCTAGCAGCTTTTCTGGAGAAAGGCTTTCACCACTTCTTTACACAAAGAACTGGCTTCAAGGGCAGCTTAAAGACAGTCCTAAATCTCAAAATCTACAATAGCTGACAAAAAAAAAGGGTATTTTTAGGTTTTTGTCACAGCTGTAGCATAACAGTATAGGAAATCTTTATGTTGGAGTTTATCTGCATTATTTATTGTTTTCCATCAGCTTTGCTGACATTTTCTTCTTCGCTCTTTCAGTCAATATGAGTCATGAGAAGAAAAGGACAGGTCTAGTACACAGGGACACATATGAATCTGTGAACTTCTTCCATGTTATGTTTCCTTCTTTTCTTTATTTGAAACCTGAGTCGAGCAAGTGTACATTAATCTTGTTTCATCCCATCTCAGTCTTATGCTATAGAGAAAAAAATTGAAAACTGTAATTACTCATGAGAATTAAATTTCATTTTTATATTAAAATATGAACCATTAAGGAATTTAAAAAAAAAATCCAAGTTCCTTTTCTGCAGGGTCAGCACTTTATCATTCCCTAAAATATATGATATTTTCAATTCTTTCAGTTCCCATTAGCCATTTCATTTTACTGTGTCAAAAAAGGGAAGCATTTTGTCTCTTGTTAGACCATTCAATGCTATTAGGAATGAAAAATCCTCTCTCTAATGAAAAATCATGTTCTGTTTTATCATGATCATTCTAGTTCTTTAATACTGTTCAAGTGGTGCAATAGTTCTGTTGCAATTAAGGAAGTCACTGCAGCACAGGCTCCTGGGGAAAAAGTACAGCAGCACTGTATCTTTTCCTTGCTGCTAGCCCAGAACTTCCTAAGCAGTGAGACAGAAAAAAGGGAGTGTGGAGGACCTGGAGGAGAAGCAGGAGCAGTAACATGACTGGCTCTTCCGGACAGACCATGACTAAGACCATGAGCCTGTGAGGATGCACACAGTTTGAGGCATAAATTCCCTCCTTTCCCAATCACCATATGACTTCATACCCCAGAAAAACTCTAGGTGCTTGATTTGTATGAATTTTAGTGACTGTGAGAAATTAAAGAAAATGTAGTTAACATTCAAAAGGCATAATGCAAACATTCCCAATGATAAGTTCCCTGACTTGTTTCCTATTTAAATCTCCTATAAACTCAAAGATCTTTCTGCAGTGTATGACAACAAATATTTGTTGGTCAACAGCTGACCCCTGCTGGTGTGAAAAATGAAAAAAAAAAAGAAACATACCAAACAATAAATACTAATAAAAACCACTTCCTATTTATTATTTTTCCAGCCTCCTTTGTGCATATTTGCCTTTGGTTTGTACTTCATTTTGATTAATCACATAACTCTATCAGGACTGTATCTCTTCAGCTTGTGTGCAAAAAAAAAAAAAAAAAGGATGTTGTTGTTGTTGTTTCTTATACTTCCATCCATAATCAACCACATTCTATTCATTTATCTATAACATCTTCTCAAGTCTGTTCCTTGTGTCCAAAAATTTCCCTTTGATCATTTGCAAACTAGTTCCTGGAGATTTCTTGTTTCATTGTCTGTTTACTTAAAATAAGTGATCATAGCAGCAGATCCTCTTTTCTGTGCTTCTGCACAATTCAGATTTTTATCAGTAATGCCATCATTGCTAGTATGCTTCTTCTCCTGTTTTCTCCTACCCGTTTGACTTTCCCTTAACTTGAACCAAAAACTAACTTTTACAACAGCTCACAAAAAATTTATGCTATTTTTCCTGCATACCCACTATCTACCTTTATACACGATCCCTTAATCTTGTCAGGAATAGTCCACCTATTTTTCAGCTGTTATTATCATCAGAGTTCTACACAGCTGTAGTGTCTTATCTTGGCAATCCACTCAATAATCCTGGTCCTCTCACCAGCAAAATGGGAATGTAGGGAAAGGGGTTAAATGAGGCATTCACATCAATACACTGGTAAGGCTACTTTTTTCATGTTTCTTTATTGAACTGTACCATGTCAGTCTAAAAATTCAGATCAGATGTACATCTGAAATCACAAAACCACATTTTACTTTTAATTTACACAGAATTTACAAACCACATTTTTAAATATACATGGTGTTTCACACATTTCTAGAAATCATGTATTCAGTTATTTGTGTTGCTCTTTGTGCATTATGACTCTCAGATAGCGAGGAACAAACTCTCTTGTATGCATATTTAAGTAAATTGTCCAAGACAGATATTTCTAAGGTAAGCCCACTGGAACTGTGCAACAGTGTGTTGTCATCTCTGGGTGGGAGGTTCTATGTTCAGCATTTAGCTACTGGGAAAGTTCTGCCTGCAGCTTTCTACCAACCCTCTTCCCACTGGTCAGCAGCTTTTGTGACAGCTTTTGTCCCTAAAAGAGAGTAAAATTTTTTTAAAACACCCTTATTTTCCTGAAATAACTGCTAAAAATCTTGTCACTTTGGATTACATTTTATCTTGCCTTCCAGCTTCTTGTAAAGTTTAAAAGTGTGTATTCCTTACAGGAAACTTTGTTCACCTGATAATACTTTCCAGAATTTTAATTTCTTCCTTTTCATTTCTTCTTTCCATTTCATTTAAGTGTTGCTGTGTTAGTCTCCAGCAACATTTTCACCTTAGGGAGCTTCACCTTAATCACATTCTGATTGTATTAACTCCGTGTCTTAAATAGAAATGTTTTTTCAGTCTTCTCCTCTGGCACACAGAGCTGTCTCAGTACGTCCATTGCAAGGTGTAACCTTTTCTAGAGTCAAAATATTATTTTTCTATGTTTTTTTCAACAAAAAATTAACATCTACGGAAAGTTTTTTTGAGACCATCTCTCTGGAATAAGACTCCTTCCATAGCCTTTAAATTATATGCTAAAAATGAAAACAAAAATGTAACAAACAAATAAATAATATCATCTTTACATTTCTAGTGTGTGCTTAATACTTGTCATTCTGTAATGAAAAGTTTTCTGTACTTAGATACATGCAAATATGAAACTGGAACTAGTTTGGGCTTTTTTGGTTGGTTGATTTGCTTGATTTGCTTTGTTTGTGTTTGTTTTGTAGTTTGTTTGTTTGGTTGGTTGTTTATTTGTATTTACTCTAATTTCAAACATTCATATTGAGGTCATGAGGTCTTGTGGAATATATTTCAGGAAACAGCTCATCATTAATTTGATTTTGTTGTGGCCTGATGACCTCCACAGCCTTACTAAGCCTTGCAGTAACATATTGACACAGATAACATATTGACACAGATACAGTAACATATTGATACAGATATTTTTCTTAATAGTTCATCTTTGACTACATATTTTCTTCCTTGCTCAATGTATAGGATTCCTCATTTATGCATGTTTTTTACGGAAAAAAAGAATATAATAAAAAGGCAAAAGTTTACCATGTAGTTAAAGCACTAGAAAGGAATTATTTCAGATTAATCTTACTGGTGCTACAGGTTTTCTGTGTGACCTTGAGTAAATCACTTAATCTCTCTGTACCTCTGCTCCTCACTTGTTTCTTAAAGGATGGTAACATTTCTTCTGTCTCTCTATTTACATTGCAAACTCCTTTTAGTCCGTGTTTCATATTATTCTTTTTGCAATAAAGATCTTATCTAGGAATTCTTATTATAGAGTTGCTTTTATCTACATAAAAAGCAATATATTCTGTATGATTAGTTATCCTACATGATAGGTTATCCTGAGCTGTGACCTGGCTGCAAAAGGAGTTATTATTATTGCACTGGAATTGTTTTAGAGACCAAGTCAGAGTCAGAACTTCAGCATTGTGTGTCTCTTTTATCAAGAAATGGTGGGTTAAAATTAGAAAGCTTTCTCTATAGCAGTAAAATAAATGTGCTTCAGAAAGGCTCTTCAACCACTCTTGAAGAAAACCAGTTTGGAATGACCTGCATCTGCACCTTCAAATCCAGCCAGCACTGGGGCTGGCAGGCTACGTGAGTGCTGCCTACTGGGAAGGGTTTCCAGCTTGTATTATCTCCCTGAATGTATCCTGGATTTTTAAGAGAGTTTTCTGGGCCAAAAATTTAATATCATGAGCAGAAATGGAAAAAGATGTTTCCAGAAATGGAAAGAAATGTTTTCAGGCTGTGTTTAGCAGTGGCCAGTCAAACCTTGCTCTCTCACCAAAAATTCTGCCTCTGTATGTAGTTTCAGGCTTATAATAATATATCCCAGTCTTGCTTTATGTAAATCCTAAGGCTGGAAAATAAGGAAATGCACTGCAGAAGAAGCTTTGCTGTAGTAAAACTTAAGAAACTTGACATCAAAAGTTGCTCATAATAAGTCCAGCCAAAATTTGGAAAAAAAAAAGTATTTGTTCAAACTACTTCATGATAGAGTAAATATTCCCTGATAAAGAGAATGAGACTTTGAATACATATTTCAGGTGATTACAAATTATATTTATGATTTTGTACCATTTGGTGGTGAAAGCATTCTTTTAGGTAGGTAGGTAGATAGTGTGGCTTTACCCCTCCTGAATCAGTGAAATGATTGAAACTCAATTCTCCTGCTTATCTACAAGAAAGCTCAGAACTGGTACAGAATAAAAAAACATGTAATCTTTGACTGTGCTCTGAAAGGAGGAGCTGATCTTTCCTCTCAGTTCATGTAAGAACATATTAGGAATCCAAGTCTGAGTCTCCTAAAGACATCTGCACAGACCATACATGTAATCCAGTCCAGAACATAATTGTAATGTTTGAGGAAGAGTCAAACTGAAGACAGTTTTACTCAGCACTTCTTTCTGCCTCATCTGGGAACCTCCTGGTTAAATCCTCTTGGCATAAGGTCACATCTTTTTACTCCTGACTGCCTCTATAACTATAGTGTTTGAAGCGATGCTCATCTATGGGATTTAGATTATCTCCCAGGTCTCTGAAGCACATAAGACAAAGAAATTAAAATATATGCTTTGGTATTGCTAAAAACTAGAGATATAGACATATTTGTTTCAAAGGTGATGGTTTGTGTCCCAGCAGGTCTTGAGGTGACAGTCAAGGCTGTGTCACACAGGTGAGGAGCTCAAATGGCTCTCCACAGAACAGACCAGACTGATGTCCAGCACCAACGCAGCTGATAGAATACACTGATGCCAAAAAAACATTATTGTGCCCACTCCAGCTACCTGCTTCTCAGTTCTGCCATAGTTGACTTGCTGGCATGAATCAGGACATCTTTTTTGGATTTCTCTCCAGTATACACTTTGATAATGATAGAGACAGAGTAAACATATCTTCATAAACTGTACAGAGGACCTGCAAGCCTAACTCCTCATTACTGCAGCTTCACTTAACATCAGAGAATTTAAATCTCTTTTCAAATCTAACTCTGTCTGATTCCAAAAGGCTTAAAATTGAAACATATTTACCTAACAAAATATCCTATTACAACATGAGCTTCTACAGTAAAGAACTACATTGTGGCTATCCAACAGCCCTAGTAATGGTGGGTGCAGATGAACTATCACTTCCAGAATTATCATCCTACCCCAGATACATTGCCATGTGTCTGAAAAAATGGTAGCAAAAAAAAAAAAAAAAAAAAAAAAAAAAAATAGAAATTTAACTACCTATTTTGCAGTTTTGCAAAGATTTTGCAAGTGTGGCTTAATCAGCTGCAACACCTGATTAAACACTGCCCTGCACATACTATGCTTTCTGATGAGTGTTTTATGTGTTCTTGTCTCTGCAGACTGAAGAAGTCCTGAAGATTGATGGAGGGCCATGCTATTCAAACAGCAGGCGTTGCTGAGACAGAAGCTCTTTGTGCTAGGCAGCCTTGCTATTGGAAGTCTCCTATATCTAGTTGCCAGAGTTGGGAGTTTGGATAGGTAAGTCATTAAGGAACTGCTGTCTTACGCAGAATGGGCTAAGATTGTCTGAGTTTCTGCTTCAAGGGTCTGATTGCTTTCATGCTCTGTTTTTTGGTTTGCTTTTTTTTTTTTTTTTTTTTTCCTTAGATTTTACTTGTACAGGAGGACAGAAAGACTGGCTATTTTAATGTGGTATTCATTATTTATTCCTACACTTTGGAGAAGAGAGTAAAAAAATAGTCACAGTCATCCCTGTCAAAGTTTTTCTGTTTGTCCATTTGTATTCTGAACACACTGACACTTGTTTTCAGAGAAGAAATAAACTAGCATCCAGTAAAAATGTCATTACAGTAGCTCATTTTGCCTGTGTACATCTGTGTGTTGACCTCTAGTTTGAGCAAAACAGTTATGATGTATTTATACATCCCCTTTTCTAAATTTGTGAGCAAGCAATTAATGTGCTACAGTGGTAGTTAAAATTAAGTATGAGCCTGCAGAGCAGCTCGTCAAATTTTGAATACTATTTCATTTGAAAGATTGCTTCAGGGTTTGAGAATTTTAACTATGTTAATTAGCTGGCATTTTCTGTAGCTGAATGTGCTAAATAAGTGGGTTTTCTCTGCAAATGATTTCCTGGAGAGTAGTAGAAAGCACAGTAGAGAAAATCAAAGAGTGTTTGGCACTTCTGACCAGGGTGAGTTTTGACTGGTTTTTGGCAGTGCAAGAGTAGTGCTACCTGCACTGACACTGCTGTTCCTGTCAGCTTTGAAATGGCCTGGGATTGCTGTGGTAAGTGCTACACAAAGTCACAACAAATTTAAAAACAAAGAAAGAAACAAACAAACAAAAACAACAAAGAAAAGGAAAAAAAGAAAGCTGTTTAGAAAGCATTAATGAAAAAAAGCCTACAAGATTTCCAGAAGCAGGTAGACAGTTTGCAAGTGTTAATGCTATATTCTTATGCTTCTTTTAAATGATGCAAAGTATTAGTTCATTTCAAAATTGTCACAGAATGCTGTGTGAATATGCAGTGCTTGGAAAGTGAAAACAGCTACCTACTGTCCATTGCTAGGTAACAGTGGGCTCCATTGGCGGTCACTGGGTGCCTTCTTCCTCTCCTCAAATCCACTCCAGAAGAAGGAGACCATGTACTCAGATAGGATCAAGTGCATTACAAATTAAGCCCTGGAACTTATATCTTCTTTCCCCTGATGGTCAAACCATCTCTGATGCTTCAGAAGTGGAATCTTCACTGAGACTAATGTGATTCAGTAAATGGAGGCAGAAAATCCTTACTGGTCCCTGCAAAAGTATATTTTATGCTCAGAGGCATGAAGTCTAATTAACCTTCTCCTATTATCTATGCTTGCACATCTACAGAATTTACTGATGGCTATAAAATTATCTTGCCACAGTATTTGACTCGCTGACCTCCTGCGGCAATGAATTCCGCTGGTTTCATACAAAGTGTTGCCAATGGCAGTAAAATTCAGTTTTGTTCTCTTACTTTACCCAGTGTGAAACATACCACACTGCTAAAAAGCAGTCCTGTGAGACTCTTTTCTGAGAGGGAAAGAAGTACCAGAAAGGACAAGACACAGATGAATTAACTAGGCATCTTCTTCTGCCTCACAGTTGTTGAATCTCTCAGTAAAAGGATGCTAAGTGGCTTCAACTTTGGAATAACTAACTGTTCAGGAAGAAATCCAGATTCATTTATGCTTAATTTATGCTGATCTAATTTGAACAAGCAAGCTGGGGGTGGCTCATGTTTAATAGCCTCAGATTAGGCTCTCCAATGGCAGTGTCTTGAGTTTCCTTAGGCCCAAAGGGAAATTACCACTAGTTTATGTCATAAAATTGAGTCATAAAATCTGATAAGATGAGCACTTCCCTCCAGGGGAGGCCACCTTCCTTCAGCTCCTGAGTGCATGGATCTGCTTCACATGTGGAAGCTCAAATAGATTCTGTGGCTATTTTGAGCATATCTGGATTAGTCTTTGAGTTACCTGACTCCCTGATCTGATTTCCATGTTACAAAATACTCCTGCTGGAACCAGGCTTATAATCTTTTGCTGCTGTGACACCTCCATTGGAAGAAAATTAGCAAGTACTCTGGATCAGGTGAGATAGCTCATAAAGATTGCTCAGACCTACTTCAGCTGTTTTGAAACTTTTCAAAAATACAGCTCCTGGAGATTACTTGGCTTATGGTGGGATATCTCAAGAAGAATAATTGTAGAGTTTTACTGCAGCAGCTTGAGAAATTACCTGTTTTGGGAGAGCAACTCAATGATATAATAAGTGCCATATATTCTTTCTTAGCAAATAACTGTTTTTTAAAGGGAAAATTACTCAGACAATTAAGAATATTAACATGTTGCAATGTACGAGTAAATAGTTAACATCTTGGATTAAACTATGAGGAGCTGCCCTTTACTTACCACTGCCAAGATCTTTTAAAAGTTACTTTTCTATTGTTTAGAGAAATTAGAATCAGGGGAAAAGAGTAAAAAAAACTGAAATATAAAGGCTGAGGAAGGACTTCTAACAACATCCAATCTTTTCCCTTAGGCTAGAGGATATCTTGAGTATTTATTTATTTTCAAGGGAAACCACCCTGTTTGACAAGCTGTTGTGTTACACTGAAGGCAGTGCTAGCTGTCTTTTTGAGCAAAAGATAAAATTAGTTGAGATGGGTCTGGAACTGCTGTTGTGGAATCCTTTTTGCTTGAAAACAAATAACAAATGCACAGAAGGAGAGGGACGAGAACAGAGACAGCAATTGCAGCTTCTCTTTCTTATGTTTTTAACTGTCACCTTGCTGATGCATTAAAGCTCTCACCAGCCACACCACAGTCTGACCAAACTGTAGCATTATTAAGACTTTTTTTTTTTTTTTTTTTTTTTTCCCCAGCATGGGCAGATTTACATCAGCATTTCAATGATTCAGTCTTTGCTACCAAGTCAGGCTTTTTCAGTAGATGGCAGGGAGCAAAGGGGCAGAAGAATCTAGACACTTGAGAAAAGAAATAACAGGAACTCACTTTTCATCACACTTTCTAATTAGTCTGCAGGACTTAGCTAGAGCTCATATGAGCCCAGAAATGTCATCTGGATTGTTTCTTTGGCTCTGTCTGGACAGGCTATATCTCTGAGCATCTGGATAATCAAGGAAGCAGCTAACAGGTCAGCCAGGGGGATCAAACTTACTTTGCCCCAACCATCCATTGTCCTAGAATCAGTGTCAAATTAGAGACCCCAACAAGCAGTGATGGATGGAAAATCCACAAAGAAATAAATAATTATGTCCTGAAAGCAGGGATTGAATAATATATAGTAAATGAGTGAGGGACCACATGCTGAGAAACTAAAATAAATTCTGAATACCTAAACAGCTATTAATGAGCATTGCCCATCTGGTATACTGGCTAAGGCAGGGGTTCTGTGAAAAATAATAGTATTCAGCTGTGTAATTTAAGAACTGTATCATAATATATGTGCACAGCAAGCTCACACTAAAATTGCCTAGGCAACCTTTGTTCTTACATATCCTTAATTTTGGAAAGCGTGGATCCAAAAAATTAGTAATAACATTTTTTTGTAGGACCTTGGAAGCTCTCTGTACACACCAACTTAATCTTCAGTGAAACATTGTCTTGTATAATGTCAAAAGTGCTGATCTGAGAGTGGAGACAAGAGTTTATTCAAGGCTCTGTAGAAGTAAAGTTTTAACATTTTTCTTACTGAACCACTTCTTGGATCTGGTGGTATCCGATGCAAGAACAAAGAATTAGAAAGTAGAAAAGAGAGCAAATAATTGTAGCTGAATATAAAAGAATAGTACAAAAATGCGGTTGCAAAAGAAGAAAGAATAAAACAAAAAATAAGTGGGAGGAGTCCCTTCAGTGGGAGGATACAGGACTGATTATAAGAAAATCATTGATGCAACAATGCAATAAATTCATTTTTTAAAACTCTTCTTGCCAGTCTTTTTGTACCTTGCTAATCTTATCTGAATCAGAACCTTGAACATTCTCGTTCTGACTGGTAGAGAAACACTGGAAATATTGTAAAGAGGAGGAGGAATATTGAAAGGTGATGCTTAGAAATCTGCTTTTCATCCCTTTTCCTCCTCTTCACTAAAAAAGCCGTGTCTGGATCAACACAATGGAAAGACTTCAGGCTAGAATGAGAAAAGTATGGGAAAGATATTACTTAAATCAACTAGATTTTCAGATCAAAATGTCCAAATATAATTCATCTTAGAATGCCTTAAAGACTGCCAAACCCATCACAAAATAATGAAGATTGTGGAAGTTTAGACAAGGTTCAAGAAGACCCAAGAACAGTATTCATAGTTCCTATGCTGACAAAGGGCAGACTGGACAAGTTAGTAATTTCCCAGCTAAAAAAAAATTTCAAATTATTTACCCACAGGTGTCGCCCTGATTTTGTAAGACTTTGTTAAGCCTTCTGATGTTTACATTCTTTCAACAAACTTTCTCACACACAGTTCTGTAAATAACCTATGTTTTGCATTCTTTCATGGAGGTGGAGAGAATTGATGGACCCTTGGTCTGTCCAGTGGCATTGGAGAGGTGGCACTGTCACCCTCCAATCCACTGTCACCTTTGGAAAACTATAAATGTTGGAGTCAGAAAAGGTGCTTCTTTTTGTTCCCCTCGAGAGCAGCAGTGTCTGTGTCATCATTTCGTGCCTTATCACAACACACTGGCATAATAAAATAAGAGTTGAAAGATGGGCACATCACATTACATTTGAATATGTTCCCAAGAGCATGATTCCCTTGTACATAAAACTTGTCTTGAGAGATATCCTCTTTTTACAAGTACCTTTTATTTTACTTGCAGACTGCAACCCCTCTGCCCCATTGATGGTCGTTTTGGACCCCGCGGCCAGGACGAAATCCCGTTGCGAGCCCTGCAGTTCAAGCGAGGTCTGCTCCATGAATTTCGAAAGGGCAATGCCACCAAGGAACAAATTCGACTGCACAATCTGGTTCAGCAGCTTCCCAAGGCCATTATCATTGGGGTGCGGAAAGGAGGCACCCGAGCACTACTGGAGATGCTGAACCTTCACCCTGCAGTGGTCAAAGCTTCTCAAGAGATTCACTTCTTTGACAATGATGAAAACTATGCCAAGGGAATTGAGTGGTACCGGAAAAAAATGCCTTTTTCTTACCCTCATCAAATAACAATTGAGAAAAGCCCCGCGTATTTTATCACCGAGGAAGTACCTGAAAGGATTTACAAAATGAACTCATCTATCAAATTATTGATCATTGTCAGGGAACCTACCACAAGAGCTATTTCTGATTACACTCAGGTGCTGGAAGGCAAGGAAAGAAAGAACAAAACTTACTATAAATTTGAGAAGCTGGCAATTGATCCTAATACCTGCGAAGTGAACACTAAGTACAAGGCAGTGAGAACCAGCATCTACACAAAACATCTGGAGAGGTGGTTAAAATACTTCCCAATCGAGCAGTTCCATATTGTGGATGGAGACCGGCTCATCACAGAACCACTGCCAGAACTCCAGCTGGTTGAGAAGTTCCTAAATCTTCCTCCAAGGATAAGTCAGTACAATTTATACTTCAATGCCACCAGAGGGTTTTACTGCTTGCGATTTAACATTGTCTTTAACAAGTGCCTGGCGGGTAGCAAGGGACGCATCCATCCAGAAGTGGACACCTCTGTCATTACCAAATTGCGCAAGTTCTTCCATCCTTTTAATCAAAAATTTTACCAGATCACGGGGAGGACATTTAACTGGCCCTAAACTAAACTTCATACAACACTTTCTGTTGCACCTGAGGCATGCAATAGGATGTCTCTGCTGAAATATGCACTTTTCATAGATATGACTAGCAAAGTAACTTTTTTCATGCATACGTGTACATAATGCAGTGTGTGACCAAATATACGGTGGGATCGAATTTTTCTACAGAGTAGTAACTAACATAAATTTACTGTCAATATAGTTGCATCTTTTAAGATATAATAATAAAGGGAAAGGAAGTATTTAGGGAAACAAAGTCAGACACTGTTAAAAGGGTCAGTGTTCCTCTCGCTTAGTGGTGTTTATGTGACATACTTATTGATCTAAGCAGAACATTAGTTTATGCCATAAAAATTCTTGTCAAAAGTCTGTAAAGCTGTGAGAAAGCATAATCTTGAGGCTATATTTGGTATATGTATTGCTAAAGGAATACTGACACTTTAAACACAGTGCTGAATTTTTACAATGAGAGTGAATAGTACTATTTTCTTATTATTTTAAATTACTATCTTATCTCATACAAACTACATTGTTTTAGAGTTCCTGTGGTGAGTTTGCACTATTGTTTTATTGTATGGACCATAGTGTCACTTGTAGCATGTCAATCATGTGTTAAGAAAAGGTCAAATAATTTTTTCTTCTATACTTGTGTGTCGACAAAGCTAAACATGGTGTACATAGTGTACAATGTTTGTAAATACTGGTTTCACACTAAGTAATTCTATTTTGTAAACTGAATATGGCTATTTAATTTATTGTGAAAATTAAATTTATTGTGGTATTTAAAAATGGAATGGATTAAAATTACCTATATGTGCAATGGCTTTTCACCTTTGCTTGATGTATGTCAGTGTGGTCCCTTAGCTTAGACAGGTCATAAATACGTGTGAGAGAGATTTGCTCAGGTAAGTTTGGTTTATAGACAGTTGAGAAAAGTGATACATGTGGTGAGGCAGGGTTTATTAAGAAGCTCATACTTCTAGGAATCTGGTGTAATACACACCTCAAAGAACATTGTTGCTGTTTGTTGTGGCACTTTGCAAAAATTAATGCAGTTGCTCATGAGATTAAAGCATGACTGCAAAAGCCTACTGTAACCAGGTATATCGAAAAAGCAGAGTCCTCATTAAAACCAAAAAACCAGGCAGATGAACAAAATCAGAAGAAAGATTTTGGTGATTTCATTACCAAAAGGTGGTGATGCTTCAGAAGTCATAGAAAACAGTTGTGACACCTTCGCTTTCGGCTGGTAATGCATGCATCTGCTCTGAGAAAACAACCAGAGTATTGTTATTAATGGGATAAACATATAGCTCATGTTTCCATTCAATAAGTGACAAGAAATTCATTCAGGAAATTAATATTTTCATGTATTATATGTTTTATGGGTGTTAGAGATTCATAAGAAAAAAAAAACAATGAAAACAAATTAAAAAGTACTTTAAAACAAGAAAAAAAAAAAAAAAAGAAGTGAAGAAAAAAAACCCAACCACTTTAAAACCACTATCTAGAGGTTGATGGAGACCAAAATTTTGTAAGGTGTCCAGAACATCTGAATATTCTGGGCTATGGCAGCAGAGTGGCTGGTAGTTCAGATTATAAGAAGATCAAGTGTTCCCCATGGGCTGTTTATTTTGTTCAGCGATTTGGAAGCATTGGTTTTTCTAAATAAGTGGTTTTTAAAACTGTTCTGAGAGACTGCTTCTTGTCTTGCTGTATCTTTAATCATATGTGTTAACACTGTGAGCAATGTGCCCTTTCTTCATGCTGCATCAGAGCCGTGCCAGCACAACACGGCAGAGCATATGTGAAATTCTCTGCAGTAGCTACAATACAACTCAATGTTTCCCTGTATAAAAGCCATTTATCTTGCCTACTTCCAGACAAAAAAGGCAGATATTTAACTTATCTAATAGTGTTGAACAGGTAGTTTTTATCCAATTTAACATTTTCATGGTCTTCAGATGGGCAGACAGATTCCAGGCAGCTTTGAGTGATACTTTGGGTGAAACTTCATATGGTCCTGGCTGCAAACTGACTGAAGGCTGAGATGTATTTTCAATGAAAGGGACGAATTAGTTGGGTCAAAGTTACCTCCAAGCACAAAATATGCATTTGAAATTCATATCTCTCTGCATTGATTAGAAGAGCCACAGAGACTGTGATCTACCAGGCACGACTACGCACATTCCTGTTAAAGTCAACTGGCTTAACTCCAGTTTATCATTTGCAATTTTAGAGAGACGTGGATAAATTTAGGCTATATCTTAGACAAATCTGGTTCAAAAATGCACAGAAGAATAGTCAGGAACAGCAGGGGAGGAAAGAGGTTCAAAGGCATTATAATGTATATTAAGAAGACTAAAAGAGCAGGAGACTGATTCACTTTCACTAAGCCTTCAATGCAATGTTGTCAAGTCTATTTGACATAACCCAGTGAAGAGAAAATTTCAAAACTGATTCATAATATATAGATACAACACATCACCCAAAGCATTCTCCTAAATTAATGAGGATTTTGCCTCAGTGTTCATAACCAGTTTGTGAAGTCCTGGCCCTCCTGGTACTTTCCTCTTCAGGAGCAATTTCTGAATAATTCACTTCAACCTCTTTTTGCTTTCCAAATTCTGAGTGAACCATTTCTATTCAAATTGATCATGAGTGTTCAGTCTGGGAAAGGCATTCTTAGCTTGAGATTATGATTTCAGAATGATGCACAGCTACATGAAGTTGCAGCTGTTAACTTGTGGCATTTAAGTTCTCTAAAGACATTGCATCTTTCCTATTTTCTGTACTCTAAAATCACAGGCTCAGAGCTCTGGTAAATGTTTGGATTAAAACAGCTAATATTTCTGTGTATTTTTACCAGATTGTCCCAGCTGCTATTTAAAATACATAGGACAACAATTTGCAGTATAATGGATTATCAATTTACTGAGATGAATTTTCAATTGTATTTTCAGAAATTAGTACATAGTTAAATAAAGGACTGATAACTGAAGATCAGAGATTCATTTACCATTAACCAACTGTACAGCATTTTCTTCAGGAAAGTGGAATAGATATGATGGAAATGCATATAACCTATGTAAAATTGTTTTTGTTTTTTTTTTGCCACAGTCTCTAAGAATAAAAAAGACACACCATTTTTAACAACATGTTTCATTATAATAGTCCAAGATTTTTAAAAGGCAATGTCCACAAGCTAAAAACACAGGACCACCATCTGAACATCAGGAAACACTTTTATTCTGTGCAGTTAAAGCACTGGCATGGGTTGCCCGGAGAAGTTGCAGATTTCCCATCATTGGAGATATTCAAAAGCCATTTGCACGCTGTCCTGGGCAACTGGTTTTGGGTGTCTCTGCTTGAGCAGTGGGGGTTCCATTTCCCTTCCTCTTCAACTATGCTGTGACCCCATGAAAAATCTCTCTATACCATTTAATTCTTATTGAGTACTGCCCATTGGTTCAGTGTTGTACAGACCACAAAGAAAGTGGAATCCCAGTGTCACAAGCCAGTCCAGCCACTGCTCAAACCCAGGGTATGGAAGCACTACAGAACACACATTTACTCCCTGGATAGCTGATCTAAGTCATGCTGGAAGCCTGCTCAACTTACTGGAACCCTGTGATAGGAGAGTTCTTTCATTAATGGCAGTGCTACAGATCACTGCTGCTAGTTTCAGTACAGACTGAGAAGACTAGAGACCAGAAAGTTCACAAAGGACCCTTCTTCACAAAGAGGAGCTCAGGAGTTGAATGTTACAGGGAGTGGTATCTTTCTTCAGAAACCAGGTATGTAGAAGGAGTCTACAATCCCATGGCACTTTAAGTCAACCCAGCTCATGCCTGCCAGGTCCCTGTCTCTGTCTTCATACGATGTGCCCTTGCCCACTCCTTTGCACTGACTCTCATGATTACCTGCCCCTTCCATGTGGAACTACTTCAGTTCACTAGGCAGGAAGAAGACTAACCTGTTTAAAAACATGAGTAATGTCACTAAATCCCTTCTGGATTAAAGCAAACGTCTTTTAAAATCAGGATCTGTCACTAGAAGTGGCCAGTAATTAATGCTTTGTGCAGGACATTAAAACAAAGAAAACATGAAGACATTTCCATGCTTGGAAATGGTGGGCAGTTGTTGGATGTCTCCAGAGGGAGAGAATAGCCTTCAGAGGTAACAGCACTGTGTGCCTTCCTCTTTTTTGTACTTAGCCAAAAACACCTTGAACCCATGGAAGTGTTGTTCCCAAGCCGTCCTGTAAGCCCTCTTATGTTATCATTTTGCTAGAATAGATGTGCAAAGTGAATCAGAGAAATTTCGAAATAATACCTTTAAAATCTGATAGTAACCATAAAGATATGGTAATAGAAGTTTTATCTTCCTTCCTAACTCACCTCGAAAATGCTGTGGATTGTCTAAGTTTCTTGAAAAAATACTTGCTACATGACTTTATACTTATTGAAGGTCCCTGAGCAGGCTTGGTCCTCAGATTTGCAAAAGACTGTAGAAGCAGAATAAATAATGATAAATTTCACTTTTGAAAGAGCTTGTTTACAAAGACAAGGATTTCAGGCAAATTCTTAAAAGTGATTTTAATAGTAATTTCAGACATTTTTTGTTATTGTACTCCTTCAATTCTGAAAACACCAACTGTCTACTTAGCTACATTGCTGTTAGTTTTCTATTTAATTTAGAGTCTGCCACATAAAATTTGCTTCACAAAGAAAAAAACAATTTAAAACACAATAATATAGATCCAGTGAGTCTCAGATTGCATTATAAAGACTTAATTTTGTTACTGAAGGCTCATGCATGCTAGTGAAAGAGGCATGTGCCCAGACTAACCATCATCAGTACCTATAAGCTGATATTTCCTTTGTTTGTGAGTTTCTTTGAGGAGATACTTTACGTGTGATAGTCCATAACACTCTCCTACCAGGTAATCTGTTCTTTAAAGATTGACTTACCTTCTGACACTCTGAGACAGACATAATAAACCATCTTCAGAACCACTAACTATCCCTAACTTCATTTATATTTATAGAGAAAGGTTTTCAGTCCTTTCTGCAATAATGCACTGATGAAAGAGTCAAGCCCTTAGAGAACATCCATGTGTTATCAATCTGGATACCAGCCTTTTTCCCAGGGCTTGAATTGACAAGTGCAAGGAAAGCACAGAAAAGACTAGAATGCCATGGTCCATCTGCTGCACCGTGCTTAGCATATGGTAAATAAGATTACCTGCTGTTCTGAGATTTTTTAGTAAAACTGGAAGTAGCATGGCATGACTCTAGTAGCTGATGGTGACTAAATTACTGGACTCTTTAGTTTATGTCAAGTTTACTTTCAGTTCAGCTTTGACTCCATTCAGCTTCTTATTTGTTTCAAAGCTTTTTCTCATGGTGCACAATGATCTGCAGCTCTCCCTGAAATGTATGTCTTGTGAGACAGAAAGAGAAATATCAGAACAGGCTGTCATTGTCTTTGCCACTGTGACCACAGAGAAGGGCTGTGGTACAAGGAATTTAACTCTGCCGAAATCTTTGTGATTCCTACATGATTCCCTAACAACCTCCAAAATAATTTCCCCTCAGCAGCAGTGCTCACTGCTTTAGAATGTTAATGCTTTTGTGAAAGTGTCCTGATTATTGATCAGGATATGAAACATCTATATTTTGAACACACTGTAGTCCTTTGATACAGTACATATACAGTACACATAATATACAGCAAAACATAGGATATGACAAGGAAACAATGCTACTTCAAGCCATCTGATGTTATGCCTCAGGCTGATTAAATAGACAAAAGGAAACATGACAGAATCATGCACATCTTACCCCTGGCCTTAATTGCAAACAACTGTTTTGTAATGTATGAGGTCTTTGCCATCCAATTCCTTGGCTGATTTTCTTCTGATGAAAGGCTTTCCACTTCATTGAACTGTGAAGGCTTCGTTTTCATTTCAAACCCATGGAGACATATGAATTAATTTACAATTCCCTACTATATGGAAAAAAAGTTATATGCACTTCACAAGAGGTGGAACTAAAAGCAGCACTGTTACTAACTTCATCTTCAGAAAACTGCTCCAGTTGTAAGCTCCTCAGCAAAGCCCCCCTAGTAATACAACTTTATAGGAACAGAAAAAAAACCTTTTTACTTTGGATGTCTGTGTAGCAGCACAGTGTCTTGCAAAGATACAGCCAAAACCTACAAGGCTAGTGAAGTGAAATCATCATTTGTCTTAAAAACTCCACATTTGGTATGCATTGAAACAGCCAGTCTGCTCCAAGGAGATGAAGGAAATAACAATGTCTGTTTTCTTTTTTTTTTTTTAAGTGAATGGTAAGTCTACTCTTCCAAGAGGTAGCCAGAAGTAATTATCATTTCCATCAGTAGTAATTAGCAATGCATATCCCATACGATGGGCAGCTACTATTACACCTTCAGGCTCATTTCAATCAATTTGCTCTGAAGTGCCCGAGAATTAACTGGAGAAGAAACTTCCACTCAGTGCTGATGGGGTAAAAAGTCTGACTATATTTCTTTCCTGGGCTCTAAAGTTTCCACCTTTATGCAAGTGGTCTTCCCTGTCACAGTGGCCTGCAATTCTGTCCACTGATAACAAAAAAAGAGGAACAAACAGAGCTAGTTATACAGGTTCATTTATATTCAAGTTCCAGCAAAATTTCCTTTACAAAGCCACACAGGCTTTATTTTAAAATGCTGTCAATTGAAGTTGAGTATTTCACAGCTGTCATGTTCATTTTGAATTTTGACACCTAGATATTAAAAGAAATACAGAATATAACTATGCAGACATCTTCTCAAGACTTGGAGCTACCTAAACAATTCAGATTTCTATTTTTAATCCATTTTAGTGGATTAGAATAAGAATTGCACAAAATACTAAGTAACTTGATAAATAAAAGTAGTGGCAATGCATTTTTTTGTTGCATAAAATAGTAAAAATAATCACAGGAGTAGATTAAAATGATATGTACCTACTTTTCCTGGATATTCCTAAGTGTAAGCTTATAAGACTCTTCTTAACAGCTTTCTTGTTCAACCCCACAAGTGCACTGAGTTACACCTAAAGGCTTGCACCATAGTTAGGATATTTGAGGACAGGAGACAAGCACTGAAATTTCCCTAAGTTCAGGAAACTCAAGTATAAGGTAGTCACTTAAACAAAGGCAAAACAGTGGCAAATCAAGGTTGTGTGCTATGACTCTTAGCAAAGAGGCTTGCTTAGCACCAGCTGATCTTGTACAGCCTCCTCCAGAAGCCTAATGAATGGACACCACAAAGTCTTGGGGAGGTAAGAGGCTATACTCATATATCTGGCATGATTGATTGGTTGTATTGGTTGCCGAATCCTTAGAAGACACTAATTCATGCAGAAACAACCTGTGTTACAAAATCTGTGAGGTGGTTAAAAAGTTTAAACATTGCACAAATGTTCCCCACTTACCCCAAATGTCTTGGAGTGATACCCTTGAACTTGCAAATTTCACATGTGAATACCACGGTCTAGGTCTGCAAGTCAACAGCCACCTTAAAACCCTCTAAGCCTGCACAGGGAAACCAACACTGCCACTTTTTCCTGCACAGAGATGAGACCAGGTCCTTTGCAATATTTCATCTCTGAATAGTGAACTACAGGGTGTAATTACTTTGTAGGAGTTCACATGGCATAGGGAAACCTAAGCACTCTAACTAGTTTGGTCAAGAGCTTGGGTGCTGGAATTGCTCTATTAGCCACCAAGCAATCGTCCAACCTGATAATGCATTATGAAAACAGCATTAGATTTCATTTGAGTAACACTGGTGATCTCATTTCATTTCCTTTATGTTACATTAATAGTTACAATCCAACAGCTCTGATGTCCTTTTAACTTGTACAGCTCTGTGTGTAATCAAGCTGAAGGTTTAGTAGCACATGGTATTAATTCCAGTTTTTCTGCTGAAGTTTTTTGTAAGTGCATTCTGAGAACCTAGAAGGAGCTAATTTTCTCCCACGTAAATGAAAGTCAAACCCAGGACAGAATCAGACCTCACAAAAATAAAACTCCACTGCCTCTAATTTAAGAGACCACATCTGCCACATGTATAGCCAAGACATTGGGAAATAGCTGTTAAAGCAAATTTTGTGATTGTTTCCTGAGGAAAGTTTCAGGTGTGGAAAAGAGGGGACGGTGACAGCGGCTGGAGCCATTGTTCAAAATAACATATCCTGAAAGGCAGGCCAAGGCTGTGTAATAAATATACTTTTTCTGTAATGACATGGGTCCTAGCAAATCCAGTGTATCCCAGCAAATTTTCTGCTTGCACCCAGATTGGGAAAAATCCATTGGTGTTGAGCTGCCATGGCCTGAGTATTGACAGAAACCTCCCTGGGGAGCCAGCATAGCACCTGTGGGAACACATGTGCAGCCATTCTTCTCCTCCTCTGCCTAATCTATCCCAGCACCTTTTCACTCTAGGTCCCACAACATTAAGCTCCCAGTATTCTCTACGGAAAGGAAGCACAAATCCAGAACAATGACCAATCCAGTCTCTCTGTGTGGGTGGTTGTAGATGGTGCTGACTTGTACCAAGCAGATGAAAACAGGGAAGATCCTGAGATGAGGAGAAGCCTCAGCGCAACTCTGTGGGTTGGTCTGCTCTCCCCAGCTAGCAGAGAGCCTTGATTTTCCTGCAGGAACCAAAATCTGCAATGGTGGGAGACCAAGGGCAAAGCAGTCTTGTTTGCTGATGCACTTTGGCCATTGCTCAGTAAAGAACTGTGGTTCCTGGGGGGACTGCTCTTGTCTTCTTTTTTAGGGATATAAGGCAAGTCTCTCCCTTGTTGTACATGCAGAGCAAGCCTTATTCTAAGACTTTCATATACACTGGGAGACAGACACTGGCGTGGGTCTTTTGCAGTCTCACCTTAAGGCTGTTTTAAAAATCTCTTGCTTTGATAAGGGTGTTTGTTCATATATTTTGTTGTGGATTTGCAGTACAGAAGGGACACTGTGACTTTTGTGTGGTGGGTAAAGCAGTATTTATGGACTTGCTATGACTTCTCACATTAGAGAAATCTTGCCCTTTTGTTCAGTTTCTGACTGGATGAGTTACCAAATTTCCAGGGGGGCAGAAAAGGCAGCTCTGTATGTCAAGCCAGAGGTACTATGAGCATGAATGACAGTTTATTGTCCTCCTAATCAAAGCATAGGAGAAATTAACAATGTAAAAAGGAACTTGTTCCAGTTGACAGCTAAAGGTTTCAAGTGAAGGAAGATGTCCCCACACAATCTGAGCTATTGTAAAGCAGGAATGGTCAAGCTGTGATTCCTGACCTACATGAATTTTACTCAGGTACAGTTAATGCATGCCTTTCAGGCAAGGATTGTGTTATTTTTCTAACATAGGAAACTTGTCAGACTGCAGGAGGCAAGGGAGGCTGCAAAAGTTGTGGGTGAGAAATTTTATGTGTGGAGCTAACCAACTTGAATTGTCCAAATGAATCATTGCTATAATCCTGTAGCTTGTGTCTTGGAAGGAAAAACAGCTTCTGTCTCTCAGGATAAAAGCCACTTTAAAATAAAATTTAAAAAAATTTTAAAAAAGGAGAAAAATAAAAGTAATAGAAAAAAGGCACTAGATTTTTGAGAAGAAAGAATGTATAGAAGCAATCACAGATGCAATTTAGCAAGAAATAAGAATAAAAGCCTATGGCTGCAAATATGAAAAAATATATTTACTATAGGAAGGGACAATAAAATAAATCAATTTCCATATTTGAGAGTACAATGTATGAACTGGAAATAGACAAAACTAATAAATGACAGACAAAATATTCAGGAGAAATCAAAAAGACTTTTTACTGGTACATGGGAGAAATGAAACAACAGAGAAAATAATATGCTAAGTAAATAAGAATTACTTACCTGAAGTGGACTTATTCTGTTTAATACTGGATTTATTTTTTTTTTAATTGTCCCTCTATAAGTCATAGAGGATCATTTCAAAGAATCTGCCCCACATCAGGTGACTGCTGATGTGAGGGCTGGGCTTTCTACCCAGTTCCCAACAATTTCCAAGAAATCTTGTTCTCAGTCTACCTCTTACAGAGAGACCCAAAAAGCACCTCCCAAAGCAACTGGATACTTAGGTTTGAATTTCTTCAGCTTTTGGAATCTGGACTCTTGGTCTCCACCTGCAGACCTCACGGTCAGGATTTCACAGAAAGGGTAATTGTGGCCAAGCTGAACACAGGTCTCTCTGGAGCAGCCTTTGCCTCCTGCTTCTCTGCTTTGAAAGTGCTGCTAAGGTGGGTTCATAGCTAGATCACTTTAAGCTGTAACAAAGGCATGCAGTCCTAATTCTGAAGAACTAATGCAGCTGTAATTCTAAGAATAAAAACAACAAAAACAATAATAGTGATAATAATGAGAATGTAAGAGCTGGATTATCTAGGAGACCTGGTGGGAGATCTCTCTGCTCATCACTTAGAAGCAGAGGTGTCAGTTTTCTATTCAAAGGCCAGAGTCATAACTAAAATGACAATCTATACATATATAAGTAACACTGCAGGTCATCATTTTGTCCAAGGGCATTTCTGCTGTAAAGCTCATCAAATTGAACATAACTCCTGTGGTTCATCTTTTTAATATATCTTAAATACACAATTATTTAATAATTAATTTGATTTTTAAACACAGAAAGTTCAATGGCTCAAAGATATTTAATATTTTATCAACACTGATGGTTGTAAAAGTCTTTCCCCAGCTATTTCCAAATAGCATAAAAAAATTGGTGAGAGAATGAACAATCAGAAAGTCAGTTACTGCTACCCAGTGACTGTATTTTATTGTCATTTTAACAAAAAAAAATCACTGATTGATTGAACTTGACACAAAAAAAAAGATCAGGATCAGCTTCTATGCAGAATTACTCCATCAGTGTCAAGAGCATTTAGATTATGTCTCCTTCAGTTTCACCATCCCTCCTTCCAACTTTTTTATATGATACTGAGCAAGTCCCTTCTGTATCATCTGCATGATGAGTTATAAGGATGCAGGGTAGTTTTCATAGCTGTCTGGGGGTTATTATATTTCTGTTCTTTTGCAAACATCTTCAGCATATGAGCTATTCCATTATGCACAGCAGTTAGGCTGGCAAGGCTAGGATTTCCAAACTTCTGGCAGTTCAGCTGGCTTAGGCTCAACAGCTTCACTTGAGATGCTGAATATCAGGAACCATCAACACAACAGCCAAGATCCTTACATGATGGATGAGTCAAAATTTTCTGTACTGGATTGAAAATTTTAGGGGGAAAAAAAAAGTGCACATTCTCTAGGGGAGCAAGATCATCTATTTCATGAAGAATCCTCAGAACATATCACACAGAACACAACAAAGTGGTTTGTTTGGCAGCCCTGTTGACTGCTGTGAATAGCACCAAATAGCCAAGAGTAGAGTGAATTTCTCTACAATAAGTTATGATAATTGCAGGACAAAGCAGGACAAGAGGAGAGAGGCTGATCTAGTCTTCATATCCCTTTCAAATCCTTTGCTTTTCAGCTGATTCACATGACAGGGTCTCCTGTTCATAGAGAATAACACTTTAAAACCTCAAACATTCTATTACAGTAAAATGAGCCAAGAATAAGGGCATGTTCTGTCGCAGACAAGGTTTCTAAAGGCAGCTGTAGGAACTATTTGATGAAAAATTTAGTGGTAGTTTTTTAAAAGAGACCACTGAATCAACATTCAACAGAGACTTCTGGTGACTGAGAATGGACCAGTTTAATGTCATAATTAAGACAAAATCCTATGAGTATTACAGAGATAGTAGAAAAATTAGCCTAATTTATTTTAAGTAAAGAATTAGATACCATTTTTTTAGACATCAGATGGGAACACTTTAAAAAAAGGCAAATGTCTTGATTTAAAAGTAGTCATGCTTCCTGAATGAAGCATAATCATGTCTCACTTAGAAAGGTAATAAGGCAGTTGACTTCCATTAATCTTCAGTAGATCAAAAGGACATAGATAACATAATAAAATTTCAGTGACTGCATAACAGAATTTCACAATGGTTGTAAAGAGTAATGAGTTGGAAGAAAAGTGGAAGAAATTTTTCTAGTATTTATATACTACAAGATTTTTACAACAATAATACTTCTATGAATATCCCTATGTGTTTGCCTATTTAAGGTTAAAAAACTAACTGTTCCAAGAAACTGATATTCATGCCAGTTTATAAACTGCAAAATAAAATATAGGAAGATTATTTTTACCAGTGGTATTGCCACTTTCAGGAATGTATTTTACAATGTAGAGAAAACATCAACAAAAATCTCAAAAGAAGCATCAAGTCAGCAGATGAAGAAGTAGTTGAAAAGCAAATATTTATGAAAGAACTCACAAATACAGATTTATGTTTCAAACCTTAGATATTCCAGCTAGAAATTACTGACTTTTAAAAAAGATACACGATCTGAAAAAAGGAAAAGCTCATCTTACTATCAAAGCTCTCTCTGAAAAGTCAGGCACTATGGATTGAATTTCTGGCTCTGCCTCACTCTCCCCGTATGACCTTTGGCAGGTCATTTATGTCTCAGTTTCTTCTTAGCAAAGTGGGAATTAAGATTTTATGTTGTGTAGAGGTTATACTAGGTAAATTCATTAACATCTGAGCATGACAATTTACAGCAGTAAGGAGCTAATAAATTAGACATGTAATCAGAAAAGTTGGTGGCCACAAAAATCTGTGTTAGTGTTACAGAAAAAAAAATTTCATAAATATGTTTTATATTTTTTTGTCTTGACATTTAGAGCTGCTGGACTTTTACCAAAATCCAAAACGTCTTTCAGCTTCAATAGCTGAACTTCAGTCTGATAAGGTAGCAGATGCCAAACGAGAGAAGGCACCTGTTCTGCCCCCTTACTGCATTAGGTAATTATGTGCAAAACAACTTAAATGTGCAGTCCCTGAAATTCAAACCTCTACCAAAATTGCCTCTGTCAAAATCTTGAGCTACTCATAGAAGCAGTGAGAGTGCGTTGAACAAACTCAAAGTGAAGTATGCCTTGCCTCCTCAATTAAATTTTGTGTGTGTGTGTGTGTGTACACAAGAGTGTGTACATTCATTCCTGTGTGAATCTATAGATAATTTTTTTCTTCAAGAATCTGGTTGATAAAGCAGTAACAGAAAGTTTGTTTTGTGTAAATTAATTGGAGCCAGATGGTGAAATATAAACTGAAAAGTTCATAAGGTCAAACAGACATATGGTTGGAGTGCCAAAATGTCACATTAGGTCAGAAAATGTCACCACAAAAGAAATACACAGGAGAATTTATACTTTTAAAAAAGGGCTAGGAAAGAGATAATGATCCATCTCTGATGTGGATGATGAATGGTGCCATATCCAGTTGGTATCCAGTCACATCCATCCCAGTGGTGTCTTCCAGAGATCAGCCCAGTCTTCTTCAATTTCTTTATTGACGATCTGCATGAGGGGGTTGAGTCTACCATTAACAAATTCACAGAGGACACCAACTTGAGTTGGGATGTTGGATGGTAGGAAGGCTGTGCAGAGAGGAATGGACAGGCTAGATTGATGGGTCAAGACCAACAGCATGAGGTTCAACAAGACGAAGTTTTGGGTCCTACACAACCCCAGGATGTTCTACAGGCTGAGGGAAGAGTAGCTGGAAAGCTGCCCAGTGGAAAAGCACCTGGGAATGTTGATCAAGATCTGGCTGAACATGAGCCAGCAGTGTGCCCAGATGGCCAAGAAAGCCGATAGCATCCAGACCTGTATCAAGAATAACGTCATCAGCAGGACTAGAGAAGAGATTTTCCCCCACCACTTGGCACTAGTGAGGTCACACCTTGAATCTTGTGTTCAGTTCTGGGCTCCTCACTACAAAAATGATATAGAGGGGCTGGAGCAAGTCCAGAGAAGGACAGTGAAGCTGGTGAAGGGTCTGGAGCACAAATTCTGTGAGGAGCTGAGGGATCTGGGGTTGTTTAGCCTGAGAAAAGAAGGCTCAGGGGTGACCTTATTACTTCCTAAAACTGTCTGAAAGGAGGTTGTACCCAGTTGGAGGTGGGTATCTTCTCCCAGGTAGCAAGGGACAGGACAAGAGGGCATTTGCCTCAAGCTGCATCAGGAAAGGTTTAGGCTGGACATTAGGAAGACTTTCTTCATAGAAAAGGTGTGTAGACATTGGAATGGGCTGCCAGGGAGGTGGTGGAGTCACTGGAGGTGTTTAAGGAAAGACTGGATGTGACACTTGGTGCCATGGTCTAGTTGACATGGTGGTGTTCAGTCATGAATTTGACTCGATTATCACTGAGGTGTTTTACAACCTAAGCAATTATGTGATTCTCTTATCTTTGAGCATCATGCTAATAGCTAAATCTGAACATTGGCAGTAGTCATAAGACAAACAGCCACACATTTTTTAGAAGTTTTTTGCAATGTGACCAGTGCATACTTTCATGAAGAAGCTACTAATACACAGAAACAATATAGATTTATATTTAAAATAAAAATATATATTTATGTTTTTCATATTTACACATTTAAAATTTATTTGGACAGTATGCCTAATGAACCATACATCTACAGAGATAAGGAAAAATTCAGCTGTGTTTGCTTCCTTTTGTTTCTGTTTAATTTATGCTTGTTTGCACACATATTTGTATTCTAGATTCCCAGTTTATAGGTTTATTGTTTATCAATTTTTATTATTACTGCATTATACATAAACACAGGAATTCATGGTCCAGAGATTTGTATTAACTGCGAAGTGGGAATTGTTCACAGCGATGTTTTGCATCAAAGTCAGTGAAATACAAGGAGGCAGGGCCAGATCCTAGGTACATTTAGCATTTTGGGACTTAAGGTGCTCAAAGGTCTCACTGGTGGGGTTATAAAGGCGTAATTACACAGAACCAAGGAAATGAAGTCAAAATCTTGTCCATGCTACATATGTACTGCAGAACAAAAACTCTCATATTTCTGAATGCTGCAGCCAACTCTACCAGTGTGAGCACTTAGCTTTTACATGCTATTCTATCCTCCAGCCTTCACTGCAGACCACCAGGACCAGACTAGATCCAGCTTTGCATTGCAAGAACTGTATGTGAAGCTGTCATCACAGAATCATTTCATGTTTCTACTTAGGGAGCATTGTCAGGAGACTTTTTCCTTCTGATATAGTTGTGGAAAGAAATGTCCTAAGCAGGCCCAGTATAACTACTCCCAAGGCATGGTTGTCAAGATCTTTCATCAAAGCTGAATACTTCCAATGGAGCTCATGTTAATTTTCCAATAATCTGCACAAAACACATTCAGGATTTTGAGGCTGGAGGAGACTAACTTGGCATTTGTTACAGCCCAGTAGTCAAATGAAGAGTCCCATTGGTTCATGGATGAGGAACACAAAAAAGTTTAGGTTACTGATAATGAAGTCTTCAAGAGATGCATCACTCATCTACTTAAGACATTAGTTACAGAGGAAGCTGGCCATGTAATTCATCATTTCTGAGTTGTTTGTCAGGGAAACAACTGATGCCAGGAAGTACTGATGAATGTAGAAGAGCAGCAGCTTTAGCAGAATATATTCTTTACAAGTAACACCCCATCCTTGTGGGACATAAAGGGCAGAAAACACAAAAAGTCATATCAGAGAAAGGTGAAAAGCAGCCAATACAAAGTACCTTTTAAATGAAGTTTAAGGAAATAATAAACCATTATATATTTGTACTGAATTTTATTTCAATTCTAGAAGCTTAAAGAGCAAGACTGTGGTTCTATAATACGTTATTTAAATAAGGTTATTGGTATAATAATAAATCAAGAATTTTTAATAAGGAAAGAAACCTGTTTAGTGCCATGACTACTCTACATAAGTAATTATATTACTCTATCAATAATCTAATCGGGGTAGGTCTTAGTCTAGAGCACTGCCTCACCATGGTCCATGCAGCTAGAACTCCTTGTGGCAAGGAAGTATTTGTGGCAACAGTCTCCAGATACCTGCTTTATTGATATATATTGGTATATATATAATATGTATAGTACCAGGGTATAAATCATACAGAAAAGCTGCAATATGCTTAACATAAAATGCATATCACATAAACAAATAAAAACACTCAGCCTTTTTTTTTTTTTCAGGTCTGTGCCAAATATATTCCTCCTTCACTACTCTTAACTGTAACTTGGCCACTTTATGTTCCCTAAGAGATGAAGTAGGGAGGTTTCAGTCTTCTCCCACATTCCAAGAATGAGAGTGTCTTTTGGCCATGATCACAGGTAGCACCAGAGGCATAATCATAATTAAGACTAGCATAATATAAAAAAGATGGCAGAGCTAATGACAGGAGAAGTTTTGCAGGTGAAAAACCAAGAATCCCTTGGGGAGCCATCCTGGGCTGAAAAACTGGGATAAGCAGCAATAAGGCTACCTTCATTCAGCACAAGGCATATTCTGGTACATACAAGAATATCTACCAGATTTGTACCAGATCAAGAGCATCAATGCTTAACTGAGTCACAAAGAAGGCATAGAAACATTCTTCTGTTTATTCCCAACACAAAACATCAAGCTGAGACAGTTACAGAACAGGATGGACCTATAAAATCTACAGAAATCTGTCTCCAAGGTCTCAGTTTCAAATAATGTAGTGCTTCCCCTCTTATTGTTAACACTGCCAATATCCACCGCACTCAGAGCATATGACTTAGCTGCAGAGGTACAGCTGACAGCATTGACTGCCACCAGGAGTCACTTTCTAAAAGGAAATGGCTGTTTTCAAAGCACTTGCAGGACCTCAACATCGACCACTGCCACCTCTGCAGTAGCAGATGATAAGCTCTTCCTCAGGCAGTAGCTTGTGCTCCAGCTGAGCAGCGGTTGGCAGGAGGTGATGCCTTGGAGTGAACTGTAAGCAGTGCTCAGAGACTAAATTCTTGTTGTAGTAGGGAACAGCTTGGTCAGCCATGAACTCCATTAATCCAGTAGGAGCTAGAAACTACCAGCCCAGCTACATGTGGTGAGTAACTAACTTTTGATCAGCAAATGGGCCAATGTGCTTCTTCCTTTTCTTTGGCTTCTCATTTTGTGCACACTTGCCTAAGAGGCAAGATTTACAATGCCAAGTCACCCTGAAAGCCTGGCCCATTCCAGCCCTACAACCTCTCTTTGCCCTTTGAGAGACAGCTTCCCTCAATCACAGGGAACTGGGCCTGTGTTGTCCACATGCTGCACAGCAGAAGAATGATGGAAAAGTTAATCTTTAGACTAATGGCTGCCTTATCACTGCACAACTCCCTTAAATTTGTACATGGAAAGCAAATGAAAATGTTATCCATTTTCATACAGCATATTGAGATTATAGTCTTCTTGCTTTTATTCATATAGAAATAGTTATATCTTACAGAACTAAAGATTTCCTTCTTTCCAGCTGTACTGAAGGTCATTGATGCCTAAGGCCTGCCAGAAACAACTTTACAGAAACTGCATGACTAATAAAGGCCATAAAATTATTTAAGTAGTTGCTAGTCCTGTTGTCTTGCAAAGGATGTAGAGGCAAATTAAAGTTATGTTGGTTCATGGCTTCCTTATCCAAATACTAGGATTTTTTGCTGTTTTGAAATACAGGATAACAAGAACAGGGATCCTTGAGGTCTCAGTGTTTAGCAACTTAGCCTGTTCCTAAGCATAATAGGCAAAATTGATGCTCAGGCACACTTGCAAGGGCAATCTGTTTGCATTTCAAAGGCAGTAAGGTTTTAATCATGTAGCTGTTCACTCACAGAGTGCAATTATAATTCCATGTTAAAATGAATCTCTAAGTAGAAAAACAAAACAAACCTAAGGAGGCGGGGGGGAAGTGGCACAGAGGGGGAAGGAGACAATCTGTTTCAATAAAGGAGAAACATGTTCCAGGAATTAAAAATTACAGCTGGAAGATTCTACCTTACTATGAGAACCTCTGAACCTGCAGTTTAAAATGCAGTTCATTCTACATTCAAAATGACTGGGGTTAGTACTCCATACAGAATTTGTAGCACTTTTTAACCTTTTTCTCAAAGGCTGGTATGAAGAACTCATCCTAAAATATAAAAGATTTTATTCACTTCTCTTTGTGTGTCATAAAACAAATTTTTTTAAACATTTAACTTAGTGAAAACTATTATTCCCCAGAGAGCAGCTAACAACTCACTGAAAAGTAGTACATGCACTCTGGACTGGGAGAGGCTGAGAAATTCTGTGCATACAAGGAGCATGAGCTGCAGGTACAAGAGAATGTTGTGTTCCCCTGAAGATGGGGCAGAAATCTTGGTTACAAATCTTTACTGTGTACTAATTGAAGGGGGACAGCTGGAAAAGCAGTGCATCAGCTAGAAAATTAAACCTGTTACAAATGAGAGAGAGAGAGATTCATTCCTTCAATTGGCTGATTAGTATCTTTAGAAAATATTCCTTTACTTTGTAGAGTTGGGGGGTTTTTTCAGTAGATTTCTCCTTTCATCATTTTCATTAACTGGAGCTCCCCCTCAAGGAATACAATGGGAAAACAGTTTTGCAATACAAGATAGAGATTTCTCATTTTGACTAGAAGAATCATTATATCCTAGCCTTCAAAATCTTAGGGATTTTATTCAGAATAGTCCTTCACTGCTGAGATATAGTTTGCAAAGCAATTTCATGTAGACATGAGACTGTCCTTAAATAAAGAAACATAAGCCAGAGAAGAGTAGAAAATTTATTTGAGTGACTTTGAGGACTTAAGTATGATTTTATTCAATCTCCAATTCTTGTACCATAAAATATCTGATACCCACATTCTGTAGTAGTGCAAAAAGCCTGTGTTTTGCCTCATCCCTGCCCCCCACCCTTCATCACAGCTTAAATGATACCTGCTAGATGGGTCATTTCAAGGAGCTCTTAGCAGAACACCCCTGCAGCAGCCCCACTGTCCACTGTCAGCCAAGTACCACATTCAGAAGAGATGATGGACTAGAAAATACCCAGGGTCTAGACAAAGGGACAGAGGAGAACAAGTCTACCACACTCTGTCATGGAGGTCTAGGGCATGGTGTCAAAAAACTGTGGAAGGAAATCTATCAAGATATGACAACCCTTAGCCTTAAATTTTGCATTTCTTCAACCTCACTTCTCCAATATAGATAGTTTTCAGTATAAAGAAACCCAAATCCAATCAAAATAACAGTATATATCACACAAAACACAGCACATCATTATTTTGGGGTGGAGAAAAATGAATAGTATATGACAAATGTCAGTCACCTGCCTGAATTAATTTTGGAGCATCTTTAATAGTGTGAAGACACCCGACAATGAGGAGTGAGGGAAAGGAGTGAATACTCAGTACCAAACAGTCGTCGCTAAGTAGGCGAACATGAGTGAGAACATCATCATCAGGAATGGGAGTTGACTTCGTTCCCTTCTCTGTTCCTCTAGTATCTTCTGTGTCCCTTCAACTTGACTTGTCATAGGACAAGTCACACAGCTATAAAATTATTGTAAACAAGAAAAGGTGTCTGTGATTCCTAGGATTTGATCAAGATGCCCTCTGCAATGCCCTCTGCCCATGTTCAGTGGCATTACAGATTTCTCTGCCTGTCCACATTAAGGCACACTGAGATGGTATAATTATTATTAAATAAAAATTTTATCTGCTAAGAACTTTCCCCTAAAAAAAAAAATAATATTCCTGCTGAATAAATACTAGCAGTTTGTGACAATTTCCACCTCCTCATAGCAATTAAAGACAAAAAAGGCTGTATGACTCCTATAGGCTCCACTATCCATATTTTCATGTTATTTATTCTTTGATTTCTTCTTCTGTTTCTAGCACTTAGTAAGACATTAAAGGAGTCCAGTACTCCCTGGGATAGATACCTAGATTTGTTAATATTGAAATTAATGTCTTCTGTTCCTTTTACATCTAGGGTTTTTTATTTAAATTTTTTTTTTTATTTTATTAAAAGGAACATAGGCTAGGTCTCTGAATTCACTTTACATGGAAGAGACAAACAGAGAGGAACACACTGGCTGAATGTTTGCTCACTATAATCATACTTTGTAAATCTAATGTCTGGACTGCATATTGGTATACTACACTAGATCTTTGAGAGCACCAGAAATAATATTTTAAGATTCTTCAGAGATCTGGTCACTCAATTCCATGGCATGGAAACTTAAAAAAAATAAAAATATTTACCAAACCCAAAGACATAAAAAGGCATGGGATGCCATAAAGTACAGGGATATGGCCCAATCCTTGAAACAATCTCCATATAAGAGTTGGAAACAGAAAAGAAGGACAGACAAACACTCTCAAAAGTAGATAAGATCGAAGGAAATACAAGTGAAGAATAAAAAAACTGAAAATTTTGGACATTGAGAGACTAAAAGAAAATACAGAGGGATTACTTGAGGTAAAATGCAAATAAAAAAACATGCCAAAACTAATCTCACAGATACTGCAAAATCATGGGAAAAAAACAAGGAGGAAGAAAAATCTTTGAGGGGAAAATATCAGAGCCATAGCATGGATACTGAAAAAAAAAAAAAAATTGTGAAATTTAGTGACAACAAGAAAATGGACCAGGATGATACGAGGGGCACTGCAAAGGGCCAAAACATGCCAAAAGTAACCTCACGGATGTTGCAAAAGCAGGAGAAAATATCAAAGAGGATAAAAGGACTTTGAGGCAAAAATGGGAATGGCAGACAGACCGCTCTTGGGACTCCATGGTATATTTCAGAATTATGATTATCTGTTTTCACCTGGTTTTAATTTCACTTCTTTCAGGATGTAAATGAACCCACAGAGCTTTACCTGACACAACATCTACCACTTGGTTTTCTGTTTAATTTTGCACAGTATGTAGAGATCAAAATTATACTTGGGCCCAGTTTTGTCATACCACCAAAGCCCTTAAAGCTACCCTTTCATGCTATTTTTCTTGGCACAGAATTTCCATTTTGTGTTTTGGAGGCCCTTACAGTTTTGCACTAGACTCTGCACATACAGGTTTGCCCTTCTCTGGTTGCTCAATCCTGAATCTTTGGAGTCAGGTACCGCTCTTTATTCCTCCTAAGCAGCTGGACTGAATGCTCAGTCATTCAGGACCATGGTTACCAGGGATCTAAGAGCAAACCTTCGTAATTTTGCATATTTTTTCAACAGAAACTGGAGGGCAGACACTGTCAGTGAAACCAGGGAGTTTCCTGGAACCCACACTACCTACCTACCTGTAGGTATGGTACAGCTGTAAAATCTGCTGACTGAGAAGAGTGGGTTTTGCTCAATTAAAAAAAAAAAACAACATGAGTAGCAACTGCTTGAAAGTAAAAGAAGTTGCAGCTAAATGGACAGAATGGATTTAATTGACTTATGTCAAATTTAATTAATTATTGTTTAACTGGTGCAACCAAAGCTAGTCTTCTATGGTATAAAACAAAATCTCTAGAACTGTAAGTAAATACTTTTAATTCCTTACTGTCTCAGGAATTACCTTATTGTTATTGTGACTCTCCATCAGAACCAACCCTCAGTCTAGTTTTCAGCTGTCTTTTCTGTAATTATCTAGCACAAAAAACCCTTCCCTGGTTCTCCAGCCGCTCAAGTCACAAATTTATGACTGTGAGGGGAAAGCAGAAATTATACTGCTCCACAGCTGATAGTCCTTTCCCGCCCATATACATTTATTGAGAAAAAAAAAAAAAAAAATGTTGCCTGTCTTTTCTATATTCTGTGGCCTCTGGGCTATGACCTGGAACTGCAAATGTTTCAATCCACACAAGGAGAGCTGGAGGGAAATAGTTGGCAGCCACACATGTCTACTCACAGCCACATGAAGCCATAGTTTATACTTTGAAAGTAGCTCAATCACAGTAGCATTTTTTATTTTTAAATGTAAATTAAATCCACAAAGTAGAGGATCTATGTCTGATCTTAAAACCCTCTGACATCAAAACTGTCGAAATCCCCCATACACAGCAACACTCTATATTCTTTTTTTTCTAGAAAACATTTGTTTTGATTCTTCTTACTGCTCTGTTAGCTGACTAAACTCTTTCTTTCCTCACCTACACCTTCATTTCCACTGATATGCAATATGCAGATGTTGCAAAGAGTGTGGTAACTCTATAATAACATTTATACTCCATCTTCTCATTATTGTTGGTCTCTTTATTTGTCACAAACAATGTGCAACTAAGCAAATTCAAGCTTGTAACATCCAGGCTGCATCAGAAATTTCTATTCATGCAAGTAGGAATAATTCTGTGCCCTATGTCAGCTGGCTTTGTGATTTGCAAAAGCTGTAGTATCATGGGCTGATGAGAAAGGAAATGAAGAATGCAGCAAATGCAATTGGTTTTGCTACTGCTACTCCCACCAAAGAAGGTACTTTTCATTTGTCTCTGTAATGAGGGAGCCTTTCCACTCACAGGTACATTAAGAAAGAATGTGTGCTTGGGGGGATCCCCACTGTGCAGTTACCCTGATGTTTTCAGGACTTTTCTGATGGCTTCTGCTGAATTAGATGCATAAAGGAACAACTAATCCTGCTGAATCAGGAAATGAGACAATAGGGATACTCTGTATGATTCCCATTAACTTTATATTATAGACTGCAAAAGCTACATCTCTGAATATTTGATACTTGTCTAAGTCCAGTGAAATCAATAGGAATTTGACGTACAAATTCAAACAAACTGCATGGGGAATGTGGAGGATCCTGGCAACGGGAAAAATAGTATTTTCCATATTATTCACGTATTTAGAATCTGTATCTTAGTGGTCTGAGTCTCATCTGCAAAATAGGAGTATTGAGGTTTCTGAGTAAGACTGAGAAATAATTTACAACGTTATTATCTAATACACCTTGTGCTTTGCATGTTGTACCATTAAAATTTAGAAACACAAAGAAAAAGTTTATTAATGGGGAAAAAGTTCATTTTAACAGCAGTCCATATGCTCCAATAGCATGTACTTTTCCATATTGTTAACCCAACTAATGGCATCAGCTTGTTTTGTTGAATAAACAGATTAATTAATCTAAGAGAGGCATCCCCATTTGATGTCATCTTATTGCAAAAGCTCCATACCTTCTTCTTGATTTCTCATGGGCAGCTCCTCACAGTACTGACTCCTTCTTCCTCACAGCACAGCCAACAAACTCTAACTTCCTGACCAGCCAGCCTACTCTTCTATAGTACCCATCCTAATCAGACCTAGCTGTGGCCTATTAAGGGCAGGCATGTTCTGAATTCTTGGTTATTGGTGCAGCTGTAACTCCTTAGGGGTGAGATTACCTTCATCATTATCTCTATTCACCTACATTCCATTCATCCACACCCATTATCTTCCATTCTCTGCACAAAAAAATCCAATCATGATGTGTACTTATATTTCATCGCTAAAATATGCTTCCTTGATATTGTAGGCATTTTCATTTTATATACTTCAGTTGCCATCTGCTAATGGTAATTTTATCATTCAATAAATAACATGAAAGAGATCAACATTAATGAAGATAAGGGAATTTTTTGAAATAACAAATAATTTTGGGTTTTTTTCTGTGAACTGTTACTGCAGCCAGCAATAAAAAGGATAATCCATTAAAACTAGAGCACAATAATGAAAGATGTTGTCAAGGTTCTGACATAGTGAACGACCAAAGGGGATTGCAGATTCCTAGAGTGTTGACTTCCTCTCCCCTTTACTAAGGAGGTTGTGAGTCATTATGCTATAGACAGTTGGGACTACTCCAGAGAAACTGAGATTGCATGTTGGCCTAGCAGAAGTTCCAGAGGCATTCATAACTTGGATAACCACAATGTCTCCAGCAGGGCCGGAGGAACCTGGGTATGACCAAACTCTTTTACAGAGTGAAGGCTTTAGATCCCAGATCAAATGCTCTTCTCAGGGAGAGCATTTCAGGCCTGCTGAATAGTTCAGTCAGCTTGACTACCACTACCAGTTTAAATACAAGCATTTGATTACAGGCTTCTCTTAGTAAATATATGCTGAGAAATGTTTTGGGGTATTTGTCTGCTACCTAATATTTTAATTTGATTTTTTCTCAACCTATCTAAAAACAAAAAAAAAAAAAATCTTTTTTAAAGTTTAAAACATACACTGGGTTTGATCTTGATTTCTGAGGTATAGCCCAGATGTCTTCTGAAGTGTGATCAAAAACTATTCTCTTAGCAAATTAGAAACTATCTTAATCCCAAAATATAGCTCAGTTGTCCCCCAGTAAATTCCAGAATGCCAAGGTCTGTATCTCCATGCTCACATCTTCTGCACTGAACACCATTTGTAATTCGAATCCTGGATCCAGGAAATGGAACAGAGACACAGAAGCGGCAGTGCTATATCCAACCAATAAGTAAGAAGAATTAATGATAAAATAATATGTCCTGTGGATCAGACCAAATGTGCATCTGCCAAGTATTTTCCCCTTGGCTATGTCGACAGGAGATGCTGCTTAGAGAGACATCATGAGCATATTGTTATCCACTGCTTGTTATGTTCATCCCTAGCATCCGTGATCACTGGGCATGTTGGAGGGCCCATCCTCTTTTTTGCTATCTGTTTATGGACATATTGTCAATGGATTTGTCTAATCCCTGTTTAAATTTCCTCATATGATCTGTATTCCTCAACCCCCTTCAGCAACAACACCCAGTAGTATCATCAATTATTGCAGGTTTGTTGGATTTCTAGAGGGCACCTAGTCCAACTTCTGTGCATTTTATGGTTAACTTGAAAGTTAGACCAGGTTTCTTGGGCCCATGCCCACCTCAGCTTTGGAAATCTCCTAGAATGGAGATTCTACAACATCTCTGGACAATATGTTCCTGTATTGAACCATGCTCTTTGCGAAAAATATTTTCCAAATTCAAATTTCTCTTCCTTCCATTTCCTTATTTCATTTTGTCAATCCTTCTCATATTTGTTTACTAACCACTCCGTAAAAACTACTTATTTGTTTTAAAATAATCTCCTCCTAGATTCAAAAAATTTCCCCTGTAGTACAGGCATAGGATAAGAAGTGTCATGAGTCATTTTTACACTATAAGTGAAATTTCCACAAAAGCAAGAGCATTTTTCTCCCTTGTGTTATGCAGTGAAGTGCTCTTTACTTCTGTTGAGGTGAAAATTTGTCTGTATCTCAATTTTTGGATTATCTATAATCCAAGATGAACTGTGATATGACAGGAAAATTAAATATGCAACCAGTGATTTGTTCTTGATTTGCATTTTACTGATTCCTTCAAAATAATTTATTCAAAATCAAGTTTGCAGATAGAGCAATGTCTGCAAGCACAGGAATGTGTAACACTAGCAAACCCTTTCTGTGAATGTCCTTCTTTTGTACAAATCCTGAACAGCCTGTGGTTGGAGAAAGTGCAGGACATTTAAAAAATATTCTGAATCTGGTATTTTGTGGTCCAGTAATTGATGGTCAGCTGTCTCGGACAAGGGTAGCTATTCCCATGACAGGTGAGTCTACATCAGCATCCTATCTATGCTTTATTTTGCTTGAAACATTTACAATACAAATAAGCTTCTCACGGAGAAGAAATTTCCTATTATTTTTTCTCACTCACCCTGTAACCTTTTGGCTTTTAGTAAAAGACCTGCTAAGTAATTGCACATCAATGAAGTGAGTTTTTCCCATTGATTGATGCCATCCTACTATAAACTGATAAAAACATTCCCTTATCCATTCTGGAGCCTTCAGAGGTAAATAATTTGCCATGTCAACTATGGCTCGAAATAATCCTTGGTTTATGAGCTAAATCCTGTGGACTGAGGCATCATTTCCTCACTATAATTCTAAAATAAAATATAACAAAATATTTTGTCATTGTCTCAAGTAAATGATGATCTCTCAAGCATGTGTTTCTAAGACACAACAGAAGAAAGATTAAACACAAACAATAAATACAGACAATTTTAAGGAGAGTGCAACAATAACGCAAAATTCCATTGAGGAAAACCTTGCCGTTCTCTCCAGTGGCAAGAACAAAGGAAAAAATATATATGGAATGACGTGCTGCAGGAAGTGTGTCTAGATTTTGCCTCACATGTCAAACCAAGATGGAAGGAGCATAATGGCAGTAATCATCAAGCAATTCTACCTGGATGCATGCAGCACAAGCAGGTGCTGGAGTCCTATGTACACCACAGTACTCAGGATTACTGTGCCTGGAGGGAGTGTTAAGGGAGAAGCAGCTCCAGCAGTTTCAGGTCTCCAGGAGCCACTGGTCTCGAGCCCAAGCACATTTTCCCATGGCAGTCTGTGCTGGCAGCAAAGTCCAAGTCCATGACAGACAGGGCTGGGCAGATGTGTGATGACTATGGTGACTCTCTGACTTCCCAGGGCTCACTGCTCTGCTGTTCCAGCTTCCTGTCCCTATGATCCCTGCTGTAGCTGCAGTGCCTGGCTTCTCCTTGGCTTCAGGTGATGCTCAGTACCTGACAACTGAAGCCTCCTGCTCAAGTGTTTGGCTACTGGCCAGTTCAGAAGGTGCTGCTGGTGCTGTGGACCCCCAGCCTAGTGTAGCTGTCCTATCTCTTTGGATGTCTCAGTCTAGATCTCAGCTCACAGTCTGGCTGTCTTCCATGTTTCCATTGCTTACACTAATGTAAGTGGGATGAACACAGGCATCTGCATGCAGTGTGTTTTGTCCCCTGCGCTAACATCTGGGTGAACCCAAAGGGCTGTACTCAGGATATCCCACATTTCCTTTTTCTGAGTTGATGTCAGAGTCATTTTGGGGATAAAAAGATCTCTACTGGCAATGCCTACCTCTTAGTAATTTCTAGCTATTTCCCAGTCCTTTAGTCCCCACAGATTTTTTTTTTTTTTTTGGCAGGGAATGGCCTCTGCAATTTTCATTAAACAAAAAGATTTTTTTTTTTTTCCTCAGTAGTCTGAAGACAAGATGACTGTTGCCCTCAATGAGCTAATTTGCCTGAACCCAGATGAAGGATGAAGCCAGATATTCAGGCTCAGGTGAAAAGGAACAGAGCCACCCCCGCTATGTCTTACAGTTCATTTTAGTGAATTTAGTTCCCATTGGAGACATGAAAGCAGATGACAGCAGCTATTATCCTGCTTTGTTCTGGTTATTTCTGTCTTGCTCTAAAAGTAATTTACTATAGAATAACCCATGCTAGAAACTGCGGCTCTGAAATTTTGCACAAAGCAAGTATAGTTTGAGCATCCTTCCTACACTGTCCTGACAAAGAGTCCTGTCCCATGTTGACGAGACTGGATTTGTCCCAGTGCTCCTTCAGCACTTGGTCTGTCTACTAAAACAGGCAATGAGGTTGCCACTGGTGACACTTTTATTTTGAGTACAGAACGGTATTTTTTTCTAGGTCTAAATGTCTGGCAAGCCTATTCATTATGCCCATTCCAGCAAGAAGTTGAAGAGGCAGTTGTAACACTTAACAACCAAATAGTCATTCATTTAAAGCAAAAAAAAAAACCAAAACAAAACCAAAAACAAAACAACATCTTGAAAAATTAGTCCCATGCTTAGCACTAGAATAGTCCTTACTTTTTTCAAATCCATTAGACTGGAATACTGTTAGACTGAGAAAATGCAATTTGGAGCTACACAGGCAGTTTCAAGGTAGGGAAAGTGTTGCAAAACTTTTAATTTTACAGTTATTGTACTGAAATCAAAGGGTCTGTGCTGGTTAAGGATGGTCAAGGATTTGCCTCATTGTTCTATTAAAATGCCAAGCCACAAATCAAATAGGAAAGTACTGGTGCTGCTTGAGCTGATCAAATGGCCATGTGAAGGCTGAAGTCACCTGAAATAATCCAACAGGCTCCCTTAGCCCTATGTAGCTGAGTTCAGTCATTTCAAACTGAATCCTAATGGTGTTGGAAGGCTAATCTGCATCGGCTCTCCAAGCCACTTACCAGGAAGAGAATATGAGCTAATAGGTCATTTTGCACCTACTTCAGGTGTTCATTTGGATGATGGAGAGTCAAGAGTGAACAACAAGCAAAAGTAAATACATAAATAACTCTTAGGTTACTCAAGATACCTAAGGGACAACATATTTTAAATTCTGAGAATAAGGCGCCTACTCTTGGGCAGATCATTTGACTCTTTTGAATTAAACTCCGAGACATTTAACAGGCAGATGCATTCTTTTCATTCCCAAGGGATTCAGTGAACATTTATTCCTTATGCCATCTTCATTGAAAACTGTTCAAACAATTGCAGCAGAACTCCATCACAGAGCCAGCTGAATCAAAATATAACAAAAGGCAATTTTTCTAGAGATGTACCCAGAGATGCAAGAGTTTTCTTGCTGGCAAAAATAGTGATGTGTGGCATTTGGGCTCTTCCAAGCTCATGCCCTGTGAAAGATGACAGAAAACAAACTTGGAGATTGTGAACAATGAGGAGACAAGGCAAGAAAACAGCATTTGCTGCCTTCCTCAAAGACAGAAATTTTCTCCTCTACCATTTTTTTACCATCTGCACTTTATGCTATTGGAATCTTTTGCTTCTTAGTAATATAAAGGCAGGTTTATCCTATATGTTGAAAAGTGTTGGGCTTAGGATTGTTTCCTCAGCTAGTGTAAGTCAAACACTTGCTTCATTTTCTGAAAATAAAAGAAAGTGCATAGTGTGTAGGGAACCTTTCAGGAGACAAACACAAAAAAAGAAGCCGCGTGTATTATTATTGCAAAACATAAGAAAGCAACTCACCAGCTCAGACTGAGTATTTTACACGCACCTTAAAAAGGGATGAAGGAATGGTCACACTAGGTTTATTACAAAGTAATGACATAGTTCTGGTACGGAATTGACTGGTTAAGTATATTAAATAATTTATCTTGTGGATTCAAGGTTTACCTTTGACAAAACTCTGTTCTCATGACAACCAACATTCCACCTGGGATTAATGCAAACCAGTTTATTTCTATTTTCGTGGCTTTACAAATGTCCAGGTATATATTTGAGCATATTCATGCCTTAAGGAGCAGAGAATTCTTAAGAGGCAGAGTGTTTTGTTTCACTGGAAGGTGGTGCTTGAAGAAATTCACAGAAAAGTCACATGTAAGGAGAAAAATATCTCTTGGGAAACATGCAGGTAAACTGGAATGCTACCCTAACTTCCTTCACAGAAATTCTGTTAAAATATCATTTTATGTAATTCTCTCAAATACTACTCCATAGGACAGTCTTTGAATATAATCTTTGAAGGGTAGTTGGTCTCCTTTCTGGAAGGACAGACATGGGACTGTCTGTACACACCTGTTGTGTCAGTGAACAGCTGGATGATGGAGAATATTGCACCTGCTTTACAGCTCATCAGCTCATGAATCTGGAAAGTATTACACTGGCAGAGAACTGTCATGATGTAAGTTGCAGAAAAGGTAATGATCAGTGCTACATCCTCAGAATTAAGGATTGCACATGAATCACAGTCATAGAATCACAGAAAATTTTGGGTTGGAAGGGATATTAAAGATCATCTAGTTTCAAGCTCCCTGCATGAGCAGTAACACCTTCCACCAGACCAGGCTGCTCAAAGCCTCATCATCCAACCTGGCTCAGAACACTTCCAGGGATGGGGCATCCACCACTGCCCTGGGCAACCTGTTACAGTGCCTCACCACCCTTATAGTAAAGAATTTCTTTGCAGTGTCTAATTTAAGCATAATGCCTTTCAGCTTGAAGTCTTTCACCCTTCTCTTATCAATACGTGCCCTGGTAAAAACTCCCTCTCTAGCTCTCTTGTAGGCTTCCTTTAGGTACTGGAATGATGTAATAAGGTGTCCCTGGAGTTTTCTCCAGGCTGAACAAACCCAGGTCTCCCAGCCTGCCTCCACAGAAGAGGCACTCCGACCCTCTGAATGTCTCAGTGGCCTTTTACACCTTCTCCAGCAGCTCCATATCCTTATTCTGGGGACTCCAGAGCTGCATGTATCACTCCAGGAGAGCAGAGTAGAAGGGGAGAATCACTTCCCTTGCCCTGCTGGCCACATTTCTTTTGATGAAGGCCAAGACACAGTTGACTTCCTGGGCTGCAAGGGCACATTGCAGGGTTGTGCTGAGCTTCTCATCCACCAGTCCTTTTATTTTCATACATGATGTACAAAAAGTGTTTCGTTTGAGCTGATGAATTACATATTCTAAAACACTAGTAAATGTATGTACTGGTACATATATCAGTATCAGAGGATGTCAAAATGTCTCAGCCCACTTCCTTGGCCCCATTCCTTTTCATATGGTTTTCACAGGGAAGAAAGCCAGACACCCAGACCTGGGAATGCTGCTGGTTGCTGCAAAGGAAAATGGGCCAGCAGTCTGTGCTGTGCACCCACTCTTTAGGTGAAATGCAGACATAATGATCCCTGTGCTTCTTCCCATTACTTAAAGCTTGAGCTATCTCTATTTCTTGCTGAAATAACTCCAATGAGGCTCACCTTCCATGAAAAAAATGTTTATGGGAATAAAGAATCCAGTTCTTGATGTTGTCAGTGAAAATGCTGCAGACTTCGTTTGATGTAAGTGGGACCAGAAATTGGGGTATAACAATTTGAAAACATTTGGAGGGTGTTATTTTCCCCAGAACTCTTTTATCAGTGTCATTTGGTGTGTTATTTATTCACCACACATTATACTGCAGTTTCCTGACCAGACTGTGACATTTTGCAACATCCTTTCAGCATTATTGTCAAAATTGTCTAAACTAAAAGCTAAAACTTTAAAATAATTGATTTTTCCAGTTTGCTTTAGTCCTATACTTGCCTCTGGAATATTTCCAAAATCTATAACAGACTGAAGTAAGTCAAAATTGCCTTCTCTAAATTTCAAAAGAAACGGAGAAGAAAAGGGAAAAAATCTTTTGGAGAAAAGCTTCGCAAGTCAATTAAAAAGAAGTACAGTCTAAAGAAGTGGTTGCATGGTCTAGGGAAAAGAAATCACTAGCATCAATGGAAGACATTGACTTCAAGGTCAGAATTGTCACTAATGACAACAAAGAGAAATTTTTTTAAATGTTCCTTGCTCCTAATGAAAAAGAAAGGAGAATTTTAGTACCTTCTGCTTTGAATTGCTTTAAAAAATACCTCAGCCAAGCAAAATATATTGCTGTGTGCCCCACTGGCATGAAATTTTTTGCTTAATTGTGTTGCCAAGTCAATTAAAAATGTCCCTTATAATGGGTGAGGAAAGCAACATAATAGACTCTTAGAATGACTTTTCTGAAGCAAAACCTGCAAAGAGAAACTTTATGCACAAGGGATCTTTATTAAGTCTTGATTCTGTCTAAAATAAGAATTTTAAACATTGTGCAATAACACAGTAAGCCCTAAATGCAGCATATTCCTTTTCTATGTCTTAAATTAGTAATTTAATCAAGCTCAGGACAGCTCTGTGGCATTGAAGTCAACTGGAAGAGTACAGCACACGTTCATAACATAAAATTACTTTAGCCTTCCAAACAGGATGGCCACATCCAAATTGCCTATTAGAAAAGATCCATAATCATACTCAATTCTGAGTCATGGATCTGTTTGCATTTTTTGAACTTCTATAACTGTCTTGTTAAGGAAAACTTTTATGTATCAAGATTTGAGACAGCTACCCTCTTCAGTGACTTTTTGGTATGTATCAGGTTGCAGGATAAATGGGGGCTGTCTGCAGGAACACAGTTTGATGGAAAGCCACATATAGCCAGCTAATTAAAAAGCTCAGAAGGATCTCCAAGATAGGTGCTCTGTCTGGTTGGAACCCAGAGCCTGCTCCTGAAAGCTGGTGCTGACTGTAATTTCTCCTGAACCTTTCCTTTAACGGATGTCTGGAGTTGTCTTTCTTCATCTGTACGGTAGTTTAACAGGTAAATTTTTCACTGTGTAACTATGAACTAAGTGTTCCTTTCCTTCAGCTCTCCTTTAACATGTGGCTCTCCTACTGACTTCTAACAGAGCTTCTTGGGGACTTTTATAACAAATTCCCTGATATTTGACCCTTAAATAAGTGCCTGTAAACACTGTGCTTATTTTATTCCATTGGCTTCAACAGTTAAGTCTATTGAGATTTACTGTAGTATAAATGCTACAAAAGTTCAAAAAGGTAACTTGTGCAGCCACTGAAAATTATTGCCTTGGTAAACCAAAATCAGCAACAGGACTTGAATATTATTTTAAATTATGATTCACAGCCCTTAGACCCTAATTCTATACGTTCTAAGCATGTGATGTTGAGAACCATGCTATTAATAGATATATAGAAATATTTCAAAGACAGGAAAACTAATTCAACATGCTAAAAATACATATATGCAAATGATTTAATTACTTTTACAAAAAGACTAATAAAAAAACACATGACATTTCTTTCTTATGAATGACCTATAAGTATTCCATAATTGCAAGCAGTATCATGAAAATATGCTGCTTCCTACTTAGTCACTCACAGCTTGTTTCCTTTGCAATTCTCCTTGTGAAAATTGCCATATAGATCATGTAATGCATTTTGTCCTATATGTTTCTCACATTGGATATGTTTCTCACATTGGAGAGACATATTTCATTAGATTCTAGTCTCACATTGTTTTTAGCACACACATTTTTAGTTATTTACCCAAAATTTATAAAAAAAGTTTCTTCTGCATCATATACATGATATTAATAGTAAACACATGCAGAGAGTTCAGATTTGGTAAGTAAGCTGTAAAATACATTGGCATCTTTTAAATGTTATTTCTTTGTTCTCCAGATCATAAAGACTTGGGAGGTGAGGGGAAATACCTATGTTTGTTTCTATTTGCCTCAGAATGAAATTTCCAGCTAACATGGTGAGAGACATGCTCTCAAACATGGGAACAGGATGTAACAGATGTAGTGGCACCTGCTTGCACTTTTGGAACCTTAACTAAAAATATTCTATATAATAATAATTTTCCTCATCCTTCTCAGTGAGTATCAACTTAGTTACCCATTGATAATGTTTTAAATGTCAACATCCTTCTATCACTGCTCATCAGAGACAGAAGAGGAATGACTACAATATACCACCAAATTTCTCCAAACCCCAGGCTGGAAAAAGCTTTAAAATACTTACCAATGATATTGTGCCTTTACAAGCTGAGGTTGAGCCAAGGACACATGAAGGTCAGAAGGAGGACGGGGTTCAGGAACCTCTACATTAATTTGGATGATGGGGTACATATTCATGAGATCATGCATGTGTTATCATTCATCTGATCATATGACAGCACTGGGTCTGAATAAATATTTTTTTTATGAAAGGAGTTTTTTATTTTATAAATAGCAAATGCTCTTAATTGCTAACATAATTACTTCTCACATAAAGACATATTCCCTCAAGCAGATCTGTGGAAGCAAATGTTTTGCAACTATTGTTATGGGTGGAAGAAAAAATACCAAAGTTGGAGGGGTTTTTTGTTTGTTTGTTTGGTTCATTGTTTGGTTTTTTAAAATTTTGGGGGTATTTTCTACTTACTGAGAATCTTTCCATGCAGAGAATCTGTCAGCTGTCCAAAACGCAGCAACTTCATTGGGTGAATTCTCCTAACTGGCAAATTTATCATCCCTTCTTTTCAACTGCCAAATCTGGAAATATTTGTCTCCTTAGCTTTTTGTTAAAGAAATCTGTAGCTACTTCTTTCCCACACCTAGAACAAAAGGTAGGCAGATGCAGCTTCCTGTGTCCATCTTATGATTCAAAAAAGCAGTTCACAATATTGTGAATGCTGCATGCTAGAATGTTTAATCATTGCCACCTAAAAATCTGAATCAAGGAACACTTCATAAACAGTCTTAAATTCTGTTTTAATTCAGGACTGCATGAAGAATGAAGTAGTGGAGATTTAGGCTATCAGGTTATGTATGACAGATTAGCCTCAAGTTTTCATTTTGTCCATGACAGAGCATTAAATGCTTGAGTCAAAAAAAGATATGAGATTTAGTTCTGTCTTTGGTTTCTACCATATTTTGCTATTGAAGTCTAGGTCTCTTGGGAAACTCAGTATATATTTGGAACTGTTAAAACTTTTGACATAAAAACAGTAGCAGAAATAACCACTCAGTGCTCTCAAAATAGGTTTGAATATTTAAGTAAACTGCAGTGAAACTAAGTTGTTTGGGAATAATTTGGAATGTAGCTTGTCCAGCTCTTCAGCTGGTATAATTAGCTGAGGTGCTAAACCAGCTGTTCGTGTAGACAGTTAGGCTTAAGTAAACCACCATTTGAAGAAAAGAAGAAAAAAGATACTTGATAGAAGCCACCTAAAGCTTAGAATTAAAGGAGTCATACTTACACCCTGAACCAGCTTTCTCCCTCTGCTTCTCTAATCAGCTCAATGCATTTTTTTGACTTGCCTTCTCTCCCCAGGCAGGAAATATCATGGAAAACCTAAAATACAGATATGGCTGCCTACCAGGAGACTTTGAAATTTGTGACACTGGAAAGAGTGAGAAATCACACTTGGGGTTGGAGATATGAAAGAATCAGGTGAGATTTAGAGTTTGGCTACATGTAAAGCACAGCTAGTCACAACCTCTCAGCTATGATCCTGCTAAAGCACACTGATTCCTTGTCACTCCTGATCATTTTAGAGGGCAACATTTCTATTAGTCTCATGCCATTATATTTGCTCTTTTTCTTAGCTGTAGCCTAATGGACATTACTGTAATATCCTAAGAGTACTCAGCAGATCTGACTCACTGCATGGCTCTGCTCTTTGGAGATCACGGGTCCCAACAGTCCTCTCAATGGTGGAGCACTGAGGCGCTTCCCACACACCTCCCTTTTGATTTTTGTCCACAATGGCCTTCTGATGGATGAGTCTAGGGACACATGGACCTGCACAGAAATCCAGGAAGGGACTGAAGAGATGAGGGTGGTGCAGTAAGTAGGCCCTTTTCTTGATACAGGTGGCCTGCTTTTAGGGTGTATAGTCAACCCTGAAAATAGGGTTGTAAGGTCACGTAAGATAGATTGTGGCCATGCCAGCTGTCAGACAGTCCTCCAAGATGTCTGTTATATAACCCTGATATTGAATATATCGTGGGCTAAAACTGATTTAAAAGCATATAAAATGCCATGGGCAATTTAATGGGGAATAAATATGTAACACTGACTTTCTCCTTTATTTTTTGTAGCTTGCTCCTTAATCACTCCCTTGACAAGAAACATGTTTCATCCTGCCCTCCAAATGCTTTGCTCTACCAGACACCATCTGCATGAATACAATATTCCTGAAGAAATCTACTTACTGAGTGGGGTGAAGCAAGGAAACAGGAATATTAACAGAGAAGTGAGTGTTCAGCCAGCACATCAACACTGATGGCTCCAGGAAAAATGATGGCAGAAAGGCGTAGAGAAGGATTTGCTTCCTCTACCAAAGGCAGTGTTGCATGTAAAAGAACAAAATATGCACAGTATATGTAATGCAGTATTTTCACCTGGATAAAATATAACAAATTCTTACAAACTACCAATAAAGCACAAGCCCTAAAATGGTAAATTTATGTGGTTTCTAGAATGTAATATTGAATCAGTGCTGTAGAATGGATATTTTGGTATTTGGGAGAGATAATGACTAATTTTTTTTGTTTGGTTGGTTTTTTTTTGGGTTTTTTTTGTTTTTTTAGTGGTATTTCTGGGGGAAAAAAAATCATTTATGCATAAAAAGTTCTAAATTATGACCTTTTTCTGACTAGATTTAAGACAACAAATGAGAAACCTTTGCTCATCTTTGTTTCTGTTTTTTGACACCCAGGTTTGTTGTGCTGCAAAGAAATGTTGTGGTACATTGCACCTGTGATATATCCACCCTAACAACGGATGAAGAGAGAAGGAACATTCATGACTTTGCAATAATGAGATTGCTGATCCACAACCTGCTGGCAATTTCTGTACAGAGGAAATAAAGTCAAATAGAATTGCCAAAGACCTCATCTCCATGCTGATAACTGCACATCTCCTCAGACACATCCATCCTCAGATTACTCTTTCTGTTATTAAAACTTTTATTGTTATGGCTAAAGTAGTGGTGAGTGGTCTTGTCCTCTCAGCAGTGAAATATCTGTGGACTCCATATCTCCATTTATTTTGTCAGATTTTATGCATTGGCAATATTTTTATCACAAAGATTCAGTCAAATAGGAAATTCATACTGATAGGTACCAATTCTAAAAGAAATTTTCCCCTGTTTACCTTTAATTGTTTTCTAATTGATACAAATAACTATGTGGATGCTGCTTTATATCAATTAGTCTCCAAAGATTACAGTCAGTTTATACTGAAGATAACCCACCACTGTCAAATTGAAATAGTGCTTATACAAAGCCTCATGACAGTATAAATTAGATTTCAATTGTATTTAAAATAAATTGGTGAATTTTCCTTTTGCAGATACATCTTTATTTAATAACTCTACACACGGTACACCAGATACACAAAAACTAACACTGATGCATAAATGACCAGTGCTCACTGTTTTTTCTTGCTTGAGAGATCAAGGGTTAATCAAGGAAACAGGAGGAAGAGTGAATCATGCAGGGACTGGATTGTCTTATCAGCTGTGACCTGCTCAGCTGCTGAGACATGGAAGAAACAAGGAAGTGGTTTATAGGTTATGGAAGTTCAAGACTCATTCTTCAGAATTTGCCGGAGAACCATGATACTCTTCACCACGCTCATCCATGTCCTGTAATGGTCCTCATCTGGGGGTCTTCCTACCAGCAGACTCTTTCCTACTCCTCGTTTGGGGACTTCCTATTGGCAGACAATTTTCCACTAGCATGGCACTACTTTTCCCACTACATATTGAAAACAAACCCTCACCTGTCTACATCCATACAGGTTTCTGTAAATTATACTATTGCTAAGAACAAAAATATTTAACCCTAGCAATTTGCAAGCATAATAATACAGAGCTATTAAAGCACCATTATAGGTTGAGAAGGCCTGTCTGTTATTTTTTACAAGTCTACCTTCCACTCAACTTCAGTATTTAGCTTAGAAGTAGATAGAATAAAACAAAGTAAAGCAGACATGAGTAAGTTACAAATACTGTGCTTAATATGCAGGTCCATGTCTCTGGGAAATATATTATGATGGATGGTTATTTTTTATAATCTTTTGAATACCGTTTGAATGTCATAAACATCTGTCAGATTTTCTTAAAAAAAGCCTTTCTTCAGACATTACCAGGTACAGAGGATATCATTGTTTTCTCACTGAAAGCAAGAATGATTGAAATTGATCTTTCTTTGCAAACAATGACCACTGAAAAAGTCTATATACCAGGCATTTCAGCAGCGACCAATAAATGGTATTTAAACTAAAAAAAGATAGTGTGAGACATCTAAGTTTTTCTAAAGGTGAATGTGTACCATTTTCCTTAAGTCTGTTAAAACCTTCAATACAAATAGGAAAAGTTAATAACTTTGCTTTCATTATACTATATCTTCAATTTCAGTTTTCTTCTAATACACCTTCCTACTCCTACAAGCCTTTAAAAAGGAAGATTCTAAAAGAAAATATTTGAATACTGATGCTTCTAGCCATTTATTTAAAGATGAGCACTAGAACTACTGAATTATGCCACTTTCAATAAAACCTGCATTTGCATTTTTGTGCTGTGTACTGAAGACAGAGTTTCCCTGGCTATCAAACTGCCAGGCACACAACTGCAGAGGGAACCAGTTTCAGGCAATTGCAGGAGACATTCAGAGAAGTGAGCACATCTATCCCAGTTACAACATGATACAGATGAGTTATATTTATACACAAGACATAGACATGAAGACACTGCACAGAAAAATTATAGGCAATTAAGAGACTATACTGGCCTGCTACTATTTAAACTTAAAAAGAAGTCATTACTAACAACATGTTACAATCAACATGAGCATTCAGGAGCAAGGCAAGTTCCCCCAGCTCCCAGACTATTGCATAACACTAAACCAAAACTACTACTACTTAGCACTTTCCAGCAGCAATTAAGGAAGAATATTCAGCAGCCTACTCTCTTGAAATTCAAAAGCAGTTATTAGACAGCAATACTGTCAGTGCTTAGTGCACAAATAAGCAAACTGAATCTGAGCAAATATGAACCCCACAGTTAATTTTCTGTTTAGTTCTCTTTATCTATGTTTTCTTTAATGATTTTGACATTCTGCATAAAATGATTTCACTAGCAAGGCATCTGCATGATGAAAATTAAGTTCTCTTCTCAGAAAAGTGACACCAAAACCTTATTTACTCTTATGCTTTCCAGAGCTTATGTAAGGTCTGTCAACAGCATGAACAGAACAAGTCAATAGCATTGTCTGCGATTTTTCTCCACACATTTATGTGTGTGTGATTACAAGCTTGCAGGTGTGAATGCTGCTAATAGGTATCACTTGAAAATGCCACTTTCACATACAAAAAGAGGGTGGGAGGAGAAAGGAATATGATTAGAGATAAGGGAGGTGGGTGGGTGTGCTGAGTTGTGCTTAATGATATAAGACATAACTCTTATATGAGGAGTTGAATTTGTAAATATGTTTGGTATGTTTCTCTAAGTTAAGTTAGTTTGGATTTTTTTTTTCTCCTTTTTGAGTGTACGGTCTAGAGTGAGGTAATCTTGAAGACTCTTTCTTAAGGCCTTTGCTAATGCAGAGATTCATCAATTCTTAGGTGAAAAATTTTCTTTGTGTTTTAAAGAGAAGCTGTGTTGCTTCTTCAAGTCTTTTTTGTTGATTTTAATTTTGGTTGCTTGTTTGGGGTTTCTTCTTTCTTTATTATGGATTTCATTTTTCTGTTTTGATGTAATTTTATTTTAAATTTTTTTTTCTAATTAATTAATTGGTTGAGTTCTGTCAGAGAGAATTAAGATGGCTATACCTACATGTGTGCATGGGCTTGAGCAGTCTGGATAAGCAATAAGCTGGATGATGGCAAACTTTCTAGCTGTATCATTCTGCTTTTAGATTATGCAAGGAGAGAGAAAGAAGGTGAATTGTTCATAATTTCTGTGGTGTGCAAGGTAATACCACTTTTCTATAGCAGCAGTTAAGAGAAAAAATTAGGTGCTCTAGATCCTCTATCTAAACACTGTTTTAAAAATATCTTTGAGGGAGTGGGGGTAGGGAGAATTAAGGGATTTGAGAATTATAGGTTGCCTTTTGATAAGAATAGTAAAGGGATAAACTTTTACCTATAGAGAACTTCTTGTTCATTATTTGCATAATAATTTTGTTTTTGCAGTAGATGTGATTTAGGATAAGTATGTAAGAATACCTTCTATTCCAACGCTGGATGTATATGTTGAAGATGGAAGTTACTCTTCTGTTTAAAAGATCCTTATTGCTGCTTTTTAAATGTCCCCTCCCAAAACAACCCCTACTATCTAAGGCATAACATAAATTCAGCATGAAAGAACAAGCTAATGTTAATATAAGGAGGCCGGGAAAGGGTGAAATAAAGCTAGCATTCACCCAGTAACAGAAACCAGCAATTACAGGAAGGTATAAAAAATATCATCATTATGTTATAAAGTGTCTGCATGTCGCAACATAATAAAAGGAATAGCAGCCTTTTCCAGTGATACTTTGTTATAGAGTCCATTCCATAATGGACCTGGGTCTCGGCTGCCTGGTGTTCATGCCTGTTTACCCGGGCAAGGGATGCTGCAGTTTCTTCTATATCATTAGCTTTAGTGTAGCACGGCTGCTGTGCTGTTCCATTAACAAGCAGCTTTGAATCTATCTGCAAAACCCGCATTTCTAGAAGCAGGACTGGTCTAGGAAATCACCCCTGTATGCACAACCCATGAAATGTGATATTTAAGTTTACTGACCTTTAAATGTAATAGTGTCCTTACTGTCATACTGAGTTACTGTGAATTCAGTGAATGAGTTTTTACCCCTTTGACTAAAGGATAACTTTGTATGTTATTGACACTTTCTCAATTTGGGTATGAGTTGGTGTTCAAGGAGTTTGTCTAAATGAGAGATGCACTTGCCTGAATTCAGATGTTAGAAGACCATGAATAGTCATTTTTGACTTGAAAGCAATATAGCTTCTCTTGATTTAGCCCATTTCAACCAAAATAAGTTATTCCTATATGAGATTGAGTATCTATTTGAAACTAATTGAAATTATGAACTTTTTTCCTCACATGAAGTCCCTAATAAGAACTTCAACAGTACATCTCTGCTTTTATTCAATTCCCTATATGGTGCAATAATAGTATTCCTGATACTGAGCCAGCTGATGCATTGTTGTACTGTTTTGACAGAAATAATTATCAGGCAACTACAAAATGTTGAGTAAACACATTGAATTTCAGTGGTCAAAGAAGCATATAATGCAGTGATTGGCTAATACAAAATAGTGTCTGGAGCTTCTAGTGTCCAATCTAAGTCTGTTCAAGTAGTGGCAGCACTAAGAAGGCTGAGACAAAAAGGAATTTATTGGTAAATGGATAATGTCATGCCTCTTATAGTGTTATGCAGATATTTTGTTGTACTTTGCACCAATAAACAAACATCATATATATTATAAGGGGTAGAAATCAATTTTGTATGTTATTTCTAAGAAAGACATTTCCAAATGGAATATGAAAAAAGCTATTTAAAATTATATACCACCTGACTACATAATAATATGGTATCCTTTTGTTAAAAGGTGAAGGGTGGGGGAGAAATCCAGGATGTCCTAAGTTATCCTCAGGATGCCTGTGCATACATGTGCTTAACAAACTTATTTTACAGTTGTCTGTCTCTAACAATATAAAATTATTTGGGTTTTTTTTAATCAGTTACAAGGACCCAGATGCCTGTGAGGTAACTCTAGGAGTGAAAGCAACCTAATCCTGGGAACAAAGACCAAACCTGTGTTCGGGCACGTGTTGGTTTTGTTGTGTGACATAGGTTATACAAATGCCCTGTTATCAAAGAGAGAAGTACATGTGGCAATAATCAGGAGTTTAAGGTACTTTTAGAGACTCCAGCAAACCAACAAACCTTGGTCAAGACTTGGATGGGTGGAAGTCCCTAAAGACAGGCCTTTGGTGTCAGCTGAAGAAACAGTAAAGTTTAGTGTAACTGATGTGTATCCCCAGACTGCTTACCAGGCCTCACAAGAGTGAACCCCTGCATAAATGCAAATACAAGCAAGCTGGCTAAGCATGAATGCCACCATGCCTCTCCTTCCCGAGTTTGTACCTGAGCTGATGCAAGGAGAGAAAACGGCTGATAGTTCTCGAAGAAAAATGATTCAGATGTTAATTGCTTTTTGTGCGGCATGTCTTGATTTTTTGGGAGAATTGTTACGTGAAGTGTGCTAGTGTGCTTTGAACTTCCTTAATACTGGGGATACAGAGGTGCAACACTTGCCACTAGGGCTGAGTACTGACAGACAGGAGTACTGAAAGAAAACAAAAGCAAACAAAACAGAAACCGGTTTTGTTGTGAAAAAGAGCAGACTCTTTCACTTGGGGAGGGGACAAGACGCGACGCCCCAGCCGGCCGAGCATCAGCAGCTGCCGCGTAGAGGATGCGGTTCGGGCCCCAGTGCGGCTGGGGACGAGGGCAGCCCGCGGCGGTGCTGGGGGCGGCTGAGGGGCTCCGCCGCGGCCCTGCTGCTCGGCGGGGCCCGCGCCCGCCGCGGCCCGAGCGCGGGGACTCCTCATTCCCACTCCCGCCGCAGCCGCTGTGGGAGACTCCGCGCATGCGCCAAACGACTCCTCTGAGGGGCGGGGATACAGCCCCGACACCCGCGGTGGATCGTACCACTGCGCACTTTGGGGGTGGGCCAGAAAAGTGTTTTCTCCAAGAATTCGCTAATGAAAAATTCTCGCTGTCGCCTTCCCTGAATTTTGTGTATAACTAAGAGAAACTATTACAAAGAAGCGGGTAGAAGCTCACGTCCGCTCGCGTGCATCCTCTCCTCCTCCTTCTTTCCCTCTCCTCCCTCCGTCGGCGGCGAGTTGGGCGCGTCCCGCTAGCTGCCCCTCCCGCTGCCGAGAGTCCGGCCCGCTCCCGCTGCTGGCGGTCCCGGCGTCGTGAGTTCCCGCTCTCCCGCCCCCTCCTTCCCACCCTCCGAGCCGGCTCCGCGCTCTCCTCGGCTTCCCGCTCCCTGCCCACGGCCCCGGCGCGGCAGCCCTATGGCGTACAGTCAGGGCGGCGGCAAGAAGAAAGTCTGCTATTATTACGACGGTGAGCAGGGCCGGCGCGGGAGCGCGCGTGCAAGAGCGGGGGGGCGCCCCTCTAATGGCCGCCCGGGGCGGGCTGTGTCCCCGGCCTCCGCCGGCACGGCCGCCCCTGCCCCGCGGGACGAGTCCCCCTCTCGCCCGGCCCGGCCCGGCCCGGCAAAAAAAAAAGAAGACGAAAAGTTGAGACACTCCCCTCCATCCGCTGAGCTGGGAGGCGTTGAAGCCGCTGCTGTGTCTGGCTCCTCCCCTGCAAAGAAAGTCCGGGCCATGTGTAGTTCTGGCACCTGGTGATTGTGGAGCTGAGGCCTTTCCCTGCCTCGGGCTTTCGTACCGAGGTCTGGGGTACGCAGGGACAGGGGCACTCTGCCCCCTCCTCCCCCGTTCCCCAAACCGAACACGGATCAGAACAGAGATCTGGCTCCCACGAGCCTCCCTTCCCGCAAAACGTGGAAAGTTATGTGCGTGGGTGTTTAATAATAGTGGAATTTGAGTTGCATGTAGGCCCTCTGAGTTTGCACGCTTGTGTGGTGGGGACACGGAGGCTTGCGATCTCCGTTGTCAGTCATGGCGAAAAAGCGCTTGGTTTGAGATATTTTCAGCAACTTGTTTGCGGTTTTCTCTGGCCGCAGCAACAATAACTTTTCATTTTCCTCTTGAGCTTGAATTTATTTTGCCCTTTTTGTACTGGGAGGTGAGCTGGATGGGCAGATTAGTTAAGAGATTTGATTAAATTGCCTCCTGTTGTAACAATCTTCTACGGTTCCATCTGAGGCTGGTCTTGGTAGTAGCCAGGAAACAGAGGTTGAGGATGTTCAGCCTTAGACCTTTGGTGTTTTCACCATTTTGGAAGTGAAAATGAGTGGCTAAACCCACTCAGGATATCAAAGGTTGTGTTGCTGTAGCAAACCTGCTGTTCTTTGGAAATGGCAGATCTTGTGAGGCCTGTCTTGGCTTTTTTTTAACCACACTAAAGGAGGCAGAGTGGTGGTTGCCGCCCCCTTCTCTTTGTTGCTAGCACTGGTTCTTTGTTCAGCCTAAAGGGGAAAGGAGGCCCCTGTTAGGGATACTTTTGTTGAGGTTAGGATCTTACTTTTCCTAGGGAAGAGGAATAACTTTTCGCCTTGTTGAAAGAAAGACAACAGTGATAGTTTAGAAGCTTTCTCTCTGAAAATATTTGCCTTTTTTTAAAATCAGTTTTGTTGTTTTGGTTTTTTTTTCCTTTTTTTTCTTTGATAAAGTCAGGTAGCTGTAATTTACTAGATGTTGATATATTGTTTTTCTGTGATTACTGGATGTTGGTACTTGATGCTAGCATTAGATTCCCTTAACAGCCAAAAAAACTATACTTGTGAAGAGTGGGGAGAAACTGGAAGAGGAACAAGTTTGGAGGTGGCAGGATAATGGCGACTTAAAGCAGTTACAGATCATCTGTAAACTAGGATAAATGTAGTTAATAATGTAGAGAAAATAGTATCTGTTGTGCCTTAAAATAAATATTTTATATATAAGAGAAACAGTTTTGTAATATTTTTGATGTCTCATTATTTGTGTTGCCAAATCCAACAATTATTTTACATGTTTTTTGGAAATAGGTTTATTAGAAGAAATTGTAGAGTTTATACCTAAAATAAATATCCTGATGCTACTGTGTGGTTCATCTGGCAAGTCTGAATATTTCTAAGTATTGTACCAGCCAAGCCATTGAATCACAGTGAAGGGGGTGTTTGAAGCCTTAAATAACCCAAAACAAAAAAAAAAAATACTGAGGTAGTGGTATATCTCTAAAGGAATGTCATGTCTGAAGTAAATTACCCCTTTTTTGGGTCATAATTGGCTCTCCACACATACTTTTTCTTAAAAGTTACAGACTAAAAAGTCTTGGAAAGTTCAAGAAGCATACACGCTTATCTTCTGGGATGCAATAAACTTCCCCCTGCGTTTTGTGAAACTTGGTGTGATTGTCATTTAAGGCTGATTTTTTTTTAATTAGCCTGTCATTTTCTCAGTGTATTGCTGTTAAGGTTTTTTTTCTAAATCAATACTTTCAATAGCCTTCATACTGTACTTGGAACCAAAATGCTTTGAATAGACGAAGCTTGATTTCATTACCTTGGGTTTGCTTGTAATAGAAAGTCAACCACATCCAGTTTGCAGAATCTTCATTGCTTGTGATCATGCTCAGGTCAGGAATTTTGCTTAGATTTAAACCAGAATACTATGGGAAAAACCAATTAAAATACGAATTAAAATACTTTAGTGATCTTCCTTTAAGTATTTTCATAGATGCTTCTAGTCTTGATACAGCTTAGCAAAGTGTGCTGCTCACACTGCTTAAACCATGCTAGATGTGGAAAGCTATCATAGCTTTTATTTTAGTCTCTTACCATGTATCTTCAGATTGTTGTCATGGTTTTGCAGCATTGTGGCTCAGGTAGTTTAGCTCTTCCAAGGTGTTGTACAGTTGCCCACAGCAGTGAGAACAGGCCCCAGATGGTCTTTCCAGCTCTGTGCTCCTGCACGGACCAGCACAGCTCTGGAGAATTGTGCAGCAACTAGTGTTACTGTGAGTTCGTGTATTTATTCCATGCCAGTGCACTAGCAGTATTGTCTAGATTTGTTCTTGTGCATAATTTAGTGTGGGTGTTCAAAAGGCTCTACCTTCATGAAAAATTTGAGAGATCTGCATCAGAGTTTGTTGGTTCCACCCATAAAGACGAGACTAAACCTGTTTTAGTAGGGCAGTGTGTTACTATAGTTGGGCATTGTTTGAGTAGTACTTCTAGTTAAAGCTTACATCTACAGATAAAATGAACTTAAATGGGAGTGTTTTCTGGAAATTCATCACTAGTTTGTGCAGTGCCTTCCAAATTTGTTGATGGTGTCCAGTCTCTGCTCAGGGCTCAGAAGTCAGATCTTTGCTACTCTTCTGGCTGCTTAATTTTAAAACCAGAAAATGCCCAATCTTTCAGAAACTAGTGCCGTAACTTTAGGCATGTTTGAATAGCTGTTTGTTGGACCCATCAGGCATTGATGATCTTTTATTTTACATTCAGCTTTACCCCTTTGTATGTCAATTCAATGTAACTGCTGCTCTTAGGATATGTTTTTTTTCATGTGTTTTCTGTTGTGGCAATTAGGTTTCTTTGCATAGTGCAGTTCTGAAATAATTTCGTCATTTCATGGTAACTATACCTAAAATAAGCAGGGATGTGATCCATGTACATAACAGTTTATCAGTTAAAAGTTATAAAGTAATGTAACATACAAGTTACAAAGTATTAAAAAACAAGTGTAGATGCCATCTCCTGTCTCTTAGTTCAGTCACTTCAGACTGCTTTGTAATGGGTAAATTTAATGGTGTTATTTTTCAATATGTCATAGTAACTGGAGAAACTAATACTAATACTTTTAGGGGACATACTAAATACTTTTTTGGGGACATAGCTTCTGTTAGTTGTGTCATTTTGGGTAGAATTAAAATTCCTTTAGGACATGTAGCCTCTTGTATTTTTCTATGTGTTGGAATATTTTCTGTAGGCCTTGCTAAAGTCCCGGATAGAGAAGTGGGTGTCTAAAACTTATGCTCATCAAAGGAATCATGGGTTCATTTTTATTTGATAGTTCTCATCATTTTGGCATGAATTGAGAAGAAAAAAAAATTTAAAAAATATATACGTTGAACACAAAACATGACAGTGTATGTAACAATTGTCAGGTAGGTCTTCTGTATCACATCTGTATCACATAGTGAACAGTGTGGGGCAGTAAACTTCTATAGTATTAAATGGGCACTTAGTTTGTCTCTTCTTAATTAAGGACTCAACTTTTCAGAGATTTTATGTTGCTACTTCACAATGGGAGCCATTTACTTGACATTTTTACTAATATAAAAAAGTAAATGTCAGTTTTTGAAGTCTTGCTGTGAAAGACTGATAGATTTTCAAACTTTTTGGACATACTACTTTGCATTCTCTTCTCTTCTCTTCCTCATTCAGTTACATTCTCCTTTTTTTGTGCTTTCCATGTGTTCCCACACTGGTAAGTGATATGCTGTGCTCATAACTCTTCTGTATGATTTTTACTTCTATATTAGTAAGAATTTACCTTTATATTAGTAAGTATAAAGTCAAGTACTCGTGCTATCTGCAATAATAATCTTGTGAGCTTGGCCTCACTGTACCCATTCCTCATATATACACGTTTTAGTCAGAGTTAGTCTGGCAGATGTTTCTGTAGAGCTTTTTACCTTCATCAGTGAGTGAGTTGTCCCATCCTCACACACACTAGCTCTTGCTACAGCTTGCTTTTCTTCCCAAAGTGCTCTAGTGAGTCTGTGACATATGAAGAAGAGATATATAAATTTTAGGATGGAGTGTTGGTACCAGGAAGTGCACCACCTTCTTCACTAGGTAAAGGAGGAGAGGCTTCTGACAACTTCACCTTCGTCACACTATGATGTCTCCATGATGGGTCCCCTTCATGATGTTGGTTGAAAATCAAGGTACTAATGAAGAAAGAGGATCTTTCATCTTTTCCTTCCTCACCCCTGCCTACATAGGCATCACTTACCCCTTGATACTTGATGGGCTTTTTGTCCATATGCTTTAAGAATTTTTTTTATGAAGCTAATGCCAAAACCTTTTTTCTTGGTGATATTAAGACCTGAAAAATATAAATGGTATTGTACTGCCTGTTGCTAAAGTGTATTATTTTGATATCTATTGTTAGTCACTACTACTGGTCTCTAATACAGAAGAATCAGTATTCTTCTGCCAGGTACTCACCTACAGAGCTTCTGTTTGACAAATAAACTCCCATTAAATCTACCAATATGCCAATTCTTTTAAAATTATCTTTTCTGGTAAAAAAACAAAAAAACAAAAAAACCCAAAAAAACCAAAAAACAAACAAGCAAAAAAAAACCAAAAAAAAAAAACCAAAAAAACAAACCTAAAAAGTGTGCTTGATTTATTTATATGACTGTATGCTGCAGTGTATAGTAAATAGAGTATGCATAAGCTAAAATTTGTTTCATTGGTTAATAGTGGTATATTGAAGGATATGTCGCAAGTGTATTTGGGAAATTTGTTAATTTTGTTTTTTTCTCTATTTCATATGGGAAAAATAATACAATTACATCATACATAAGATATAAAATAATTCTTATAATTCTTAATTGTATGCTTCCCCATCCATCAGCATTCTGAATAAAATGTCAGTGATGATTATAGAAGCTGAAGTAGTTGAAGTTGAAATGGTCTCTTAAAAACTCCCATTTTTAAGCCACAGGTGCATTTGTAATGAAGTTTCCTCAATAATACAATTATTTGTAATCGTTATTTTCCTAAAAGTCTCAAAATTTAAAGCAATTACTAGCCTGAAGATTTTTTAAAATCTGGGACTTAACAGTAACTTCAAAGCATAAAGTAGAGCTAGTAAATGGTTGGTTTTCATCTTCTAGGCATTAGTTTCAAAGAGCTGTGATAGATTTTTTCCTAAACATCAAATATATAAGGTATTCTTTTGTAAAGCGCTTCAAAATGTTTTTGTTGGAAGGAAGGAGTTTATTACACTCTTTATACTTTTGCTCTTGACCTGCATGTGACCAAACCTATAGTCTTGCAATAAGTAACTGACAAAAAATGCTATTCTTCCACTTAAGTACCTAAGTTAGAAGGTCCAAACTCTTCAAAGCTCTTAATGTTAAAACTTGGTATTTCTATTGTTATGGGATAGCTAAAAGCTAGATATTGAAGGGTAGTTTTTCTACATCTTATGGTACATTAGGTTATATCTGTTTTCTTAAGTATCCTTACTCTCCTTGTCTCTTTGAAAACTGAAAGCTTGAAGGATTTTAGAATGCTTTGAAACTTTTAATCTTACTGTAATACTTGTTTTTCTTGGTAGCTGGTGATGCTACTGCAAGCTGACCTTTCCCCTTCCTCCACGAAGCCCATGTTGAAGAGGTGAAACTAAAGCTGTTTCATAGTAGTGCTGCTTCTTACCTCTGACTGATAACATTTACAAAATAGTATGACATTGTGAAAATAGTGTTTCTTTTGTTCCCAGTGGACAAGGCAGAGCATGTTGAAGGATGTGAAAGAAAAGTAAAAAGTTCAAGAAGGTAAAGTTCAGAAATCCTGTCGGGAAATTGGGTCAAAAAGAAAAGAGGTGCTATCGTGAAGAGGTGTTTTAGAAATCTCCAGCTGAATGGCATTGACAACTGGACTTAATTTATAAGCTTGTTTATGTTTCCAGAGACTGTTTAAAATGGTTCATGTGTTGAGAATGTCAGTGCTCAAAGTGGGGTGGTATGTGTTCTAACAATACCTGAGCTCAGAAGAAAACTTAGTACTAGCCCATGATAGCAGCTATTCCTTACTTGGAAATGAGTGTCAAATTTGCTATCTTAATTGTGTGCTTAGTTGATCTCCAATGTAACAGGCTAATCTGGATTATAAGGGTCTTGTTAAACTACTGTGGGTCTCCTGCAGTAGGTCTGGTGAATGTTTGTGCATGTGGTTGCCACAATGGATCTGGAGTTAACTTCTGGGTGTAACAGGGTTAGTAGTTAAGAACAGGCTGAGGATGGTATCATAAAATCAGCTCATGCAAAATGGTAGGTTTTACTAGGGCCTCTGTTGTGATGCTATGTGGCAATGTCATCAGTAGTGTCTCCTCTCCTCTTGATTCCAGTTCTGTTTCCCATTTTATTGTTCCATTCTAGCCCACTATTGGGCCAGAACTTCACTCTTGATTTGAAACCATGTCTTACATATATATATTTGCTTTCCCACTACTCTCTGCTTATAATCAGTGTTAGATTTGGCTTATTTTTTCTCCTCTGTTTCTGACATACAGCAGTTTTTTCACTTGCATCCTTTTTGAAGTAGACAGTATTCCCTTTGTGGTTTTTTTTGTTGTTGTTTTCTGGGATCATACCTGTTTACTTATCTTCTGAGAATGATTAAGGGGCAATGAAACTTGTTTTGTAATATGAATAGCTATTCTTTTGTGTATTATTGGCAGGTGATATTGGAAACTATTACTATGGACAAGGACATCCAATGAAACCTCACAGAATCCGAATGACTCACAACTTGCTGCTAAACTATGGCTTATATAGAAAAATGGAAATTTATGTAAGTATGGCAACATGATGTCCACTGAAGTATTTTAAGTTATTTTTAAAGGGCTTCAAGTATTTATTGCTAATAAATGGAGAGAAGTGGATGTGAAAATAGAGAATATGTAAATAGTGTATTCAGAGCTCTTTTGTTTAGAAGTGAAGCAGTATTTAATGCAATTGTATATCACAACAGAGTAGCCCTTGCTTTATGTAAAACACTACTACTATCATTTTCCTTTTACCATTTTCCCTTCAAAGTAGGTGAGACTTCTTTTAAGTTGTCTGTTTTAACACAGTTAGCTGATTTTGCAGAGCACTCTGATTTGTTTCTTTAACTTGTTCTTGTTATCAGCGACCCCACAAAGCAACTGCTGAGGAAATGACCAAGTACCATAGTGATGAATACATCAAATTTCTCCGATCAATAAGGCCTGACAATATGTCTGAGTACAGCAAGCAAATGCAGAGATGTAAGTGCCAACATCAGGCTAAATCTATGTGTACATGCTTTTATGGTTAGCATTGTTTGAAGCTCAGTATCCACCAGTACAGAGGTTAGAGAAGTATTGTAACAAGAGTAAGTAGCATGTGCCTGTCTTTAGCTACACTTTTCCATGAAAAGCAGTCATCTTGACAAAAATGTTCTTTAAGCATATGTAAGGATTTTTGCCTCGTCTTTCACAGGCTGTATTCTAGATGTGAAATACTGCTGCTAATACTAAGGCTTGATGTGCAGATTGTGAACTGTTTGTGAGATCTTGCTTAAAAAATGGCTTTTCAAATATTAGAGGAATAAAATCAATGTGTGAAAATGTGTTTAAGTCAAGAAAAGAACTTGCTCATTCCTCTTGGAGGGAGATAGGAAAAATTGTACATCATTCACTGTTCTCCTTTCTATTAATTTATTCCTTTAATTATAGGAAGAAGCTCCAAGTACTGTTAGGACTGCAGTTTGACAGCTATTATATCAATTTTAAAGGCAGTATTGTAACCTCTTTATGATGCCTTATTGCCAGCAGATTATTTTTCTTAGTAATTGTACATTTTTTAACATGACCTATGTCAATCAGCATTTCTTCAAAAATCTAAGAATGATCGAACTTCTTCTTTAGATGAGGAGACAAATCTTCCAAAAGAAATGAAAAAGAATTTAAAAAGAAAAAAATATTATATGAATTATGCTATTAGGCCTCTGTATTGTTTTCAGTGTTTAAATTAGCCTGACAAATGAGATGGGGGATAAGTAATTAAAATGTTGGATGAATTATGCATCTGTGTTATCCATGTGTGTATCGATGCTGTTGGAATGGTATTTTTAAAAAATACTGCATTTCTTATACAGTTAATGTTGGAGAAGATTGTCCTGTATTTGATGGCCTGTTTGAGTTTTGTCAGCTGTCAACTGGAGGTTCTGTTGGTGAGTATTGGTTGCTTGCCAACTATTTTATAGCTTTACTGGGTTGATATCAGCAACTTAAAATTTTGATTGTGCATCTAAAAATGAAGTAAACATAAGGGTTTTTTAATATATTTAAAAAATAATCATATCAGTTACAGACTGTAAAATATGAGATGTATCAAGTATCTTAGTATCGGTAAGAGATTTGTTCTAAATCAACTTATTTAAAAAATAAAATATTTCATGTAGAAAATTTAAAGGCAGTCAGAAATTTCTGATTCCATTTGCTTTCATTCTTCTGTGTGTCTTTTTACAGCTGGGGCAGTAAAATTGAACAGACAACAAACAGACATGGCTGTCAATTGGGCTGGGGGACTTCACCATGCCAAAAAATCGGAGGCATCTGGTTTCTGTTACGTCAATGATATTGTGCTTGCCATCCTTGAGTTACTGAAGTAAGTTTGTGATAGGCACAAGTTAAAATTATAGAAAGTGTTAAATTCAGATATTTAAATGTTTGAAGATATGGATTGTAGTTATTTGACTGAGTTTTCATAGCCCATGTTGAACTTCTACAGTTTCAATTAAGAAAGCTCCAAGCTCTGCCTGGTTTGGCTTCAGCAAGATATGCAAAATAAAATGCAGGCAAACTGAAAAGATAACTAACAGGAGATAAATCCAAGCAACAATGCACCCTGTGAAACACCACATGCTGTAATTCTAGATGGTGGGGAAGGACTAGAGTAGCGGACTTCAGAAAGTGGACAGGCTTATTTGCTTTCTGTAAATATTTCTGTAAAATCTCCCTTTGCTACGCATGGGGACAGAATAGTAGGCTAGATGGATGGATCACTGCCCTGATCGCTTAGGGCAGTCATTTGTACTCAATCTTATACTCATTTGGTTTCACAATATGTCTTCTTGTTTCCTGTCACTTGATTTGTTACTGAATCAAACAGGAATATTCAGGGAAGATCATGCACTGAGCTTCCTTGGATTATTACATGAATTAATGTGGCTGGTTCTAATAAATAATGAAGTAACAGCTGTGCTGCTGTGACTGCAAAATAAGAAATGAGGAATAATGAAAAGTGATCATATAACTGACATGAAACAGTCAGTTATGCTTCACTAAAATTTCAAGTCCTGAGTGTTGCTTTTACTGTTTCTGAGGACTGTATCCCTACTAATAACACATAAATCCCATTTATTAGAAAAAATATTTTTGGTATTTGACTCTTGTGAATGGGACAGCTGATTTTGCAGGTGAGGAATGAGGGGAGTAGCTGCAATCTGGAAATCTAGAGATGGAAAATGTTTCTAAAGACACTAAGAATAGTTAATATTAGCACATTAAGACATTCATTTTAATGGGCAACATATATTCAGGAGTTGTCTGCAGTCTATGACACATCATTTTCTGTGGTCCAGTCTTGAATTTTTTAGCTTAATGTGCTTGTGAAGGAAGGAAGGAATCTTGTGAATAGTTATGAGTTGTGTAACCATAGGAAACTGTCCCTGAAATTATGGGTGCTCACATTCTCAGTACTGTGCAAAGCATGATGGAAATGCATCTTCTGATGACAGATTTTGTTCTTTACTGGAAAATGTAAAATTTAAGGGATACTTATTGTTTCTAGTGCTCCAAGGCTTAAAATAAATCCCTGATTTCTTTATCCATCTCAAACTGTCCTGAAATTTGCAGTATTTAAGAAAATAATGAACAGTAGTGTAACACATTTATGCAAATTCAAGTGCAACACATTTGAAAAGAAGAATGTACCTTTCTTTACAAGCTGGAGAGGTGAAGAAGAAAAGTCAATGGAAAATAAGTATTTATTTTTTGCAAGCTTATGGAACACAGACTGTTTTGGTAGTTACTGAGAAGGCAGCAAGAAAGGCCTTGGGGTTAATGAAGGGGGTGAATTCAGCAGATGTGAACAACAAAGCGATGTCAGCAGAAGCATGAGGCATCGCTTCTATGGAGTGAGACAGTTTGTGGTAAATACTAAATAAATTCCTTATTTTGATGAAGATAAACCTTTTAATGTTATTCAAACTGTGCTGAGAATTCTAAGAGCGTATGGTCACATCAATCTAAATTATCACAGTATCATAATCCTGGATTTTTGTGTCTGGTTGAGGTTTTTTTTGTTAGTGTTTTTCTTGTTTGCTCTGAGTATGTTATGAATATAACAGAAAATTATGATTTCTTTTATGTTCTTTCTAGGTATCACCAAAGAGTGCTGTATATTGATATTGATATCCATCATGGTGATGGTGTTGAAGAAGCATTTTATACCACAGATCGTGTCATGACAGTATCATTCCATAAGTATGGTGAATATTTTCCAGGCACAGGGGACCTTAGGGTAAGGTTGAACATAAAATTTCATTAGGTGATAAATTCCCTCCTACTGCCTTCCTTGTAGATACTTTTTTTGCACTTGACTAAAATAACTATGGCCAATAATGGTATGCAACAGTAAGTTTTCAGAAAAAATGTTAGCCCAGAGTGATGTATTAGTTGAGAAATCTTAGGAAAAATAATACAGGTTAGTAGGGAACTAAAATATTCACTTCTACATGAAGTTAACATCTTCACTTCTGGATAAATAGGCTGAAATATTTTTTCAAATATCAGTTCAATTCACAGATTTTGGAGATGTCTCTGAGAAGACAGTGTGGTGTATTTATGATTATCTGGACATTTAAATTCTGCAGTTACAGTGAAAAGTAACTGTTTAATCACCCTTTAACAGTCACAAAGCTTAAGTTAAAGTTTGAATTTACTATGTTCTATTTGCCTAGTAATACAGTTGACCCATTTTGGGAATATTGCTTGTGTCATGAAGTGTGTTTTGAGTTCTCATGATGCTTACCACCTGAGAACTTTAGCATGCCCGATATGGAATTATGTACTGAGCATTATAGCTAGCCTGAGAGAGGGAGCGTTTGCCCATGAAGAATTATCATTAAAACTGTTGTAGAATCTCTGGCAAAGCTGAGACAGGAAACCAATTTTCCTGGCCCTTCATATTAATTTTAAATTAGTCATTGCTCATGTTAGACACTTGTCTGTTAGAACAGGAACTTGTTCCACTTCACAGCTTGGAAGAGTATCATAAGTATTAGGATTAATGTATTCCTAGCTTCAAAATCATAAATTAAATCTCTTTTATCAGAGACACTCCCAGGATATGGTGTTCCTCTGGTTAGCAACTTTGCACATTAGTTTATGCATACAGTTAGAAACCTTTCTTAAAAATTGTAAACACTTCTAACAAGTTGGCCTGTGAAAATGCTGTTTTGGGAAAAAAATTCATTGTTTTCCTAATATATTTAAACTGATCCATAAGATAACAAATATTCGTGTTTCAGCTAATACTCCTGAAAAGTGTGTTTCCCAGCCTGTTGATGATACCCAGAAGGCACAGGAATGAGTCAAAGTTGAGCAGTGGGGTGCAAAACATTCAGTTCAGTGTGGTTGTTGTTACTGAATGTTATTGTGGTTGTTAGATTCTGTTAAACTGTGTTCTGTGTTCTGAATCGATTTAGGAAGAAATCAGATTATTTTTATCTGTGTGGTTTAACTCGACTGGCCACAAGGTGGTAGTGGTGTTTCAAACTAAAAGCAGCTCAGACCAGGATGTTTATCATGTCAAGCTGTTGTTGCTGAATTTGGCTAGATTTTTTTTTTTTTTTTTGGAAGGCTTAGATATCTTGGCTTTTTAGAAGCAGCACTTCCCGTTGACAGGGAAGTTTGTGGACTCTTCACCTCACCACACCCAGAACAAAGAATTAAAAGATAGCATAGTTGAAATAAATGGAAGAATATTTTATGGGTTTTGGCATTTATTTTTTCAGCAACGTCAGTGAAAAACAGTATCTCAGACATAGCAACTTTGTTCCTGAGCTGCTAGTTAGGATTTTGAAATCAGCATTGTCTGCATGCAGGCTTTAGCAGGCTTTATTGCAATTATTGCATTGCCATAGGGATTTTTCCTATCTCCAGAGATTGCAAAGCTAATTGAACTGAAGGGAGAGCTAATTCTCTGAAAAGTCAGTGTTCCTTCTGGAAGCCAGTATTGTGTTGCTTCCTTCTGCCTAACTTGATCTGCCATTGATGGTTACTTTTATCAACTTTTCCAGCCAAATCTGTTTGGTTTTTTTCAATGGGCTGTTTTACAGCTTGTTTCTGTAATTCTTTAGTTAGTTGATCTAGTTTGCTGATCAGGTTACATTTATTTGATGCATGAACAAATCATAGGTAAAATGATGATACTGTGATTGCAGCTCTGTCAGTGTAATGAATCTGAGGTTTTCTAGTTCAGCAGCTTTTATCCATTTTCTACTGAATGTATTGTTCAGTCTAAACTTCCAGTATCCTCATTAAGTTATTTGACCTTCTGCAGATCTTAGATGATAGCACATATTTTGCCATTTATACGCGCAGATAGATCAGTTGAGACCATAGTTCTCCATAGTGGCCCAGGTTCTGCGAGGCAGTTTGATCTGTTGGTGAATGGGAGGCTACCACAATGCTATATTGTTTCTTTAGGTTTTAAAACTAATGCAAGCATCAGTTACAACAAAGGTCCATTGAGTAGCTCAAGCAATTACTCTGTTTAGATGGAAATTGTGTGAACATTTGACTTTGCTGTGTTTTAGGATAAGATCAATTTAATGTTTTGGTTTTTTAATCTGTAAAGCAAGACAAGGAGAGGAATGACCTCATGAATCAGTACAGGTTAGGTGTTGACTTGCTGGAAAGCAGTTCTGTGAGAAAGACCTAGGGCTCCTGGTGGACAAGTTAACCATGAGCCAGATATGTCCTTGTGGCCAAGAAGGCCAGTGGTATCCTGGGGTGCATTAGGAAGAGCATAGCCATCAGGTTTAGGGAAGTGATCCTGCCCCTCTGCTCAGCTCTGGTAAAGCCATATCTGGAGTGCTGTGTCCAGTTCTGGGTCCCCAGTATAAGAGGGACATGGAGCTCCTGGAGTGAGTCCAGTGGAGAACAAAAAATATGAGGAAGCAACTGGAGCATCTCTCTTAGGAGGAAAGGTTAAAGAAGTTGGCCCTGTTTATCCTGAAGAAAAGACACTGAGAGTGGATCTCATAAATACTTGGAAATATCTCAAGGGTGGGTGTCAAAAGAATGGGATCTGGTGAATAAGGGGCAATGAACACAAACTGAAACACAAGAAGATCTATCTGAATATGAGGAAAAACTACTTTGAGGGTGACAAGAGCACTCAAATAGTCCAGTGAGGTTGTCACGTCTCCTCTGCGTATACTGAATGCCCACCTGAATGTGATCCTGTGCAATCTGCTTTATCAGGGTGTTGGACTGGATGATCTCCAGAGGTCCCTTCTTCCAATACTGGCCATTCTGTGATCACCTCAGAAAATTCAGCATGTGAAAGTCTAGATGATTCACTCTGGGAAATTCTGGATAACTTGTACTTCAGATCACCCAGAGCTGAGTTCAGCAGGGGTCTTTAGTGTCACTTATCTTGCAATACTATGAAATGTTAATAATGTGTTGTGGGCAAAAAAAGTCAACTGTTAACATTGTATCTGTGCTTCACTGGGCCACTTGTCCCCCTCCTCATCTCTGTCAGTTCCCCCTCACTCAGTACACCCCCAGTAAAGATTGGTTATTGGAACTGGCACATTACTGGTACATTCCCTGCTAAGGCAACTTTGTTTAGGAATAGGGAAAAGTCAATGACTTTCAATAGGTAGTGTTGAGAAGTTTAGTATTTGTATTGCTGGGTTATGCTACACATGACTTGTAGTTTTTCTAGGATATTTCTTCAGAACTGCTGCTTGATAATAGTTTACAGCCAGTCTGAACAGGTTAATTCTCACTGTCTGCTCCACTTAGCTCTGCATTTCTTTCTGTCTGTGATGGTGATGAAATATATGGAAGAAATGGGAATGTGCGTGAAGCAGAGATCTTTAGCTTTTAAGGTGATCATCAAAGTAGGAGTGGTTGGATTCAGGTTGTATTCACTTATTCACTTGATTTTTTTTTTTTTTTTAAACAAACCTTTTATCTTAATACATAGGTTGTCTAGGAAAGTTGGTAAGATAGACTACTACAGTTCCTGTTTTGACACCTGATGGAACTGAAAATAATTTGCAAGTTTGTTCTTTGTTTGTTTGTTTGTTTGTTTGAGATGTCTCAGTTTCTTTAAGAGCTTCTATAAGTGGCCCCTGTTGGATTTTTCTTCTTTCCCTTTTGCTGCAGCTACTTACTCATCCTATGTTTAGGGCAATAGTGTGGTTTTAAAACCCTATTCAAGTCCAAATCTTCTGTGCAACATTGAAAACATGCATATCAACTTTCTTTTCTTGGTTTTCATACTTCTTTTTGCTTAGCTATTATTACCAGATTAAACTGATTGGTTATGATTTGTCTTTTTGTCTTCAACCTTTGAACTAAAAAAATTGAGTGTACTTATTGCTATTTTAATCTTGGTGTCCAACTCCTACACTGTAAAATGATTTTATAGGAGAACAGGTATCAAGTAAACTCTGCATCTTATCCCTCACAGATATGTATAATGATACAGAATAGTTCAGCAGACTTGTTTAGACTTTTTTTTCATTATACCATTCTATGAACTTCTGTGTTTGTATTAAATAATTTGTCATCTTTGCTTGTAGGACATTGGTGCTGGAAAAGGCAAATACTATGCTGTCAATTTTCCAATGAGGGATGGTATAGATGATGAATCGTATGGACAGATATTCAAACCAGTGAGTGCTTTGTTTTTTGTTTTTAAGCTCTCTGAAAACTACTAGCTTTGTATTTTAATTGTGCTAATTATTGACTCACTGTTTTATATTGATTATAGATTATATCTAAAGTAATGGAGATGTACCAGCCCAGTGCTGTGGTATTGCAGTGTGGAGCAGATTCACTGTCTGGGGACAGACTGGGATGCTTTAATCTTACTGTTAAAGGTAAGCAGAGAAGTGTCTGTTTGGTGTCTGTAACTTCTTACTTATTAGAAACCTCTACCCTTCATACTGTTTTTCAAGACACTTGCGTGATGAGGACTGGAGTCACAAAGGTTTTGTTCATTACTATGATTAATCACTTCTTTCTTTACTATACAGGGATGGCCAAAAGAAACCCAGAAGTTGCCTCTTTCTTTCTGTCCATCTAAAAAAGTTAAGAAGCTTGGTTTTCCATGTGCTTCCTAGCCACTCAAGTGACTCCCTTTCTTCTATGTGCAGGCTTTCTGTAGCTTTAAAACAGCGTCCTGGAAGGACAGGACAACAGGCATCTGCGACACTTACAATGATGGGCAAATAAAACTAGTTAGTAGTCAACTTAGTAGGACTACAGATGCTAAACATCAAACACCTTGTTAGTTGTAAAATAGGTTGTATTGCTGAAATGACAATACTTCACTGCATTGTTAAATTTATAGTGGTGTTTGTTATACTGAGCCATATGTTAACCATCATTTCAATTAATTCTCATAGAATTAGTTTATTTTAGTATTACCTAAGTTGCTATCTGCAATTTTAATTCTCTAAATTGGGATGTTATTTAGCAAGTAGCATAACTGTTACTGTTGTTATTGTTGTTATTATAATTTTTTTAAATGACAAAATATTAAATGTGTAGCAAACTTTTGGTAAGCCTGCAATCCAGCCTGTTTAAATCATGGGTTTTCTTGGTTTTGTGGGGGTTTTTTAATGAGAAAATTAGAGTTTCGTAGGCAACAAAATTAAGTATAGTATCTGTTGGGTCTGTAGTGTTTCAGGGCTCTTTTCTTGATTTGCACCAGGTGGCAAAGCTACTTCAGTTGCCCATACAGCTCAGATTTTTTTCCATCTTACATATCTTGGAAACCAAGAGAGCTGCTGCCTCCTACAGATGCCTTTCAGTATGCTGTATCTCCCTGGAGTGTGTACTGTCTTGGCACCAGTTCACTCTGTAAGCAAGACTTAGCAACCTCTAATACAGGTTCAAATTTAGAAGTAGAAAGGACCAAGTACTGATTTTGTTTTCCCTTCTTCCCCCATTGCATTTGACTGAGAAGGTATCCCTAAATTTGTCGTTGTGTATGACATCAGTTATGAAAAGATGAAACACTTATTCTAGTATCATTTCAGAACTACAGCAATAAACCATCATGCAAAATCTATGAAGACTGGGGTGGATGATGTTCATTGTGTTTTGTACATTTCTAATATGTAGGTCTTGACTTCTTGTGAGGTTGTGCTTAGCTCTAGGGGGAGACAGCTCTGTTTGAATCAATTCAGTTCTTACTTGTTAAGTGTGACTGCATATGTGTGATTAAATAGTTTGTTATATATTTTTCTGTTTAATAGATATTTTGCATATATTGTCAACTCTTTTTGTTTTACAGGTCATGCTAAATGTGTGGAAGTTGTAAAGACTTTTAACTTGCCACTGCTGATGTTAGGAGGAGGAGGCTACACAATTCGTAATGTTGCGCGATGCTGGACATATGAAACTGCTGTTGCCTTAGATTGTGAAATTCCTAATGGTAAATATTCATATTTTATTAAGAAATAATAATGGGAAATTTTAAGTAAACATCAGATATTTGTATATCTAGCTGTAATGCATCAGTTTAGAATAAACTAGGTATAAAATGACTGCTAGGATTTAGCCAATAAATTTTCAGTATCCTATGCACTAAATAAACATAAGTATTTAGGGCTTTTTTTATGCCTAAGCAAAAAGCTTTAAATGACTGAATCACTTTTCAGAAATTCAAAATATAAAACTTATGGAACCATACTTGTAAGTATTTCTAATATGAATATCATCATTATGAAAGAATATATACTGCATTTTGATTGTACTGGTGTCAACCTGTAAGTTGTACAACACAGATATGGTGTACCTAAGAAATTATTGACTGTGCAAGTGTCCATTTTACATAGCAAAAGTACTGCTTCTTCATTTTATCTGACAGAAGTAGCTGTGAAAGTGTATTGACTTCCACTCTTCCATTTCACTCGATTTTGGTTATACAAGCTATCTTAAAATTTAAAACCACATAAAACAAATAGACTGCTTTAGAATAGTTGAATACTGACGTAATTTCTCTGAGGAAGATCCCTAAAGATCCTGGACTCCTTTTACTTCTGGCTCAATATGCTCCTGGATATGCTTTTGGAATGCCATTTATATAAAATTGCTGTTTGGACTGATTAGTTGCAAATGAGTCACTGGCAGTTTGCATGTTGAACCGCAACTTTTGCTGATAACCTTTTGCTATTCACGTGTCTCTTGGTGGATTCATTGTTTCTACCTGACTTCAGCAGAATGTTGCTGTCAGTGTGAAAAGACTATTTGGAATGTGCCTTTCAAGATACATATTTTTCATGTCAAAATATATTCTTTGTCAGCCAAAGCTTTTGAAAACACAGTAGCAGTTCCTTATCTTGGGACTTCTTTTTTCCATTAGCATCCCCCTTTCAGTGGATTACATATATATATATATATATATAAATGAAGGATTTTTTTAACATTCCTCTCTACTTTTTGGGTCCCTGTTATCTTTAATCTGTTCTGAGAAATAACCATGCACTTCTAAATGTTGCAATAGCAACTTAGTCTTCCAGTCTGCTTTCTATCCACCTAACCAAGATCACTTATCCTGTAATAATCATAAAGGAAGAAAGACAAAAGAGACACTTTAAGATGGATTTCAGTGTCTTATTTCTTAAAGGTTCTATGGATTTATTTTTTTTATTTCTCTTACTTTATCTGGAATGATACAGTCATATTCAATACAAAATACTGAAAAATACATCAAGGTAAAATAGCTGTTGTCCTGGCTATGTAGTCTTCATCAACTTCATTTTGGTGGTTCAGTATTCTAGTCAGGGGACCTTTTTCTGTGAAAGTACAAAAAGTGGGGTAAAGAGGGAAACAGACAGGCTGAACCAGTGAGCACCACTGAACCAATGTCCAGCACTTAGCAAAGATATTGAACTAGCTGTGATCTTCAGCCTAACAAAAAGTATTAAAGCTTGTCCTGAAGGAATATTTTGAGTGGCTCACTTAAACCTTTCAGACTGGACTAACTTTGAAAACACCTACAAGAAATCATCAATGAATCTTCTTTTTCCTGCAGAAGTATAATTTTTAATTATTTTTTCAAATTTGTTATTGAATTCTTCAGTGTATAATTGCAGTAGATCTTTCTCTTTGTATTTTGCCAGCAAATTTAAGTTCATTTATTGAATAATTTAGAGGAAAAACACTGAGGAATCCAGATGATAAGTATTGTTTGTTTGAATGCTTAGGGTTTGATGGTTATCTAAGTAAAATCCTGTCAAATCTGCTGTTGTATTTAAAATGTTTAAAATCTTTTTTGGGTAACAAAGTTGTCTTGGTGTTTGGCTTATAGAGTTGCCATACAATGACTACTTCGAGTATTTTGGACCAGACTTCAAGCTTCATATTAGTCCTTCAAATATGACTAATCAGAATACACCAGAATATATGGAGAAGATCAAGTAAGTAATGATTATCTTATCTATCAAGTAGGTCATGTGGATCATGTTTCTCCGCAGGTTTAATTGTTAGGCAGTTTTGAAAACTGTATACCTTTCACTGTTCACTAAAAATAACTACTAGAAGATATTTGACATGTTTTTTATTTCTATCAGGGGTTTTTGTGGAAGCCTCTTCCTCCAACAGAATGCATACTTATGAAGTCTTATGACTATAAATATGAAAATTTATGACCCAGCTTGGATTTTTCCTTTTTCCAGCATCTGAAAAGATGACTGTTTTATTTAGATTCACATTCTAATTTTGTAGAAACTTTATTCTGCCAGGAAAGAAGCTGGTGTGCCATGATGACTAGGATTTCTAATTCTCAGCTCCATGTCTAAACATGGACTGAGAATGTTATTCTTTGTAGCTGTCAGTTGCAAAAATAAAAAGTCATATGTGAGCTAGAAAATCCAGAACTCTGGAAAGACAGTGATATGTGTGCAGGCAATTGAGTGGCTGTGATTTGACAAATCCACAAGGTTTGATTAGTGCTCATTGACAAGCTATGGTGGTTGTGTGTTTTTAGGCTGTGCCACTTTTGATATTTAGTTTATTCCTCCTCTCATCTTGAATTTTCATTGGAAACAAATAGTTTACTTCAGGGATGAAGTAATGCATACATAAAATCAATTTTGTGCTGAACTGGTAGGATGCAGTTGGTTAGCCTGAAGTACTCTTGGCTTACTGTGGTTTGTCCTTGCTCTGGGTTTAAAAGAGTAAACTGCCACCCTTGACCTGAGTTCTAACAGGCTGTTAATGGTACTAATTCTTTTGGTTACTAAAAATAGCTGAATAAAGATGTGAAATTGCATGTATTAGTTTGCCAATACCTGCTATAACCTTTAAAACTTACAAATTGCAAATTTCACCAAAGCTGTTAAAATACTAATTTTTAAGTGATTGGTGTATAGACTGTGATGGGTGTTCATAGCACAACTGTATCAATCACAATCAAATTAGAGGAGTTTATAATGTGTGTTGGGAGAAAAAGCCCACTTATTTTTTGTTAATAATTGTACAAAATTTCACAGCAGTAATGTAGTTCTCCAGCTGGTGATCTGCCAGGCTGCTTGCTTTATGGTATTGTTGATCTTTTGTGGTACAAGTAGGCTGCAAAACTTGCTACTACAATCCCAGGCAGAGATTGCTCTCTGTCAATAGAAAAAGCAGCCTCACATTCTTGTAATAGCACTCACAAGATCATTGACTCATTTTGGAGAATCCTCCTTCAGTTCATTGTGTGCTTTCATAGACATCTGGCTTTAGGGAGCTCTCATGCATGGCAAAACTACTTTGGCAGGTCATGTGATTTAAACAGAGGGAGAGACTCTAAAGATTCCAAAAAAGCACCAGTTACCCTTTAACCCTTCAAATTGTGCAGAAGGATGCTAAGATAATTGTTGCAAATGCTGATATTTGATGCTTCCCAAGCCTGTCTTTCTACTTGCACTTTGGAATGATAGTTTTGAGTCCCAAAAGAAGGCCAGTATCCTCTCTTCTGGTACATGGTGCTTTGGAGTATATAATCTATCACATCAGGCTGCTTAGACAGGACAGAACTTGTCTCTTTTCTTCCTGGAAAAGCCAATAAGGAAACATATCCAGATGAATTAATTTTGTCATTGCTGCTCACAGTTGGGAAGTCTTCATGCTTTTAAGTATCTGACTGTCGTTCTAAGAAACTAGAGAATAGTGTATTTATCTAACTTAATACTCTAGCTTATTACAAACAGAGTAGTATTGACACCAGTTTAGCCCACAAGGGCAGTACTTGTGCTGACTCTGTGGGGAATTAACAATTGAAGTTGATTGAAATAAGTATATGTAAAGTACAAAGAAAATTATATTCAAGTACACTGTGGGTACTAATGATCTCACAGGGATGGAAAACTTCCTGAACTTGGCATGCTAATTTTTTTAATTGAAAAATGAAACTGACTCTAAAGCAAAGCCAGGTTAACTTTGAATGCAGAGTTCAGAACATAGAAATCCAAAGAAATGCTACTTCTGTGTGGTAACAACTTTTCTTGTCTGTTACTCGCAGGCAACGCTTATTTGAGAACTTACGCATGTTACCTCACGCACCTGGCGTACAGATGCAGGCCATTCCTGAGGATGCTGTTCATGAAGACAGTGGAGATGAGGATGGAGAAGATCCAGACAAACGCATTTCTAGTAAGAAATATCTTTTCATGATAGAACATGTCCGTAGTTGTTTTGGATTTATTTGCTCAGAACCTAAGTTGTAGTAGTGCGCAGTATTAGAAGACTGGCACTTTTGTTTCCTGAACAAAAAATTTTGCCTCTTGTCTGCCAATTTTGATGTTTTTATGGTGGCATCCATGTGCACATTTGAGCCTCTTAAAGGGTCTAATGAAGTGCTGGAAGAGCCCTGTGTTTTTGCATCTTATGGAACAGCATGGCTATTTCAAATCTATAATAGATACTTCATAAGACTTAATGAATTTTAACTAAAGAATCAGTAATTTTTTTTTGTGACTTACAAAAGACAGAAACTATGTTTCCCTTTGCAGTAGCATGAGATACAGTGTTTAAGGGGGAAAAAAAGCCTTTTATTTTCTATCTTGTGAGACAGAGATTTTCCATATTTGCGACAATACCCTTGACTTTATTACCATAACCCTTCCATGAACTTTGAGTTGTTCTTGAGCTATAATCAAGAGTTTCCTGCTACCTTTAGTCTTTTTTGATGAAGATTAGAATAATTCTATAACCTCCTATTAGTGCACCATCCATTTGCTAACTGTTGAAATAATTATTCTTTTCTCCTGTGATTTAGTTTTCAGTATTTGAAATTTTATTTGATACTTGGTTAAAATATTCCCACTCTCCCCCTGTGTTTCTGCAAAGCTATTTTTTGGAAGTTATTGTGTGAGTTCCAGGGTATCTTGAAAAATAAGTGGTTTTGACTGTAATTTAGTTTATCAGCTTTAAATCATTACAGTATATTACTACTCATTCTTAATTTGATAGTTCTTTTTATTAGGCCTGTTGTATTTGGACTTTTTGATTAATTAATGTCATAAATCTGAATCCTAGTTCGAGCATCTGATAAGCGCATAGCCTGTGATGAAGAATTTTCAGATTCTGAAGATGAAGGGGAAGGTGGACGACGAAATGTTGCAGATCATAAGAAAGGAGCAAAGAAAGCCAGAATAGAAGAAGACAAAAAAGAGACTGAGGACAAAAAAGCAGGTAGGACTGCAGTATGGTTTCATCCTATATTTTTGAACTGCTAATGTCAGTCCTGCCAGAAGAGAGATGTTTTGTCTGGTAACAGTTAATTTGCTGTTAAGATGATATATTCTTTTCCATCATTTTTAAATAATCTATTTTAAATTAATCAGTTTCAAGATACAGCTGTTCAGACTAGTACAATATTTTGAGGCAAGGGTTATTGTTTCTTCCCCACAAGCTGAAGTCTTAGAGCCAGGGATTTGTATGACTTAATGAAAATAGAGATGAAAAAATATATGTTGGGCAAAGCATTTGTTCCTGTTTGCTTTTGTGGGGTGAGCCAGCTAGTTTTCTCTGAAACAGAAACCAGATAGGCTTATGGGGACAGTGTAATTCCAAGGACTCTTGATTTTTCTAAGAACTGGATACATCTTGAGCTCAGGGGAACTCCAGGTCTCATTACTGCATGCCATCATTATGGCCAGTCAAGAGAGACCTTGTCTTGAGGCATTCTGAATCACTTGGCATTGTGCCCAGACCTCTCCTTTGGATTTAACACTTACTTTAATATGTAACTAGTGACTTCTTATAAAAGCCAGTTTCCTCTGGCTAGAAATAATACAAAATAATAAACTTGGTCATGCTCTTCTTAAGAATTTTAAGGCTTTCTTGCATCTTTTGGTATATTTAAAATCTTGTGATTTTTCAGATGTTAAGGAGGAGGATAAAGCCAAGGACAGCAGTGGTGAAAAGACAGACGCCAAAGGGTAAGCACTAATTAATTAATAATGACATTTTTTGCAAAGTGTTTTTTAAGTCAGTACTGTATAATATTTTTTGGTTCTGTGGAGATCACTTTCAGTTCGTCATAATACTAAATATTTTAGAATCAGGACTAATAATTCAAAATTGCATTTCTATATCAGTTAATTAAAAAACAATAAATGTAAATATAATAAAACAATACTTTTTTTTACCTTTGTACAGAGCAAAATCAGAACAGCTCAGCAACCCTTGAACAAAAGATAGCCTCTCATCAGTTGCAGAACATAATACTAGAGTCTGAGAATACCTAAAAGGAGAAAAGTTTTCGTATCGAGAGAGACTGCTGATTTCATTTTGTACTATTTGGCATGGACTGTATTTATTTTCAAACGGCTTTGTTCTGTTTTTTGGCAAGTTGTATTGTGAGTTTTCTAATTATGAGGCAGAAATTCCTTTCTTCACCATGCTTTATGTAATAGTATTTAAAAATGGATGTGAGTTATTATGTTAAATGTCTAAACTGATCTATTAAAGTAATTTGCCTTTCCTGAGCTGATTTTACCTTTTTTGTAATTTTATCTTTATTAAAAAAAAAAAAAAATTGCACGTAGTTGTCTTTTGTCCATCATTGACGTACAAAGAGGAAAAACTGTATAAATTAGGCAGACTTATCTGTGAGTACCTAGTGAGTTTAAATGGACAGCTGGCAAACAGGCCAGTTGAACTGTGCTGCTTTCATTGACTCCACACATTCCAGTGGTTCCTACATGAGGTGCAAACACATGTATGGGTATACAAGTTAGATTTGAACAGGCTGAATAAATGGGTGAAGGGATGCTGGAATAATGTCATTGTATGAACTCGCATTTTAATGGGAATGGTGTAATGGTCTTACAGGTTGATATTTAATGAAATATATTAGTTTTGAAATCAATATTTCAAAACAGTGAACACAGAAGTTAGCAGAACTACACTGCTACTCAATCTTTTTTCTTTTTTTCAAATATAATTTTTTCTTACTACTTTTTAAACTTATTTTCTCTCTGTGTTGTGGTATATGTTGATATGGTGCCTGATGCACCCCAGGACAAAGCTTGCCTTCCTGGCTGCCAGGGCACTGCTGACTCATGTTCCACTTGCCATCGACGAGGACCCCCAGGTCCCTTTCCACAGCACTGCTCTCCAGCATCTCATCGCCCAGTCTGTCCATGTATCCATCCCAGGTGTAGAATCCAGCCCTTTCCCTCGTTTTGTCCTGGTCTCTGCTGGGCCTTCCTGCCCTCAGGGGAGTCAACAGTTCCTCCCAGTATCCCTTCCAGTCCTACATCCAAGTAATTTTATGAAGATGTTGAAGAGCATGGGGCTGAAGATGCAGCCCTGTGGGAAACCCATCAGTGACAGGTCACCAGTCTGATGTCACCCCGTTCCCTATAACCCTTCATCCCTGACTGGTGAGCCAGTTGCTTACCCCATGGCATGATGTGTTTATCCAGCTGTGTGACATTTTGTCCAGAAGGATACTGTGAAAGAAAGTATTGAAAGGTTTAGTAAAGTTAAAAAAGATTACATCAACTGCATTCCCTTGATCAGCCAGATGGGTTACCTTGTTATGAAAAGGAATCAGGTTTGATAAGCAGCACTTTCCTGCAATGAAGCCATGCTGACTGTGACCAGTGACTGAGTTGTCTTTCAGATGTTTTTCAATATTGTGTGAGAAGAAAAGTTTTATTTTCTTATGCCTTTTTAGTACATGCTTTGGTTTCTGATTTTTTTTTAGTCTTTGATCTTTCTGAACATTTAATTTGGTAAACTTAATAAGGGTTAGATCCTTAAACATGTAGGGAGAGATATAAAAAGTTTTTTCAACACTCACGTGCTATATTCTTTCTTCCAGGAAAGTACCCATAAGACTCTCATTAGGGTTTGTCTTACTCTATTGGAAAATCGCTTTTAAAATTTTACTGCAGTTCGGCGTAGCTGACCGGTGATTCCCTGCTATTTGCATGATCTTTTAAAAGTACATTTTCCCAGTGATTTAAGTATTATGCTAACTTGTTCCTATATATGACTACAGAGAATACTTACAATTCAGTTCTACAAAAATTAGTATTTAATTTCCTGCTTCAAGTGTTTGTTAGCTTTTCATCTGAAGTTTAGAAAAGGATGGCAATTCTCTGTCATTTAAGACGCTGTTAGTTTTAAATAATTTGTGGATTAATTGCTGGTTCTGCTGGAAATGAAGACTAAGTATGAGAGTAGAATTTGTGGACTGAAATACGGTCTTTAAGAGGACAAAACAGTGGGAGGGTTTTATATGGATTAGACTGTTGCTGGCAGTGGACTATGACATGTTTCTGCTAGACTGAGAACCTCTTCAGAAATACCCATGTGATGAAGTGTTGCTTCTTTGTTTCATTTGAATGGAGGTAGGTAAGGTGCAAATGCTGTAGGACCATGCTCTGGCCAAATGGTCTGTTTGCCTTCCTCTTGTCTTATGTTACTTCTCAGCTCACTTTTTCTGAAAAAGAACCCAGAGAGGCAGACCAAAAACCCAAAAAACATGCACAAAACAAACAAACTAAACACACTGCTCCCCCTCAAAAAAAACCCCAAATGAAACCAACAAAAAAAATACAACCCACTCCAAGTGGAAAGGTGCTTTACTTAATATTTTGAACATTGCCTCTGCAGCCTTTGTGTGCTGTAAAAGGGTCATGGTCTATGACTGACCTCTGTGAGGACTGGGGAAGAATGTTTGGGCAAGGGATTGGATGGTTGCTGTAAACATTAACTTATTTAATCTTTCAGTGAATCATATATGCCCCCTTAGAGCACCTAGAACTTCAGAGATGCTTTTTCTGATCTTAACAGTCTTGAGGAAGAGTTGCTGCTTTTTCATTTTCATGATTGAACCATGGATTCAGACACAAGTCCTTTCTTTTTAGCAAATCACCTTCTTCAAAATGAACTTGTAATTGTAGCCAAAAAAGTTGAATTTATAACTTGGTTTGCTTATAAATGGTTTGCTTTTATGGATTTGCAAGCCCCAAAGAAAATACAATTCAGGTGCTTGCAGTTTCCCATTCTTTCAATGGGTTGCATTCTGGGAACATTAGTTTGTGTGTGGGGAGGAAAAAAAATGCAAGTGAATTCAGAATTTCTTTTGCTCAGAGCATAGAATTGCTTACTTCTGTACATATATCTATGCTAGTAGTTGAAGATGGCTGATGTGGCTGTGCTTAGCCAGGTTTTCAATGTGATTTAGAAATCTCTAAATAGAACCATATTAGAAAGGGTTATTATTTATGGTTAATAGATGTTGCAAACATACAGCCTGTAAGACAATATCCAGAAAACACCAGCAGGAAAAGTACCTATTATCAATAGGTATTTTTATTTAACTATTATCAATAGTTATCAACCATGGGATTTTTTTTTGTTTGTTTTTTAAAAGAGTAATTTGTAATAATTATCTACTTCTGAGGTGAAGACATAGAACGTGGAGACTAATGTGTGACCATATTTGGTCATATTATAATTCACTCCAAATGTTTGAAGGTTGACTTCAACAAATAGAATTGTAAATGCAAATGCAAGCATCTGTGCTTGGGTATGGTTGAAGCACTAGCATGAATGATGTATTTGCAGAGGGGGGGATTTGGTGAAGTGCAGCCATCACCCTTGTTTCCTCAGCACCACCAAATATGTTCTTTGTTCCCCATCCTATGGCAAGACAGTAGCTGCACTCTCTTCCCCCTCTGTGGCTGTGTCTTGGCACAGCTTATATGAGCTTATTTTTAAAAAATGTTATATTCCACACTCAACAGTAAATTTAGTGAAGTGTTCACTTCTTTCCATCTTACTTTAGAAAATACTATATCTTTGACATGACATTCATTTTAGACGGATGACCTGGCAAAACAAGCTATTTAAGCTGGATACCAGCAGGCAGAAATAAGGATAACTTCCTAGATTACAAACTTGTATTAATAACAGTCTAGGCCTAATGTTTTCTATGGTCATGTTGCCATAATTAGAAATAACCAAAAAAACCTAACCAATCAACCAACCAAAAAAAAAAAAAAAAGCCCCCCGAAAAAGGAAAGAAAAGAAAAAAGTTGTGGGCAAGCTTTAAGCAATTCCATGTCGCATTTGCCAAACCATCTCCACATGGGTAATGCATATGCTGAATTGCTCTTTGTTTTTAAATCTATTTTTAAAACTTTCTTTATATGATACTCTTTTAGCAATATTTGATTCCATAAAATGCCCCAGAGACTTGGCTGGTGGAGGAAAAAAATCTATATCATTGCAGATTGTATCGTGCTGCTGTATTAAGCCTAGAACAAAATTGACTCAGTATTTTAAAAGCAGTCTTTTTCAGGATAGTGAGCAATTGAAGACAGACAAATCGACATTTGGGTTTGAAGTGGAGGGAAGATCAGAGTTAGTTATGATCAGAGAAGGACTATGAGTCAGAAAGCCATGCTGTCGTGTGGCTGACTGAGACCTCATTTGGTCAGGAAGGTTTTCAAACACAATAGCAACATACTTCTAAAGTTTCTGCTTAGTACCTTTCTGTGGAGAATGTAATTATGAGGGAGATTTCTGACAGCTCAGATTGGAAGAACAATACTTAAGCACCATGGATTTTTAAATGGATCCTTTCTGTGCTAACAGTTTTCATGTTAACCTTTTCATTATGTGAGTGAAAGGGCCATGTCTTCCTACTTACTGTGCAGGGTTTTTGTGTTGTTTCCCTTGCCTCCTTCGTCCCCTTCCCCTGCTATTTTTGGCAGTGTTTTTTCATTCCCTGTTCAGTGAGTGGTAACACAAAAGAAATCCATGAATAGCCAGTGCTTCTGTAACTGCAGATACATATGTTACCAGTCAAAAAAATTGTGCTGTGCACCTGAACATTAAAAGGCTAGACACTCTCCTTTTTTTCTTTTTTTTTTCCTAAAGAAAAAGCAAAATATTTGTAGAATTGCCCTGCAGAATTTTACGTGCTTCTTCCACCTGAGAAAACCACTAAACATGGTAGATTTTCCTCAAACCAGGTGTTGGTCTAAACCATTAGCAACATGGGAGTAACACACAGATGCTCAATCTCTCTATCCACACCAAGCAGGAGTCTGTGACACCTGCACACACTGAGCAAAAACTAAAGAGTCAGAGCTTGGTACTTTGCAGAAGTAAGGACTTGTGCTTGATTTGTGGCATGAAGAAGCACCCCAGCAAGGCTGTGCTTCTCTGCAGCCCCGAGGGAACTGCACTTGCACTTGCACTTGTTCAGCTTTCAGAAGCTGAAGCAGAAGTCCAAGGGGGGTAATCCAGGTCTCTGTTCAGCCTAATTTAGACTTTCGCTTGTTTCCTTTTCACAGGCAGGTATTGCTTAGCCTGGACTGCATTTGAGAGACATTTCTAAGGCTCACATAAGCTCTGAAACTTATTTAGTTTGGAAACCATTCTATGTGCCTCTGCCTAGAGCTATGTTTGTTGTATTAGAGGGAAATAGGCTTGCAGAAAGGAAAAATCCAGCCCCTGGTATCTGTAAAGTCTGACAAAAGTGTTTTCTCTTCTGTTTACCTTACTATTATTTCCTGTTCTCAGATGGATGGTGCCTTAAGGCTTAAAACATGAGGTAAATTCAAATTATGAGTTATTTTGGGTTCCTAAAGGGGAAGAGCTACTTGGGATTTGATGTTGAGAGGCAGGTAGATGAACAGCATTTCTGCAAATTAATGCCTCCAAATGAAAGTTACTATGGAGAGCCTGACATCTTGTAGTTTCTAAATTGATGAACTGAAATTTTGGAGCATGAGTTAAGCCTTTATGTGACAGCAACAATCATTACTTACTACATACTTGCCTATCAAAGTTCCTCTACATAATGACATGAAAAATTCCTTTACAAATTTCTATTTTAAATACTAAAAGTATTTGCAGTGCTGCTACAAATCCACTTGGGTAGGAGGAGGAGTTTGCTGTTTGTTTTCTCTCCTCAGATTGCCAAGCTGTCTCCTGAAGGCAGGCGAGGAGAATTGCAAGGCAGGCCTTGGCATGTCCCCAGCGGGCTCATTGTCAGTGTGTGCTGAGCATGCCTGGGCACGCCACAGAGGAGCAGCAGGGCACGATACCATGGCTGGTTTGGCTCTTTGAAGCCCAGAGTGATACAAACCTTGATGAATGGTTGGGGCAGCTCCTGCAGGGACAAGCACTGAGACAGACCGCAAATAAAGGCGCGTCTCTTCTAAGGCTTGAAACGACCTTGCTCGGCTTTCAGCAATAGTCTTGCCAGGACAGAGTTCAGCTCAGGTTTATTTTAAAATTTAAAAATAGGTCTCAGGTAGGCTGAGCTTGTGTATAAATGAAACAGTGCTGGCTGAATGCGTTCCAACAGCAGGGCATTGAACTCTAATCTTAAGACTGAAACAGTTAATTGAGTTAAGGCTGAGTTATAGAAAGGAAATAGAAAGGAAATCTTGCTGTTGCTGGTCTTATCAGAGGGTGCAACAATGGGACTTTCACTTTTAGTCCTGGAGATCTCGCTTCACCAGGGTTGCCTCCTTCTCCCCTGCAGCAATCTCATCTCTGCTTGCTTAAAAACAAGCGGGTCCTGCCTGTGCAGGCCCAGCCATGGGATTTCCTGGCTACCAGGAGCACGGAACCCTGCAAGAACGGCCTTTGGGTAAAGGTGTTTACAGTTTCAGATGTTGCAGGTTGGTGAGGGCGCACTCCTCTGTTCCCTTTCTTTTGGTGGATCACTTCTCTTTGTGGGGCAGAGCAGCTTAATTCTGTGTGTAGTCCTTGTGCTGTTTGAGCTTGTGGATATGAGCAGGTTTTTGTGCCCAACCAGAACCTGGAGTCATTTCTGGGAAGCATGAACTGCTGCCTTTGAGGGGGTGGGAGCCAGCAAGAGAGGAATCAGGGGCTCCACCTCTTCCCTCCTCCCTGTGCAGGAAGTTATATGGGAGGCTCTCACCCCGTGGGGACATTGCCCTCCAGGACAAACAGAAGAGGTATTTTCAGTATGACCTCAGTCAGCTCTCCTTTGCAATGAAATGCCGTAAACAAGGGCTGCCTGCATGTGATAGTTCTTTGTTAATCTAAACACAGCTAATATAAAAGATGTGCAAGGCCCTAGAGAAACTGTTCAGCAAAAGAACAGAGCCAAAACCCTCATTACCAAGCACTTAACTAACATGCTTCTGATTTTTTGAAAAGAAGCTCAGAAAACATGTGGTAAAATCCTGCAGTCTTTTTCTTGAACTTCTGAATGGTCATTAAAATCACTGTTGCCCTGTTTAAGGAATTTGAAGTGTTTCTCAAGGCTAAAATGTGTTCAGAGTATCCCCATCTCACCCTGCTGGAATAAGACCCCAGTCCCAGAGACTGAGAGCACTGGATGAGTGCATTCGTCTCCATAGTGTCAGCTCAAGCACTGTTTTCTTTATTTCTGCTCTTTTTCTTGCCCTTACACTTCCTCAGCCTGTGCCAGTAACGCAGTCAAAGGTGACATAATAAGCTGCTTTGGAGAATTGTTCTGGGACTTGGAAGGACCCAGCAAAAAGGTTCTGTGCACTCATTCTCTTTAAGGCTGCCACCACTGTAGTGTGGATGGTAAATGGAAGAGGCAGAGGTTACCTACTGTGGTACCAGTACTGAAAGAAAACCTTAACAGTTTCTCTTTGGTGTTCCTCCTCCTTGTTACACATAGGGCTCGCTTCCCAGGGTACAAATTATATCAGTTTAAAAGCAGTGCTATGGATGTATTCCATACTGAAGGTGACCAGTCTTTTCAGTATTAATGTTCAAATAGGGAGTAAATCAGTCCTTCTCAATAATACTACTGGAAAATACTACCTGATTTTTAAAAGGATTTTCTCCTTTCCAATTTATTATTTCCTTTATAAGCAGACTTGCACATTTGTTGTTTAACTCCCACTGAGTTCCTAGGCTGCTGCTCTAGCAAGGACATCTTGTCAAATCTGTGATAAAAACATGACTACTTTATCAGGGTAAAGCCTTATCTACTTCATCAAAAAAAGAGGTCTGACTGCAAAATAATTTGTCTTGTTTGATCTTTTCACTATTTCAGCTCTTTTTCCTTTTGTCAGTCCTCCAGCCCCAGGTGGTAAGTCAGGGAAATGGTGCTGCACGTTACCTGTGAGGAACTGAAGAGCTGTTACAAACACAAACTTGTGGTCCTGCTACTACGTGTAGTCCTATTTACTGTTTCACTTCTGCCCAAAGTTTTGTTGTAGATGGAGGGTTTGTTTGTAAATTCTTTTGGAGTTTCTCAGCTTGGTGAGTTCTGTAAGGGGTGGGGTGTTCAGTGTGTGATTGCCAAAGATACTTGGACGCGTCCTTCAAATGTTTATTGTCCTAGGCTTCTTGCAGCTGCTTTTATGGGTTTTTTTCCTATCCCTACTTTTACTGCTCAGTTTTTCCTGATTCATCATAAACCCCAAATGTAATAGTTGTGGAGACTATGCAGAATTATTTACTTACTCATGTAAAGTCCCTTGTTTAAATTGTTGCTTTATTGAACTTTTTGGGATGAGCTGGCACTTTGTGTACTTCTGAATGAGCCCTTCTGAGCTGACCTTTATTGCTTCCTCTTATTGATAAAATCAGAGGGAACAGTTAGTAAGCACTAAGCCAGTGCAAATTGAAGACATTCTTTTACTGGTTTATTTTCCCTTCCATCCCAGCTCTTAAGTTTTCATACCACCACTGAGTGTCCTTTTTATGATCTGAAGCAGAAAATAGCTAAAGATCCAGTGAAAATAGCTGAATAGCTGCAGACATGACATGACAGGCATTGAAAGAGCATGCGTAGCACAGGGTAAAAAATTTTAGCAACACATACATTCTGCTGACCTTTTCCTTTAATACCAGAATGCTTGAAAACTGAGAAAGCATGCTGAGAAATAAATCAGTTTTTGTTAATCTCACCCTCATTATAAAAAAAAAAACAAAACAAAAAAAAAAAACAAACATCACCTCTAGCTCACTGTTCCACTGTCATTTTCTTGAAATGGAAACACATTGTACACTGGAGTAGGAATGCATTTTGGAGATTTTCAAAAGCCTAGTACTGGCAAACTGAACTCCTCTCTCCAAGACCCAAAGTCTCCTGGAAAACTCACATTAAAATAGCAGACCAAAAGAGCTGAAGTGGAATGGCAATCTATTTGTGTGTTTTGGATCCATCATTTGGAATGCTCTTGTGAAATAATTTCCTATTAAAATCTTTTAAAAAAATTTAAGACTTTGCTTTTTTAACTATGTATATCTATTCAGGTAAACTTTTCCTTTCTGCTCAGCAGCCAAGAAATTGTGCTCTGCATGGGGTAGCTGAGGGTTACATGGGTAAACTGGATCTAAGTGTTGTGAATTTTAGCATGACTTGTATTGTATTGATTGCCCAGATGCATGCAGATTCTAAAGTGTTGTTCCCAACTTTTCTGTGATACAAGTGAGGCCATTCCACTGGAAGCCTACTGAACACATAGTTTCTTAAAGGAGGCCTTAATAGAAGCTGATGTTTGTTTTAGAAATATCTCTCAAGCTCCCCTTGGGAGACACAGAGATGCTTCATTTCCCTTCAATTTCTTTACTTTGGACCCTCTGAAAATAGGTACTCAAGTTTTGGATTTTATAAAAGTAAAAAACTAGATGTTGAGAAGGGATAGGACTAAAAACCTGGAATTTTTGAAGAGTCTTGAGTTCAAGAAAAATATTTATGGCACATCAACATCTCATCCTAGAATGAGGATGAGGCATTCCTGAGCTGTCTTTGGAGCTAGGTGCAGCATAATCATATTGGATAATGTTTCCCCAAATTAAGTTCTGCTGAAGGAGAGGACTTGTTTGATGCAGAACCGTGTGGGCATGGCTGACCTGTATTTAGCTCTAAAAATGCAGTGCTGTAGCTGCACATCTCTGTTGGCTCTCCAATGCACAGCTGGTCAAATCCTTCAGTTCATGTTTGAAATCAGAAAGATAAGTCTTAACAAGCTTAAACAGACACTTTTAAAAATTAGTTTCTGATAATCGTTGTAGTAGCTCTGTTGATAAACCCAGTAATCCCCTTTTTTATCCTAGGAATGGCCATGCTGAAGAAAACACTTTTTTGAAAAAAAAAAATTAAAAAAAAAAAGAAAAAGAAAGAAAGAAAATAAAATTATAAACCTCATGTAGGATTAAGACAGAGAAACAATTCAATTAAATCATCTGCCAATTATCTTACGAATCTGATACTCAGGTTGAATTCACCCTAAAGGCATATGTATTATTTTAACATACAGGATATTCTACATTAACTGATCACACTATTTCTAAGCAGCTATCCATAAAAAAGGGACAAATAATTCAAAATCAAGTGTCTATGTAATATGGAAACTGCAGAGAAACATCTTTTAAAAGGTCAAACAGACATGATGAGGAAATACCTCATTTGGGAAGTTGTTGTAAAAGTGCATTGAATGACAGTCATTGTGGAAAATTCTCAGCTGATGCCTGTAAACCCAGCCATACTGACATCAGGCCTGCTGAAACTATGCTATTGCTATAGAGTGTTCAGAAAACAAAAAAATATATTGATATGTCTGCTCACTAAATAGCTATTTACTACCCTCCAATACACAGGTCTTGGCTTTGGTAGCAGAGTGTGGGTGTGCTGTTTTCCACAGAAGACAGTGAAGCTGCATTGTTCAGAACTGTCAGGGGGCAAAGAATACTCTGCCACATACATGGGTTGAGTGTCCTTGGTTCCCTCCCCCCGTGCATTAGGCACTAATTCAGCTCCATCAGGCAGCAGATGCATTTCATTCTAGGTGTCACTTCTGGTCTCTGTGGTTCCTTAGCTCAGGAATTTTTTATAAAGACTTTTTCTTCCATGTGAAAATCATGTGGGTATCTGAGACTGCTTGATCTTGCATTCAGTGAGAATCTTTGTGCTCGCTGTTTCTTTGTAGGCTACAGTAGGTCAGGGTTTTAAAGGCCTGGATAAAAGCTTTAATTATCTTATCAATCCATCATCAATGGTCTTGTTTAGCAGAATGTGCAATAACCTGCTCTTTTTTCTAGCATGAAAGATCTCTCTTAACACGGGACTGCATTTGGATGTAAGTGTCTTTTGAGATGCTCTCATGGGATTGTTTTTCTCCAAGAAACACTCAGTGTCTGCAACAGCTTGTATGTACAAATAATATTTTCATGTTGTACTGAAACAAGGCTGTAAGGGTGCAAATGTGTGTTGGTTGTGAAGAACACCTCGAGCTCATCTTTGGTCTGTTTCACACACAAGCTTGATCTAGGTAGGTACTAAAGAAATACTCCTCAGCCTAGAGGAAAACATACTGTCTGCTTTAAGAAAACAATGATCCATTTTATGCTAGTGCTTCACATGGATATCTATGGACAACATGATTCTTTCCATTACTGGTAGGTTCCCTTCTCGTTCCAGGCTTGGTGAATAACTCAAGGCTTTCAAAATACCAAAGTCCTACATCTAACTTTTCCCTCTATTTGGAAAACGTGTTTCTCCCTCTTCAAAACCAATTTACATTAGCAAATCCTAAGGTCCTGGCACAATCCTAAAAAACACCACTTTCCTTTTTCATTTTATTTTTCTCTGTTGGCTGGAGGTTTTGATTTTCTAAACCTTTGGCATTCAGTGCTTTTACAATCTACCTGAGGCTCTCTGTTGTTCTGTGCCAAAAGCCCACAATATCCTTTTTTATAGCCTGGTAACTTAGCACGTGGTGCATATTACCATCTACAGCCTTGTATGGGAAAAGAGGATTTGTACATTTTTGGAAGACACCACGTTTTCTGTAGCTTCTTACAGCTCTGTATATCTACACACACAAATACATCAGTTCTGATAGCCATGCTGTGGCACTACTGAATCAGCACATCCTTGATCAAGTTTGCTCACTGAGCTTGGAATAAGAGACTTGGTGGAGAAGTTATACTATTCTCTGCCAATTCATCTATATTAGCAGGAGGAAGTTTGCTTTTAAGAAATAAAATGGTTGCCATAAAATGGGAGCTTTACTTTTTAGGTCAACTGGTGATCTTCACAATCTTGTTCCTTTTTGTTGTTATAGTGTTTGTTCTTGAGAGGAAAAGTGTAACTGCTGTGAAAGTGTTTAATGTATGAATGCATGTGTTCTTTATGTGATGACTTCTGCCTGATAATAATTTGCAGAACACACCACATGTTGCAAATGCAGCTTTCCAGTATCTCTGCTGATAATTCTCAGTTAAAGAACAGAGCCCAGAATTCTGTGTTTTGAAAAGTTTTTGGTCTTCTTTAATTTTTCTTTGTAAAATCGAAAATGCTTTGCAGTTTCTTCCTGCTTTGGAGCCAATTCTTTTCAGGCTTTCTGCTATCTCAGCAAACCTTTCACTTGCTTTTTCAAGTGGGCTGTTTAGACATGCAACAAGTTACAGATTTTGGTCCTCTGCACACAGCAAAGCTGCTCCCTGTTTCTTATTGCTGATACCATGACATGCTTGACTTATCCACTCTCATAGTCCTTGCTTAAGCTCTTAAACTTGTCAACTGTTTCCAGATTTTTAACTTTTTTTTTTTTTTAATCCTGGTTCCAGCTGTAAAGTAGGTCATTCAGAGTAAGAATAAGATTAAGTTTTTCAGATCTTACTCCCAAAATATGTCACTTAGTATCAACTGAAACCATTTTGAGCACTTCCAAAAGCTAAAACTATGCAGAATGATCAAATATATAATTTGAAAAATCTTTTCTTTTTAACAATTCTTTCCAACAACATAACAACCTTTAAGTAAACGTTGAATCTAGAATAAACTTGAATTAGTGGTGAGTTCTGCCTTTATAATTTCCTATTGTCAAGGAAAAATATGCTTTGGATGTCTTAAAAAGATCAAAAAACAAAACCCAAAGAAAACCTGTGAACCATCCTAGTTCTGGTGCTGAAGACTGCACACTCATCTCCCATTTCCCTACAGTTCTGGGATCACTCCTTATTCTGTTCTCTCAGCTGAGAACTAGACACATTTATCACACGAGGATCTGTACAAGGGTAAATATAATGCAATATTACATGCAAGATGTGGGTACAGGGGTAGCAGCTATATGGGAATATCTGAGCAGCTGCACCTCCTTTCCAGGTTGCTGTCTTGCTGTCTTTATTAACTGCACACAAATCCAGCAGCCCTCCAGATGCTGTCGACCTGGCCCACCTCTCGAGTGGAAGGGAGGCATGTGCATAAATATGACATGACTTCTAGATGTTATGTAATCTCGTGATTTGAGAGCTGAAAACCTGTGCCAGCATAGGATCTTTCCTTGAAGAGGGAAAGGAATGTTTTTATGGATAGGTACATACTTTTACAGTTACACTTGAAATTAACCACCTTGTAGAAATAGATAGACCTATCAGTGGAAGGGCAGAACTCCTTTGAAATTAGCTCTCTGGGAGAATCCTGAATAGTCTTCCAAGATCTGCTTAAACTGTGTTCATTCATTTATCCTAATGATAATTTATTGGATAGATTTAACATTTCTTAGTGCAGTGGGACTTTGGGGTTTATAAAGCTGAAATAGATCATGCCGTTTTTCTAGCCAAAGAAAGGGGAAGAGGTCAAATGTAAATCTCATCCTCCTCTTAGAGGCTGGAAAACAGTAACTGCAAAAGAAGTATTTGGTTCATTATCATGCTTATCATAGGAATGTAATAGCAGAGTGGTACTTCTGGAAGTAGCCTACCCATTTTTGGAATGGGAGGGTAAATGATACTTACAGTAAGGGATACTTCAGTAATACATGCATCCCAAACAGTACTGGCAGCAACCTGAACATCCATTCTTACTAAATGTACTAACAAAACATCACTCTACCAAGAAATGAAAATACTTTAACTTCTTCCAGGAAGTAGCAAAAAAGATGGATTTGAGCAGATGCCAGGAGATGTGTAAATAATAACTATGATTACATTGACCTTCCTGCATAATTAAGGCCAAATGAAAAACATACTTTAGCAATCTGTTCTGAGGATTTAACCCCTGAATGTGTAGGGTTGCAGGTCTGTTAACTCAGGCACCTATGATGGGTGAATGTCCTGAAATCCAACATATTTTAAAAGATTAAAAGTTTGGCAGCGTGGACATTTCTATCTCTATTCCCTTATGTTTTGTCTCCTTCCCTCAGGACAGTCTGGCACAGTGACTCTGAATGCCTGACAGTGTGTTCTGCAGGAATACAGCTGATTGCTGAGACATGAGTAGCCTCATTTTTGAGGTTGAGCAGGGAACACTGCTGAGTCCATGTGCATTAAACTGCTGCACGTATTTCTGTAAGATGGGAAGCTGAGATGAGCATTTACAAAAATTACCATTCTGCTTCATTGTATATAAATAGTTGGTTTAAGTCTCAATTCCTAAATTTATTCCAGAAAAAAAAATAAATCCTAACTACCCCATTTCTGCTGAGGCAGAATTGCCCAGCATTCAACACTGCTGAGTAGCTTAATGATAACCATAAACCTATACCTTGGAAAAGTCATTACCCTAATTATGTTCCAGTTTCTAAGGATGCTCAGAGTAAAATTATTCCTCAAAAAAGGAGTGAGAAACAAGTAGCAACTTGCCTGTATCATGCCAATATTTAGATGCTTCTAACCTTTAAATTTGGCATGGTGGACGTCAGCTTTCTCATTAGGGCTGCAATATATTTATTTCCTCCCTTTTATGCTATTTTGCTAAACACAGTAGGGTTTATTTGGGGTAAGGTTGAAATCCAAGGTGTCCTGGTGAGTTCTGAAGCCACCAGACTCTCACTGAGCTCTTGAGTTTACCTATGTCTGTGGCCACATGGACTGTGATTGTCTCATCTGCTAAACAGAGACTGCAATGGTGAGCCATGTGCATTGACAAGGCTGAATATTTAATGTATACATGTTGAATTCAAAAGCAGACTTTCACACCTCATAAAGGCGGTGATCAAATAATGTATAGAGATCTTTAAGCATAAACCAAGGGTGACATATGACACTGGATGTGGAGCTACTGATTTATTGGTATTAAATTTAATAAACAAAATCCACTTCTTATACAGACTAAAACCTAGAAGAACAGCTTTGAAGTCCACTGCCTATTGTTTGACATTACAATGTGCTAGGGCACATAACTGCAAGGAAAGAGCCATTACCACTGACCAGATTTCAAACTGATCCAAAGACATAACAGAATTGATTCACTATTTTCCTTTCAAAATGAGAAAATGTAACAGATTATCACAGGTTTTCCCCTCAGGAACAAGAATGCCATCCTCAGTCTTTATGGAATAATACTGAGCTTGGAGAAAAACTTACAACTTCAATAAGTCTTTACAGCATCCCAGGAGCATACAATATTCATGCTTTAAAGAGCTTGTCACAGTTCTCCTTTTACTTACATAAACAGAAAAAAAAATGTTTAAACTGTAGTCACAAACTCTGTTGTATGCAGATCCCAACAGAGGATTATTTTTACTGCTTCTTTAACTTTTTCCCCTACATAAAAGCTGTCTGCATGGAGGTGACAGGAAATCTTCCCTATCTCTGCAAAGATATGAGAAGAGAATTTTAAAGATAGCAGTAACTATGAAGTTTTACTTACTTTGGCATTTCAAACTGTGTGTGCCTCTGATTTAGCTGCAAATGAAGAAGTCTGAGGCAGACTAAAGTCTCCTCCATTAGAGAGTCCTCATTCTGTTTTTCACAGGGAGACAGATATAAGCTTCTGGATCAAAGCCCAGCTACTTTTGAGCCCCAGGATCTGTGTATTGCAGCTGACCAACCTCTCGAGTGCCAACGCATTTTCTTTAATCCCAGCCATATCCACACAGCCAAAGCCTGCCCTGTAAATTGAAGACACTCATTCATGATTCATCATTAGCACAAGAGGCTTAGAAGTGCCTTTTTGCTATGAAAAACTGCAGTTAATATATTGCACCCCATTTTTACATCTGTCTGCTTTTAATTTCATGAGGAAGGGAATATTACCTGTGGCAGTAGTGTCTGCAGAAGATTTCCAGAGCAACTCTTTTCCTTCGGGTGTCCCCCCAACATGCCCTGGTGAACAGCAATTCCTTCTGCAAAGCAACATGCATTCCCTGAACATGCTTGTCCCCAGCAGGGTGCCAGGAGCTCAAAGAGAAAACTCAGGGTGACTAAATCAGTGTCAGCTTTCCAAAGTGCTCTCTAACTAAAACAAAACAAAAATAGAAGTACATTTTTCTTTCACCCCAAGGATTCTGCCTGGGTAAGCCTGGTCCTATGCACAGCTGAAGTAATCCCTGGCACTGGTGGGACTCCCTGTGTCAAAAACCCCTTGCAGCCTGCCAGGTGCCTCCAGGTGTTCTCAGACACACACAGGCAGCCCAGTTGTGGGAAGCTTTTGGGCTGTCAACCAGGCAGCCAGGCTGCTTCAGAGCACAATGGCCTCAGTCCTGCTCCTGCTCTCTTCCTTAGTGCAGCAATGCCATAACCTGAGTGCAGGGACAGGGAGGTTAGTTTTTAAACATGCAACAGAGTTTTCGGCTTTTACAGCAAGGTTTCAAGGTGGTTTGACCACACTGGCAAAACCAGTGTTTAGCAGAGCGGCTCAGAGAAGCAAACCATAAATGGGTCTCTAACTTTTGTGTTCTCCCAGTTTCCTCTAGTGCTGTACCTACAGGAGAAAAAAACCCCACAAGCATTGCCGCCAACCTCATGAGCGCGCAGCATTCTCATGATAGGACCCAAGTGTTCCCAAGGCTGTTCCAGGACTATCACCATGTCCTGCATCAGAGCACTTTCTGCTTGTGCATCACCACACACGTGCACAGCAGCCCCAGGAACTGCTCTGTGCTGTTGGCCAGCTTTGAAATGAAATAATCAGGTTCACCAGATGGGCGGCACCAGGGCATGGATACTGCAGTGAAGAAAATTTACAGAAAGACAGTCAACATATCCTTTTCCAAAGTGGTTCAGTTAACAAAATCCTTTTGTCTGCCCAAAGCTATAAGAATGAATGGCTGTTCCTATACTGTGTAATGTCCAGGCCTTGAGCTAACAAACACTGACCCTATGAAATACAATTTTGTTTAATTCAGTTTTGCTAAGGGAGCATCTAGTGGCCTGGGGGATTGGTAAACCCCCGTTCTTTTAGTCTGAGGTAATACTGTTTCTTTACAATGCATTAGTTGAAATCCCCATAGTGAGCAGGACCAAAATTATGAGCATGAAAAAATGCTCAAGAGAATCGCAAATTAATGTATATACAAACAAAAGAGTAATGATCATTCAACCACAAAAGCTTGGGTTTCAGGATAAAAATACCGACGTCAGTGCTGGAGAAAGGACAGAAACCCAAGCAGCTAAGCTGAAGAGCGAAGAAGAAATTAATTTAGCCAAACCAAGTTATGTGGGAAGGTAAGGTACTTCCCTCAGATGTTCATCCTTCTGGAAGAAAACAACCCTGAAACTTCCAGAGCTTTAAATTTCTTCCACCCGGACAGAAAGTGGTAAGTGTTGCACTGCTGAGGACAAATCACATTTGCAAGCAAGGGAGGAGATAGGGAAGGAAAACACCACATTGTTGCATTCTCCTTGTTTAATGGTCTAGAGGGACGTTGGAGTTTTTTGTTATTACCATCACAGCAATAGTAAAACCAGTATTATGCATGAGATTTTAGTCATCCATATACGTGTGTGTGTGTGTATACACGTATGCTGCTCTCCCAGCACAATCCAACTGAAAATGGTTGTTTCAGCCAGGACTGCATTGTTATAATAAGGCTTTTAGATGGACAAGTTTATAGTTTAACTTCCTATAAGCCCATTAAAAGTTTTGAGAGAAAAAGTATGAAACAAAAGAAAATTTAAATGTAGTCAACCCATTGATCTGGCTCTTTTCAGCAGCACCCAGGATTCATGAGAAAATCACTTACTGATTGACAGCTTAACAGACTGAACCTCCCCAAAAGTGTCAGCACTGGCATTCTACCCAGGTGTATAGTAGTAATTATAGTAGTCGGACTGGAACACAGGGGATTCAATATTACTTGCAAATGTAAGAAACTGTGTTTATACATGGTGTAAAGCTAATAAGTCTGTGCCACTAGGATTGATATTTGTGCCTGAATTTACCTATTTGAATGAACAATGTGGTTTTAATGTTTGTGAAATTACAATTTCTGTTCTCCATCGAGGAGTATTTGAAAGAAAATGACAGATCTAAGTCCATATTGTGCATCAGTATACCTGTGTTCTGCTTCCAACAGGCTGTGCTCAACCCCAGTTACCTTGAGGTGCTTCAGCTTATTTCATAAAGGTGCTGCTCCTCTGTGTAGGTTTGCATGTGAGCAACCAGCTCCCCGGCAGCCCAAGAACAGGATGACCCACCCATTGGATTCCCAAACAGAAATCACAGCTGGAAGTAAAACCTTCCATTCCCCCATCCCAGAGAGCTGCCCATCTGTCTTGAGTGAGAAGGAGCGTATGTTTCTCAGAGAAACATATTTCCCCTGAGAGTTAGGCTGAGCACATCTTACATATTTCACATAAGGTACTGAAGAGCCCTCATGTAGATAAAAGCTCTGAGTAACTTGCTGGAGGATTAGGATTTTACTAGCCTGAGTGTAGGAAGGCATCATACCCCATTCCAACCTTCCTGGTCTTCCCCAATCATCCAGACTTTTCACTTTTTAAAGCAGCATATTAAATTGGATTCAGGGGTGTATCTTCAGAGGGTAATGTATCAAGACTAAAAGCCAAAAGAAGAGAAGGGGAAGTCTTCTAAGTCTCCCACAGTGAAGAACCTCCTTCAGGCCCACCAACAGCAGCCTTCACAAAAACACAAACCCAGAACTAAACAACGATCATGATTATGTTTCATGCTTGGAAAAACAATTAGATAAGTGATACTTCTAAGAAAGTAAACTTCTTCTACAAATGCTTGCTACAGACCTAAACACTTTCTGAAATACAGCGGCTTGCAGCTGGAGAAAGAGAATGCCACAACCATTTATGTATAATCATTTAGGAATTATGTTAAACAGTTTGATGAGGAGAAAATGCAGTTTTCCTGAATAAAAATTTCTAAAAAACTCACTCATAGATTTTGGAAACAAGACCTAGTGTAACAGATATCTCTGCTAAGACTAAGAAACTTCAAATTTTCTTACTATTACTGCAACTTGTTCAGCTTCATGGGGTTCAGCAAAAGTCAATACTTTTGCTTAGACAGCTTTCATGTAGTCTTTTTTATCTCAATTATAAGCTTGATCACAAATCCACTGAAATAAAAAACCCAAACCTCTCCTCATTTTCCAGTGGGACTGAGTTGAATGGAACACTTTATGCAACTGGAACAAATAGCCAAGAAAGAAATAAAAGATTATTAAGGCTTTCTTAGGAACAAACTGCAAAACATCATACAGGATTGATTCCTCACCATTGAGAAGTCAGTATAGTTTAGCTTTTTTTTTTTTTTTTTAGCTTGCTGTAACATTAACTACTCCAAGGTCTTGTATCACTCTGATGTTATTACCCAGCCCAGTCCTTGGAGTGATGCTATCAGATTCTCTTTTAACTTTGTTTCCCTAGCAAGGGACAGAGGAAGGAGGACAGAGATAGCAAAAGAGAGTAAATAACATTAAATGATAATATTAGTAAATACATTTTTTCCTGTCAGTCCCAATACAAACTGGAGCAAGGTGATAAGAAGAACCACTACTGATTCCTACCATGGCCCTTGCTTCCAGTTGTGGCAGACAGATTGAAAGAGCAGATGCCTCCTTGGGAAAAGCAGAGATGGGACAATTGACAGTTGCTTCTTATGATGTACTTAATTCAAAACAGAGGTTTTCCTTTGCAAAGCACATTGACCTACATTTCTCTTCTGACATAGGAGCTTCCTGCTCAGCCTTGAGGTTTGTCACACTTCACTTTTCCCAGCTCGGTAACAGCAGCCAAAGACCCTAGTCAGCAGAGGTTTAAGGCAGACTGATATCAGATCCTGCAGATCCTGTTAGTGAATCCTGTAAGTCTTCCTTTGACCAAGCCTGCTTGCTGATAGAATGAGTACACCATGTTCACTCTCCATAGGAACTGACACGCTGCTTTCTGCATAAAAACAGGGGGCAGACAGACATTTGGACAGATGATCGGTCCACGTGCTTTTAAGATGGTTTAAGTTTAGTCTTTGGATTGCTCAGGCACAACTGCCTTTTGGGTGAGAGAGAAGGGAAAAATGAAAACAAAAAGAAAACCTTTGGGGGAAAACGTTTCTGGAAAAAGAAAACTTATTCAAGAAAGGATTTTATTTCCCATTTAGTACAGAGCAGAATCTGATATGCAGAACATCAGCTATAAAAAGAGTCAAAGTTTGGACAAGACAAAAATAAAGATGGGTTATGTACATATTTCAAATACATAGTCATATTACATATCCTTTCAAAAGAAAATACAATTAGGCTGTGACGGATACATCAGCTACATGAAACTTTCCACTACCAAAATGTAGCACTGAAAGAGTTAACAGGTCTGGCTTTTACATTGTCACAAGGAGACTTCATTGCTAGAATCCCACTGAGATGAATGAAGGCAGCTTATGTCTAGTGTTATTGTTTCCATGTGTTTGGCTCCAGACTCAAGCCAGCATTCCTCTCAGTTTATACTTGAAAGGTTATCTTCACAACCAGAAGAGACAGAAACTTTCTGTAAATATGTGTATGTGTAAAGAGGAGGGCAAATACAGGTTAACTCCACTTATTCAGTTCCAGCTTTCCTGAATTAATGTTTTGATAGTTATAGCAAAAATAATTTTGTTTACAGAAGCTTCTGACTATCAGAGTGGCAGAAATGTCCCTTACAGCACATTTGGTCTGTTTTAAATAGACAGGGTGACCTGATCGATACTAACACAATTTTATCTTGTGGTTGATAATTTTTAGTCTTTTTAGTCTTTAGATAATTTTTAGTCTTTTTAGGCTTAGCAATAAAGTAGCAGCTAAAAAAGAACACAGCAAAATATGCAACTAGGAATTGCAAATGGAAGAGACAAAATCTGAGCATATTTTTAAAAGGGAAAGGCAAGCAATCTGCCTTTTGGTAAATTAAAATATACTGCTTGTAACAATAGTACTCCAGAAGGAAAATGTCTGCGAAGACTGGAAATATTTCAGTTGACTCTACTTTTACCATGTGAGTTTTGCTAAAGTCTGTTTGTTTTTTTGTCCACTTTCTCCACCAGTAATCTAACACTGAACTTTCAGCATGGAAGAGTACCTGTAATTGTGTATTACCTGTGCTTCTCTGGGGACAAGAAGGAATCAGAAACACCTCATGCAGATCAGTATTTTTACCCTACCTTGAAAATTATTCTTCTCCGACTGACAGGATTTAGATATAGTTTTGAAAGCATTTTTCCTTTGGGAATGCTCAAAGTGTTTCCAGCAATATCTATTTTTGGGGTTTTTTTGCTGAATCTAGAATTTTTCTGATACAGAGTCTCATATATATGCCCTAGCTATAACATTGTGTGGTTCTTATTTCTGCAGTAGTAGGTAATAGATCAGCATTTTTCTTCTTTAGAACATGAGATTTTCATTTAACTTTAAAACTGATCTATGAGGATATCATTCCACAGACTATTTTATTAGACATCTGGCAAAAAAGAAGGTAACATATTGACAAGGGTGATGTAGTGCCCTAACTTCCAGACTCCCCTCCCTTCTCTTAAGGTAGTAAGAACCTCGTATAGAGAGCCATCAGAGCCTTACTCAGGGACCTCAATTCCAGTCTTGACCTGAGCTCGCAGTGTCTTGCCAACAAGAGGCCTCTGAGAGCTTAACACTGCCATCAGAAAATACAGCTTTAGGTGGAATTTCAGATGTCTGTATATGGTCCTTCAGAGTTCAGAGAATCAGATCCACAAAAGCAAGTCTGAGACTGGGATGCAGACCTGTAAAACAAGTGGAACTGGGAAACAGGACTATGTCTTAAACTTGGTCATCTTTAGCAGCAGCTCCAGAACAGGACTTTATTACTTCTATTCTGTGGAAGGTCGTTCTTTAGGCACCTTAGTCCAAAGCTGAAGGCAAGATATTATTTTTCTGTGTGCCCAGCAGCAAAAGCATAGGCTCCCTGAGGGGCTCTATAGCCCCCCAAAATTAATTACCCAGATAAATTAGGCTGGGGTAGATAGCTTGCGAAATTTCTGTAGGCACCAAATGTTCCCAGAAGAAGTAATAAATCTCTTAAATATATGAAATAAAAAGACCTGACTACTATATGTAGGGGTTTTCCTGTAAAATTCTTTTTCATGGACTTCTAGTTTCCACCATGGAATTTGCTAAACAGCCAGAGGCAAGGTAAATTTTAAATGTACAAACGTTCTACAAAACTGTTGCTGAAGGAGGCATTTGGCCACCTCAGTATTGAAAGCAGTGAGCTCATTTCTCTTTCAGCCTGAAGCAGCCAGAGTGCTACATGGATTGACACCCCAGTGCACAAATATGTTGTACAAGAAGTTGTTCCTCTATTCCTCTTAATCTCATGGGATTTTTGTGGCACTAATCAGCACAGCCACACAGGATCCACTAGCAATGGCAGACCTCTTTGCCAGCGAGACAGGCTTTAGCAGTAGCTGTTCAGTGAAACAGGAAGCTATTTCTATCCAAAACTTCACCAGTTTGTCATTACAGACAATGACATTTGCTGGGGTTTGAAAGGTCTTGCAGAAAGCCTCCAAGGTCTGAGCAGTGGATGCAGATGAGGTGCTCCAGAGAAAACAAGCCAACACCTATGGGGACAGGGTGACCTGAAGAGGTCCCTCCTTTCAGTTATGGTGGCATATTGCTTGAGCAACATTAATTGCCTCTTAATGAAGGTTTGCTTTGATGGGTGAAGCAGGAGTGAACATGATCATTGAATTTTTTTAAGAGAGACTGAAAAAGCAGGCTACAATCAAATTCCTATCATTAGTTAATGAGAGCAGGACAGAAGTAATGAGGTTAAAGCAGCAACAGAGGAAAAAATTTAGCCTACCTGGAGACCTCATTTTCAGAGTTACACAGAGCTGGATTTTGTCATAGTAAGTTATGCAAACATTTCCATCAAAAATATAGAGGTTTAGACTCTTTAGGTTGCATACATTTGCAATGAAGATGCTTCCCAGGACAACAAGTTTGAGATGTAGGTTGGACTAAATTCCCTCTTTCTTTTATCTAGGCCTCTATCCATTTTCCTTATGCACATCATCCTCCTGTCCTTGAATGACCCAAGAAAAACTATAGAAGTTTTTTAGGCTATTTTATGACCCAGCTTTACTCTTTTGTTTCCATGATCATCCCTTCTCAATCTTCTGGGACCACAAACTATCTCTCTTGACTGCAGAAAGAATTTAATAAGAGCCAAATTTTGATTTTAGTTGCATCTACTCAGCCCCAGCCTAATAAACAGCATTATGTGAGTGAAATAGTAATTAGATAACACAGCTGAGGTTACGTGTGAAGGGAATAGTTCAGTCCCTCTCATGCTTTTAGGGCTCAGGTTCTCCTTTATGGCTACATACCAAACAACATTATACTCCCAATGGAATGGAGAGGGCAGTAATCTTCCCTGGGATGCAGGGTTGGAGCTCTTCTGGCTGCTGGGTGGGGAATGCAGTGGCTTGGCAGCATGGAGGCAACCCAGCACCAGTTTCAGCCTCACGACTTCCGCAAATATCAGCAAATTTATCCCTTAAGATTCCAAGTTTGAGAGGATCTATTTCAGCAGGAAGAAACAGCATAAGTACATGCAAGGATGAAAATAACATCTGGAGGGAGGAAAAGAGATTATGAGCAGGTAAAGTTGCCTGAATATGTGAGAGCCTCTATTATGCTTTTCCTTGTATTCCCATATTAGTTTGGTCCTGTGCAGGGCTCATCCGAGAGGTGAGGCACAGTCAATGACACCAAAGCGATTGAGATGTTCCTGAGCACTGGCCCCTGAGAGAGACATCCACAGCAATGAAGTGTAACAAAAGGCAGAAAATCAGGTTGGTGGACCAAGGAAGAGTGGACTGTTCATAGGGAGAGACAGGGTTTCCTTAGGCACGGAACAGCTGCAAAGACAGGATTCATTCTCTCTAGAGGTGTTGGGCAGGAGAAACCAGAGAACCTCATTTCCGTCATAGTAGGATTGCACAACAAACACTTTGGAGGCCTCTCCTCTCCTTTGTTCAACATTGTGTTAAAGCCATCAGTTTAACAGCTGCAGGGGACACACACGAAGGACAGCCTCAAGCCATCTTTGCAGACAGACAGGCCAGCCAACATACTGCATTCATAAAGCTACCAACAGGAAACCAGCCCAGCAAACACTCCACCATGGGGAAAAGAGACCACTTCCAACTTCCAGGGAGGGAACAGGAAACAGAGAGGTTGTGTCATACCTGCATGCAACAGTAGGGTCTGTAGAAGTGCCCAAAAACCATTTCCAGATCCCCTTGAGCCTGGAAAATCTCTACAAGGCAGCTACATCTATGTTTTCTTCTTTAGCCATACAAATTTTAGGATATTACATTTCATCTTTCAAATCTTTCTCAGACACATCTCTGTTTTAGAAGGCTTGCCCAGGGACCACACACACACTTTATCCCCACTGCACGACAGACTTACCAGTCCATATATTATAGATGAACACCCAGCTGGTACATTATTTTTTAGGTTTTCTTATGATGACTGCAAGCAGTTGTCATGAAAGTCTAGTCTTCTTCCTCTGGAAAGGCAGATTTAATTTGTGGCTGCTTCATTTTAGTTTAAATGACAAAGACAGGAGCTTAGTAGCAGCTGGGAATAAATACTTAAAGACTTAATTACTTCCCCCTTCTCCAACCAAATGAGTACCTAAAACCAGCTGCAATGGAGGTAGTCCTGTGATAGCATGCTGCTGGGACTAGTTTTCAGGTCAAGCAAAATTGTCTAAACTAGTAAAAAATTATAAAAATAAAATAATAATAAAAAGAAAACAGCTATCAAGCTGGGAAATCAGAAAATAGAAATATATTGTCCTTTTTCTTCTTTTGATTGAGCTCTTGATAAGGAATCTGTAGTAGAACTACAGTATTTCCAGAAAAAAAAAAAAAAAAAAGAAAAAAAGAAGAAAACTTTGTTTCAGTACAATTTAAGATGCCTAGTTTACTATTTGAGATTTATGAATATTTCTATCCGATTTTCCCAGACAAATCACAGTTAGGAAGAACAGTGTTCCTGACATGCAGGATTCAGACAAGCATGTATGGGGTGTCTCTGTGGACTCTGTGTCTGTGCTGTTTGGAGAAAGCACATGTGGTTTTGTGTGGAAAATTCTGGCTATCAGCACAGCAGTGCCTGACAGGGACTAAGTGACTGGGTTACTGCAGTTCGCATTTCTGGCTGTGGGCAGTCAGGCAGATGGTGAAGCTATTGGAATCTTGTGTATTTCATGTGCTTTAAGGAAGGAACAGGAGAGAGCCAAGCAACTGGAAGGACCTGTCCTTTCTCACTGTCCATTCACTCCGTGCAAATTCTGGGTAGAAGAGGGAGAGAAATCTTCTGGGACCAAAGAGGAGCTTGATCCCATGGAATGGTGGAGCAGGGCAAAGAGCAGTGCTTACTTTGTACATTAAGCATATGATGAGGCTGGAAGAACTTCCCTACAGTCATCGTTTTGCTAGGAAAATCAAGATATAAAGCTCTTGCCTGGTCATTAAGAAAAGGCCAAGCTTAAAGTCTGTCATGTCTGTCATTTAAAAGGTAGGCTAAACACTTAAATAAATGAGCTTTGGGAGGCCCTCACACTGCACATGTACTCTAATAATGAGATGCTAGTTTCAGCCAGCATGTTTCCAGTTCTTACATTTCAGCTCCCAGTTTTTAAAAGCCTTTTGCCCTTACAAGGAAAACAGACTGAGAGAAGATTTTGCGACTGCCTGATGAATTTTCAACACTGTTTTGGAAGGAAAAAATTAAATCTGCAATTCCATTATTTGTATGAAGAAAAATGGAGCATTGAAAACTGTCAGAGTCATCTTCTCATAAAATCATTGGAGATTTTTTTTCTGTCTGTAGGCTGAATTCAAAGAGACCCATTAATGTGACTTGTACAAAATGGAGCAGTTAAGAAAGAAAGGTAAAACGGATGTCTTTGGGCTCTTCCTTGTCTTGGGCCACCGGAGGCAAGTTCTGAGTGAGGCTGGCTGCTTTGAAGTGGCTGGCTGCAGCTCCGGCCTGCCTTTGCCACACTGGCTCTGTTGAGGGTGTGGTGCGGAAGAAGCAAGAGGAATCCTCCCTGACCAAAGGATGCATCTGCTGAAGCCCATCACAGCCTGATGCTGGGCAGTGACAGAAATCTTCTATAATGCATGGTAACATCTGGCACATGTCATCTTTTTCTGGTTCAGCTGATGCGCTTTTTTTTTCATGTGAAAATACTAAAAACAGATCCAAAGGCTCCATAATTGAGGTTGTAGCAGTTTTTTCTTTTTTTATTATTATTTGAGTAAACCTTTATGGCTCCCTTTAGATTTTGCAGCTCATGGATTATAAATCTGCTCTTCAAAGTAGAGGAATGCAGCTTTCTGGCGCTGGGAGCTGTCACATCTCCTGCAGGAAGGTAGACAGCCTGACTGCTTCAAGCTGTATAATTGCAACAGCCAAAGAAAGGATTCACTTCTCTTTCCTTTCTAGGTCACACAATATGAAGAGACGGACAAGCAGTCTTTACACTATCCCTCAAAAACATTTCTGTGTTATCCTTTCTAGCTATTCCCATTTCAGGTGAATGAACAGAGCAAGGGTAGGAGCAGCTCAGACCTTGCCTTGTTCACTTTTTTTCACACTGAGCAATTCACATGCTGCCTGCAGAGCTCTTGTAGGTGTTACATGTATATACAATCTACATGTGTCTCCAGGCCGCTTGAAAGGTTGGGTTAAGTGGGAATATTGTGACCCCTCGGTATCTAGGGAGGAAGGATGTGGTGGTAAGAGGGGTATTTTGAAGGCAGAGTGCCATAGCTTTGCTACAAGGATGGCTTACCCTGCCAGAGATTCCCTGCAAAGGGAAAGCATGTTCCCTTTGCAGCTGGCAAGTGGTGGGAGTGTCTGTAGTGCTGTAGGCACTGGTGGGAGAGGCTGCAGCTTCCTGAATGCTGGCAGTGTGTGCTCCTCCATAGCAGATGAACCAGTAGCCCTGAGGAACAAGGGAGCTCATGGGTGTGGAGGTCAGAAGAAGGGTGCTAGAGGATCACTGTGGGATATAAAGTTCTTCTCTTCCTGGGTTCTGCCTGCTTTCATCTCCAGGAGCAGAGTGCCCTGTCTGTGTTTTTATAGCCTGAAATAACAGATGCTTTTTAATGAGTGCACGGACAGACAGCCTATTGTCTGGGTTTGTGCCTCAGAACTGCACGGTGGGAAGGGTTATGGGCACTTGCCTTTGTTTACTCTGTTTCTAAGGATGTGTGGTCCTTAGAAGGATGGGGGCCTTGCTGTCTTTCAGGTGTTTTTATGGGCCAGGCCAGAACATAGCCTGTTTGTGTTATGTTTGCTTTTCTCAGAGTAACCCGACTATGCCATGGCCTGAGAAGGACCTCCACATGCATTTAATTCTGAATGGACTCCAAGGGTATCCAAATGGCCCCAGTAAACAAGGGTGGCCTATCTGGAAATATTTCCTCGTTGTGAACATAGCAATGTAGGCTGAGACTAGTTAGAAAGCCTGACTTCTGCATACATATTTTCTCTTCTTTTAGTGTCCCAGTGGGGAAGACAGTCCCTGAAAGGCTATGAAGCATGGACTAGCTTTCAGAGCTTGCTCCTTGCCAGCAGCCTCTCTGTGTGAGGCCAATAAAATTTGTTTGCACTTGACAACAATAGAGTATTTTTGCGTTTCACAGTGTGTCTCCTCGGGACTAACTGCTGTTTGGGAAGGCCCTTAGGTCTATCCCTCCCTTTTATCCCATGCAGATTGAAGACACCACCCTTTCATGTCCTGTCTCCAGAACATGGTTTCTTGCTATAAACATTGGGGTGGGCTTACAAACTGAGTGGAGAGGAGCTGCTTCCAAGCACTGACCTAGGAGGGGTCAAAGGAGGGATAAAAGTTGGGAATGTGGAACTTGTCTCTGAGATCAAATAACTCATGGGTGAAGGGTGGTCTTTGAGGAGGCACTGAGATGTGGTAGGAGCGGGAGTCAACTAGCTGTTCATCCTGTGGGCTAGGAACATATAATCCCCTCATGCTCACCCCTTTTACCCCCCAGCCTCTGTCACCCATGCCGAGGGGCCGAATTAAGAAGGTTGATCACCTGGGGACCTGGGGGGGGAGGAGGGGAGAAAGACACACCATGCAGCTCTGCTGGGTCAGAAAGCAGCACTCTGTTCTTCAGGGCTAGAGCTCACCTTGATACTGGGACATGAAGAGGCCTTTTGCTTTTTAAAATACTCAGCCCCAGGCTGATCACCTCACATCTGGAGAGTAGGGTGGTCCCAGGAGCGGTGCTAACCCCGAGTGCCCAGGAGGTGGGGTCTGCCCTGTTCTTTGGTACAGCAAAGGCTTTTTCACCACTCCACTGACCCTACTGAGAGGGGTCAGGCACTAAGCATTGCAAAAGTGGTTTTATCCCCTTCTCTGTAGATAACAGGGAAACTTTGGGATCCTTCTTACTTCTCTGCAGCCCTATGAGACGTGTGGGTGTTAAAAAGTCAGGGTAGCAGGCATATAACCCTACAGGATTGAGCATGGGACTGCTAACCTACTACAAATACAAAGAGGCAGAGCCTTTCTAAAGAACGATGTAACAAGCTGTGGGCAGCTGTTTTTCCTAGGGCAACCCAAATACTGTGCAGGGGGTCTTGTGTGTGGCAGTCTCAGATGCTCTATGAATTTGTGAAAAAAGCTCATTCGTGGAGATGTGATACCCTTGCTGGAACAGCAATCCAGTGAGCAGCTGGGCAGACTCCACAGTGAGGGGGAGACAAGCCCTGCAGTAGCCAGGGGTTGCTCACCTGATGGGTTGCTGACAGTGGCTCTTTTTGCTCACAGTATCTTCCAAAACTCTCACCAACTCCTTTTGTTGTGCTGAGCACGTCAGCTGCAAAGCCCTTATGAAATAAAATACTGAGAAAGATAATTATTATAGGTGTTATGATCCTGAAAAATTTTTCTATTAACTCAGATCTACGTTGCTTAAATTATTTTGAAAGAAAATGACAGTGTCTCTATTTCAAAAATGGTCAGAGAGTGTTATATTTAATACAGTTGTCTAAAATACTACATGGAATACTGCTGTGCAATAAAAAATAAATAATGTGAATAGTTATATCTTCCTCAAGCACAGCAGCTGGATCTTTTTTTTTTTTAAATCCTAGGAGCTTGATTTGCCCAGTTCTTGTAAGGGACAATTAAATTTAATGATCTACACTTCAAAAAATGACCTGTGATTCTGAGAATTTTAATTTAATGGTTTCCCTGCTTGAAATATGTCTGAAGTGCTTTATTGTTTAAAATAATTGTATTTGGTGGTTTTTGAAAGTCAAAATGGAAACATTTCAAGGAGACGGAGCCAGCTTTTCCCATATAAAAGGCTAACATACCACACTATTCTAATAGGCTTTTGCCTTCTGGTTTGAACACATGTAACTAATTGCAAAAGGTGCTTCATTGAATTTATAAACAGAAGAATACAAATTTTGGAGAAGAAATTATAATTTTAGTTGAAAGAGGACTAAAATCTGTTTGTGATGATGCTTCCTAATTTGTACAATAGCATGACATCACATTTCCAATGCAGTTGTTTTACTTCCATGCTAGACAATTTGTATGGTCAGTTTGGTAAAAATTAGAAGCTTTAGTGAGGTTTTCTGGATCATTTATAATGTTATGGGGGTTTTTTAAGATTTAAAATTGCTGACAACAGAGAAAACCTGAAGGGGTAAAGGAGAAAGATCAGCAGAAACTATCTTATGACTTGTGGTTTTCTTTGTACAGACATATTCTGTAGCAGTTCATATACTTATTTAATTTTGTAAAGGAATATTTATTTGAAAGGGATACAGAAGGCTTTGGCTGCCTCTTACTGATAAATCAACTTTTCTGAACGTTCACTGACTTCTTTAGAGCTTGGAAATGTGTTTTATTTTCTGAACAAGTTAATGAAGTCTGTCCATTAATTGTATAATTAGTTGCCTTTAAGTCAGTATTTACCACCACAGTGCAGTAGATAAGAGCCAGCTCTTGCTCCTGCCACATGAAGTAGCTCTGTGTACTGGCACTGAAGTTACTTAGATGGGTCCCATGAAACAAACATGCAGAATTTGGGTTTCACAGTGGGCAAAATTGAGGCCTTGCTGTTTATTTCAGGCCATCACAGCAAAAGCTGACTAAAACACAGCAAGATAAAATCAATTAGTACACAACATATTTTATGCTAGGGATTTAGTGTAATGCTCTCTGTATAAAAATTGTGTTTCTTTCCATTATTTAATGCACTTAATGGGTGTTCCTTAACAAGGGACATCCCTATACATGCTATTTTATGAAAGTTGGTAAGTATAGGCAACATTCAGACTTGACAGCTGTAGATCAAATTACAAGCAAGCCACAGAGAATGTTTCTGCAGAGGGAACCCTTACTCCCCTACTGGGCTCCTATGAAAGGCTTGGCCAAAATCCAGCTGACTTTGCTCCCCAACTGCAAGGAGCCAGACTGCATTACACTGCTGGCAGCACTCAGCATCCCTGAGGAGTGTTTTCTGAGCAGAGTCCAAGAGCAGCCACCACCCAGGGCTGCACGGTCTGGTGTGCAGCTGGGGGAACCTTGTGCTGTAACTCATGCCTGGGGTGGTGGCCAGGAGAAGACTCGTCCAGGGCAGCTGGAGCCTCACCTCCTCCAGCCACCAAAGCAGCTCCTGCAGTGCATGTCAGTGTTGGTGTGGCTGTTGGTGTATTCACATCCTTGCCTATCTGCTCATGATTGTCCCCATGGGCTGGGGGAACATTTGTCACAGATGCTGCCTACAACACTGTCCTCTTGGTTACACATCGTGAGGGTGCAGACCCTGGGCACTTGCATCCCCCCTCAGCCCTACCTGAAAGCACTGGGACTGACGCAAGGGAGCATCCTCATCTCACATTCTTCAGTGGAGAGGAAAAGTTTGCTTCACACAGGTAAAGCTCTGCTCTCACCATGGACTGTATAATTGACATGGTGAAACCAGCAACCCAGCGATACAACATACTGGGAAAATTTATAAATAAAACCTTTATTGTGTTCAAACGATGAGGAGACTCTAGTATTGCATAAAGCCACGATTTCAATGGACTTCAAAGCACCAGTGGTGTAGTGAATGCCTTTACCAATTTCTGTTCTGACAGTTACCGTATACAATTGCCATCCTTCACCAAAATGTTTGCAGCCATGCTTAATACTGGTTTTCAAAGTTATGGCTGATGTTCATTTGTGCCATATGCCAATAGTAATCTCCTGTAAGACAAACGGGGTTTTAGATCTACATCTGTGAGAGACTGGACTGTTAAAGGTTAATGACACACACAACAGACCACCAAGGAGGTACCTGGGCATTCCCACCTGAACCTGAGCAAATATAAACCGAGTAGACCCTGTGCTTTGTGGGCTTCTTTCACTGGATCTAGACTGCAACCATCACTTTGATAAAGCTGGGATGCCCACAGCACGGAAGACCAGAAGAGGACCAAATGGATGCTGTCAGGATCCATGGAGTGGTGATATTTGTCTCTATTTAATCTGTCTTTCTGTCACTCTTTTTCTTTCCTGCCTTAGACCCCTTTTCCTATTTCTATACAGACCCCTTTTCCTATTTCTTTCTCTCTCCCCCTTTCTACATCTCATTTACTGTTAAGTAAAAATACATACTATTGAATTCAGCATATGGTCTTGTTTGCACCTTAATTTGAGCAGAGAAATCTCTCTAGTAATTTTAATAACTGGGTCTTAAGTATATAGTAGAAGTGATATTTCTTTAAAGGCCTGGTGGAACATCTCAAATTCAAGTAGCAAGCTTGCTGATACTGCCCTTTAAAAGATCCATGAGTGACCAGGGAGGATTTTTGTGGGTTTGCTTGGTTTTGGTGTTTTATCCTTCCTTAACAAAGTGCCCAAGATGGCTGCTATTAAAAATCCCTCCTCATGACTGTTTAGGTAAAGCTCAGTGCCAACTTTCGTTTTAGCATCAACTTAGCAGCTCTCATTAATTTCTCACATTCTTCTGGGACTTGGGATTTCCATATTTGGTTTTACTCTTGGATTATATCAGACAAGTTTGAACAAAATTCTTTCAGCTAAATGAATGTGAAAAAAATATATTCCATATGTTGTTATCGAAATCTTCTGTAACTGTTTAAGTCAAAAATGGCAAGACTGAAATCTTTGTGTAGGCTTGCAATATAGCCTCTTCAAGAAAACAATCTTACGTTAAAGAAAATTGGTTAAGCAGTTTTAAATCAACTTGCCATTTTTTCTGCATACTCTGTAGACCTCTTTCATTTTCCCCTCTCTCTTTTTCTTAATTTAGTTTTTAAACCCTTGTTTAAAATGAGTTTGCCAGGGATTCATTTGCTAAGAATATCTTTAATGACATCTCAGTTATGGATGCATTTGTCAAGAACCCCAGCTGCTAAGACCAATGGAGTTGAAAAAGACAAAATATACATCATTGCTTCAGTATATCTGTGTATTGTCAGCTTCCTTTCCCAGTTCTTAGCAGTTTATGCATCAGACCTGATGATCTTACTTAGTCAGTACAATGACAATTTTTGCATGTGTATGGTCAGATTGTTTCTTGCCCTTTTTTAATCCTAAAAAGATAAATAACATACAAAAGCTAGGCTAAAAAGGGTAGCTGACAAGTATCCACTTAAAAATCAGAAAACCACAGAGTCTGAGGTTGCTACAACAGTACTAAGACTTCACACCCTCTTTATGTTTTTATAAAGCTTACAACACACTTTGACAAAAGCCCGTGTTTAGAAAAAGATTAAGCTTTTAAACTCAACTACTTAAATCTAGGAAAAAGTAAGACTCAAGGTAGTTCATCCTCTCGTCCACTAAGTATCTAATAATTTGGGGCACACTGGGATGTCCTCAGTGAGACAAATACTAAACTCTCCCTTTCCTACTCCTTCCCTCCTGCAAGAATGAATACACTGCAGAGCAGAGGAAGGACTTTTCTGTGAGATAGGTATTCAAATCTCTTCAGCCAGGCATGGAAGCTTGCCAGCAGTTCCCAAGAGCATGCTAGCTCTCAACTATTGTTAAAATAAGTAATACATAAAAACATATGTTGAAAATCCCTCACATCCTTCCTTTCCCCCCTTTGCTGTGTTTGCCCCTGGCTAAACAGGGCAGCTAGGAGCAGGGCACTGGAATGTCTTTCCCAGGTAGTTTACTTTCTAAGGCATTATAAAGGGACCCTAGACATCAAATCCATGTGTGAAGTTAAGGAATCCTGTTATTCCCCCTGTTATAGGGAGAACTACAGTGCAGAGAGATTAAACCCCAAATTTCTAAATGGTTTGCTGCTGTATTCCTCATTCTTGTGTAAAAATCTTAAACACCGAAGGACTGACTGTTCCCATTTGGTTTTGTTAGAGTGGTAAATATTCATCCATCCTGAAAAACACCCCTCACAGAACACTTCTAAATCATTGGACTAATCATATGCCCGAAGTGTATGGCAAAACAGTGTCAGTGGCAGTGGAAGAGCACGTTTCCCTGATACTCCAGTTCAGTGCTTTGAGCACACAAGAGTCCTGTCTCTCCTTCATTCCTGCTTTGTTACCTGAATTATAGGGATGTAAGAGACATCAACCTCATTCTGCTTTGTTCTGAGGAACACTGCATTACTCTTTTCTTTGCTGATCTACTTCATAAATAACCGTGTCTCTGATGGTTACAGGAACAGGAGGGGTAGGTACCACTGAAACCCATGTGCTGGCTGTGGCAGTACCTTTACAAAGAGACCTTCGTGTTTAGGATGAAATTCTTAAAGTTTCCGTGAAAACTGTGTTTGTTAAAAAAACTAAAATTAAGTTTCTGTGTGTAACTTTATTTTTGACAGTTTCTCAACCTTAGCTTTGTTCTTCATATTTCCTTGTCTTAAAAAGAAACTGGGCTCACAAGAAACATCCTTAAGTCAATTCCTACATGTTATTCTAATGAATAAATCAGAAATTTTGATACTTTAAAAAGCAAAAAAGGGGAAAACCAAGTTTGTTCTGAAATGCTGAGACAGATAGGAGTCTGAGATCAGGAAATCTCAGTCTCCACCTAGATCAGACCACAGTGATTACTGGAGTGATGTAAATTTTACCACTCTCCCTGCTGGCACTTCAGTGATTAATGAAAATACATGCACAGGAGAAGGTGCCTGAATTTCCCTTGAAATAAGCTCAGTCACACTCAGAGGAGAGTGTTAAAGTGTATGTACTAGGAGAAAAATACACAATAAGTAGTGTGTGTCCAGGGTAGGCATAATAAAGAAAATAAAACAGTGATGAGACACATAACAAAATATAGCCTGAAACCCACAGTCTTTTCAAATGCAGTTAGTATGTGGGGTAAGCAAGGTGGTTGCAGACTCTGTTTATATGTACGTGTGTTTCATATATACACACTACATTACATGCTGTGTATATAGAAGTAGCTATAGACTATGAAAATGTAGGCTTGATTTTAGCACCTGAAGATCAGACCAAAAAAAGGAGGACTCAGTGAAGACTGATGAGCATTTCTCTTTGTTTAGAAGTGTTATTTTCTTATTAATCTGTTCTTTGGGGCAGCATGCTACAGACATGTTTGCCATTGTGCACAGCAACAGTCTGCAACACTATTTAGATATGTAACATGCTTGCTGCAAGTCCACCATAGATTATATCTATACTTGCAGTTATGTAAACTGCTAAATTTACCAGACTGTGTTTGTACCTTTGGTTACCACAAAAAAATTCACATGGTTTAATGGCAGATGCTAAGGATAGGGAGACTCCTCTTGGAAAACTAGTTCCTTCTTATGAAACCAGTATGGCAATACTTCAGTGCTGCTTTGCTTTCAGGTTTTTTTCTATATCATCTATGGATTTTAAGGAAGGCAGTACACAGGATTTACATAGAAAAGAGTTGGATTTGTATGCTACAAACAAGGAGAAGTTTGGAGGGCTAGGAGTTTAGCTGGATTTTTCATCACATGAAAGTTTATTATAAAGAGAAATCAGTTCTCTGTGCCAGCTGGAGGGAGCACCAAAAATAATTAGTATAGTATGTGAGAAAGGGGATTTTACTTAGGTTTTAGGAAAGGATTTGTGACTACAAGTCTAATTCAGTGAGCTAACAGGTTCCACAGTAGGAAAGGTGTGGAAAACCCTGTGGAGGTTTGAGGTTAGAACAGATTATCTGAAAGGTACAATCTGTCTTTATCCTGTCTTAATGCCAGTGGTGGTCAAAATGTTTAGCTTAAGCTCTCTTCCCTACCTATATATCTTTGCTTTATAACTTTAATTCAATGTAGTGACTTCCAAAAGGTCTTGAGAGATCAGGGAAAACTTTGTCTTGTGTTTCAGTAAAAGTAGTACAGGAAAGGGAGGGTACAATAACAGTTGTCCAGAATTTATCTCATGAAATACATATGTATAAACATCCAACTAAATACAAATACACATGCACTAACAGAGCCACATATTATTCTTAATGCAGTTATCAGTAAGGTCTCTATGTGAAAACAGATTTTGGAAATAAATCACTTTTAATATTAATAATATGATATTTCATTACATGTTAACTATTCAGTCTAAGACATAGACTATATTGAGTTAGGTATTATACACTCACAAGAAAAATTAGAACTGTTTTTTAAGTGTATCTTTCTCAAAAGATGCTCAAAACAACCCTGTTGGGCCCTTGCCATTGCACTCAAAAGAGGACTAATTCTTGAGTGATATTTCCTGTGAACCACCTTAACCCTGGGATTCCTGTTGCCTGTGTAGTCCCCATTTTCTCTTTCTGAGTTAAATCTCTTTTCCTGAAGCACAGTCCTTTGCTGAACTTCTGCTTGATTTTTGGACTGTCTCCCTCATGTGTATTATGAGTATTCTGAGTTCCCATTTATGTGCACTTCCAGTCCTCCCAGTATAGCAGCAAACAATTGACTGTTATACATTGAAGATATTTTTTTAGCTGACTTTTCTCAACACCTATTTTCCTAGTTCTTATTTCCATCACTGTGTTTATGAGAGTGTTGCACAGGACAGTATCAAAAATATTACTGAAGTCAACTTCTATTACAGCTGCTAACTCCCAATGAACTACTAAACTGGGTATACAGTCAGAACAGATAATAAAATGCAATTGACATGGTTTTTCATTGTGGAGCTGATCTTCTCTATTTCTAATCATTTTATCCACCTAAAAATACATTCTTCTCTAGTGTATTTTCAGTGATCTTTGTTAGCTGCTTCATCTGTAACTTCCCTAGTCCTTGTTTCATCGTGTTGTTGTTCCACTCAACACACATCTCTCTGTCCTCTGCCAGCCCCTCTCTCTTTGTTTTCACACTCCTCAACTCTTTTTTTCTTATTCTTTTATCTTTTTTTACCCAGATCTTTTGTGAAACCATACCTAAACCAGGTATTAGATTTATCGTTCTCTATTTTCCAGATTATCCTATTTCTTTTTGTTGTCAAAAGCTCTCACTAATGACTCAGAAATTGTTCAGTTAATTTCCTAAAGCTGTATGGAATCCTTTGACTACTACTTTTTAATGTTATTCTCTTAACTATTTCCCCCTCCCTTGGCATGTTGTAGAGAGAGTTTTCCAAGTTTAACACTCTCAGTAGCAACAAATGCTTGATGTCCCAGTGGTTATGTTGGCTAAAACAATTTTAGGGAAATTCCCTCCCATAGCTCTCCCATGTGGCTAGCAATACAGAGACTATAAATATAGCCAAACCACAAGCATTTTTACCACTTTAGCTGATTTATGCAGCATGATGGTGAAAATGTCATCAGGCAATCCCTGCACTACCATTCCTGCCTGCGTTAGAGGAAAAGTTGGCAAAATTTTTAAACTTAAGATTTTCAGGTAAGAGTCTCTGATAACTTTGGCATAATGTTCTAGAAATCACAGTGAACACAACCAATTTTACAAACTAGTGAGGCCACTTTTTTCAATATGTGAAAATAAATATGAAATAATAAACAGGTTTTTCTTCTGTTTAATGCACAATATACACATTCAGTCATCTGCTGGTCCAGGAGGATTCACAGCATTCCAGATGATGGAGTTGAACCAATTTTCCAGTAGTTCCATTCTAAGTCAACTGGAAGACATATATTTTCTTCCCATATCTGTAGTTTTGAAATATAATTTGGATAGAGAACTTCTTACTAAAACTCTTGGGAATCACAAATTATAATGGGAAAATTCTGATTAAGGTATTTTCTTAATAGAAAAGAAAATCAATGAAGAATCTTCTTTTCTGTACTTTAACATACCAATATTTAAGGAAGCTGGAGGTTAGCTTTTGATAAAGAATTAATAGCCCCCGAAAGAAAAATTATATATCTAAATGCAAATATTCTCCCTAAAATGGGTACCTTCCCTCCTTTCCAAAAAACCCACATTTACTTCCATGCTGAAAATTGCTGCCAGTGCTCAAAACAGTCACTTGAAAGAGTGAAAAGTATTTTAGTTTCAGTACATGAAAACGGCCTCGAAGTGTCACTAGAGAGCTATCAATAATCTGTTTCAAGCTACATTTCAATGTTTTGGGGCTGCTTGATCTTTTCATTCAAGTGCCACTTTTAACTTTATCTTTGTTATTGCTTGCATTGCCCATCAATACGTGTGGCCATGAAAATGCCCTGGCCGTTTGCACATAGATAGCAAGGTTTTCAGTATCACAGTTCCATTTTTATGACAGCAAAGAGCACGAAGTGAAAAAAGAAACTTGCAAATAACAGATCTTGGTGGGGGGGAGTGGGAAAAAAAAGGAAGTTGGTAATTTATTCCCTCTCCCTTCATAATCTTGACCAAGACAAATAGAAATGTGATTCTAACAATGGTAGGAAGTGAAGCAGCCTAACCTTTCTGCATTTAGCCTGGAAGCTTTTTCAGAGTAGAGACTGTCTCTCATAGATGTTTACACACAGCGCCTGGCACAAACAAGACTCATATTTAATCCTGGCCTTTAAAGCCTGTATCACAGTATAAATATTTCTTAGTAGTAGTAGTCTTACAGAAATGAACATTTGTTTACACTGCTGTTCAGAAGCTCTCCTCGGCCATGCTCCTCCTGCGGGATTCCTTCCCAGCTGTCCATATCACCGTCATCTGCAATTTCATTGCCTTTAATGTGGCAGATTCATGTGTAAAGAAGCCTGCAGTACAGAAGGTTTTTAAATGTCCAGTTTCACTTGCAAATGGTGCATTTCTTACACGGATGTTGCTTCACTCAAGTGCTGCTGGGAAGGTCTGATGTTCTGCACCCTTTTATAGTCTCATTGTAAACTTGTGTGGCTTCTCTGAAGAGTTACACTACAACTGTCCTCATTCTATCTTTGTCAAAAAAGATGAAGAGTGTATTATTTCTCCTAAAATCCTCGAGAACAACTCAGCGCTTCCATCTTCTGTATCTCTGTGACAAAGCCACACCGAATGTTTTTCCAGCAATTGCTTTTGTAGTTAAATCCAGCACACCTGTCATGAAGCATTTAGGAGTAGGAAAACTTCAGAAGTACTAGTTTGTTTCTACTTCTATTTATCCACAGATTACTCAACTAATGACTATCATAACATGGATGCAACAACAAGATGCAAGTCAAGGCCCTAAAGCCTGTTTAGATTAGATTAGATTTGCACTGGGATTTAAATAGAGAACAGTTGGCTTTGAATCCCTCTGTTTTTTAAAGTTGATAGTCCTATTATAACATCACTTTAAAGTATTTCCCCCTTCCTTCTTCTCTTTGGCCCAATTTATAATGACAGCAGAAGCTTCATGATCTTGAAATTACAATTTTCTGTGCAAGCAACACAAAGGCAAAAAAAATTCACCAGATTAACACAGCATTCAGCAGATAGCAATTATGACCACAAAGTATGATTTTTACATTGAAAATAGCAAATTTTTCGGATTACTTATCCATAGGAGCTTGTAAATACATTTCTGCATCATCACTTTGATGTATAAGCTTGTTGAGCATTAGAAAGACTCCACGCGATGGAGGCAGAGGAAAAGCCTGGACTGATGAACTTCCAGAGTATAAACTCTCACATATATAACAATGATGTTAAGTTTCCAGCAGCATTTCATTTTTGTCATTTGTAACAGCAACACATGAAAGTGCTCCTGTCCATTTTGCCAATATGGTCCTGTGGGTCTTCAGCCTCTCTTTCAGGCAGACACAGCACTTTCTGGTACCTTTATTCACACCATTTCTTGTGGATTCCAGGTGGATGCTGCACAGAAGAATCAAATGTGCTTCTCTTATCATTAGCAACATCTACCAGGGAATTTTGTAAGTGTGTTGCATAGCTTAGCAAACTTTGGGAAGCACTGATTTTGGCCTCATGCTAGTGTCACCAAGATCCATAAAAGGGAAGTTAGCTAATTCAGCATACATATGAATTACATTGTTTCTCCATGTGAACATTAACTTGTAAAGTTGTTAAACAGCAGAATAAAATATCACAACAATTTCCAAATTTACCTGTATAAAAACATCCAGGAGAAAGAATTCAGAGAAATTCTGGAATTATTTTCACTCCACTGCTTTGAATTATCTTCCTGGATATTTATTAGAAAGCAAACACATAGGTAGTATATGCAAAAATAGTACTGAGGGAAAAATAAAAATTATCATCTTCCTTCCTGTGTTCTGAGTATCAGTCCAGGATTTCTATCATTTTATTTAATTACCAAGGTGGGATATATTTGCTGTCCAGTGTCCTCAGAGGAGATAAGTCCTCTGAGCTATATCTGCTAAGTTTGCTTTAACAGACTCCTAAACTGCAATGTGGGACTTGTGAGTGCTCTAATGATTCATTCCTGAAAAATCTTACCTTCACCAATCAGTTTTGGACTTGGTTTCACTGGTGATGTCTGAAAGGAACATGGATCTGCACTCCAGTGGAAACAGTGTCTCTCATAAGTAAATTATATTTTTTTAAAGACAGAACAGGGGTACTTTAAGCCTATGACAGTCTTGCTTCAGGGGCCTAGAAAAAGCAGTTTCTTCCTTTAGTTCCTAAAGCTTGGGGATTGGTTTCTTTTTTTCTCTTGGTCCCCTTTAAAGGCCCTGCCTATGCAGGTCTTAACTGGTTCAAAATGGTTCTTTTACGGTGAGATTGAATGGGTTTTGCTTCCTTTGAACATCAGGTGACCCTTGTAAGCATGGCTTATTGTGTCATCAAATTAATTTCAAATACTCAGGTCGTTCCCCATACCAAACTTCAGAGAAATAACTACTCTAGTATAGGCTACAAAGGAATTTTTTGCAGCTATTAGAGCTACTCAGCAAGAACAACTTACCTAGCCAACAGATCCATAGGTATTTTTCTCTTGTTTTGGAAACTAAGGTGTAAACTTCAGGAGAAAGAGTCTAGTTTGTACTGTATCTAAAAATAAATCTCTAGTCACTGTGGTCTCTGCAAAGAGAAACAATCAAATATTTTATTACCCACAGTATCAGCTGTGGTGTTGGAAAATACCCCAGAAGGTGGCATTTCTTGGCTCAAAACATTCCCTCTCCAGCACTCTTCTAGTGCAGGTTATCACATACATGGTCACAGGAACTATCCTAAGAATCCTATCTCCTGGAGTGTTTGCTACTTGGTGATAAAAATGCATACATCACCAGTAAGATTTCCCTGTACTTGCAGTTCTAAAATCAAAATTGTGTTAGGTGAAACAAACAAACAAAACAAAACCACAAAATCCTCCCCCCTCCTTTTAATTTAATAATGTCTTTGATATTTTATCTAAATTCATCATATCTTAGAACTAACATTCCATATATCTTGTTTGTGTCTTTCTAATTGCAAATATTAATGTCTTGATTCACCTAGTACCTTGATAGTCCTGTTTTGGATAAACATGCCTTCCTGCAGCAAAGACTGAGAGCAAAGATATGTAAATAATACTTGTAACCATCCTCAAGACTTCAAAACTTTCTAAAAACATTTACTTAACCTTTATGTCACCTCCACCAGGTAACATTATAGGTATCCTAAAAACAAGGGCATTCTGAATCTGAATTCTTCTGTATAAAGAATACCTCTCGCTTTTGTATAAAAAGTATACTCAACAATACAGCTCAAATTTACATATTTCTAACGCTGTACTTCATTCACAGGGCAATACTTTGGTCACTCTTCTGTTTAGGCATAATTGCCACTTGGATCCCATTGCTAACCCTCCTCTGATCTTCCCAAAAGGCAATGTTTCCATTTCAGAGCAATCTCAACAGTTGTCCCAGTAAATGCACCATGCTACATCTTTCCTTTCTCCATCCTCAAACAAGCAACAGGCCTTAAAAGCTCGCCACCACCCTGGCTCTCCCTAGGGCAAGCCAGTACACAGGCTTTCAGAAACCTTGCACTTCTTGGTAGCACCACCTCTTGCGCTCCCTCACTGCAGTGACAGGAGCCTGCTTTCCTCTGCCTGGCCCGACTCATCGCAACGCCAATTGCTCCCACTCACTGACAGCTATCCCAGGATCTCAGATTTGTAACGAGAACAAATTAATCCCACTGTCTACACCATGTTATAAACAATATGCCATTTCACTTGCTTCTTATTTCAGGAAAAAAAGGACCTGCTTTATTCTATCTTGGTGACCTGAGTATAGTAAAAAAAAAATTAAAAAAAAATAAATGTCCTAAGCTAGAATCAGGATGCTTTCAACTAAGCTACATCATTATGAAAAACACTTTTCACCTCAGTCTCTCAAAACAAACACTGAAACCAGTCCAATACCGCCAGTGATGACCTTTTACTACTCTTTCACTATACAAAATAGCATAAAGACCAAATTCACAGGACTAATTTTGCAGAAAACTATTAACCACCATTATAGTTTCAGAGTAGAATGTGTGTTATTCTAGATTTTTTAAAAGGCATTATTAAAGGACTTGTAACTTAGAAAAACTCAAACAATCAAAAGAGATGAAAACCTTCAACCTTTATCTGATCATCTGCAAGTGAAGCTCAAGAGTTAGCTGTTTAAAACAGTACTGCAGAACAAAAAACATTCTTCAAACACAGACAACATCATAATAAAGGAATAAAATACACGTGCAACACTTGTATCTAATACAACCAACAGGAATTTTTAGACATGGCAGAAGTCAATACAAGACTTGATTTGTATCCAAGGATTGTGGACACAAGCAAGAAGCTGGCACTCCAGCAGAAGACAAAGCCTGGATTCCACTTCCCTCACCCATCCCACCTTTCCCTTTTCCTGCCTTGCTTCCTTGCCTGAAGGCAAAGTGCCTACAGTTTCACATTAACAAGTATTAGGACCAGATACAAAACTCAAGTACTTGAGGTAAGACACCTTGATTTGGAAAGTCTGAAATGTAGTTCAGATTTTACCGAGATAGGCATGAGATCTAAAGTACTTTTGTGCAACTAGGTTACATTCTTGAACAAGGAAAACTGTTGTCTCAGTGTAAGTAAATAAACAAAAGAAGTAAATCTCTAGAGCCCCTAATCAGGCAAAATCAGATCCCAGTGTTTTACCTAAAAAAATTACCTTGTTTCAGCACTACAGAAATGACCATGTTTATAGCAATAATAATATTCTGCTTAAAAAGAGCCAGGATATAGGAAAATCCGTTTGAAATCACACAATTTAAATTCACATATGCTCTGAGAGAATTTGTTGAAATTACAATACTTATCATAATTAGCATTTCATTAAGGCAGCCAATGCATTTAAAAAAAAAAAAAAAAAAAAAAAAAAACCCAAAAAACTATAAAGCTTTCTCATTGAGAAGAAGAAGAAGATGAACCACTTGACCAGTCACTAACACCCAGCCCCTTCATTTTCCTTGTACATAAGAAAGGATATTCCACAATTCCACAGAAATCACTACTCAGTCCGTTGGGAACCCAGGAGGAAAGATGCTCCTGCACAATTCTCTGGCAGGAGGAAGCAGTTCAGAACTCCTCCATTTTCATGATTCCAAGCCATTTCTTGACTTCTGTCTTCTTAAACCACACAGTGGAAAACTGGCATCATCAAATCTCACCCGACTGCTGGGACAGGAAGAGCAGACCATGCTCCATGCATGGTGTTCTTAAGATGCACTTTTGAAACTCTACCAGTGTTAGGACTTGGAAATATATTTAAAGTCAAGTCAAGCCACAGAATGACAAAGCCCCAAGCCAAGAGTCCATCTGCCAGGGGCAAGAGCAATTCTGCACTCCCAGGAATAGGAAGTGCTTCAGAAACCACCAGCTGAGTGAGGAAAAAACATGAAAGCTTGAGAGGTTAAGAAAAATCTGAAAAAGAACTTTACTAGCAATTATTTTCTTCATATATACATACAGAGTTTGACCAAAAAAAAAAAAAAAAAAAGAAAAAAGAAAAAAAAAGAAGAAATTCAGACTTCTCTAAGAATCCTTGGATTCAAATATATATATTTATTAAAAAGAGACATTGACTCTATGGCCAAGACATTATGCGTCTCAGAACAGGTTTTTACAGCCATGTTATAAAAACCCCTTAGCAAAGCAGTTATGCACTAGACTTCAAACACATGTACTCCAAGAATGACACTGGTGTGGAGGATCTTGTTTTACATCCATTTATTTTTGTCCCTCAGCAATTATAGCATAGTTTCAATACATTTCTAAAGTTATAGAGAAATACCAGGGCAACTAGAGTACATACAAGCCAAAGTTAAAATGGTAGACAGCTGAATTAGAAAACAAAAAAACCAAAAAAAAAAAAACCCAAACAAAACAAAAAGTATGCATTCAGCAGGAAATCTACTATACTTCATTCAGTTTAGGCTTTGTTCTTTAGGGAACAAGGTGCTAACGTGCCATTTTCTCATAAAATGAATCATAATTGCTTCCAAAGAGTTTCTGCTGAAAATGGTGGAAACAAATAAGTGTAACACTAAACTTTCTCCTATAAACTTAGAAGCAACACTTTCTTGAATCAATTTCCACCCTCCAAACACCACTGCTGCTTTTCTTACATGAACTCACTGTTTTATTAAGGCATAATTGCCCTGAGCAATATGCTGGAAATTAGCCAAAAACCCTAACAATTAAAGGCAAGCACCAAGTAATTTTTTTTTTTTTTTTGACAAATCTTGAAATCTGTTTTGAAACTCACCTGTACTTGGGAGTAGCACTTGAGGAAAAAAAGAAAATATTGCTTTTAATTACTTTAAGTAGAATGGCAGTTTTAGTTTCCCCCTTCTCCTTCCAGGCTAAAGTTTTCAAGACAATTATCTAGGTACCAAAGCAAGACCAGCATACCAAGACCTAAGTGGGACATCTGTTCAAGAGCTTAATTTTTAAGCAACTCAGCATAAAAATTTCAGTGCCCCACCCTAAGCAATTAAAATGAAATCTTATTTTCCTCAAGAGGCAAGATCATCACACACTGGATACCTCTGGTCTTAAAAGCAAGATGGAGCCTGGACAGGAGAATCATACACTCTATGCTCAGACTGCCTTCCAGTCTTCTTTTTAAAGCCAGAAAAGCCTACAAATTACCTGGTGCACTGCACACTTTCTCTGTAAAACGCACAGTATTACAGAGTCCAAGATCCAGGAAGGTACTTTTCAAAGCTAGTGCTAACAGCACACATGACTGTCTCTGTCAACAAATTTAGGCAATACTGGCTAGTCCCTTTAAGCTACCAGAGTATCCATAAAAGAAAGACAACCAAATTATACATTTTATTCACATTTATTTTTCGCTTTTAGTGTGCTCACAGAAAATTAGAACACCTTAAGCAGGAGTTTAATAGCAATTTTTGTAAGCAAAGTTACATTCCATCTCTAAGTCAAATTGGTCAAAGCTTCTCCAGTATTTACAAAAACATGATAGACAAGATGCTACACAAAAAAAAAAAAAAAAACCAAAAAAAAAAAAAAAAAAAACCATTGCATTTGAAGAGTTTTCCTTTATTTTCAAAGACAACTGGAAAAGAAAGCATTGTCTGCTGTAATCAAAAACATACCACAGTATAAACAGTAACCATTCCACTTATCACAGCTTGGTTGAGTTTAAAATTTGTGTTTAAAAGGTCCAAGATGACTGCAGTTTTACAAAAATGGGCAGGGTGGAAAGAGTTGCAAACTTCATGTGCTTCTGGATATCAAGATTTGTTTTTTTTATACAATAGTCACAGTTAAAAACACCCTGCTGGTAATACATAATTACACTTTATTAAGGTCATAAACCAGCAATAAACAATAAAGCCTATACAACTTGTATTTCTACTTAATCACTGACTGATACAGCTAACATGAGATAAGTGAAAAGTTCCTATGGTTTAAATGAATTTCTAAGACTATGATCTCTTTATCTGGGTATTGATTTTTATTTTTTATTTTTTTTTCCTTTTTCCTTTCCTTCTTAATCAAGACTTGTAGTGTTGTAAACCTTATAGAACATCTGCCTCACAAAATACATCGTAATAACTTTCTTTTAAAAAAAAGACTAACCCCTTACATCATTTCTGGCGGGGCGCACTCCCGGCAAGGGCTGCGCGCCCCGGGTTCCCCACTGCGGCCCCTGTCACTTCATTTGATATCCCTTATTGACCCACCCATCTCCTTCATATATGGGCATGTCCATAGACCGATCGGCAAAAGTTTTATAATATGAAGAGAGTTGCAAAGTATGAAATTAAAAAATAAACGAACAAAATTTTAAAAAGCAAAAAACCAACAAAAAAAAAAACCGAACCAACCAAAACAAAACATTAATACTGATGAAAAAAAAACCCCAAAAAAACCAAAATATAAAGGATGGGAGAGGAAGGCGGAGGGGAGCCCCCCTCCGCCCGTTGGAATGGCGGCAACATATAACGATTTGAGATGGGAGCTGCGGGGGGAGAGAAAAAAAAGAAACGAGACATCTTTTAAATCAATCCCTGGTTGTAGACAAGTTCTCCGAGACCAGTACCTGGCACCACTCCAAAAACAAACAGGGGGGAAGAAAAGTCCGTCGGCGAGGGGCGGCGGCGGCGCTTACTACTCCGCCGACTCGGCGGCGGGTCCCTCCGGACTGCTCTCGGCGGGGGGCTCCTGCCGCGCCGGCTCCTCCGCGGGGGCCGCCTCCTGCTCGCCGTTGCCCGCCTCATTCGTGGCGGCGCCGGCGCCCGCCGCCTCCTCCGCCTTCCCCTCCGCTGCCTGCTGAGGCGGCTGCTGCTCCTCGGCCGCCGCCGATGCCGGGGCCTCTTCTCCCGCCGCCTTCTCGGGGGCGGCCTCGTCCGATTTGGCCTCCTGCGAGTCCCCCGCCTCCTCCTTCGCCGCCTCGGCGCTGCCGGCCGCGCACGCCTCCTCGGCGGCCGCCTTGCCCTCCTCGCTGCCCGCCGCCTCAGGGGCCGCCGCCTCCTCCTTCCCGCCCTCCGCCGCCGCGGCGGCGGCGCCGCCCTCGCCCTCGGCCCCCTCGCCGGCCTCCTTCTTGTTCTTCTTGAAGGAGAAGCCGCTGAGCTTAAAGGACTTCTTGAAGGAAAAGCGCTTCTTTTTTTTTTTCGGGGTCTCGCTGCTGGACGAGGGGGTCGCGCCCTCCTCAGTCTTGGGGGAGGACTCGCCCTCCGCCGGGGAGGCCGGCTCGGTGCTCTCCGCCTCTCCCGCCTCCTTCTCGGAGGCGGGCTCCGACGAGGCCGCCTCCTCTTTGCCCGTCTCCTCGGCGGGCGCGCTGCCGTTCGCCTGCACCTCCTCCTTGCCCGCCTCCGCCGCCGCGGGGGAGGCGTCGCCGTTCACCTTCAAGTGGCCGTTCTCCTGCAAGACAAGGACCAGTGTTACCGGCGGTGCCCGGGGGGGTCGCGGGGCGCCGCCGCCGCCCTCCCCGCCCGCCGGCCTCGCCTCGCCGCTTCCCGCGGTTCGAAGCCCCGCGCTCTCGCCGGGCCGGGCGCCCCCAGCGNAGCTGCGGGGGCGGCGGGGGGTGGCTGCCCGCAACGCCGCCGCCGCTGCGCGGGGCAGCGGCGGCACGGCCAGCCCGGCTCACGCGTGGGGAGGGGGCGCGGGTGGGTGACAGAAAGCCGTGCCCCGCGGCTGCCGGCCCCCCGGCGGGGCTACCGTGGACGGGGCGGGCGGCGCAGCCCCCGGCCCGCGCTCCCGCCCGAGGGGGTTTCCCGCGGAGCCTCCTGCCCGGGGGCTCCGGGCCCCGCTACTGCACGGCCGTCCGGCTGTGCCACGAGAGACGTTCATCTAGAGGCACCGAGTGTCTTCGGGAGGAGGTTAAGCGGGCAGAAAAGCCAAGCGGTGTAAGATCCTTCCGTTTACGAGCCATTGGGACACTCCACCATAATACACGAGGGATTTTAAAAAAAGAAAGAAAAAAAGAACCGTGCCCCTTCCTCCCCGCCCCCACGCAGGAAAGATAAAGGAAGGAATCATTCAAAGCCGAGCCCCTTTAACCAACATAAAGAAATTATTCCTTTGCCTCGAGTTGCAAAGATAAAAGGATCGACCGTATTCTCCATCGAATGTGCCACTCGGGCATCAAAGGAAGAAGAATTAAACAGGATGCGAAACAGAGTCCGTCGAAGTTGGCTTAAAAAAAGGAGTAGATTTAATATTTTTAAAAAATTCTTTTCGTTTTTTACCTGTCCATTCGCCTTGGATGGAGATGCAGCCACTGCTTCCCCAGGTTTCTCGGCGGAGGCTTCGCCCTTTGCAGCGGTCTTGGAGAACTGGGCACCCATGCTGTCTTATTCAACAAAGAAACTCAACAGATCCAAAAGGAGGGGAAACAAAGAGCGTTGGGTTGGTATAAATACTGGGCGACCAGCAGCAGCAGCAACACACACACACACCAGAGGGGGGAAAAAAAAGAGAAGAGAGAACAGAACCGATTATAATGCACTCCTTTTAAAAAATTTAAAGTTGAAGAGATCAAAAAGCAGCAGCACAGGAGGGAGGGGAAAAAAAGGGAGGAAAAAGTCGAGCAAAAAAAAAAAAAAGGAGCCCAAGTTTAGTAAAAAAGAAGTAATAAAAAATCCCAGATTTGTAGCCGTACTGTAGACAAGGAGAAAATGGAGAAATCTCCCTGGTTGCTAATAAGATGCGGAGTCCAACGCCCAAGTGCACAGATGAATGGGCTTCCCGAGCGGTGACGGCAGCGCTCCGCCCGGCGCCGGCCAATCGCGGCCGCCGCGCACAAAGGGGGGCGGGGCCCGCCCGCCCGGCGAACAATGGAGCCGCGATGGCAGCGGTTTGAAATCGGCCCCCGGCCGATAATGAATGTGCCGCTCCGCTCCGCCGCGGCGCGGGCGGGCGCGCCGGGCCCCGCGCCGGGCCGCCAACAAAACACCCCGAGCGAGAGCGAGGGAGAGAGAGCGAGCGGGGCGGGCGGGCAGGGACAATGGTGCGAGGGGCGTGCGGGTGAGTGCGAGTGCGAGTGTGAGTGAGAGCGTCCCGGCCCCGCCGCACGCCCCCGCCCGCTGCCGCCGTGAGAGAGCAACAGATAGTGTGTGCGAGCCCCGGGCGGGGGAGAGCGAGGGAAGGAGGGGATTTGCTGCTTGCTTTTTTTTTTTTTTTTCCCCTTTGTGATTTTTTTCCCCCCTTTTCTTTTCTTCCCCGGGTTTAATTGGTCGCGATTGTTAAATCGCCCCCAATTTGGAAGGTATTTGAACCACGTAGATCGGGTTTCGCCGAACGAGATCACGAGTCGAAATTAGTAGGTCTGTAGGCCAGATGTTGCAAACGCTAAAGCAGCGGCAGCAGGAGCCGCTGCCGGAGCAGAAACGGACCCCTCCCCCATAGTGATATTGGCTTGGAATAAAATATTTTGTGATTAGCCTACGGCTCTAATTAAATTCTGCTGTCTGATTATTCCTGATTTTGTGTTTTTAAAGTATTTTCTGAGGCGGTGACCCACTTCACGATTACATTTCCATGCACTCAAGTAGTGGGCGAAGCGACATTATCAGGGAAACATTCACGCTTTCCCAAACCTCAGCCCCGAGTGTGTATTTACGTTAAATTTAAACCCTCGAATAAGATGTAACCCGAAACTAATGCATGCGAATTAACGGCGATCTGGAACGCTTATCAGCGTTGGGGTGGGCGAAATATCACGGACCCGAGTGATTTCCTTTCTCGGGGGAGGGGGCGGCGTGTGCGGGGAGCCGGCCGGCTCCCTCCCTCCGTGCTGCGATGCGGGGAAGGCTGGCCTAGACCCCCTCCCCCCTCCCCGGCACCCCCATCCCCTTTTAAGGAGCAGAAACGAGCGTCAGAACGATCGTTTTCCCATAGTCGGGTAATCTCCTCCGAACGCCTCTTGTTTATAAACAAGGATGTTAAAATGATTCCGATAATGAAGGGCTGCGGAGCGGGGAGGCTCGGCTCAGCCGCCCACCTCCCTCTCCCCGTGGATTGCCGGGGCTGGCGGGATCGGTGGGCTTCATGCGGACGCCGAGGGCCGCCTCTCGGTAACCCCGGCGAGGGCAGCCGGTTGCTTTCAACCGCTCGAGGGGATTACTTCGTTTCTTGGGGGGCAGAAAGGGGCATTTGGCTGGTGTTTTTTACGGGGGGGATAAAACCTCTCCCTCCCTCCCGCCGCATTTCACGCACAGCCCCGCCGCAGCCACTGCCGCCGCTCCCTTTGTCTCGGCCGCCGCCGCCCGCCCCGCCGAGCCCGGCGCAGCAGCGTCCCGCTCCCCGGGGCAGCCCCCCACGCCCACCCGTGCGCCCCGCACAGGCAGCACCGCAGCCCCCGGGGCCGGCGCGGGGGGCGG